>NC_135548.1:17486280-18133173 GCF_045843805.1 Urocitellus parryii
CTTAATTTTAGATGTTATTAGCTCTGTTCAAAATTTCCATTTGATTCTTTTTAATGCTTTCTATTTCTGCTGTATATGTCTGAAATATTTTTTCCAAGTATTTTTCTCAGGTGAAAGTGAAATTTATTTGATGAGTTCAGAGTATTTCTGAATATTTTTGAGGCTCCAACCACGTTTACATTTTCCTTCCCTTTATTTCTCTTTGGGAGGAGATAAATTGATCATGTTCCCTTGAACAAATTGGACCAGGGACACTTTCATTTGGTTTAGAGATTACATTATATTTTGGAATTGGAGAAGACCCAGAGGTTTTCCTGCTTGTTATTTTTGGCGTTCATTATATTATGCTCCTCAGATCTCTCTAAGCACATGTGCACATTGATTAAAACAACAAAATGATTAAAGCAATACATCGAGTGACAATCTGCATATAATGTGAAACCCCCAAAGAACTTCCTTCCCCAAGACAGACAAGAACAAACGTTCAGTATTCATTTTACAACCTTGGTAGGAGTATCTCAAAACTCTATGGATGAGTTTCAAACGGCAAAGGTTGCTGTACAATAAGCTAGCTGAGAAATCTTTAGCTCATTTTTCTCCTTTCCCTTAAGGCTGATGTTTGTATAAACCAGTATAAGCCTCTACCACAGTTCCTAAATTTTTCACTAGTAGAATTATTCCATGATCACACATTTGATGAATGATTATATAGTTCAGGGCCCATTAGTGTGGAAAAGAACAGCAACATTTTTTTTTTGGCCAAAATAGTTAGAAAAATGGAAGTATTTCTAAATGTTTATGCAATAGAACTACTACTACTACTACTATTATTATATTTAGACAAATAAAATTCACTTAATTAAATAAAGGTACACTGATAGTATTCCACAATGTGTATTTTTTAAAAAAAATGAATGATACCCCAGGGGAAAAAAGAAAAAATTTAAAATGCTTTAAGATCAGGCATGATGGCACATGCCTATTATCCCAGTGGCATGGGAGGCTGAGGCAGGAGGAACACAATTTCAAAACTAGACTCAGCAACTTAGCAAGTCCCTAAGCAACTTAGCAAGAGCCTGTCTCAAAATAGAAGGTCTGGGGATGTTACTCAGTGGCTAAGTCCCTCCTGGGTTCAATTCTCATAACCAGAAAAAAGAAAATACATTAAGCTACTTGCTGTAGTTTGGATATTAAATGGAAGGAAGTCAGGTTATTGGGGGTGTGCCTTTGAAGAGAATATTGAGACCTCAATTCCTTCCTGAGTCTTAGTTGCTCTTGGCTTTCTGGCTGCCAAGAGGTGAACAGCCTCCTCCATTCCATATTCCCACCTTGATCCAAGAAACCATGGGCTGAAACCTATTACACTGTCAGCCAAAATAAACTCTCCTTCCTTTTAACTTGATTAACTCAGGTGCTTTGTTAAAGTAATATAAACTAACACACCACTGATTTATCATAGTAATTGAAAAGAAGTTACATGGAAGAAAGCTTCTTTCATAATTTTTTCACAAGAGGAAAAAATCCTAAGACAAACATCCTCTTGTAATGTATAAATTTACCTGGAGTATCATAATTAATGAGTTCTTGAACCCTTTTATGATTTTGTTGAATAATGCAGAGGGTTGGTATGTAAGTCTGGATTAGAGAGGGAGGAGGAAGAGGGATGAAGTACATTGATTACTGGGCATCTGGGGATAAGCAGGAGAGTACTTAATACCTGGGAAAGAATAGCTACTTAGCAGATGGAAGTAAAAAAAAAAAAGTAAAATATTATTCTTTTATTTGCTTCATGTGTTTCCCGAGTAGACAATTAAAAAAAAAAAAAAAAAAAGAATGACCAAGTTTCAAATAATCTTGAAATGTAGGCTAAAGGTTGTAAGTTTCATATAGATTAAGGTGGCAATTGTGATTTTCAGCCACTTAGCCTTCCCTTACAAAAAGTTTCTTCTGACTGCAGGTCCTCTTCCTTCTCCTTGCAATATGTTCCTTGGGTTTTTAGTTGGCTGACTGCCTTTTATCTATTCCGACTTCTGGCTTTATTTTTAGAATTCAGCCCTTACTATTAATCTTTTTTTTTTCTTTTACCTTTGTTCTATTTTTTTAAATCTTCTTTTCTTAGCATGTAAGGTCTCTGAAAGAAGGGTCTAAGCAGGTCACTTTCTCACCAATGCCTACAGCAATACTGGACATAAAATAAGTGTAACATATACTTTCTCTTTTAATGTCTAGTTAATAGTATTTTTTCATGGATCATAATTTTTTTGTGGAAACACCTGGTCCTCTTGGGGGCACTGTTGATTAGAAAGCTGCTAGAACAACTTGTTTGCATGAATAGATGATAAAATTTACATTTATATCTGAAAAAATAAAGCCATCTTCTACTAAATAAAACCTAAATCATGAATAAGATCAGATCTTCCCACAATTTCACCTTATTATTGCTTTATCATTGTCTCTGTCTCAGAAATGCCTTCCAATCTTTCTTCTACTTTCCTGCATGTTCTTTCTCATTTAGGTCTCCATAGTAAAGACAACTCCACATGAGTCTTCTCAATCAGTTCAGTCAGAATTAATGAAATGTTTTTATCATAATAATACTCTACTTATATATGATATTAACAAAGATTTCATTCTAATACATAAACTGTTTACATGGATAACTTCTCCCTTAGATGACAAGATAATTAAGTGTAAAAATAGTGTTAATTATCTTTGTGCTATTCATTGTACCTAGCAGAGTAGCTTGCAATAAATATGTCCTAAATTAGTAAAATAAATAAAATTAAACTAAGATGAAGTTGATTTCTTCTTAGAGTGCAATAAAATATTCAGAAAATGAAGTTTGTGTAATGTTTTGTTTTAAATAAAGGTTCATGTAATGTTTTCTGAATAATAAATAAGAAATTTATAATAATATTTTTATTTTCAATATGTGTTATTTGGGTCTAAATGCTTTGACTCAGTAGTTATGGGATGAAGTAGAAAACAATCTGTTGTGAGAGGGCAGACATGCTGTGTCTCTATTACAGTCTAAGAGGGAATAAAATTGGTAAAATGTGTTTCAAGGATGATTTAATAATAGGCATTGAATTTTTTTAAATGGACATACTCTTGGACTAATCAGAACTATTAAGGAAGGGTATCCTAAGAAAATAAGTTGAAAAATAGGCACAAAGATATGACTATATATATGATTTATATCTGTAATGCCCCCCAAAGGTTCCTCCTGTGTTGAAGGCTTTCCTCAATAAAGCAGTGTTCAGAGAAGGGACTCTTAGGAGGAGATTGGATCTTGAGTGGATTTACCAATTGATAGATTAACAATGTGATGACACTATTGGGAGGTGAAAGAAACTGTAGGATGTAGTCTAGTGGGAAGAACTAGATCACTGAGGGCTTGCCCTGGAAGTACATACTTATCCTTGGTTCCTTTCTCCCTCCCTCCTTCTCTCTCTCTCTTTCTGTTTCTTGGCTATCATGAAGTCACCATCTCTCCTCTTGCATGTGCTTTCTACCTCAGGTCCAAAGCAATGGTGCCAGAGGACTATCGACTAAAACCTCCTAAACCATGAAGCAAAATAAATTTGTCCTGCTTTAAGTTGTTTTAACTCTATGACTTTAAACCAGTTGCCTAACTTTCTGTATTTGTTTTTCTTTGATTGTGAAACATGGATAAGAATAATGTCTATTTTATAAAGCTTTTATGAGAATTAAATGTAATTATATTGATATGCTAGTGAAAATAATGCTTTCATTATTGTATAAACTAAATCCTAAAGCTAAGCTCCATGTTCTATACAAACCTGGAATTAAACCTGTACCAAAATATTAGCAGTGACTACCACTAAATTATGGGTTATAGGTGATTTTAGATTCTTATTCTGTGCATGTTTATATGTTTTAAGTTTCTTGTTAATGTGGAGGCATACATAGAACTAAACTTACTATTGGTAAATATCTTATTCTTGGTAAAAATTTAAGTTTCTTAAGTCCTGAATGCCAATGTTTGGAAAGGAAGAAATAATTATACACACAGATATTTATGGTGAGAATATTCATTGTAGTCAACCTTCTTGCAAACTGCAATAACTTTGTAGCATGACTTAAAAATGACCACTCTTTCCAGAAGTTATTAATTCTTTGCATCCTTTATATAATACTTCAATTTGCCTGACTTCTCTGAGAAAGGTAGCTGAGTATGAGGACCATCGTGGTGTTAATTAATCACTGGAAATATGAAAGAGTCCCTCCAATTCTTCACACATTACTTTCAGTGTGTTTTGACAGAAGGAATGATGATTCTGCCTGGGTTAGACAGAAAGTCACAATAACACTCAGGCGGTTGGCTATATTTTTTGACATTCATACAATTTTGGAAGGAGTATTACTTCCTTTTTGTAATTTATTTTTTCATATATGTCTAGGAAATATATAGCCTCTGGATCATCGAGTGTACACATTCTCAATCTGAGCCTCTTAGCAAAAAATTGTGGTATCCTGAGGTACCATAATTTCTCAAAGAGCACTTACCTTCCCTACATCTGGAACTTCATGGGTAATAGACATTATTTAATGAAAATATTTTTCAACTAGCTTCTACCAGCTTTTTAGGTTCCCATTGATTTCTCTGCTGTATTTTTCTTTTGGCTCCTTTCCTTACACATATTAAAACATTTTAGAAAGGGTAGCTTTTAGTAATAAAATTTTACTTAACACTGTCAGAGCAAAACTTGTACCATAAAAAGTTAAACAGTCAAGGAAAACTTTATTCTATTGCAATAGAATTGGAGAGGCCAGGACACCATCTGAATACAACTCTACTGAAGTAAGCATAGGAGACCTTTTAAACACTGGCATGAGTTTTCTAATTGGCTTTACCCAAAGGAAAAAATGAACTTTCTCATGTCTTCATGACAGGAAACAGTTTCAAAAGGTATTACTGAAATTAGGCTCCTACCTTCCCCTACAGACTAAGAGCTGGGCTGTACTTTCCTTGAATACATTACAAAGGAATGGCTCCCAGGTCTTTAGGAAAGATATTCCTGAATTGTGAAATTGAGCAGCTTTAGGATAGACTTATGTCAAGTTACAATGACATCTTTTCTAAGGAAAATGTTCTAAAGAAAGGGATGTCAGAGGCCTAGAGTCAGAAAAACGTATGCTTAAAATACAGTCGAAATGAGGGAAACATTAGGACTTTGTCAGCATCTAATAATATGTGATTTAGTATTTTATTCTAGATCACATAAATGTGATAACAATAAAAATTTTAAAGTATTCTTATTTGTTGTTTATATTGCCTCTTTCGGTGAATAACTCATTGAAGACACATAGTACATATTGTGATAAATCTGTTAATATCTTCAGTCTTCATTTAGGGTTATGCATCCTTAAGTGCAAGAAAATGAAGGGCAGTGTTCTATAACTCCTATGTGGCAGAAATGGCCATTAAAATCAGAAGTCCTGATTTTGAGTCCCAACTCACTTGTGCTTGAAGAAGTAGTTGTCAAGGGAATGTGATCTTTGAGGCCGGAGGCTAGCTCTTGGGATTACAATAGTAAACAAGAATAGTGGTAAACACAGTGCCCAGCACATGACAGAACCTCAATATACATCTGTAATAGTAAAAACAGGACACAGTCCTTTCCTTTAAAAACACCATTCTTTTGGTATTCACTTAGATAATTGCAAAATAGATTCGCAATTCATAAAAATAAAGTATAGGATGGCTTATTAATATAATTATTGTCTTATGATTGTTTAATTCATTTAATTTTTTTTCACAAACTTAGTTTGAGTTTTCCTAGAAAAAATCAATCTATGAAACTGTAACAAAACAATTATTGCCTTTTACTGCCAGATAAAACCATTGACATTATTAATTTTCTTCCTAATTTCAAAAGTTAATCATGTCCCACAAAAATAATTTTGTGCTCCATAATTTGAAAACACTTCTCCATGCTGTTTGTGGGAAAGAAACACACCTTTTGTTCATTTTTGTCTTATTACATAATGCCCAGTGGTAAAGAGGGTATTTGTCGTCATTGACTGTTGGGTTCCCCAAATGTATTTTTGGGAAGAAGCCTGGGCAGAGTGAGGAGCTGGGTGCGATGAGGTCATAACAAAAGTCCCAGCCAACTTGACAAGGAGCTTTGGAGCTATACCGGAACTTTAAAGTTATACTGCATTTTGGTGTGAAGAACAGCCCTTTATATACTACAGTGTATGCATCTTGGGATGCAAGATTTCCTGGGAGAGTGGAACACAATGTTGTTTAGGCAGCTCTCTCAAGTTAAGGGCCATTTCTATGACGGTTGGCAACTACAGATTGTCAGTTGGAAACACTTCCAGCAGTTTTCAGAATGTATCTTTTAGTCATAATTAGAGAATGGGATCATGCATCACAGCAACCTAATTAAATTTATTAGATGTATAGATACTGAATTTTTTAGACATATAGATGCTGCTATACATTTAAATAAATGTTCTGCTCAAATATGAACAATCTGTTGTTTCAACTGTTGGTTTCACTTAGAACTTTAAAATTCATCACAGATTTAAAAAAAATTTAATATAATTTTACAGTGGTGTGATTGTGTATGTATTACAATTTTGTATGAATTTAAACATGGGTAATGGTAAACAAATAAATTTTTCATTTTCAGAATCTATTAATGAGTGTATATGGGAAACATATACATTGTAGGAAAGGAATAATTAAAATCATTTTTTCTGAAAATATAGAATGTGTGTTTCTTTCTTGTGATGCACTTTCTATTGTGTAAAAGAGATCACTGATTTGGTGTTGCCAGCTGGCCGGGCTTGTGAGTTGATGTGGGTTCAAAGGAGCTGGATGCAGCAATAACTGAGAAAACAAAACAAAACAAACAAACAAAAAAACAGGCAAAACATGAATGTGAGTTTCTAAGATCCAGGGTGGGACTGCTCAGTGACCCCAAGGGTTAGCTCCATGTTGGGCAGCACTGGAAAAGTGTGTGCACCTGAATTCTTTTTATTTCATAGGGGGAACACACACAAGGAAGGTTCAATGAAATGGTCTTTACCAAATAAGGCAGGGAAAAACGGTTTCGAAGGTGGAGTATTGCTTTGTGATGTCTTGTGGTGAGCAGACTGATTGACATCTTGGCAAGTCACACCCATCTCAAGTGCTGTGTGGGATCACAGGCGGAGTGAGAAGCAAGTCACATTTGCATTGCACAGCCCAATTGGCTGCTACACCAGACCAGTCCCCTCATATGCTCAAACTGGGGAAACAAGGGAGCCTAAGAACTAGAGTGAAAGGTGCTGAAATAAGTCCTAGAATCTAAAAGCTGGATGACCTGATGTTTTGATGTTCAAGGGCAAGAAGAGATGGGTGTTCCATCCCCAGTTTACATATGGTACATCGTAGGGCTTCTCACCTATCATCTATGTATCTATCTTCTATCTAACCTATGAGTTGTGTATCCCTGACCAATATACCCAGGCTGTGTGACCTGACAACAATATGGAGAGTAAAAATAACAATAACACCTTTTACTCATTATTACAGTAATCATTTAAATTTAAAATAATATATGCTCTAATTTTATACTCACTTATTTTGATTCATGCCTTGAACCATATAATATTATATTTACTGTGTTGAGAAAATAACAGATTTCAATTTAGACAACAGGAAATTTTTTTCTGACATTGTATTTTGTGCCTTTTCATATATAAAGTTAAACACTGAAAATCCAGCTAATATGTTAAAGAGATAGTGATAGAAAAACACATCCCACACAGTGGTGTAAATTTTATAAGGTGTGAATGACTAGGCCATGACTATTATTGATGCCTAAGAGAAATATTTTTCAATTGGTTGAATGTGAGAACAATTTATAAAAGACTAATGAATAGAAAAGTAGGAAAGAGGGAACTCTTGTTCTTTATGATTTAAATAAAAAATAATATGTCAAGGAAATGTTGAACAGTTGTAATTAATACTTCATGAAAAAGATCATGAAGGCACATATTTACTGAACTAATAAATGAATTCAATTTTTAATATTCTACATCTTCACACCTCTATATAAGAGATTAGGAAAAAATGAATTTGTATGGCAATGTAATGAGAAAGAAATATATGATAGTCATTATCTCTGGAGTTAAAGTAACAGGATGATATAAAATCAACTTTTGTGATCAGTGTGGTAACCATAGCCTCGGATCCCCAAGGAGCTTATAATTTCACATTAGAGAGAAGACATACCGCTCTAAGTAAAGAAGTCAAAACAGAAAGTAACATACATAAAGACTCAATAGATTCTAATAAGTGAAAAGTTCCATGAGCTCAGAGAAGGGATGCTATTCTACTGATGGACTTTGGAGGATGAGTAGAAACTAGCAGAAAAAGAAGGAAAGTGAGAGAGGTACTTAGAAAAGTGAGGACAATCTGTCTTGACTAGATATAGAGTATTCTGGAAGTATGAGAAAAGCTGGGGCAGAGGTGTGCACACCTGTGATCCCAGTGGCTGAAGCAAGAGGATCAATCACAAGTACAAGTAAAGGCCAGTGTCAGCAATTTAACAGTGCTCTAAGTAACTGAGCAAGACCCTGTCTCGAAAAGCAAGAAGGGCTGGGGATGTGGTTCACTGTTAAAATGTGTCTGTTTTCAATTGCCAGTCCCAAAAGAAAAAACAACAACAACAAAAGGCTCCTAAAACAAGAGTCACAGATACCTGAACAAAAGCCCAAAGAAGGCTTGTTGTAGGGTCCAATTGACTAGAAAATCAGACTGAGCTGTGGAAATGTAGTAATGTGAGTCACTGGGATTCTAAAGAGGCAAACAGATGTTGGCTGACAGGAATGCCACAGACAGACAGGAAGCATTATCTGTGTTGATCAGAGTCCCCAAGAAGGCACAGACCACCTCCTCAGGCCCAAGAGACAAGATTCCTTAAAATTACATAATGAAATCAAGAAGATTTTCTGTGTATAAATAAAAGATGTTGTTTTGGGTTCATGCTGTAGTTTATTTTAAGATGTAAGCTGGAAAACATTGCCAACCTCACTCCAAAAACAGAGCTTCGGGGGGAAAAAAAAGAGCTTCTTTAGAAGAGAAATAACACAAAAGCCCCAGTTGGTTTTTCTCTCTTCCTAAAGGATTTGTTTAGCTATATTGTGACCATACTATAAGCCAGTTCAGAACTTGCCAAAGAGGATGTATTATAATGTGTATGATTTTTAATGAAAAATCTACCTATCTAAATGTACAACAAAATGTGGTGGCATTAAATTTATAAAGACACTTCAAAGGTAAAGAACAAAGGTTTAATTTCATGTGGTAAATTAAAACACAGCAATGGATATTGTCTGCTGGATGGCACCCAGGTATTTCAATTAGGTACCCAGGGAAGTTATTAACCCACAGCTATTTTTGGCTCCGTGGACACAATGCTTTGCACTTGTGGAATGCATTTAATCTGAGGAACCCAAAGTTCCTTGCACTGAGCCATTCAACAATACAACCTATCGAATAATATGTGGAGGTACATTTTTATCTGTCCTTACTGCAAAAACCTTGGAGGCTCAAGTGTCTTGTGACAAGTCACTTGGAGGATCTTTGCTTTAATATGGATTAGAAAAAAGGCTATTCACAAAAAGATCACAAGCAGGAAGTTGGACACCATGATCAAATACTGGATAATCACTTAAGACCATATTATTAAAAGATCTGAATGTTCGATCTAGGATGATAAGATTCTGATAGACAATGAAGCTTTTGAAGATTTGTGAGCAGTGAGAACAACTTGTTTAAAACAATGTTTCGGGAGATATAAAAACAACAGGAATATGTAGCAGGAAAAGATATCAAGAAGACTAATCAAGAGAATAATAGGATTCCTGATAAAAGCTATGGAAGTCAGAGTAGTGAGTGGGATAATTGGAATGCAATATAAATAACATATTCCTAATCTCTCTTTCTCTTTCTGTTTCCTGTTTATCAAGGATGATTGCAACTCCTGCCTTTGTGTTAAGGAAGCAACCACAAAACTCATGCCTAAGAAAATTTTGTTAAAAGAGTAAAGAGTTTAGAGAAACTCAAGTTGTGAGATTGAATCAGGTAATTTTGGGACATGTGTTTTAGCATTTTCGTATATTCCTGGGCATCATGAGAATTTTTAGAGATATGCATGTGAGTGAAGGCAGACTGATGATAGTGTTCTAGAAAGAACTGATTAGGGGAAAAAGGACTTTTTTTTCATTTTATTTCTCTTTCTTTTATTCCTGAATTTCTGTGAGGATTAGGCATAACTGTGGAGCTGCTGATGGACAACTTACAACCACAAGGGAAGATCTGCCTGAATGAAGCCAACATAGAAAGTGAGAGCGTCATTCCTTATTACCAGTTGGGACCTGTGTTCAGCAGTATCTGGAGCTATATTATCTAGACATTTAAATTGATTGAGTGGATACATAAGTCAAAATTTTAGTCACTAATAACTGAAAAAGTCTTTCCTAAGAAAGACATAAAAAATTCAAGGAAACAGAATTCCAAAAGAGGGATCATGGGGCTTTCATTAGGGGCTTTATGCTGCAGATTCGACAAAGCTGCCAGTTGCATATTTGCGGTGTTTAGCAGGACAGTTTCATTAGGAGAGTGATGGTGAGGGTAAGGTCTTAGTTTGTAAGAGTCTATGAAGTTAAGTCACAAAGATGGAAAAGAAGAGTATACAGACCTTTTTAAAAAGAATACCATGTGAAGTGTAAGAAGGAGAAAGAGTACCATGACTGAGGCTAAGTTTATGTAGGAAAGCCGGCATAGATATGTTTGGAGGTGGAGGCATTGATGAAGAGATCAGAATCAGACAAAGGAGAAGAAGGCTTTTGAGTAAAATGTGTAAAACATGTCACAGTCAAGAGGGAAAATTTTTGAGAGCATTAAATAGGATACCAAACCATCCACTTGTCATTGATCATATCTATTTAGTGCTTATCTCATTGTTTTACAAATATTAATTAATTTATTATATAAACTTAGAAATATAGACAAAATTATTATCCTCCTATGAATGGAGAAAAAAACGGAGTCAATAGAAAGCATAAACTTAGCATCACTCAATAGTTAGAGGAGGCTGAGATTTGAACCCAAGCCAACCTGGCCCCAGAATCCATGAACTTAAAAATCTGTTACAGGTGTCTTAAAAGCTTTGAAAAATGATATCATCTATTAACATAAAATGTTTTTGTAATATTTCTTTGATGTTTAAATTCTTTCACAGGAAAAATATCTTACGGACTTCTTCACTGTACAATTGCTTTTCATAACCCCCCCAACCCCCATTCTCCTGCCTGGGCTCTCTTATTTTTAAATAGGAAGATGGAGTATAAACAACACATAGATTGTATCTGGTTCGTAATAAAGGATGATTTCACATGAAACAGTACCAAGTTGCCTGGATTCCCAGACATGGTTGTGAGTTGTATCCTTAATCTATCACAGGCCGGTTGAGGAACATTAATAGGTGAATCACTCAGTATTTCCAAACCTCTGAAGGTTTGGATCTGTCAGTTCAGATATTTCCTCAGATTTAGAGATTGTTGGCCAGCATTCTTTCACAAAAATTTTCGGGCCTCTTTTATACTCTCTCAGCTTCTTTTCACATTCCAATTATGCTTGTGTGAGACTACCTGGTGTTCTGTCAAGCTTTGTTTTTGTCTTTTATTTCTCATTGTATTAAATTTTGGCAATTTTCTGCTGCTTTCTCTTCAATGTGCTAATCTCTAGCATTGTCATTTCCAGGTTTAAATATTCAAAGTGGGTCTGTATTGTGTCTCATATCCCTTTTCCTAGCACTGGAAACATACAGAATTCATATATAATGCAGATATAATAATTATTTTAATGTATCTTTCCACTAATGCCAGATCTTAGGTGGTTTTGGTTGTTCACTTTTCACCCATGTATGGGTTGTATTTTCTTGCTTTATGAATGATTGCCTATTTTCATTTGTTTATTTACTATTTATTTATATTTTTATTTAATGCCTGGCATTGTGAATTGTGTGGTAGGTACTTTTTTATAAATATTTTTGATCTTTGTTCTAGGTTAAGTTACTTAGAAATCATTTCATCTTTCTGTCCTTCTTTTAAGGTTGCTTGCATACCAATAGAACCTTCTTAAAATTCTAGCCAATGTCCTGAGAATTAAGAGGTTTACTTTTTTTAAATTAAATTATTTTAAATTATTATTATAGCTGGTAGGAACAGAAATCATTCCTGGGCTTGTGTGAGCTCTGATGAATAAGATTTCATTTTGTTTTTGTTGCCTATAAGGCAGTTCTTTTTGTGGTTCATAGTTTGCTTGTATGCATTATCAGTCAATACTCAGGTGAAGACTTAGGACAGTCCTATCCAGATTTTTTAAATTCTGTGTGTGGCTGTTTTTGTGATATGTCACATAAATGGTATTCTCCTTGACTTCCCTTGAAACCTAATCCCATCTGCAAATAATTTAGAAAATGTTTTGGTTTAGCCTACTTTCCCCTTTGTCCTGCTGCCTGGAAACTCTAGGCAATAAACTGAGGCAACAGATGGGGCAACTTTGTATATTTCTTACATCTTAAGGATCACTGAGAAGCACTTACTCAGGTACTTTGCTCATTTTCTAAACTAAGTTACTTGCTTTCTTACTGTTGAGTTCCTTATATATTTTAGAAATTAAGCTCTATCTGATATATCATTTGCAAATACATTCTCCCATTACTTTACATTACATTACATTCACCCATACTTTATTTTTGCTTCATTGATTGTTTCCTTATCCATTCAAAGTTTTTTAGTTTGATGGGATCCCATTTGCCTACTTTTGCCTCTGCTACCTGGGCAGAGTTATTGCAAAAAGTTATTGCAAAGAGCAATGTTGTATAGTTTACCTCTATTTTTTTTAGTAGTTTTATGGTTTCAGATCTTATGTTTAAATCTTTAATCCATTTGGAGTATATTTTTGTATATGATGTGAGATGAAGATTAAATTTCATTCTTGTGCATGTGGCTCTCAAGTTTGCTAGCATCGTTGATTGAAGTAACTGTTCTTTCTCTATTATGTGTTTTGGCATCTTTCTCAAAAATCAAGTGACCATGAATGTATGGATTTATTCCTGGCTTTTTATTCTGCTCCTTTGGTCTATCTGTATTTTCTCCTTTATATAGCAGCATTTTTATATAATATTATAATGTTGCATTTACATTTTCCCATATCTGGTTCTCTACTCAGTTTGACTCTCTCATTCTTATCCAAGAATACACTAATCTTCTCTCCTCTCTAATTCAGACAGTTTTCTTTAGTTGCCCAGGCCATCTATATATATATAGTTGCATCACACCAACCAGATTTTAGGGACTACAAACTCATTTTCTCTCCAATTTCACCCAAAACTAGTCCTCTATCACCTCCATTGTCTATTGTAGTAAAAAAAAATCAAAAGATCAAAAGTCTAATTATCTAATGTAGAAATTTTGGATTTTTCTATGAGTATTACTCATTGAAATCATAACATTCACACATTGGCATTTGGTTTGGGTTGTATGCCAGGAAAAATTTAAACTTGCTTAATCAGCTACTTGAATGCTTTTTAAAAATCTTTCTATCATGCAAATAACATCCTTCATACAAAAATTTTAATCAAATTTGGTTATAATCATATTTATTCAAGATTATAATTAAAAACTGATATATTGAAAATACTAATAAATTGAAGGATTATGGAGATACTGATCTTAAAAAAAATTTAATCTTTTGAATATCTAGCTTTCACATCCAAACACTGAATTTATTTTTATTTTCTTACCAAATTGTTGTCTCTACACTTTGTTCACAGAATTTGACAGAAAATTCCATTGTTTCAGGAAAATATGTACTAGTATGGTTTGACTAAAATTCTAGCTTCACTTTATATTAAAGTAAACTTTTGAAATAGAATTTGACACATGGAGTTTTGTCAGGTTTTCTAAGATTGATCTACATACTGTGGGAGCAGGCTCCAAATTCCTCAATAGGACACCCATAGCGCAAGAGTTAACAACTAGAATCAACAAATGGGACTTAAACTAAAAAGTTTTTTCTCAGCAAAAGAAACAATAAGAGAGATAAACAGGGAGCCTACATCCTGGGAACAAATCTTTACTCCACACACTTCAGATAGAGCCCTAATAACCAGATTATATAAAGAACTCAAAAAATTAGACAATAAGACAACAAGTAACCCAATCAATAAATGGGCAAAGGACCTGAACAGACACTTCTCAGAAGAGGACATACAATCAATCAATAAGTACATGAAAAAATGCTCACCATCGCTAGCAGTCAGAGAAATGCAAATCAAAACTACCCTAAGATACCATCTCACTCCAGTAAGATTGGCAGCCATTAGGAAGTCAAACAACAATAAGTGCTGGAGAGGATGTGGGGAAAAGGGCACTCTTGTTCATTGCTGGTGGGACTGCAAATTGGTGCAGCCAATTTGGAAAGCAGTATGGAGATTTCTTGGAAAGCTGGGAATGGAACCACCATTTGACCCAGCTATTCCCCTTCTCGGTCTATTCCCTAAAGACCTAATAAGAGCATGCTACAGGGACACTGCTACATCGATGTTCATAGCAGCACAATTCACGATAGCAAGATTGTGGAATCAGCCTAGATGCCCTTCAATAGATGAATGGATTAAAAAAATGTGGCATTTATACACAATGGAGTATTACTCTGCATTTAAAAATGACAAAATCATAGAATTTGGAGGGAAATGGATGGCATTAGAGCAGATTATGCTAAGTGAAGCTAGTCAATCTTTAAAAAACAGATACCAAATGACTCCTCTGATATAAGGGGAGGAAACAAGGACAGGGTAGGGACGAAGAGCTTGAGACGAAGATTTTCATTAACAGGGTTGAGAGGTGGGAGGGAAAGGAAACGAGAAGGGGAATCGCATGGAAATGGAAGGCGATCCTCAGGGTTATACAAAATGACATATAAGAGGAAAGGAGGGGTAAGACAAGATAATTCAAATGGAAGAAGTGATTTACAGTAGAAGGGGTAGAGAGAGAAAAGGGGAGGGGAGGGGAGGGGAGGGGGGATAGTAGAGAATAATACAGACAGCAGAATACATCAGACACTAGAAAGGCAATATGTCAATCAATGGAAGGGTAACTGATGTGATACAGCAATCTGTATACGGGATAAAATTGGGAGTTCATAACTCATTTGAATCAAACCGTGTAATATGATGTATGAAGAACTATGTAATGTTTTGAACGACCAACAATAAAAAAAAAATGTAAAAAAAAAAAAAGATTGAATTTAGAGTTAACTTTGATGTCTTGCACTGTGCTTTTCTTTCTTTACCATTTTCTGGACAGTTTCTGTATTTTCTGTCTTGTTATATAACCCATTTTCATGTACACTTGTCAGATGTTTTTTTCTGAACATATATCAATAAAAAGAGCACAACAAAGTGAAATGAAGAATGAGTTTCCATAAAGACATGAAGGTACATTATCAAAAAAGCAATCACACATTTCATAACATTTTTAAAAAATAACTAAAAATTGGTATTTCTTGACTATGTCCTAAATCCTGCTGTGTATTACATTTATTTTCCTTTAAGAGAAAAAAAAGTACACTGCTATAAATAATAAACTAAGTCTACATATGAAAAAGAACAGAGCACTGTGTACTCCTAATTCAAGTGTGACATGAATCCCAGAAGTCCCTTAACCAATTGTTGAATTTTTCTCAGAAATGAAAACATATGTAATGAATGAACACATTTAGTCTAAAAGGAAGAAGGATATTCCAAATCACTTCTGACAAGAAATATTTCAACAACAAATGTAGATGTTTATGGTGTTAAATAGTCTATTGAGAGTATGGTAGTAATAGTCTATTACAGACTTTAAGATCAGCATTTTTACTTTGAGAAAAATTGTGAGAACAAATGAAATGCCTGCCCAATCTCTATTCATAGACTAATGTTATTCAGTGTTTTCTTAATGTGTTTTTCTCTATCATGAACTTAAGTTTGAGAAAATATTTTTCATCTATTCAGCTATTAAAAACATAAGATAATTAATGAATTAATTCCAAGCACCATGATTTTAAAATAACACAAAACAAAGCAGCATGGATTAAACATAATGGCATTATTTTGTAAGCTGCAAAAGTTTCAGAGCTTCATTAACCCAAAACAAAAGAGAGAAAAATACTTGTGTCAAGACTGAGGATCATAATCATGCTCCTGTGTCTGATATTTCTTTGAAAAAAAAAAAAAACTTCAACTTTCTTCATGTGGGGAACATTGAGGAACAATTAACACAGCAAAAAAAAAAAAAAAAAAGTCAAAGCTATCCTTTTAAAAAGTAGATTAATGTAGTGATTGTCAAAATCTGCTAATATATATGTATTTACCCATATTAAAGGAGAAAAAGAATCTCAAAAATCCCAGGGAATCATATTTTAATTTTTATTATAAACTTAACTGATAAACGCTAAAAGTGTAATTTGTGATTTTTGTATAGCTGAATACACAAAGTTGGCAAAAATTAATGAGCATTTATTTTATCATACAATTTATGTATTTATTAGTTTACTTCAATTACTTTTGTATGAGGAATAGGTAAACATTTAATCTAGTCAATTCTATACTAACTTGATCAATGGGGCTAAAGATGTATCTCAGTGGTAGAGCCCTTTCCTCGCATGCATGAGGCCGTGGGTTTGATTCCCAGCACTTTGAAATTAATAATTATAAGAATTGAGGGGATGGATAACTTGGTCAAACTAATTAACACAACATTTCATCTTTAAACACCTAAAGTTGAAGAGCCTAAATTTTCTCTTCTATATCCACAGTTTACATTCCAAAGAAGATTTTATGTCATGGTTCTTATACCTGTCATTGGAAAGGTTTGCCTTCCAAAGTCTGTCAGTTGATGGATAACTCAACTCATTGTAGAATATTCTAAGATACTCAGGACCATCACCACTGGGGAGGAAGACAGAGGGTTTTATCAATAAAAAGAGGCAAGTCAAAAACATTATTCAGATTTCTTTGTTGTAGGGATAGCATTTCTTCTACACAAAACTTCAAAAAATCTATCTAACTCTGTGCTTGCTTTGTGTAAATGGTATTTGAGGAAAATTCAATGTTTCAAAATATGTATTTGATAGTTTTAACTGGTATATTCTTTAGATTTTAAATAAACTCAAACTCTATATTTCTATTCAGTTTCTCTTCAAATAATTCAGTCATTTCTGGCTCTAAATGTAAATGTTAGGTTATTAATATTTATTGTTACTAAAAATAAATTATCATTGTATAATATATGTTTCACTTGAATAATTCCCATTTTTATTGAGCTCAGAGTTTGACCATTTTATGACCTCTGTAGATTTAACTCATGTTTAACTGAAATATTGACAACCACAATATTTTCTTTGCCTAAGTTCCAGCTCTTTGATTCTTGTTTGATTGTTCTCAAGTATTTAACTTAATAGGGAGTGATACTGATGATCTATTACTTACATTCTTGCATATCTGGCATTATATATATTTAAATACCTTGTTTATAATAAGAATATTAGATGATGATTTAATTTGGAGATAAAAATGTTCCACCCTTTATAAACATCGTTTTACTTTCTTTTGGTTTTCAGTACTAAGTCAAACTATAGGGTTAGTTCTTTGTTCTTTTATGCTATTTTTTTCTGTCTAAAATTTTGAAAATGCTTTTTTTATTTTGTAATTTTAAAATTTTATAAGGTGCCACTGAGATTTTCCTCTACCATAATAGTTTTATTTATGTATTTATTTATTTATTTATTAAATGAAAGGAATCCCCACGCAAAGACACTTCGCCGGGAGAATTCCAATTTTATTGCAAAAAGCTGTGTGCTTATATAGAACTAAAGGGGAGATGGTAGGGCTTAGATAAATGGCAGGACACCCATTTATTGGCAAGTTCTTCCAGATATCAGTTCCCGCGCCCAGGAATTAGTTCTCATTGGGGCTAAGGTTCCTGCTAGCGAGGTTTAAAATTTTAGCACCGGTGGGAGAATTCACAAGGGCGGGAACTTTTCGAGCCACTGCAGAGAAGAAGAAGGTAGGAAGAAGAAGTCCTTAGACGCCATGTTGGGGTTTCTCTCTGGGGTATGGCTGCTGTTTACACTTTTCCCAACATTCCTCCCTTTTTGTTTTCTTAGGAACTGGGACGTCGTTAGTCAGATCCGGCTGCTTCCTGCTGGGTGAGGGCGTCGTAGGGCCTAAAAGGGGGAGTGGAGGAATGTTCGGGGGGGGGGGGGCAGGTCTGGGGATATCATGGCAGCCAGAAATAAAACCCAGTGGCTATAGACAGCTACTTCCGTAGGGGTGAAGTCTATAAAAGTTCCCTGAAGCCACAAGTTGTCGATGGCATCGAACCAGTCCTGGATGGAGAAGATTGTTGGTATCAGCCACTGGTCCTGTAACAGGGACTCTAGGAAATACTGGAAGCGTTGTCTGGACATGGCGTCACCAGCACCTGAAGAAGATCAGAGCGAATACAAACAGAATAAAGATAAAAATTAAAGCGAAGGTCAATTTTTGGCAGAAGTTCCATGTTGGGGGACTGACAGAGAAGAGGCCAAGGGCCATGAGGAGGCTTAAAAGAACATAAAGACTTATGGATCCAGGATGGCAAATTAAAAGGTTCTTGGGGCTCGTTGTCTCTCGCTGTCTGATGTCCGTTGCATTCCATCGTGCCTGGTAGGAAGCTTCAGCACTGAGTGAACTGTTCTCTTGGAGATGTTGGGGGTTCATCGGTCATCAGAGGCTGGTAGCGCCTAAGCAGAAGCTGGTTAAAAGTTTGATTAGAAATTTTCTGCAATTGGGTTTGAAGGAACTTCATTATGCAGGGCAAGAGAGCACAGAAAAGGAGTATCCCAATAAGGGGCCCTAAGATAGGTAGTAAGTACGTGGCAAGAGAGGATTGGAAGAACCCAGTTATGGGATTAGAGGAGGTGGGTTTGAGCAATTGGGTTGATAATTCCTGCAATTTAACAACATTTTTTTCTATTAGCCCAGACTCATTAACATAGTAGCAACATTCCTCTCTAAGGAACAGGCATGTACCCCCTTTTTCTGCAGTGAGAAGATCAATTGCTCTTCGGTTCTGCAAAGCCACTTGTGCCAATGAAGTAACTTGCCGCTGCAAGGAGCCCAGAGACTCAGCAGTGGTATCAAGTGCTTCCTGCAGTTTTTGTTGCAGGTCATTGGATGCCCATAGAGCATGACCTAGAGCTCCACCAGAGAGTCCGAGACTCGCCACTGAGGTTGTTAAAGAGAGGCCTACCAGAACCGGCAGAAAGACTGCCCTACGGGTGCGGGAAGGTAGGGCCAGCTGTCGGAATTTGGTGGGAGTATATAAAGACAGCTGAGGAACTACAGTAACCAAGAAACAGGTGCCAGAGACATTGATTGTTGAGGTGCTTAAAGACCCGTTACACCAGAGGAAATGTCCAGGTTGCATAAACGCAGGGCTTGATGGGATGCTATAGCTTAAGGAACAAATGGGTAAAGGATTCGTTGTTGGCGGGTGGAAACAGATGAAAGGAAATGAAGTATTGGTGGAATAACTTTCCCATAGTGGGATACTTGTCACGTGTAGGGGTTGTCCTTTCTCAAAGAAATTGTAGGTTTTTTCTGAAATATTTCCTGCTGCTAATGGGACTGCTGCTAGAAGTGGACGACTAAGTGAAGCACAGAGAAAGCATTGAGAAGTAGGCACAGAAAGAAGGGTGGAGTTTAATAATCGAAGAGTTTGGTGTAGCAAATTGAGCCATGTGGGAGGGAGGCCTGAGGGGGCTGAAGGCTCTGAATCCCCTTTGGATGGGCTATGGATAAGATCTTGAAGTTTTGATTCTGACTCCTTGATGTGTTCGACTACCTGGATGGTTGCCTTAGGTGGCGTAATCAGGGTGCGGCCAACAGTCATCCACCCCGTGGGTCTGGCTGAGGTTGTCCGGGCATAGACAGCAAACTCAACATAGTCCCAACGTTTGGCCTTGGGGTCAGGTATATCTAAAGTATACCATCCATGGTTATCTGATGAAAAGCCTTTATGCCATTTTAGGTAACTAGAAGTCCATCCTACAGGGTAACCTAGTGAGTGGTAAGAATAGCTACCACGTTCATCATGGAACCTGCATGACCAATAAGGGCATCCATTATATATCTCAGGCCACCAATGGCAATAGCCTTTAGTTTGATCAAAAAGGAAGCAAATGAAAGGCCAGTTCCAGCTACCAGGGACGAAGGTCCTGGAAGGTGACAATTTTAGGGAAATAGAGGTGCAGTTGTGGATGAAGCAAGTAGTTGTATCCACTTCGCGGACCTTCAGCATGCCATGTTCTGAGTATCGTTCCCTAAGAGTGAACAGATACATGGTAGGAGAGGAGGGTAAAGACCGATCCTGACAGAGCACAGAAAATAAGCAGAGCACAAAAAACAAGCAGAGAGAAAAGACTGGGGTGTTGGGAGAGCTCATTGTGCCTTTTTAAGAGGAATTGGGCTGCGGGGAACACCGTGTGAGCCGCAACTTAAAGGGGTGAGATGGGTGTGGAGAGCAGGAGTAAAGGGGAGGTTCAGGAGGTGTTTCTTGGAGTTCCTCTGGGGTGGTCCTGTCGTCAGCAGGTGGGGCCTCCTGGTAATATGGCTTCAACCTAGAAATGTGAATCCAGGGAGTGAGACGGTTGTCTGGTAAGGAAAGTTTGGCGGCGGTGGGGGTACAGAGAATGACAGGATAGGGGCCTTCCCATTTGGGGGTAAGAGGCCTTTTCTCCTCTGGGGTATTATAATAGACTAGACTTCCAGGTGTTAAGGGAAGAGTGTTTGGAGAGGAATCTGGGTCAGGAAGAAGCCAGTCCTGATATTTCCAGAGTTCCGAGCGGAGATGAAACAAGAGAGGCAAAGACAAATCTCGGGTGAGAGGTCCTTGTGAAACAACCAATCCAGGGGGTATGAGAGGTCTTCCATACATTATCTCAAAGGGAGACAGTAAAGATGGTTTCTTAGGGAGAGCTCTGATTCGAAGCAAAGCCAAGGGAAGGAGTTTGACCCAATCTAAGTTTAATTCCATTGTCAATTTGGTAAGGACTTCCTTCAGAGTCCGATTTACCCTTTCCACTTTCCCTGAAGCCTGGGGGCGATATGGACAGTGGAAATGCCACTTGAAAGAGAGGGCTTGAGAGACCTTTTGTGTGATCTTAGAAATAAACTCAGGACCATTGTCAGATTGTAAGGAAGTGGGCATACCAAACCTGGGGATGATGTCTGTCAGTAGGATTGAAGCTACAGTGGAAGCCTTTTTATTGGAAGTAGGAAATGCCTCAACCCAACCAGAGAAAGTGGCCACAAAGACAAGGA
The DNA here is from genome assembly GCF_045843805.1 of Urocitellus parryii. Classification (NCBI taxonomy): domain Eukaryota; kingdom Metazoa; phylum Chordata; class Mammalia; order Rodentia; family Sciuridae; genus Urocitellus; species Urocitellus parryii. The sequence goes on from NC_135548.1 coordinate 17,507,721, forward strand.
GGTATTTAGTGCGCCGTACTGTGGGCATGTTGGTGAAGTCTACCTGCCAGTCAGCAGCAGGAGTGTGTCCCCTGGCTTGGTGGGAGGGGAAGGGTTTAGGCCTTAAAGGAGTATGAGGGTTGGTCCGCTGACAGATCTGACAATTAGAGGCTATATTCTGTAGCATGGCTTTGTCAGAGGGGGTGAGGGAAAAGAAGCTCTGTAAGAAGAGGGCCAAAGACTGAGAGTTGGAATGGAATAGAGTATGAAGGAACTCGAAAAGATCCTTGTTCTTACTGGAAGAAGTAGGGGTTTCAGATGAGCTGTCTAAAGTGGCCATTATATGTCCCCTAGGGGGGCCATAATTGGAAGTGGTAGCAGCCATTCGTGCCGCCTGGTCAGCCTTGGCGTTGCCCCCAGTGATAAGAGAGCCGTCCTTCTGATGAGCCCTACAATGGACAACTCCCAATTGGGTGGGTAAGTGGGAGGCCTCTATCAGATTGGTTATAAGAGCCGAATTAGTGATTGCATTACCTTTGGTGGTAAGTAGGCCTCGCTCCTTCCATATTGCAGCATGGGATAATAGAATATGGAAGACATACTTTGAGTCAGTATAGAGGGTGAGGGATTTGCCTTGAGCTAGAAGGCAGGCACGAGTGGCTGCTATGAGTTCAGCCTGCTGATTGGTAGTTCCTGAAGGCAGAGCTTTGGCCTCTATAATCTCAGTGGCTGAAACTACAGCGTATCCAGAGTAATGAGTGCCGTTCTGCCTAAAGGAACCGCCGTCAGTGAACCAGATAAGGTCAGGCTTAGTGAGTGGTCCCTCAGAAATGGAAGGATGACAGGGGAGGAAATCATCTAAGGTTTCCAAGCAATTATGAGTTGGTGTGTCAGACGTGGGAGTCGTTGGGAGCAGTGAAGCAGGGTTCAGTGCAGAGCAGGGGAGAAACGTAATATTAGGGTTTTCCAGAAAGGAAGTAAGAAGTGACAGAACTCTGGATGGAGGAAGGGTTTGAAGGCTCTTATAAGCTAAAAGATCCTTCAAGTGATGTGGGGAGTGGATAGTTAAAGGGGCCCCAAAAGTCAGCTTAGAGGCTTCTTTGTGTAAAATTTGTCCAGCAGCCAGAGCTCTTAAGCAAGGGGCCCATCCACGGATGGTAGGGTCTAGTTGCTTGGAAAAATATGCCACAGGTGCAAATGTAGGCCCATAGTTTTGACCTAAGACCCCAAGTGCTTGTCCCCTTTTTTCATGGACATATAGATGAAATGGTCTTGAAAGATCAGGAAGGTGAAGGGCGGGTGCCTTTAAGAGGAGTTGCTGAAGCCTGCGGAAGTGGTAGTTGGGGGAGGAGGCAAGGGATTCATTAGGGGGTCCCTTTGCTAGGTCATACAGAGGTTTGGCTAGAAGAGAATAATTTGGGATCCAGGCCCTAAAATAACCTGCTAGTCCTAGGAATGATAGTATTTCAGCTTTCGTATGGGGCACTGGAAGATTAGAGAGGAGTTGCCTCCTATCCAGTGTTATTTCCTTTTTCCCGGGTGTAAGACGAAAACTAAGATAGGTGACAGAAGACTGGGAAACCTGGGCCTTGTGGGGACACACCCTATATCCCTTGTCTGCTAGGAAATTAAGAAGCTGGGCGGTATGGGATTGAGAGTGTTCCCAAGAGGGACTACATAGAAGAAGATCATCGACATATTGAAGGAGAGTAGAGTCAGGACAGGTGGAGTGAAAGGATGTGAGGTCTTGGGCAAGAACTTGGCCAAAGAGATGGGGGCTATCCCTAAATCCCTGTGGGAGGACAGTCCAGGTAAGCTGACGAGAATGGCGGGTGTGAGGGTCAGTCCACGTAAAAGCAAAGATATCCTGAGATTCTGAGGACAAGGGAATAGAAAAGAATGCATCTTTCAAATCTAGAACCGAGAAGTGGGTAGTAGTGGCAGGGATCTGAGAGAGGAGGGTGTAAGGGTTGGGCACTAGCGGGTGAATGGGGACCAAAGAGGAGTTAATGAGGCGAAGGTCTTGAACCAGCCTGTAGGACCCGTTAGGTTTTTTAACTGCCAGAATGGGGGTGTTGAAAGGAGAGTGTGTAGGCCTAAGATATCCCTTTCGTAATAAATCTTGGATGATGGGTTCTAACCCGAGGAGGGCTGTGGTTGTGAGTGGATATTGTGGTTGACTAATATATCTTGAAGGGTCCCTTAAGACAATGTGAATAGGGCTGCATTTAGCCATAGAGGGTGTAGTTGTGTCCCAAACCTCAGGGTTAACTGGTTTAGATAGTTGTGGAAGAGTGTGTGAAGGAGGTGTATCTGCCCCTAGGAACATCATAAGGAAATGAGAGGCGGGGGAGGTGTGGGGTGATATGTGAATGGTGACTTTCAATAGTGAGAGTATGTCCCTTCCCAGAGTGGGGCAATGGCTTATAACGAGAGTGGGGCAATGGCTTATAACGAGAAAGGAGTGTGTGAAGGACAAAAGGGATCCCTGCATATGACATGATAAGGGGGGGGGTTTCGAGGGAAAATCTGTTTACCTCCTACCCCGACAATAGGAGTTTTTGAGGTTGTGGTAGGACCCCAATACTCCCTCAAGACCGAAAAAGCGGCACCAGTATCTAAGAGGAAGTTAATAAAGCGTCCATCCACCAGGAAGGTGACCCTAGGCTCTTGCTTCTTGATGGTAATAGTCGGGAGGGAAGGCCCAGGGCTCCGTCAATCCTCCTCTGCCAAGCCCAGGAGAGGCTGGGTTTGCCGGGTGGCTGACCAACCTCCCCTCCGGGTTGATGGGCAGTCCACCGCCCAGTGTCCCCTTTGGTGGCATTTTGGGCAGGGGTTGGAGGGTGTCCTTGGTGAAGGACAATCTTTGGCCCAATGTCCCTCCTTACCACATTTGAAGCAAGCTCCAGGGGGTGTCTTATTAGGACGGCGTGGTGATGGCCTTCTCTGAATGACCTGGGCCAGCATTTGGAGCTTGGCATTTTCAGCCCTCTGCCTACGGCGTTCGCTTTCATCCTCTCTACCATGAAAAACCTTGAAAGCGACAGTGAGGATTTTGGTCTGAGGAGTAGCAGGGCCCTGTTCAAGCTTTTTAAGCTTGGCTTTAATGTCAGGGTAGCTTTGGGCCAGAAAATATGTCATTAAGACATGACGGCCATCAGGGGTTTCTGGGTCAAGGTTTGTGTACTGTTGAAGGGCCTTGGTTAGTCTATCCAAGAATTCTGAGGGTGTTTCTTCCTTTTTCTGAATGACCTCCTGCACCTTCTGAAAGTTAACAGCCTTGCGGGTGGCCTTTTTCAGGCCCGCCAAGAGGCAGGACGCAAAAAGGTCACGAGACTGTAAGCCTTCAGGGGTGTTATAATCCCATAGGGGATCCTGCTCTGGGACAGCATGAGGGCCCGTGGGGTGGTTGGGATTGGTCCTATGAATTTCATCAGCATGGGCTTGGGCTAGCTCCCAGACCCGTCGCCTTTCCTCAGGGAGAAGTGTATTGGCTAAGAGCATGTAGATGTCATGATGAGTGAGGCTATATGCTTGCAGGACCCATTGAAACTCCCGAATGTAAGTGGTGGGGTCAGTGGTGAATGAGCCTAGCTTCCTCTCTAGCTGAGTAATGTCCGACATGGAGAAGGGCACGTGGACTCTGATGACACCCTCGGGACCAGCTACCTCACGAAGGGGTGCGATTGTCTTGGGGATGGGAAGGAGTCCCTTAGACCTGGTAACAGGAGGGCTGAAAGAGGCAGGCGGCGAACAGGAAGGAGAGGGGGGGGAAGGGGGTGTCTCTGCGGAGGAGGAGGTAGAGCAGGCAGAAGAGGGCGGAGGGGAGGGGGATGAAACGGAAGGCTGAGAATCCATGGAACCATGCGGAGGAAGAGGAGGGTATAGTGGGAGAGGAGGAGCAGATGGGGCTGGGGGATAAGGTGGGGGTTCATCTGCTGGGTCAAATGAGGAAGAATCTGCGAAGTCAGGAGTAGAAGTAGGGGAAGAGAGGGGTTTGGAAGCAAGGAGGACTTCAGAGGGGGAGCAGGAGGAGCAGAGAGCAGGGTGTTGTGCGAGAAGGCTAAAACCTTCAACGCAGGGAATCTCCCTCCACTTTTTCAGACGCTGGCAGTAGTTAAAAAGATCTCGAAGGAGGTTTGGATCTAAGGAGCCTTCTGGAGGCCAATGATTGCCATTATCCAGTGGATATGTAGGCCAATCTTGGGTGCAGAATTTGATTAAAAGTTTGGGCTTAATGTCTGGTGTGAGGGAAAGTGTGGCCAGATTTTTTATTAAGCATTTGAGAGGTGAGGCTTCAGGTATAGACGAAGAGGTGCCCATAGTCACAGGGAGAAATGGAAGAGAGTAGAAGAGAACAGGCTTAAGCGAGAGAAACAAAAAAGGGAAAACCCGGGCTGGAACGGCTTCCAGGAAGCCCAGGGCGAACGGGGGTCAAGTGGGCGTCCCCAAAATGACCAGCCGACGCCAGGAACTACAGAGGGCACTACCCGGTCGTCACCAGTGAAGTGCGGTCTGTGAGACCCAATGGGGTCGGAGCCTCGGGCAACCTGACGTCAGGAAAGTTTTCGACCGCAGCGAAATAAGTCAGAAATGAAAACAGAACTCCGGTTCCGGTGGAACGCAGTTCCAGGCCGGGAGTTCAGTTTTCCTGCCCGAACAGAAAGGCAGCTTCAGGCAGACACAGTAGCCCAGCAGGAAGTAACAGCTCTAGTTCAAAGCAGAGCAGTAGCTGCAGCAGCGGAGGAGGAAAAACCACAGAACCTCTCGTGTAAACCCAGAAGCCTCACGCCCCAAAGGGAAACGGATCACCAGAGGGTCCACTGCGGCCGGTAAAGGCCTTAGTGGGAGGAATTCCCTCCCCCCAACGAGCATCTGGAGAGTGCCGGACGATCAACGGTCACAGCTCCAGCTTTAGCCCGAAGGGAGTTGGCGAGCCAGGGTCAAGGGGGCTTACCTACGGTCGAATCAGTGGTGAGTGCAGGGGAGCCGGCGTCTGAAAAACAGCGGACCTGGGCGAGGAATCTTCGGCGGGGCAGAGGACGGGGCTCTGGTTGGAAAAGAGCTCGCCCGTCTCCTCACACGGGGCACCAGATGAAAGGAATCCCCACGCAAAGACACCTCGCCGGGAGAATTCCAATTTTATTGCAAAAAGCTGTGTGCTTATATAGAACTAAAGGGGAGATGGTAGGGCTTAGATAAATGGCAGGACACCCATTTATTGGCAAGTTCTTCCAGATATCAGTTCCCGCGCCCAGGAATTAGTTCTCATTGGGGCTAAGGTTCCCGCTAGCGAGGTTTAAAATTTTAGCGCCGGCGGGAGAATTCACAAGGGCGGGAACTTTTCACGCCACTGCAGAGAAGAAGAAGGTAGGAAGAAGAAGTCCTTAGACGCCATGTTGGGGTTTCTCTCTGGGGTATGGCTGCTGTTTACACTTTTCCCAACATTAAATACTTTTTTTAGTTGTAGGTGGACACAATACCTTTTTATTTCATTTATGTGGTACTGAGGAGTGAACTCAGGGCCTGCCACATGTGTGACTAGTGTAAATAAAATCATACAGAGTTTAATCTTTTAAGATTAGTTTTTATCAATTAGTAAGTTAACTTAAAATAAAAATTAACAATTTCACAAGGAAATGAATAGTTATTAGTCTTTTGAAATTGTCATGTTGACCAACATAAACTAATTTGGTACCTAAACAATTTTTTCAGTATTGATAAATATTCTTATTATGTGTTTATTTATTGCATATTCTTCAACTGTCTTCTTCATTTTTTTTCTACCAGAAAGCCATATTTTATATTTTATCATATATATATATATATATATATATATATATATATATATATATATATATATTGAATATATTTATGTACACACACATACACTCACACCCAACACACACGTACAATGAAGAAAATAGGACAATGTCTACAGACAGCTAAGGATAGATAAGGATAGGGCAGCGATTTTTGTCCCAAAATTCAATTACTGTCATATGTGTGTGTGTGTGTGTGTGTGTGTGTGTGTGTAATATTTTTTGTATTAACACTTTCATCAATACTTATGGAATTTTTTTCTTCTTTATATTATTAGAGAACTTCTATATTAAAAATATAAATATTCAGGGCTGGGGCTCAGTTGTAGCACTTTTTGTCATGTGTGAGGCTTTGGGTTCAATTCTGTATAAATTGTATATGAATAAATAAAAAAATAAAGGTCTATCAACAACTAAAAAAATATGTATATATAAATGTTTAGATGGAGAGAGACTTCATTTATTAAGAAGCAGAGCAGAAAAGTTAACATAGGTCTTTTCCTTGGACATCAGTAATACACCACCATGGTAATACTCAGAACCAGGTAAAACCAAAGGCCTCAATACCCAGGAAAAATCTTGCAGATGAAGAGTTTAGGCCTACCTCAATATAAGGTGGTCAGGTAGACTTTTTTGTACTGGGCGGGGTGGGGGGTGGTCAGTTTTGTTTAATGGACTGACATCATTGTTACCTTGGAGTGGGCTTCAGGCACAATAGATACTTCTTTCTACAGACTGAAAAAGATCCTATGACTTACGAAAACAGGTGTAGCCCAGCTTAACAACAGCCTTGGTGGCAAATTAATTATCTCTATCATCCATTCCCCAGTCTTAGGTACCATAGGTATCCCCAGGTCACCCAGAGATAAAGCCTCTAGATCTTCCCTGATCAAAGATGGAGATATATGCCCCAGTTGTACAAACTTGTGCTTTACTTTGCATGACTGCCTGCTGAAGAATCTATAAAGGGTGAAGCCTTGAGAATGTGCAGGTCCTTATACCTTTGAGATTCAGGTGCATCCTATCTTAACATCAGCCTTGGCAGCCAAAAGACTATCTTCAATAACACCACCCCAACCTCAGTCAGCATAGAGCAACACTGCATTTGTTGGAGGTAGGGCAGCATAGTAAGCACAGAAATTTGCCATGAAACTTGGTGCTGATGAAAACTATTACTGTTATTACTGGGAGCATCATAATGATTTCCAACCTCATATCAGTGTCTGAAGTGGAGCTTCTGAACCAGTTCTGGTGCCAAATGGAGACACATAGCATAGTCTACCAATTTTCTATGCTGGTTAGTATCACTGTGACTGGATGCAATGGTCTGGGTTTGTGAGTCCATTTCATCAGTAGGCATCCCATAGCAATACAGGCCTGGTTCTGCCTCAGTGCTGCACTGTTCCTCAAAGGTTGTGTGCTTTGAGTGTGACTGGTGGTGGGGTATTGGTGGGATTGGCTACCACATTTGTACATCAATTGCAGGCAGCACAATGTGGAGACAGGAACTGTGTTCTTTGGAAAAGAAAAGGGAGAAGAGTACCAAGGTGCCTCATAGGAGTCTGGGACTGGTCTCTTTTCTTCCCAGAGACTGACAAAATCCTGGAGTGACTGACAAGAGGCTGATGATTGTGGTCATATCATCGGGGGCTAGAATGGTCTGAGAAAATGGCTGGCAGAAACAGAATACTCTTTTAGGTACACTTCCAGTTCATGTTAAATAGCACACAAACTTCACATTTTAGAGAAACTGAGTTTGTATCATTCTATAGCACTGAAACAGTTATAATACTCCCAAAGCTGACTGATGGAAAACAAGAACTTAAGGCACAATCTCATGCTACATTAGTGGAAGTAGCTACAGGCTTATGGAAAATAAGCAGCTTCCTTAGAATTTCTGTAAAGATAGGCACAAAGCCAAATTATTAGGACTTCAATAAATACCAAATCCTTCAAGTTTCAGATTATATAACACAGCAATAAGTAGGAGCAATTTTCAGGAAGCTATCACCTTACCATGCAGTCAGATTAAGGCATCAGAAACTGAGCAAATAGTCACCACCTTGGGTGATCTTTTCAATGGAGAATTAAAACAACCATTTTAAAGAAACACATTGAGTTTCAAGAAAACAGAAAAATTTCTCATTGCTCTAATAAGAAAGTTAACATAGAGATAAAAGCAATTACAACATTCAAGCAGAAATCCTTGAGCTGAAAAAAAAACACTAAGAAAAATTAAAAACTCAGTAGAAGGCATCAATAACAAAATACATCAAGAAGAAAAAAGAATTAATGAGCTTGAAGATAGGATATTTGGACATATACAGCAGGCGGAGAAAAAAGAAAATATATAGAGAGAGGAATGATAAAAGCTTGTGGGAAATTTGGGATTGCATTATAAGACAAATGTCTGGGTTATTGGAGTTCAAAAGGAATTGTAGGATGTCAAAGGGATAGAAAACTTAAAGAAATGATAATGGAAATCTTTCCAAACCTAGAGAATGATACAAATATTCAGATGATAGAAGAAAGTCAAAGGTCACCTGTCAGATTCAATTCAACCAATTCTCAATCAAGACATTTTATAATTGAACTGTCAAATTTCAAAGAGAAGATTCTCAAGGAAATAAGAAGCTAGAAAAAAAAATAATATAAAAGCATGACAATTATATGATGGCAGATTTCTCAACAGAAACCTTATAAGACAGGAGAGAGTAACATGAGATTTTTCAGAGTACTAAAGGAAAAAAAAATAGAAAAGAAATCTACTAACCAAAATTATTATACTCTGAAAAGGTATTCTTTAGAAATAGAGAAGAGATATATACATTTTCAGAAAAAATAGAAGCTGATAGAATTTATCTTCACCAAACCACGCCCTACAAAGGACTTCTTCAAACTTAGAGAGATTCATGAGTAATAAGATAAAATGGGAGAGTAAAAAAAAATTACTTATAAATGTAATTGTACAGATAATGTCATAATGCTTTCTTATAGTAAACATGGAGTGTAAACACACACACAAATAACCCAATCAATAAATGGACTAAGGATCTGAACATACATGTCACAGAAGAAGAGATATGATTGATCAACAAATATATGAAAAAATGTTCAACATTTCTAGCAGTTAGAAAAATGCAAATGAAAACTACAATGAGATTTCATCTCACTCCAGTCAGAATGGTGATTATCAACAATACAAGCAATACAATTCACAATAGCCAAACTGTGGAACCAATCTAGATGCCTTTCAATAGATGAATGGATACAGAAACTGTGGTATATATTCACAGTGAAATATTACTCATCAGGAAAAAAAGAATAAATTTATGGCACTTTCAGGTAAATGGATGGAGATGGAAAATATTATGCTAAGCAAAGTAAGCCAATCCCCAAAATCCAAAGGCTGAATGTTTTCTCTGATAAGTGGATGCTAACCCATAATGGATTTCATGGGATGACTGGAGGAACTTTGGATTGGCCAAAGGGGAGGGAGGAAAGAGGAGGGGGTAAGGGGGTAGGAAAAATGGTGGAATGAGATGGACATCATTATCCTAGGTACATGTATGATTGCACAAATAGTTTGATCCTCCTTTTTGTGCTCCATTTGTGTACAATGAATCAAAGAGCATTCTGCTGTCATGTATAACTGATTAGAACAAATAATAAAAATAAAATACAAGCAAAAATAAATGTTGGCGAGGATGTGGGAAAAAAGGTACACATACATTTCTGGTGGGACTAAAAATTGTTGTAACCATTCTGGAAAGCAGTATGTAAATTCCCAAGAACACTTGGAATGGAGCCACCATTTGACCCAGTTATTCCACTCCTCAGTTTATACCCAAAGGAATTGAAATTAGCATACTACAGTGATGCAGGCATATCAATGTTTATAGTAGGTCAATACACAATAGCTAAACTATGGAACAAGCTTGGATGCCTTTCAACAGATGAATGGATAAAGAAAATGTAGCATATATACACAATGGAATACCACTCAGTCATAAAGAGAAATGAAATTATGGCATTTGTCAATAAATGGATGGAATTAAAGAATATCATGCTAAGTGAAATGAGCCTATAGCAAAACACCAAAGACAAAATGTTTCTTCTGATATGCAGATGCTAATTTCACAGTAAGGGGAGTGGATTAGGGAAGAATAAAAGTTCTTGGTTTAGACAAAGGAGAATGAAGGAAAAGGAGGGGAAATGGGAATAGGAAATATAGTGAAATAAATTTTACATTACTATTCTGTATGAATATGTGATTACCTGACCAATATAATTCTACATCATCTACAACCAGAATAATTATAAATTATACTTCTGTATGTATAATATGTCAAAATACATTCTATCATATATAACTAATTAGAACAAATAGAAAAAGATGATATGTGTCTTTAGTATAAAAACTAAAATAATAGACAGATTAAAATAATATAATTTCATTAATATTTACAAAGTAGGCAAATCAAAAGATGTAAAATGAGACATTAAATATTACAAAGGTGTGAGGGAATAGCATACAACTGTAGCATCTTTTCTTAGCATAATTTTTGGGCTTTATTCTTTTATTTTTTCTAATCTCTATGATCATATTACTTTTCTATCATTTCAAAAATATTATGATATTCAAAATACAATTTTGGTAGCCTCATGGTAACAAAACAAAAACCTTTAACAGACAAAAGAAAAGAAATAACCAAGGAATCAAAAGGTACTTTGAGAAAATTGCTTTACCACAAAGGAATACCACAAGAAAAAAATAAAGACAAGACATAAAATAAAACTTGAAAACAAGTTATCTATCAATTACCTTAAATATAAATGGAATAATTTTCCCAATTAAAGACTTAGAATGACCAAATGGTTACATGTAAAAGAGAAAACCCAACTGTATGTGACTTATAAGAAACTCACGTTATCTCAGATAATTTAGACTGGAAATGAAGAGGTAGAATAAGCTCTTCCATGCAAATGGAACCCAAAATAAAGTAGGAGTTGGCATATTTATTTCATGTGAGATAGACTTCATATCTATAGTAGTAAAAAGAAACATAGAAAGTAAGTTGGTAATGATAAAGGAAGAAAGTTAATTCAGAAGGAGGAAACAATAGTTCTAAATATTGTAGAAACCAAATATATAAAGCAAAATTAAACTTAAATGGAAATAAAACAAAAGTAAACTTAAATGGAAATAGAGTCCAATACCATAAGTTTAGGACTTTAGCACCCTACTCTGAGCAATGGGCAGATTATCCATACAGAAAAACCAACAAAGGAACAGCAGAGTTAAATTGGAACCCAAAGTGAGTGGACCTACTGGACATCTGCAGAACACTGCATGCAAGAGCCAAAGAATACACATTTTTTCTCATGAGCATATGGAATGTTCTCCAGGACAGATAATATGATTGGTTGATTCTGAATCTGTACACTCAGAAAAATGAGAAATTATACCCCATTTGATTCAAATGTATGATATGTCAAGATCATTGTACTGTCATGTGAAACTATTTAAAAAATAAAAATAAAATAAAAATAAATAAAAAATAAAACCTCACAGCAAAAAAAATAAGGATCAACAAACAAACAAATATTTAAAAACATGTTGAGTGACCTTTTGCTACAATGCAAAAAGAAAACCGTAGAAATCAAAAAGAAAATCTTAAGAAGCTCCACAAATACATGGAAATTAAGCAAATCAAGGTAGAAATCAGGAGGTAAGTTAAAATTTTTCTTGAAAAAACTATAGAAACACAAAACACCAAAACCAATAGACAGTAAAATAGTATTGACAGACAAGTTTATGGCAATCATTAGCTATATCAAGGATCAGAGGAACTCAAACAACCTACTGCTAGAGAAATAAGAAAAAGACCAAACCCCCAAAAGAAGAAGAAAAGAAATAAGGAAGAGTTGAAATTTAAAAAAAAAAGAGAGAGAGAGACTAAAATAAGTAAATAAAATGAAAAGTTGGGTCTTAAAAAATGATAAACAAAATCAACAAATTATTAGATAAACTTAGCAAAGTAGAAAAAAATGTTAATAAAACTCAAATAGTCTATTGAAGGGCATCTAGGCTGGTTCCACAGTCATGCTATCGTGAATTGAGCTGCTATGAACATCGATGTAGCAGTGTCGCTGTAGCATGCTCTTGTTAGGGCTTTAGGGAATAGACTGAGTGGCATTTATATACTATGGAGTATTACTCTGCATTAAAAAATGACAATATCATAGAATTTGGAGGGAAATGGATGGCATTAGAGCAGATTATGCTAAGCGAAGCTAGTCAATCTTTAAAAAAACAAATACCAAATGACTCCTTTGATATAAGGGGAGTAAACAAGGACAGGGTAGGGACGAAGAGCTTGAGAAGAAGATAAACATTAAACAGGGATGAGAGGTGGGAGGGAAAGGGAGTGAGAAGGGAAATTGCATGGAAATGGAAGGCGATCCTCAGGGTTATACAAAATGTCATATAAGAGGAAAGGAGGGGCAAGACAAGATAATACAAATGGAAGAAATGATTTACAGTAGAAGGGGTAGAGAGAGAAAAGGGGAGGGGAGGGGAGGGGAGGGGAGGGGGTATAGTAGAGAATAGGACAGACAGCAGAATACATCAGACACTAGAAAGGCAATAAGTCAATCAATGGAAGGGAAACTGATGTGATACAGCAATCTGTATACGGGGTAAAAGCGGGAGTTCATAATCCACGTGAATCAACCGTGTAATATGATGTATTAAGAACTATGTAATGTTATGAACGACCAATAAAAAAAAATAAAAAAAAAAGAACCTGCCCCTGCTCCAACCAGTTGCCAAGGTAACCTCCCAACAGGGAGCTATAAGGTTGTTAATGTGTCCTTGACTGTACCATGCTCTCCCTCCCTCTTCAGCCCACCTGTTTCCCACCTTTTGGCCATCCCACCGAGCATTTCCTGGGTATGCAGTAAGGAGAGAGTAAGGGGAAGAGGGTAGAACAAAGGAAGCCTAGGACTTATAAAAAGGGCAGAAGACCTCACTTCTTGGGATACCAGGATACCAGCTATGGCCCCCTTCTCCCTCCCAGGAGAAGTCTGTTTTCCCTTTTCAAATAAACCCTGCTTTACATGCTTGCCTCAAAAAAAAAAAAAAAAAAAAAAAAAAAAAAAAAAAAAAAAAAAAAAAAAACCTCAAATAGTCAAAAATGAATAATAAGACATTAATTCACAGCACAGATATACAGGACCATTAGAGATTATTATGATGTACAAATTTGATTGCTTAAAAGAAATGGGAAAATTTCTAAACACACAATGTTCAGATTGAATCATGAATAAATAGCAAACATTGACAGATGAATAATGAGCAACTAGACTGAATTAGTTGTAAAATGTTTCCCATCAAAGACATATTCAGAACCAGATAACTTCACCTCTACCATCTACCAAACACACACATACACACACACACACACACACACACACACACACACACACACTCACACACCTCATACCAATTCTTCTTAAATTATTTCAACAAAATTGAAGAGGGAATTATTTCAAACATTCTATGAGGCAAGCATTATGCTAATATCAAAACCAGTCAAAAACACAACAAATCTATTGGTTAAAATCATTGTGAACATAGCTGCAAAGATACTCAACAAAATACTAGAAAAATAAATCTAACAGCACATTTAAAAGATTATGAACTATGACCACATAGATTCTTCCCAGGTATGAAAAGATGGTTCAACATATGAACATCAATAGATGTGATTCATCACATTAATCGAATATAGACAAACACCATATCATCATTTCAATAGATGTAGAGAAAGGCATTTTATAAAACTCAACAGCCCTGCATGATCAAAATCTCTGAATTAATTAGGTATGGAAGGAACACATCTCAACATTAAATATACATTACATACATATATTTAATAAATATATTAATTATATATTACATATATAAAATAAGCCAATTGTTCAATAAAATACTAGACAAATACTAAAAGCATAGTGAATGAAGAAAAAATGTGATATTTCACTCTAGATTTGGCAAAGACTAGGATTGTCTACATTTACACATTTTATGCAACAAAATTCTGGACATTCTTACAGAGAAGTCAGGCAAGGTAAAGAAATAAAGAACTTCCAAATTAGGGAAAATTAAATCAAATTATCTCTATTTAGAGATGAGCTTATCTTCTATACAGAAAACTCCAAAGGTTCCAACAAAACTCTTTGAGAAGTAAGAAATCAATTTAGTTATTGCTGAATAGAAAGTGAACATAAAGAATCAGCACTGCTATATTCTGAAAGAAAACTATCTGTAATAGGCATCAAGGAAGCCACACCATTTACAATGGCAAAGAAGGAGAAAAAAAATGTACAGGAGTAAATATGACCAAAGAAGTGAAAGAGTTATACAATAAAAACCATAAAACATTGATTAAAAAATTCAAAAGGACACAAAAAAATGGAAAAGATAATCTATGTTCATAGATTGGAAGAATTAATGTTGTTGAAATAGCCATATTACCAATAATGTTCTAGAAATTCAGTGCAATCCCTGCCATGATAACAATAACAATTTTTTACAAAACTAGAAAAACAATCATAAAATCTGTATGGAACCACAAAATGTCCTGAATATCCAAAGCTATCTCAATGCAAAAAAGGACAAGGCATGAGGCATTATATTATTTGACTTCAAAATATGCTACAAAGCTGCAGCAATCAAAAGAGCATGATACTGACATAAATACAGACACACAGGTCAAAAGAACAGAGCAGCGGACCTAGAATTAATTACACAGATCTAAAAAAAAACACTTATTTTTGGTAAATTTGCTAAGAACAGACACTTTAGAAAGGTATACTGTTAATGATAATGTAAAGTAGTATAGCCATTATGGAAAATTGTATGGAGTTTCTTCAAAAAATTAAAAATTAAAATGCCAATTGATCCAGCAATCCCACAAGTAGGCCTACACTTAAAGATAATAAGTATGTTGAAGAGACATCTGCATTACTATGTTAACTGAGAGCACTATTCACAATAGCCAAAAAATGGAAACAACCTAATTGCCCATCAACTGATGAATGAACAAAGAAAATGTTTTATTTGTAAAAAATGTAATACAATTTAGCCATAAATAGATTTTAATCCTCTCAATTGTAACAACATGGGTAGAGCTGGTAATAATTATATTAAATGAAATAACCAAAGCACAGAGAGACAAATACTACATGATCTCATTCATAGTGCAATCTAAAAAAGTTACCAGAGAATGAGAGAGTAGAATGGTAGTTTTCAGAGGCCAGGGAGAATGGGTAAGAATTGGGATGGGGAAATACTGATGAATGGCTTCTGAGTTACAGTTAAATAGCAGCAAGAGTATCTGTTATGCTATTGCACAGTAGGGTGACTATAGATAACAATTTGCACTTTATCTTTTAAGGAGAAGAAAAAATATGGGGAGTTTTACCATAAGAAAATGATAAATGTTAGATAATATAAATATGTTTAGCATGACATAAGCATGCAATGTATGCATGTATTGAAACATTACATGATATTCTACTGACACATACAATTTTATGCTCTTTTGTCAGTTAAATATATATATATATATATATATATATTTAAAAAGAATAAATATGTCACCAAACATATAAAAAAACTGTTCAATATCAGTAGCCATCAGAAAAATGCAAACCAAAATTACAATGAGGTTCCATCTCATCCTAATATAATGGTTATTATAAAAATTTATCTTGTTAAAAGGGATGTAGAACACAAGGAAATCTTATACACTGTTAGTCTAAATGCAAGTTTGGCTAATTATGAACAGTGATATGGTAGCTCCTCACAAAGCTAAAAATAGATCTACCATATGACCCAGCTATCCCACATCTGGGTATATATCTATAGACAATGAAATTAAAACACCAAAGAACTGTGTTTATCGGGATTATTATGCTTTCAAATACATATTGAGCACAAATTTATTATCAAGTTTATAGATTGTGTATCAAGATGAAGATGAAAAGAGATAAGGATCTACAGAGTATGAGCAGGGGTCATGAAGATCAATTTTTTTTTCTAGTGCACATGTTTCATAGTAATATCTTCCTTTGGGCCCCTCAACACCAATATTTTCTTCCAAAGTGTCTGCACTTTGGTTTCTATAGAAAAATATTTAAGTGTAACAATTTTTGTTACAGTTTGCCTATCATACTGGGATTTGCCATTTCTGTCTCTGCATCCTTCCTTGAAACTCCACGTGTTTTCCTCATTTCTCAAATGATTATCTATCTTTCAAGGACAAGATTAACTGTCACCAGTTTGTCCCAACTACACAGTGAAAATGTGTCAGTATGTTCACTTGTCAAGAGCTAGAGTAAAAGGCACAATTTGATGGAGGTTATATCAGGGATATGACAGAGATTTAAAAGATCATCAAGCGATGCATCCTCCTAGGGTGGTGTAGCCTGAGAGAGCATCAGAGAAGATATTACATTGAATGGAGTCCCCAGGTGATGATAAAAACCATTCTGAGTGAACTATGTGAAGTTTGAAAAGTATATCTAAGTTTGAATAAAGCAAAAGGCTTTCTGTGAAATGGCGGGGAAGAATGCTGATAAACTGGTTTTAGGAACCATGTTATGAAAGGGATCCTAAAGGGGTCTTACTCAGCAATACAAGCAATTTGGGAGTTTTCATTCATAGATAAATGGGAATGAACTGGAGAGTTTCATTCTAGTGACATTAAGAAGAAAATAGCTTTCAAAATATTACTTTGTCATCAGTACATAGAATGAATATAAGGAATGAAAAAAAAAAAAAGGTGGTAGGGAGACCAGTGAAAAAGTTTGGAAATGGAGATGATGACATCAAACTTACTATTATGCTTTAGGAATACAGGATCGTGTGTCTTTCCTCATGTGGCCTTCTCCATTTTTACCAAGTTCTACAAATACAGAAGCTGCTCCAGGAGATTTATGAATGACAGTTCATTCTCTAGGTCTCTTGCTTTTTACTAGTACATCACTCTCTTCTTCTGATATGACCTCTAATCCCCTTGTCAATAGAGCATGAGGCAGTAACATGCTTCTTTGACTCTTCAATCAATAAATAGGTGGCTTAGCAAGGATTATTAATGATGACCATCATCCTTTGTAAGTCTGACATTGTCATTCATACAAATGAGAAGATGAATAATTAGATCACAGACACATTCCAAGTAGCGAAACTGGGAGTCTCAAAAAGTTTTGAGTGGGTTTGAAGAGCTGTGAATGTGATCATGCTTTAATTTTCCCCACTATGTACTTATCAGCAAAAGGAAAATAAAGCAAATGCAACATTGTATAGATGTTATATTACTACAAAACTTTTGTATTTAAACCTAAGTGTTTTACATTGACTGAAGTAATAAAAAACAATCTATTTTTCTGTAACACTTGGATTGACATGTGTCAGGCTTCTAACAATCATTTAGAAAGAACTCTGTCAAAAGAGAGCACAAAGAGAATAGTTACCCAGATAAGCCCCCTCATTTTAGGAACTAGTGAGGCAAAGTAAATAGTGTCAATTGAAGTCATGAGAAAATGATATTGTTGGCTTCTTAACAGAACTTTAGGCTTCTAGGGATGGGTCCCAGAGTACAGAGTGCTAAAAGAAGTAAATATGGTCTGGGACAACTGCTAAATTAGTCGATTTTCTAGGTTTGGGTCACATATTCTATTTGCTGCAGGAGGCACTTTGAAAAAGCAATGCTGGGGCTGGGGGTGTGGCTCAAGTGGTAGCGTGCTCGCCTGACATGCGTGCGGCCCAGGTTCGATCCTCAGCACCACATACCAACAAAGATGTTGTGTCCGCTGATAACTAAAAAATAAATATTAAAATTCTCTCTCTCTCTCTCTCTCTCTCTCTCTCTCTCTCTCTCTGTCTAAAAAAAAAAAACAAAAAAAGAAAAAGCAAGGATGATGCTTAGAAAAGTAGCATTTTTCAGATTTTTTTTTATTAAAAAAAAAGACATGAACTTCAGAAGCCTCTTAAGTGGGAAGATTCTTAAACTCTGAGCTCAGATCCTTTGAATTAAACTGGAGCAGAACTGTAAATCTACATTTTAAACAATGTTTTTAATGCAACTGAATGTTTGAAAATTTTTGCTTACATTACACTTAGAAGGAATTTGAAAAATCTATTTTCTTGAATATTTTAATATTTTCTTCAAAAACAAGTCTAAATAACTTCAAATGAATTTATTTCTGGTATGTTACTCATATTGGCATATTAGATAAAATAGTACATCATACTTATAAATATAGCCACACTGTCTAAATAGCTCATGTTTGATAACTATCATCATTTAAAAGCTTTCTTATAGTTAACATTACTGTTTTTGTCTTTGAACTTGTATTTATAACCTATGTGCCTTGTACAAACTTACCTGAATAAAACAGAATTTTTAAAACTTTTTTTATTATACCTGATTTCAAGCAAACATATTGACATATTGACCCTCAATGCTGAATATTCAACTTCAGTAATGATCAGTACATGGGTAAAAATGTCTCACATATAGTCCCTCTCAATTGTATCAATTTGGAAGCAAACTTAAAACATTGCATTATTTCATCTGCAAATATTTGTGTATCCATTTCTAAATGTTAAGAATCATTTATAAATATAACATAGTCCTTTGTGTAATAATAAATCTAACAATGATTCCTTAGTATAATGAATTACCAATCCCATGTTAAAATGTTCTTGCTTGATTCATATGAGTATGTTTGTCTTTGGTTATTGAAATAGGATTTAAGTAAAATCCACATAATGTGTTTGATTGATACAATTCTGAAATTTATTTTAATCAATAACACTTCTACCCCAAATAAAACTCTCTGTGATGAGGAAAAAGTACTGTATCAGTGTTCTCCACGAGTGAGAACTATTGTGCCCTGACATATGGTAGAGTGAATGACAAACTCCATTTTAAGTTTATATAATTTTATTAATCTACATTTAAATAGCTATATATGGCTAGCAGCTACATATCATGAGTGCTAATTCATGACCCTCCACCTTTTTTTGTGTGTGTTTCTTACTTGCAATTTTTGTGTTGGAACATCAGATCATTTTTCTCTACAGTATCCCGTCATCTGGATTCTACTGACTACAGTATGATGACATTTGACATCTTGCTGTGTTAATTTGTAGTTAGATGTAGATGTTTGATGAATTCAAGATAGATTTTTGGCAAGAATGTGCTGTAGGTGCTCTAGTATCTTTTCAGCAGAATACCTGTAGGTGTAGTTGTTCCTCTTTACTGATCATTGCCTATACACATGATTTTATTAGTGGTTGCAAATGGTGACATTCTAATGCCACCATTTCTTCTTTGTTAAGACTGAATATACTCTTTTAAAGAGAAACTCTGTTCCAGAATAAATATTCCAGAAATATACTTTTTATTTGAAAGGCAGGGCAAATTCTTAACCTTGTCTTTCTCAAAATAGTCATTGGGTTCCCCAGCATCCTATCATGCAGGTCAATTATTATTTCCTTTAATTTTACAATGGTATCAGGATATAAGCAATTGTCACATATTTCAACTCACTGAAGTTCTTTATGATCAAACCTTCCTATCCTTGAGTCATTGAGAGTGGCACCTAAGATCATGTCTGTGATCCTCAATGTCTCTAAATGGCTCTTCTTTCCTACATGACAACATGATCCAGGCTCATCTGGTATACTTCTCATCTTAAGCCTGGAGTAAGCCACTTACTTGAGAAACTTTGGTCTACTTCAGGTGTCAGGTGTTCAGAGACCACAATTTGGTCTTCAATTTGTCCCTTTTTGGTTTTGGCATTTTCAAAGAACAAAGTTAATAAAACAGATTTAAAGAAAACAATTGTATGTTCAGGTTACTATTTCCAAATCAAATTCAATTTTTCAGTGTTAGTATTTAACATTATTAAACTTACATCTCTTAGTGTTTTGTCCAGTGTAAAAAGTTCTTTTAAATTTTTTAAAGATGTTGATGGGCCTTTATTGCATTCATTTATTTTTATGTGGTGCTGAATACCAAAGGCAGTGCCTCACACATACTAAGCAAGCCTTCTACCACTGAGCCACAACCCAAGCCCCACGTTCTCCTTTTTAAATGATATCCATATAAGTTACTCATTCTTTATCTCACAATATGTATATAACATTCTCTGGATGAAAAAAAAGAAATATAAAATACAGATTTTAATAACACAAGGAAACTTGTACAGAGTAGTACAAGCATTATCTTCTAATTCCATTTGTTTGATTGAACTTCATAAGTTTTATAATTTAATATATATCTTTGTTTAACCCAGTAAAGCAATGTAAATGTAATTATTCAAGGATAGCATGTAAATCTATTTTGATAAAACATGGATTCTTTGAAGTTATAATTTATATTCATGAAAACAAAAGCCATAAAACATAATTTATTTAATAATCACTAAATGCTCAGAATCTAATTTAAGAAGTTTAGAAGAAGGTAATATATTTTCTTAGATTTAATGTAGATCAATGCTGATTCCTCAGCTGAGACATTTAAAATATTTTTGAATGGTGCAAAACAGAGTGTGAGATTTAAGGTTTATTGATTTGGAAATAATATTTGTACTGGAGAAATCAGAAACTCAAATATTTAAATATATTTATTTGCACTGATTAAAATCAGAGTAGTATTAGTATATGTAAATCAATCTCACTTATAATAAAGATAGGATCAATAAGAACAGAAGAGAGGAAGTTGGATTATATTTCCCTCATCTTCTGGTCTGTAGCATAAAATTTTATTTCTGTACAAAAGTCCAAAAATAATGTTAAAATTTTGAACTATGATTCTAGATTTCAGTAGGTCTCAACTCCCCTAAGTGTGTGTCTGCATCACTTCTATCAATACAAGATACTCATGGAGGTCCCATAAGTGATAATACTGATGACTATGATTAAATACATTTGCAATCTACACCTCTGCAGGTTAACTGATGCATGAGCTCAATAAAGAATCATCTAAGAATTCACAGTTTTGGAATGTGAGTTTTTTTTTTTTTGTTACTGTACTTTTTAAAATGAAAAAAAAAAAGGATTATATAATGGACCATAGTGGGAGAAAAACAACTTGCTTTAATGGACTACTTGTGGTAAATGCCAAGAACAAAACCAAAGTATTAGTGAGGAGCAGCTCTAAATGCTCAAAAATAAAAACACTAAATCCATATGGATTGCATTTTAAAGAAAAACTAAAACTCTTCTTCGGAAATTTAATTTTCTGTTACCAATGTGATAAATGTGCACAAGTACTGTTGGAAGTGAATACAGATTACTTTCTCCAGGCCTAAACTATTTTTTGAGAACAAATGAAATTCAGATATCTATTTTATTTTTCAGAGAGAGAGAGAGAGAGAGAGAAGGGGGGAAGGTAAAATTGTGAATTGTAAAAAAAATAAAGAGATATATAAAATAGAAATCCAAGCAATTCGCTACCTAGGGAAAGAAAAGTAAGATTCTTTATTTATTCTGAAATATATATTCAAGAACTTTTTCATAAAAATGTAAGGTGTATGGCCCCATTAAAAGTATAAAGATAAATTGCAACAAAATATGGAAAAAAATGACATAAACTTAGAAAATGAGTATGAATTGCACTATAACTGTTGAAAAGTCAGAATTAATACTCTTTTATTTAATGCTCAAGATTGTGTGAAATCTGGTTTCATACAAAAATCAATCAAATAAAACATGCTTTTTAATTCCAGGTATTATTGGTATTATTTCAATTTTTCTGACTGTTAAACGATGGTCAATGATTCCTAGGTTTCTATGATTCTAGAACAAAGGAAAGGCATCAGAATTGTTGCCTTCAGTACTTTTGCTGCTTCTGTGATACAATTACATGGCTGAATGTAGCATGCTTCACACTCTATTGGATGCAAATTCTCCACATATTTTGGGTGTGGCTTATCTTCTCTATTATTAGAATTTTAGGCCATGGAGTCTTTCACTGTGGTACAAGATGTCCATTCTATTAGGTTCCCACAAGCTTAGTCCCCATTCACTGTCTCCAGGGCATTACACCTAAGAGCAGTTTCACTCATTACCACCCACAGAAACTAACAGCTACATTGCCATTCCTGCTGTTGGAAAAACTACCCTACTGTAAGAATTTTTCCCATTATTTTGCAAAGCTTGTATAGTTTATTACTTCCCCTTTCCCAAACATCACCTAATTACTGTAAGGACCTAACAGGAAATAAAGCCCTGTTAACCCTATTCTAGAGGTAAGTAAAGCCTCCATCTTCAGACTGCATGATACCATCTCCCCAGGAATTACCTTTCATAATTTCATTTCTACTATGGCTATGAAAACAGTTAATTTCATTACATACAACTTTGCTACATTAACTTTTCAATATATTGATCTTCTTTACATACTGATTTTTACAGCAAAGGATGTGTTTCTTTCTGTGCCAGTAAAATTTTTAGTGACAACACAATTTCATGTAACTATAGACATCATAGAAACTACTTCAGCACTGTTTTGGAAAACCTCCAAATCCCACAGTACTAAAGTGTTAAAACTAATGTTCTTCATGATTCAAAAAGAATTAGTAAAGCAACGTCATTGTGAGATTAATTTATTGGAAAATCAATGTGCAAATATTCTTCCATTCTAATGTCTCTCAAACAGTGGAGTTCAGTAGTTTAATGCACCATGAGATAAATGAAGGAAATCACACAAAGATGAAGCACAAATGAGTTCAGATAAGTTTATCTACTTTAAAATTTCAACAGGTTCTGATATGTCACAATGAAAGCATAAATGTTTGCCAGATACATCAAGTATTTGCCTAGTAATCGAAATATTTAGTCAGTAATCTAACTTTAATGTGGTGTAGTTCAAGAATTTAGTTTTTATGTTATCAGTAATAATTTTGAATTTCAGGCAAAAATCTAGGAAACAGATCAGTTCATCCTTGAGTTATAGAATGAAGTGGAAATAAAATGGAGAAATTACCTAATGGCTATGAATATACTAGAACTCAGTCATACAATGGATCTGGGAATGAGTTGTTGAAGGACAGGGAAGTATCTGGGCTGTCACCTTATTTGAGGTAATTATTTATCCTCTCAAAAAATGTGGAATTTCATTAGTTGCTAAATTTCAGGAGATAAAATGAAAGCTCCCACAGATATGTCAATATCTCACAATTATAATTCCAAAATACATGATGTTGCTTGGGAGAGGCAGGTGAATGTGAGAAGGCTATTTATACTCTGGGTGGTTGCTAGTTTAGAATGTTGAATGTTCCCCAAAGGGTTATGTGTTAAATGGTTGGTTCCCAGGGTGAAACTAGTAGTGGTAGGTGAGGTGGGGTCTAGTGGCAGGTGGGAGGTGGTGGACCATTTTGCAGGTGAGGCCTAATGGGAAGGTGCTCAGGTCATGGTAGGCATTCCCCAAAGGAGATTGTGAGCCTCTTGCTATTCATCTCTTTCTCTTCGCTTCCTAACTCCATATGCTTCTGTCCTGATTTGCTGCCCTTATCAGAGGCCCAAAGCTTGAGAATACTTGATCTTGGACTCAAAACTTCAGGACCATAAGGCAAAATTCATGTTTCTTTATAATTTAAATATTTCAACTGCTTTGCAATAGTAATGGGAAATCAACCAACATGGTGTACTAAACTTAGGATAGGGATGTCCAACTCTAGAGTTAAATGGATATGTTTTGATTCCAATATTGTAGATTTACCCCCATTAATTAGATGAGTAAATTAAAAACCAATGATGTAAAGTAACAATTTGATGCCTAAGAAAGAAAATATGAGATAAAATTAGCCTTAATGTCTGATGGTAATTAACTGTTACATAGAAAAGAAGGATTTTAAACTAACAATATCAATAGGATGAACTTACTAATAGCCAATTAAGCTGAGTTATGCATACTGGCCTTTAGGTGAGGCCTTTTGTCTGTTGTTACTAAAACTATCACCTTATTAGAATATTAATGGGTTATCATCATCAGACAATCACTTAGGCAGTATTTAGTACAGATTTATGTAATCCATAGCTGTTTAATTTATGAAGATTCAGAAACTCAAGAAAGCCTAGATAAAGCTGTTATAAAAAATTAAAATTTAAAATGGAAGCAAAATTTTTCAGTATCTATTCTATCTCATGAACACATACACATTGAAATGTTGAGAATAGAAATGTTTCAGAAATCCATGTTTTATGAGTAGTCAATTAAATATGTGTTATTTATGATATATATTTAAATTATTATATATAAAAGGTATTTGTTTTATATATATATACTTTTATATATATATATATATATATATATATATATATATATATATATATATATATATATACGCTTACAAAAGTATACAAAATAATTACCTGATTTATCCTATGCAGTCTTTTTAATAAATTTTTATAATATGTTTAGAATTGTAAAAACATTGCAAAGATGGCATAAAGTTCCCATATACCCTAAACCCATATTGTCAACATTAGACATTAGTTTGGTACATATTGATACTTTATTTACTTCTAAGCTTTATTGAGAGATAATTTACATCCCATACAATTCATCCATTTAAAGTATGTAATTTAAAGTCAGTATGGAGGTGTATGCCTGTAGTTCCCTCCACTTCAGATGCTGAAGTAGGGAGATGACTGAAGTCCAAAAGTTTAAGACCAGCCTGAGTAACATAGCAAGACTTTGATTAGGAGAATGTAGGATCCTTGGCTGGAAAAGGAGGTGGGTCATGAGGTACTGTAAGGACCATCTTCCTGGGAGGGGGCATTTGTTCTATACTCAAATGGGAGAGTGTTGGGGCAGGCCCAAAAGGGTTATAGTTAGGCTCCCTCACCAAGGCTTCCAGTGAGCTATGTTATGTTTTTAGTGTGTAACAAAGACCATGAGTTGGCTATGTTATGGTCAGTGTGTAATCAAGATTAGAAAACTCTGGTTCAGCATATGTACTCAATGTCATAAACATTTACCTGTGAACATGCACCCCATGCACCCACGTATGTAACCTGTGGGTAGTGTGCCTTGTTTGTTTGGCCTGCATATTAAAAACAAAACCCTATACAAATGGCTTGGGGGGATAAATAGAACTGTCTGGAGACTGAAGCTAAAGCTGGAGGCTGGAGGCTTTTGCCACCTCTGAATAAAGTATGTTACTACCCTATTTGTGTCTAGCATCTTCTTCCACCTATCAGGATCCTGAATTTGTTTCCTGGGCCTAAGAATCACTCTCAGCCTCACAAAGACCATCTTTGTAACATCATTTTTTTTCTTGATATTCATCTTTTCTCTGTCTTCCATGATGACTCTGTACCTGGTACCCTCAGAGGCCAGGTCTCTGTAGGGGAGATCAATGCTGCTGTCCATACAGCTCTTCTGTGCCATGGCCTGCTTTCAGAGAACTGCGGGAATTTAGATGCTGTGTACCTTGTGAAGCTTTCAATCCCAGATCAGCTGGGAATAGCCTTTTCCACACTTCATCTCCTGGTTTGACCAAGAACTACTCTCATTACATTCTGCATCCACACATCAGCTTCTCCACATCTTCAGAGGTGGAAAAAGCAAGAAATGGCCACCAACTCAATATTGATACATTATCATTAACTAAAACTTATCCTATATTCAGTTTTCCTTAAGTTCTTATTTAATGTTCTTTTACTGTTCCAGGATTTGTTGTCATATTGTCGTATCTCCATAAGCTCTTCTTGGCTCTAATCATTTCTAGGCACTCTTTACAATTAAATACATATATTAGAAATATATATAAATGGAATATATATACATACATACATACATACATACATACATATATATGTGTCATATATCTATATATATGAGATAACCCTAGAAGTTCACTTACAGATGAGAAATCTATAATTATCTGTCACACTAAGTAAAGGGACATGCAAATTTAACTCAACTCTATCTGATTTTAATATTTCAATAACACAATTATTTTTCCTATTATACATTAGTCACTTGTATTTATATAATTATATTATATAATTATATTTATGTCATAGAGATAATAAAATGAAGGAGACCTTGGCCATGTATAACCTTTCAAAAGGTACAATATAAAGATAACTGCAAAAGCAGAGTCAGAGATGGTCACATTCTTCCAACTTATATTTTGACTTTATATCTAACATACTCTACAAACTAGAATTAGTATCTGTTGTAGTTTGGATGTGAGGTGTTCCCCAAAAGCTCCTATGTGAAGCAATGCAGGAATGTTCAGAAATGGAGTGATTAGATTATAAGACTTATAACCTAACTGATGGGTTAATGAAAGGACTACTGTACTGGGTGGTAAGTATAGGCAGACTGAATGTGACTAGAGGAGGTAGGTTTCTGGAGGGTTTACTCTTTGTCCCTGTCCCCCACAGCCCTGCCCACAGTCTCTGTTCTACTTTCTAGCTGCTATGATGTAAACAGCTTTCCTCCATCGCATCCTTTTGCCATGATGTTTTGCCTCACCTTGGGCCCAAAGTAATGGTGTTGGCTATCCAAGTGATGAAACTGTAAATCCAAATAAACTTTTCCTCCTCTAAATTGTTCTTGACAGGTATTTTGGTCACAGCAATTAGAAGATGACTGAAACAGTGTCCAAACTGCAGGTAGTCATTGGTGATGATTACACTGAGTACTGGGATCTCCAGTTCTGATTGGTAGAGGTGACAGGAACCTGTCTGGTGGGAGGTAGCCCTGAGAAGCAGTAGGCATCCAGAACTATGACTTTGGGGTTTAAAAGTGAAGAGTCTTCATTTATTCTCGAACCAGAACTAGTGGGGATGCCCATCTTAAGAGTCCCTCCAGGTTCTTGGGAAATAAGCAATTTAGTGATAATGCTGACACTGACAATTAGGTCTTTTCTTACCTTCTCCTTGATTTTGTTTTCTTCCTAAGACATTAATTTTATTCTGAAAGAGTTATGCTTTACACCTCAAAAAGATGTATTCCAGAAAGGGAGACATAAAAGTTTTTTTTTTTTAAACGCATCTTTATGTTATGTAGTAATGTTTTATTTTGATAGAATCAGGAGACAAAAAGATACTTAAGATAGGATATTTAGTTTGGTGGTTTTTTTAAGTGTACTTTGAAATATAAGTAGCATAAAACACCAATTTGTGAAGGTCATGACAACTAGTTTTTAATATAAAATAGTGTAACACACTATAGATATCAATGATAAGTAGTGTTTTATGTCTTCCTTTCTTTTAATTGGAAAATCAGCAATGTTATCTTATGTTTTTATTAAGAAACACTTTTTAAAATATTGTATAATATAGAAATATTGACAGCAAGGTTCAAAATAATTGCTTTATTCCAATGGCTATATCTTTGCTTAGATGCCTCCAGCAAGGTCCTCATTTGTCATTTTTTTGTGTGTGGTGAAACATTCAAAACACTTTCTTACGGCTTATTTGAAGTACACAGTGCATTATTGTTATCTATAGTCACCCTGCTGAGCAATAGAGCACCAGAACATGTATAAGCACACCCCATGGTAACTCATAAATATGCACAAATTTTCAAAATTCCTCTAGAAATGAAAAATTCACTTCATTCTCCAGAAACCAACTGAAAGAACTTCAAACATGAGTATTATCCTTTAGTTGGTTCAAAATATGCCTTATATCATTTCTATCACATCTTACACTGCCCTGTTTAGTATAATACAATGTAACAAAATTATTCTACATTTTATATCTTATTTATTTGAAAAGTCACCTTCAATATTATCTTATCTCAAATAAATATTTTCATTTGTTCACTCATAGGAAGAAACAATTTCCATCTTTAATATTTCCAACTTCCTTCCTTTTCTAAATACTTTAAATATGTAATTGTAGAAATAGCTGCCATAATTTGCAAACCAAAGACTTGGTGATGTCTACAGATTCTATAATTGCAGATATAGGCACACAGTCTTATAATGTGATTCATCATCAAATGATTTGTAGCTATTAATCAGTCCTGGCATTTGAAGAACTATATATTTGCTGGAAAATAGTGTAAAGGCAGCAACTTGTGGAAATTACTTTTGTCAACATTTTCATTTCCTGTCTTGGCCAGGCATTTGATCCTACAGAATTTACAGCTTAGAGGTCCTTTAATGAATACACTGTATATATCTGACGGCTGAGTAAAAAGAGAAGCTGGAGCAAATAGAGAATTACCATACAAAACCCAACTGTCAGTTATAATTTAGATCTTTCTACTCCTGTTACTCAAGGTTAAGCAGGTATACCTCACAGTGGCTGCTACAGGCAAGCAATTCCAAGAGTGGTAAGTAGCATGGCACACTATTTCCCAAATATCTTTCTTTTGCTGCTGCTGGGGCATGGCCCACTTTTCACAGACTAGTTTATCTCTGTGGTAAGACATCAATATAATTTACTGTCGTAGGCAATTTGTACTGGATCAGTTGCATGCTGGCCTAATATAGCAGAAATTTTGACATTATTATGAAACATTTACATCATAAAAGTTATGAAAAATCCCTTCTGTGGACCTAAAATAATTTGACATTTCACTCTGTTCACTCAAAGAGCCCAAATTATAGATTTTCTTTTTAATATTGAAGGGTTGATTCACTTCTCATTAATTAAATGTCCAGAGTATTTGGAATTAAGCTGTCAGGTTTTACAAATTAAGCAAAAGGCATTCTAATTTCTCATCCTGAGTATCTCAGAATTTAAATTACACCTCTAGGAAAAGAAGAGAGCATTGCAATTGTGCCTTGACTATTCAGACACCACAGCAGAAAGGAGAGAAGAAGTGCTACATTTCTATTACTTTGTGATAAATAATTATGAAATGGGTATTGGCAGGAAAGCATGTCTCAACCACAGCAGAGCAGGAAATCCATATGCTGTACCTAGTCAGAGGACTCTGCAGGGAAAACATGGGTATGTTTTTTACAGGATTTTATGTTGTAAATTAATTAAGTCACCCAGAACACAGTATATATTTTCATAAATTACTCTTAAAACTGAGGTTTCTTTCACTTACAAAATCTTATGCAAAACCATTACAGATGTGGTAGAGTTGCATCCCCAAATGTAGTCAAACTAGTAAGCATTTAGCAAATACCTAATACCTACATAATAATATTCTGGACAAAGCAGGAAGAAATAGAATGTTGACTAGGAATCCAAGAATGTGATGTAATGTGAGACGTAGGAAACCTAAAAACAGAAGAAGTAGAGAGTATGCTAGAATTTTTTATGGAAAATGTGATAGTATAAATGAGCCTAGAAGAGAATACAGAAGCCAAATTTTTAGAAAGAAAAGGGGGACTTCAGAGTGCAATTATACATTGTTAGTAGATTTTCCAATATTCTTCAATTTTGACAATCACTTGTCGAGAATGTTAAAAAGTTGTATGTTTACCACACCTGATAAATGAAGGAAATCATTGCATGGAGGTCGTGGGATGGGAAATACATATATGTATATATATATATATATATATATATATATATATATATATATATATATATATATATATATATATATATATTGTGTGTGTACACACACAAAAAAAAAAACTCTTGTTCTATTTTTCCAATTTCTATTTCATTATAGATTACCTCTGAAAGATTTGTATAAATATTCTTCATGAACCTTGTCTGATACTTCTATGTTTTCCTGAATGCATAAAATCACAGGCTTTCTCCACCACTTTTCTTATGCACTCATGAAGGTCAGGGAAGACTTCCATGTTGCCAACTCTAAGGGTAATTAACAGGCTTCATCACTAAGTGACAAAATGTTCTGATTTCTCTAGGACTAGGTGTTTTCCTGGACACAGGGTGTCAGTTGTAAAATCAGGAGAGCTTTGGGTAAAATCAGACAATCACCTCCTCCATTTTGAACTCCTTTCTTTACTTGATTTGAGCGATTGCACCCTCTGTGACCTGTCCTGCATCATCCTAGAGCACTACTGTAGTGTTTCTACTTCTCTGACTTCATTTCCTGTTGTCCTCTACTTTGACCAATCAAGCTCATGCCACACTGACTTCCATGCTGATCCTGGACCTCCAGGACCAATACCATCAGGGCAGTTGCACCATTGCTTTGCTTTGTCTTTAATCCTGTAATGCTGTGTCTACAGGTATCTGCTTGACCCTCTCTGTCCCTTTATTCCTGACTCACTAGAGGTGTCTCCTGAACAAAGATTTTATTATGACTATGCATACTTCACATCTTGTCTATTTAGTGTTTTTTTTTCTTTATTAGTTTAAGAATCATCCAATTTAACTGCATTTACATAAAATAGATTTCAGTATAGTTTGATTTTCATCCATGATTCTATTTATATATTATGTTTTTTGATCTGTGTATATAAAAACATTCTTGCCTCCCAGATTCGAAACCAACTTGATCTTGGTGTATGATCTTCATGCTGTGCTGTTGAATTTGACTTGGAAGGGTTTTGTTTGGTATTCTTGCATCTAGATTTATAATTTTCCTTTTTAAAATTTTTATTCTTCTCAATATTTTCTTCTGTCTTCTGTGTTCCATTTTGCAAATCATCATGTTTCAATGTTAGTTCTTCAAACCATTTTTAAAAACTTCTTCTGCCTTGTTTTATTATTATTATTTGAACTTCTATATTTGTAAATTACTTTTCTATCATTTCATTTACAATAGAAATATCTAAAATTATATATTTTCTTATAGCTATCAATATAGCTTTAACTCAAATTTCTACAATACTTTCTCTTTTACATTTAGATTTTACATACAGATTATATAACAGTTTGCAGTTATAATTTTTTAATCACATGTAGTATTTTGGGCTCTATCTGTGTTATGCATTGCTCAGTCCACTGTTTTATGGGCAAATATTATGAGCTAAATAGTATTAGATTATTGGCACCTGTTGAAAATAGCCTGATGAAATAGGTAGTATAATTGTCTCTTCTTTGCAGATGGGAAAAATAAAATCAGAGCAGGTAAGAAAAGCATCTACTATCAATCCATTTCTTTATTGAAATACTTCTATTTCTTTGGGGGTTACTTTTCTTTTCTGTTTGGTCTAATCATTTTCTCACATTTATGATCTCCTCAACTGACCTTTATTACAATGTTAATTATGTATTCTTCTGTAGTTCAATTAATTGTTTCTCATATGCAGAAGCATTTTGAAGGAGCCAAGATTTCAACACTAGCACAAGAGTGGTGCATAGAGATTTTTAAATCTCCTTTAAGAGAGGACAGCCCTTTCTGTGTCCCCCTTTCCAGAGATTTTTATCTCTAATTCACTGTCATAGGTTGCCACATGGCCACATTTATGGTTTCTATGGAGGCACTAAAATTTTATTTTTAGATATGGTGGGAGGATGTACCTTTCTTTTTTGAATTGAGCTATCTAATTAATATAGTTATATAATTATGTAGTATTGTTATATTTAGTCTGTCTCTTTGTAGGCATTTTGTTTCCATCTTAAAATTAAACAGTATTTTTAAGTTTCATCCTGGATGAAAGAATTAAACTGAAAGATGGCTAGGGGAATAATTTTCACTCAGAAATCTATCCTAAACTTTTGGTCTTTGCAGATGACCAAATTATCATGAGGTTATTAAAGTGGAAACTTAGCAATGTGACTATGTCCTTAACAAAGGGGGAAACTTGGACAGAGAAAAACACACACACACACACACACACACACACACACACACACATACACACACAATAGGATTTTGAAGGAAGGATCAGGGTAGTGAATCTAAAACAAAGATTGATAGAAAACCAGTAGAAATTAAAGAGACAAGAAACAGATTCTCCCTTAAAGCTCCAGAAGAAACCAACCCTGCTGGGCATAATTTTGTATTCCTATTCTCAAGAACTGTGAGATGATACATTTATAATTTTTGTTGTTTGTTTCTTTTATTTTTAATTGGGTAAGTTACTCCATACTTGCTGCTTTACTAAGCTCTATGTTTTAATTAATTTTACACAATTTATATCATTATCAATTAATGAAAATCTACAGATATTTTAACAGAGGAGGACATACAGTCAATCAACAAGTACATGAAAAAATGCTCACTATCTCTTGCAGTCAAAGAAATGCAAATCAAAACCACCCTAAGATACCACCTCACCCCAGTAAGATTGGCAGCCACTATGAAGTCAAACAACAACAAGTGCTGGCGAGGATGTGGGGAAAAGGGTACTCTTGTACACTGCTGGTGGGACTGCAAACGGGTGCAGCCAATTTGGAAAGCAGTTTGGAAATTCCTGGGAAAGCTGGGAATGGAACCACCATTTGACCCAGCTATTGCCCTTCTCGGACTATTCCCTGAAGACCTTAAAAGAGCACACTACAGGGATACTGTTTGTTTCTTTTTGTACTGGAGATTGAACCCAGGGCAATCTACCTCTGAGCTACACCCATAGCCTTTTAATTTAATCTAATTTGTTTTATTTTTGAGACAGTATCGCCATAAATTGTGAAGGCTAGTTTCATACCTAAGATCCTCTGGTCTCAGCCTACTGTGTTTCTGAGATTACAGGTGTTTACCACCTTGCTCAGCAAGATAATACACTGTTATGATTTTAAGCCACCCACGTTTGTGGTACTTTATTAAAAAGAGCCCCAGGAAAATAAGTCAGATGTTATTTAAACTAAGGGCATCAGAAATATATTAATATTTTAAAGTGCTGAATCTTTCTTACAGGATCTGAAAGGAATATATGAAGTTAGGACAGTGATTCTATTTATTTATTTATTTGTTTGTTTGTTTATTCATTCATTCATTCTAATTAGATATATATGACAGCATTTTGATTCATTGTACACAATTACAGCACAACTTTTCATTTCTTTGGTACTACACAAAGTAGACACATACCATATGTGCAGTCACACATGTACCTAAGAATGATGTCCATCTCATTCCACCATCTTTCCTGCCCCCATAGCCCATCCCCTACCCACCCTCCCCTTTGTCCAATCACAATTTCTCCATTTTTCCCATGCCCCACCTCCAACATTATGGATCAGCATCCACTTATCACATAGGACATTCAGCCTTTGGTTTTGGGGGATGGTAGGCCAATACTTTTAAAAGTACATTTTTTATTAAGAAACATTGGCTCCAAAATTCAGGATAAGATTTAATAAGACACAATGGATGATGAAGACAACTGTTTCAATGCAGATTAAAAACAAACCAAGGAAGATAAAAGTGCATGCCTTT
Organism: Urocitellus parryii; assembly: GCF_045843805.1. Lineage (NCBI taxonomy): Eukaryota > Metazoa > Chordata > Mammalia > Rodentia > Sciuridae > Urocitellus > Urocitellus parryii. The sequence goes on from NC_135548.1 coordinate 17,540,833, forward strand.
TTTACTAACTCATTAAGTTTTAAAATTGAATGTGATTTTTTGGTGTTGCACAGGAAAGCAAATAAAGCTGGTTCAAGTAAATTCCATGTCACCCCACACACTTTGTTTGAAAAACAGATTTTGATGGGGGAAAATATGGAGCAGTTCCAATTTCATTTAAAAGTCTAGCTCCATGGTAGCAAAATTATGTCCTCTGAGACATAATTTAGATTATTTTGGATAACAGAAGAGAGGCAAACCATCCCTTCCTCATGAAATGCCCTTGACTTGGTAAACCATAACAGGGAAAAGAAATAAATTTTTACTGACCTATCACTAGAAAAGCAAGGGAGAAATGTATCAGTACAGAAAGAAACAGTTCTTTCTTTTATCTAAAGGAGGACACCATGTAAAGTAAAATATTTATAGCTCTTTTAAGAGAGTATGAGTTTAGTTATTCTCAACAAATCTCTGAACCAAATAGACCCAGTCTACCTTTTGAATCAAAAGTTATCTTTCTCAGAGAAGGCAGGGCAGGATATTGATGAAGATGATGGTAGGCATAATGCTACATTTATCAAGATGTATAGATGTTCAAAGCAGCTTGCTGCAGAGACTAAGATATCTGTCCTTGTGACATGACTAACAGCTGCAGAATTAGAATTAAAAAGAAACAAACTTCATTTGTAAACACAATAAAGGGCATTTCTTCCCTCTAGATTCCACCTTGACTGAAGTTTGCTTTAGGAGATGATTCACAAGATCCTAATTGTTTTCAACCTATACTTAGGCTATAGAAGTTGAAAAGTAAATCATTTAGGCGAACAGCGAAAAAGAAGTATGATCTGAAGAATGTGTGTACATTCTTGTTTGGATACACATTTTAAAATTTTTTCTGTGTTGAAAGTTTGAAAACCTGGAAATTACTTTCTAAGTGTGCTTGTCAGTAGTGTTTCAGCTAGAGCTAGAAATCATCTGCATGTGATGGAAATCAGAGTGGAAAAACTACCCGTTATGCTTGGGGAAAGCTTAAGTAGGCATGTGGCATTTAAATATGATGGATGATGATTTTTTTCCCAGGATTTTATAGGCATCTCCTTAAGAAGGATGTGGTTTCTCAGAAGCTATTGTCACCTGTGGTGACTCCCTTCAGATTCTTGCACTTTCAAGTTTTCCAAGTAACAGGTGCACCTTCCTATAATTTGGTCTTCCAGACCTTCTAATCACAGGTTAAGCTTCAAATTCTTACTTGAAATAGATGAAGTGGCTCATGTGCATATGAAGAAATTCTAAGTGAGACAAAAGAACAAAATAATATGTTAAAAAAGCCAACAATGAATTAAAAATCACTTTGTGCATAATGAGATATTAGCGTAATCAATAATCAAGGGGGGGAGGAAAGAGCATAAAGACTTTTGGGAACGTCAGACAATGGAATTCACTATTTTACCTATACTGGTTTATCAAGAGAGAGATAAGACTGAGAATGTTTATTAGTGTTTATGCATTTCCAACCACTTCTCAGGTGTTGCAGATGCTACTCATCTGAGTATTGCACTTTTGATATGCATTACTTTCAAATTTGCTATAAGAGTGTGCATCTATTCTTTTTGTATAGAATGCTGCTGGCATTGGGATATCAATTTTTTAATTCTATGCACCCAACCTCCAGTTACTCTCTTCTTTAATCTTTATTATTCATATTTGTTATGGTTTAAATATTATGTGTTCCCTCAAAGCTCATGAGAGATAATGCAAGAAAGTTTAAAGATGGAATGATTAGGCTATGAGAGCCTTAACTTAATCAGTGTATTAATCCACTTACAGGAATTAACTGGGTGGTAACTGTAGGCAAGTAGGATATAGCTGGAGGAGGTGGGTCATTGGGAGCATGACTTTGGGGTATATATTTTGTGACCTGATCTTAGTTTCCTCTGCTTCTTAATGCCATGTCCCCAGATGTTTTCCCCCTTTGTATACTGCCACCATGATGTTCTGCCTTATTTCAGACCCCAAGGAACAGAGTTGGTTATCTGTGGACAGATACTTCTGAAATAGTGAGCCCCCAAATAAAATTTTCCTCCTCTAAAATTGTTCTTGTCAGGTCTTTTGGTCACAGCAGCATAAAAGTGGACTAAATCAACAATACAACTCCTTGAGATTATTTTATTTAGATATGGAGAAGGTCAAACTTCCATGGAAAATTTTGTACTTTTAAAGTAGCTCATATTCAACAAAAGATTCACAAGGGTTAGCTCTTCTTTGTGGTGGAAAAAATTCTTTAGTGCAATTTCCATGCACAATTTTTCTGTGGTACTAGGCTCACAGGAGGTCTTCACTTGAAGTCTCTTCCCCATCCTGCTTCTTCCATGTACTTACCTGTTTCTCTCTAAATTCTTTTAAAAACCAAGGATACATGAACCCAAAATCTCCAGAATTTGTATCATGTAGTACTTCATTTCTATTATTTTCAGTTTTTTCCTCTTATCATTTTTTCCTTATCAACTGCTGTATCTAATAACATTTAATTGAGTGTTGAATATTATTTGACAAGAAAAATGCATGGTCCAGTACAGTATTCATTAACTAGACATGGCTATTTAAACTTAAAATAAGTAAAATTAAATTGAATTAGAAATTAAGTTATAGTAGCTACTTTTCAAATAGTGAACAGCTACTGTGGCTTGTGGTTACTCATGAACAGTGCAACTTCTACAATAACAGAAAATTTTAATTGTAGTTCTAGAGACTTTGGTTGATGTTATCTTTCTATGATGGTGTATGTGTAGTCTGATCACATTTTTACAATTAAGGATGAAGTAATTATGATTTGCATTTAATTTACATGAGGTATGACATGTTTGGTTTGCCATGATTGATGTCATGTATTTCATAGGAGGTCTCAAAGTACTGGTCTGGTGGGGTTTGCACCGCTAGTCATTGTTTTCCCAGCACAAAAGGATTGCTGAAGTCTTCTAGCTCATTTTAATCTGTTCATAAAGGTTTGGATTATCTGAATAAGGGCTACAGTTCTTTAAAGTACCAGTATATTTATGATCTACTCTTACCTCCAGAGATTACTATTTTGTAGTCTTAAATCACAGAGGGATTAAAACTTCCTCTGCTTGTTAGTCCCTAGATAACATATTTTTCCTTATCTCCATTAAGCTGTTGAAACTTCTGTTGAATTTTTCATGTATCAGTTTTATCTTATGAAATTACCAGATGATTCTAAGGGAAAAGCAACTAAAAATGCCAGCATTACTATCTTTTGATTCTTTATTGTTTAAAATCTTGGCCACAAAATTCTTCATTCCATTGTTAATTCCCTATTGTCTTCTAATGGATTAAACCAATTAATTAATATTTTAAGTTTTGATTAACATACTGTTTTTATGTATGAGGTTTATAAACATATATAAATTGATTAGTGTCTTCCAATATGCCTGTTTCTGTATTATTCAAAGTTTTTAAATAGTTTATATCACATAATGTTATGTTCTCCAATTTCATTCATTTTTGCCACAAACTATAGTTTTTCTTTATTATGGATTTTTAATATTCCATTCTGCCTGAAATTATGCATGCTTTTGCTCATCTAGGGAAATTTTAAAGTTGATCTCATAGAAGAAGAGAGTAAAACAATTTTGTAATTTGTGTCTGGAATGTCTGCCAAAATTCCATGTTTTAAAGCCTTGACTCAAGTTTGACACTACTGGGAGGGAGTGGAAACATTAAGAGGTAGAGCCTCGTAGGAGGTTTTAGATCATTGATGTGTGGTCTCCAATGGGTTGTTGGGGTCTAAGCCCTTTCCCCTTCCTCTTAGGTTAGTGGTTTGTGCCATATCGTATCTCAAAAGCAACATGGCCAACTGATCATGGACAGCACGTGTGAGCTAAAACATGTCTTTTCTCTTTAGAAATTGATTATCTCAGGTATTTGTGATGGTGAAAGAAAGCTAACAAAATTGATGCCATGAAGCAGGGTTGTTGCTATGATGATACCTGATGATGTGCTTCACAATACTTTAAAGCTGGTTTATGGGAAGATTTGAAAAGTTTATAGGAGCAAACCAGAAAAAGCCTAGAATGTTCGAAGAAGTGATTAACAGGCAATTCTGATGAGGTTTAGAAGACCAGAATGCTCAAAGAATTGTGGGCAGGATAAGCTATGCTGCTGAGATTTCACAAAGAAAGGATTCGATTGGAATTGTATTCATTGCATAGCCTGGACTTATTATAATGTGGCAATGAATTTACATGCATTTTGTCCATGCCTTGAGACTGTCAGAGGCTGAGTTTAGAGGTGACGGATGATTATCTGGCAAGGAAAATTCCAAAGAAGGGATAGCATTCGAACAGTGGTATGGGCATGACCGGCTATTTTTTAGCCCAATTTTGTGAGAATTGGAAACAAAAGGGAGCATAGTAGAGAGATTTAGAAGACTGGCAGTCTGACCAGAAAAGTAGAATGTTTAAAGCTGTTTCCATGGTCTTTGCGTCTGAGGAGGATTCAGTGATTAGTGTCCATAAATACAAGGCAGTAGTTTTGCACTGAAAAAATAGGAAAGATGCTGTTATCTCAGAAATCAGTCAGGCCCACCCATCATAGGCTCAAAGGTATAAATGTGCAAATTTGTTTCAAAGACTCTCACTTGAGAAGAAAGCCTTGGGGTGCACAGATTACCCAGTACCACCTAAGCTGAGGAGTCATTCGGATGCTGCTGTGGCCCTGGATCAAGCAGGTTCAGTTGTATCATGCTGGTGGCAGACCTTGGCTTCTGCTACACTGTTGGTTTTGCAGGCATGCAGAATGAAAGAGTTATGGACACCTGGAGGTTTCCAATGAGATTTCACAGGAAAGCCTGGGAGGCCAGGCAATATGAGGCAGAATCAAAGTCCCTCTGTACAGCCCCTGACAGAGTGATATAGAGAGCTTGTAGAGTCAAGCTGAAGCTACAGTGAAGACCTCAGAAAATTCAAAATCCAAGAATTTTGAATTTTGAATTCTATTGAACATCTGCCAATAGAACCTCAGGCACTGTATACAGTCTGTGGGATGAAACCAGTGAAGCTGCCAAGGCAGGGCTTCCCAAGCCCTTGGGAACTCAGGTCCCACCACAAAGCACCCTGGATGCTGGACATGGGCCTGTAGACTTCGCTGCTTGTCTGGCTGGATTTCAGCATTGCTTTGCTCAAATCCCTCATTACATCCCACTAGTCCTTGCATTTTGAAAGGGTATAATTACCCTGTGTTATTGTATCTTGGAAGTTTGTAACATACCGGGATCACAGCTGAGTTTGCCTTGAGTCTCAGAGAATTTGGACTTAGACTTCTGAGCAATGATGGAAAGTTAAGATCTTGGGACTCTGGTAATGGAAGAATGTATTTTGCATTTTGAGATGGATATTACCATTGGGGGTTAGGGCCAGAAACCTGTAGCCTGAATCTGAAATGTCCCTCAATGCCTATGTGTTAAAGACTTGATCCTCAGCTCATTGTTTTAGGGAAGTGGTGGAAACTTTTTGTGGAGTCTCTGTGAGGTTTTACATCATTGGAGGTGTACCTTCAAAGGGATTATAGGAAGCATTTCCCCTTTTTCTTTTGCTCCCCAGCCATGAGATCACTGGTTTTGCCACATGCTTCTGACACAATGTGCTATCTCATCTCAAATTAAAATAACAGAATCAAGGGATCATGGGCTGAAACCTCCAGAACTGGGAGCCAAACTAAAGCTTTTCTCTTTGTAAGATGATTATCTTGGATATTTGTTACAGTTACAGAAAGCTGACAAACAAACAGCAATTGTTATAGGCTAAGAAGCATAGGAAGGAGGGAGGATAAAGGGAAGTTGGGTAACATGTATCAAAATACAGTTAGTATCTGAGAAATAAGTCTAGCACTCTACAACAGAGCAGAGTCAATATCATTCATAAATTTTTAAATATATTTCATAAAGAACTAAAAAAAGAGGAGTTTAGATAATGCAAATTCAAAAATATAGCAAGTGTTTAAGGAAAGGGAAAGGCTAATTGCCTTGATTTAATGTTTATACATTGTATAGATGTATGAAATTATTATCCTGTATTACATAAATATGTACAATTATTTTGTAAATTCAAATATAATTTTAAAAATTCCTTAAAGGAATCTGTTAAATGTAATTATGAAGGTATATAAAAGATTTTTCATTCCAGGGCTTTCTCCTTGGATCTTTAGCTCTGTAGAAAATGCATTTATAAATGTGTATTCCCAGGGGAGGTCTCTTGCATATGCATTCAGCCTCTCTCACTGATATTAATGTGGAATTAATTTCAATTAATTCTATTACAAATGGGTTAAACTAGGAAGATGTGTCTAAAAACACTTCTTAGCATTCATAGGTATGAATATTTAATTAGAAATAATAGAACAAGTACCAATTCTAGAATTAAACACTTCAGAAGAAACGAGCTTAACTGTAGTCACAAACATTTGGAAAATATAGATGAGGTAATAGCCAGAATATTAAGGTGCCATAGTTCACTACTTTTATTTATGCCTTTGAAGTAGTTCCATAACTGCCAGAGAAAAAAATGTAGCATATAGGGGGATATGATAAACGTGTCTAAGATGCAATTGAGTTTAAGAATAGAAGAACTTTGTAGAAAATACATTTTATATTTAAAAAATATATAGCTTAATGTGCACTAATGTGGCAATTCTCCATGGTCCTGTATATTTCAAATATAGTTTAATGGAATTTTTACACAAGTACATGTTGATAGAATCATTATTATTTTTCTATTGCTCATTGTGGAGCCTGGCATTTAGAGAAATAATGGTAAATACCGCTGAGCCTCAGAGGTACATCTGAATAAATTATAATACCTTTTTTCTGGATGCTGTTTCTTATGTTTATATATGTATGAATCTTTGAACAGTTCTTTCTTGGCGTGCTTGCTCCAGTTCAATACTATTGTATTGTTTTTAGTTCTTGCTTCACAGCTTTATTCATTTTCTTGGTTGTGGTATAAATATTTCAGTCCCTTTCCACCTCCCTCTAAGTTTCATTCCCCAACAATGTAATTATTCAATAATTGCTATTGAGAAACTAAAAATTATTCTTCAATATGAAACCATTTTTTTCTTCTTTATCAAACTAGCAGTTTGGAAAAACAGCATAATTCCCAATAAAATATCACTTGATTAGAGAATTTAAGAATATAAAATTCTTTGAGATTACTTTCATTCATTAGGTTGAGGCAGTCTCATTTTCCTTTTAGTCGTGAGGGTTGGTGACAAAGTTTGTACCAATGTGATTCTTTATGCTTATTTTTCTTTTCACTATTACTTTATAGATGTATACTTTTTTCTTCATCCTAGGTCTTTTAAAATTTTATCAGAACATGTCTCTTTATGGATTTATTTCCATTAACTAATTGTGGTTTTCAGAAAATTGTAGGTTTTCCTTCAGAATGAGAGAGTCCTTTTGTATAGCAGGCACTGAGCCAAGAGTGGAAGGATTTCATTTTTGCTTTTGTTTTGATGGTTATCACATACTTCTAAATAACGTCTTGATGTATTTAGTTCATGCTTTGCTAGTTATAAACAGTCTATTAATTTACTGTCATAAACCTGAAGAATTAGTGTCTTATCTCCATTTTCCTTCTACTTCACAGTCTTGCAGGACATGCTTATCATCATTTGGCATGAGTTTGATTTTACACAGTATCCAAAATTTCCATCTTTAACATGAGTAGGTCAACATACTATTTTACCACCCTCTAACAACCCTTAAGTACTTGCTATGCTATTCCTTCTATATTTCAATGTTCAATGAATTTGTACTCTGGTAAAAAATAATCATATCTTCCAGGATACGTTTATAGGTATATTTCCATTTTCCAAGGCAACATTATGGCTGTAAATAATATTTATCCTAGAAATTCAACTGTGAGATAGGGCTTATAGAGATTCTATGTCATTATAATTTTGCTTATCAGAGAAGAAAGATACCTAACTGCATTTTTGGGGAAAAAAAGCCTGGAGAAGAGAAATATGAACTAGCAGTATTTAAATTTAAATTTTATTAAATTGTCACCCTCTCACTCAGGTCACCTTGTATCATTATTATAGCATGAACAACAGATAGTTGTTTTATTTTTAAGTCACTATATTTGCACTCCTCCAATTATTTTGTACAAATTTATACTGACTGATTTTGAAGCCTAATCCCTTACTTACCTATTAGAATTTTCAAATCTACTTACCCATGATGATTTTATTTAGAGTATTGATACTATTTTAACTTTATTTAATCATGATCAGAGAATGTATAATTTTTAATTGTAAGAAAGTAGTGGTTGTTTCCTTTATTTTAATATGTACTAAATTATAGAACTTATTTCCAGAACACTGAATAGAAGTTTTCTGTGAATTTATGATAGTGTTTGTTCTTTACTATTTTAATCTAGTTGGAAAACTAATTACAAGGACTTCTTTCTTTGTCATGGAAAAAAGAATATGTAACAGACTCACACAATGCTGTAAAAATCAATCCCTGGAAAACACACATGGACCCAGTGTATTCTGTAGACAGTAGGAGGAGCAAGAGTTTAGTTAATGAGGTGCTACCCTAGACAACATTCAGCTCTTCAGAAAGCACAGTGTTCACTTTTTCTATAACATTTTCTAACAATACAATAAGAGCCTCATTCAAAACAGGGGTCCTTGTGTTTCAGGCTCTTTCTGAAACAGCCAGGGGACTTTCTACACGGAACAGACCAACCAAATCATGTCTATTTTGAAAATGACACATTCTCCTAAACACAAATAATACTCATTCCAAAAACAAAATTTTATAAGTCAATTATATTTATAATCCAAGCATAATTTTTGTGCCTCACTTGAAATTACTACACTGTATAGTTTCATCATTTTTAAAAACTAAGGACCTCATGATTTGAACTTTAGCATTTGTTAACCTACTGTCCAAAGTTAGAAAATATTATTATCCAATATGAGATTAGAATGTGATGATTTTCTAAGGCAAATCTCAAAAAAAACTTGAGATTTTTATCTGATAATTTTATGTTTTTTCAACTTTTACTATGAAGTTTGATTTTTTGTCAATTTTTATCCAAATTAATATATAATGCTTTGATTTTTTTAACATTAATACTGAAATCATGATTTTAACTTTGGGGCATTTGATATTTCTTTGTCATAATTTTTCCTTTTGTATTTCAATTTGTTTGTTTATTTTTTTGACATTATGAATCTGGATTAAGAACAATCTTGAAACTTCTTATTTAATGATAGAGTTAAACCTCATCAGAAACAAAAACAAAAACAAAAATAGATTTTGTTTTGTCCACATTGATTTTATTCAGTCCATTGCAATAGAAAGAACTTTCCATATTTGAAGATCACAATATCTATGTACATGGTGTTTTCACCTTACATATTTGTAAGAGAAGTATAGCAAGTTATACCCTTTTATACTTGGGATGGTTTTTGAAATCCAGGAAATCTAATACAGTACAACAACAGGAAATGTGTGTCTTTCCACCTAGCCAGCACTGGGGTGACAGTAGATAATATTTAAGAAATAAAGAATGAGAATTCCTGGTCTGCTGGAACCGACATAAATAAAGAAAGGGGACCATCTGCAAGTCTCATTTGAGTCACATAAGGAAAGGTCTTCTCTTCATCAGTTGATTCCTGGTAAACCAAAGCAGGGAGACATTTCTTAATTTCTGATGCTTTCCAGGACAACAAACAGGTGAGGTTCAACAATCTGCATGCTTCTGTTGCAAAACAATGGCATTCATAAACCTCTCTTGTGGAGTGGGACAGCACCTACGAGGGTGTTTACTGAAGACTTTTTATTCCTGTAAAATCAGTTGAACCATCTTTTAAGGGGCAGTGGTAAAGGCTAATTATTTCAGAATCTTACCAATCAGACATCCTAAAAGAAAGATAACCATAATGAAAAAGAGAAACAGTAATAGAAATGGTCATATTAAAATAAAGAGCTAATATGTAAGCCCTGAAGATATCAAGCCCACCAGATTCCAACAGGCTAAGGGACGGAAAACCTTAATTTTTGCAGTACTGCTTTTGAGTTTCTGAAAGCTAAGATGTGGATGCTATTGAGGTTGTCCACTGTCTTGTTTACACTTATAAAACAACATGTATGATCTTAGCATTTTACTATACTTTGTTAGTGTCCCAGGCAGTGACTTATCTAAGGAGAATTCTGGCCCATGTATTATCCATTGTGGTGATAAGTCTTTCAAGGTATGCATTGTTGAAGAAATAAATAAAATAAAATAACCTACCCATTCCAAGAATATTCTAAGTAAATATAGTAAATAAAGAAAACAGTTTTACTATTGAGTAAACATTAAACCAGACTGTGATTCACATCATAGACAATCCATTAAATAGATTGAAAATGGAGAAAACAATCTCATCCTTTTAAAGACCAAGAAGATTCAACCTGTTACAACATTCTAATTGTTTTCTTTTTTTCCCCAAAGGAAATGCTAAACTTTGTATCAGTACGGTATTATATCTTGAAACCAGGTGCCTAGTATGAACTCCCCCAGAGACAGAGAGAGAATACCCTTTTTCTAGATATTCACATTTCAAAGTGATAGGTAAAGACCCTTAATAATGACATTCTTGAGATGCCAAATTTACAAAAACTCACAAATCCTTTGTGTGTGTGTGTGTGTGTGTGTGTATGTGTCATGTGTTTTACAGAGAATAGTTTTACAATACTAAATTTTCCAAGGGAATGCTATAGCAAGTGGGAGATCTTTTTCCTTTGGTCATCAGAGAAAATCATTTTTTGAAAAAAATTACATGGACAAAAACTTTATCTGGCTCTAACTGGGTGTTCTGAACTTGTGGAGAAATACCAGGTACAAGGCAACCCAGACTCCTTATAAACACCTAGATAATCAGGTTTTAGTTCGTAGTATAGCAGATTCAGAAAGGAAGAAAAAATGGAAATGCTAGTTTGAAGAGTTATAGCATGTTATTGAAAACAACAACAATCCACACAAAAAAAGATTGAAAATTCAATAATGGTTAAAAGACTGAATATACAAATGAGCAATGGCCAGATCATATATATATATAAAAATGGAAAAATGACCCACAATCTGCCAAAACCAGTCCAGGAAACCACTATATATTACTTTAGATTCTTTCCCAGGAAATAAAGTATGTTTACTATCTACAAGTCAAATTTATAGGATTTCAGACTATTATTTCTAGCAACCAGTCTAGGAAGTCAAACAATAATCTCTATAATAATCAGTCCAAATAAACAGCAAGACTTAATTAACATTTTTCAGTTTCCCTAATTTTTGTCTTTGCTTTCAACATGCCAACTACACAGATGACCTATTTCTAGTTACCTGCCTACAGCTTTCCCATGACAACAGTCTCTACTCAGGTCAATTCTGAAGCCCTTCTTTTGTTCCTACTACAAAGTTCTTCCATTTATTTTCCTGCCTTTGAGTTTCTGTCAAATGCAAATGACAATCCTTTATTCCTTAATATAGCAAGCTCTGAATAAATAGCCTTTGCTTCTTCTCTTTGGGGTGATCTTCATTTAGTTTTACAGAGTTGCCACCTTTTGCAGTTATGACAGGATACAGTCCAATTTTTAGGTTAAGTAACAAAAGGAGAGTTTCCATAGCAGGAGAGGGAGTCAATTAAATCTACCAGAGAAGATGAAGTTTTCTAAATGCTATAATTCTCTATTAAGAAATAAAAGTTTCTTCCATGGTATCCTCTACTTTTGATAAAAGATGATCTCAAAGAAAGATTATTCCTGATCACAAAATTAAGCAGTTATTATTATTTGGCCCAGTTATTGACATAGGTACAGCAAGAATGGAGATTTTTCCACATAGGTATTTTGGAGTTTGCTTTGCTGGAAGTTTTCATATGAAATCTCACAAGATTAAGGCTAGAAAACCAAGCCTAGAACTCCCAGTACCTCAGTTGTGATACAGAGAGGTTAGATGAATTGCTTTCTTCTTCAAGTCCTCCAAACATCCTAAGGTTCCTGGCTGGGAACTCTGGGAGTGAGGTAGTAGGTAAGTTTTTCGGAGAGGACTTTGCAAGCATTGACTCCATAATGGATCTTAGCTCCTGGCAAAGCAAAAATTGCACTGAAGACAGAGAGGGATTTATTTAAGGCTATTGTGAAAGAGGAAAGGCTTGAACTAAAATCTGTCTTCAACTTGACTCAGACAAAAGGCTGTAGAGCTTTTAGGAGCTAGAGTGGGAGGATAACAGTCCATCTGTGCTTGCTAATTGGATTTATCCAAAGGAAAAGACAACTTTTCTTACATCTTTGTAGCAGGAGGGAGTTTTACAACTTGGAGCAAGGTGCCAGTCATAGTTAGGCTCCTCTCCTCCTACAGAACTGGGAGTTAGGGGTTCTCTCTTTCTTGAATACATTTCAAAGGGATTGTTCCCAGGTCCTTGAGACAAGATATTTGTGGGTTATAAAACTGGCAAGAGTCTTTTGAAAAGATTTACATATATCACAAAAGGACAGAGAAGAGATTTAAAATTATAAGTTTTCTAAAGAAAATGTTCTATGTAAAGGAAGATTGGGGCCAAAGTCAAGAATAAGTCTGTCTAAAGTTATGTCACACTAAGTGGAAAGTTAAGGCCATCTTGGGCACTCTATAAAAGTAACCGGTTGACCTGATAAAATGAGGATCATTCTTAAATAAAACATTCTACTTAAAGCCTGGGGCACATAGCCAAAGTTTTAAAATATGCATTCATAGTAAGAGTTTTACTGACAATAAGAATAACAATAATTATCAGGAAAATAAGTGTTCATATATTTTCTGGATTCTAGAAAGGTCATGAAAGAAAAAGATGTTATCTTTCTCTTTATATAAATGATCTATTAAATTGCCATGATTATGGATAGTTTTAAAAAAATAGAAGAAAATGTCTAGAAAATAGAACATTAACATATTAGCAATATTGTAAACAGTACCTATGATTATTCTTTACCAATTCATTTAGCATAAGTCTAGGGTTTTAAGTTACCTAAATATGTTGAAAACTACTCAAGCTGAGTCACATAAATCAAAACAGAAATACTATTAAATTAAAAAACTATCAAATCATGATTCAATTTGATTATGTACAAATTGACATTTTTCATGATCTTAGATATCTATTATGGGTAATGACAAATTGTTCAGTTAGTAAACCTATATGAGTTAAGAAGCAAATTACCCAAGAAGGATAGAAATGAATGCTACACACTGAACTCAGAATACATAGCAGTTTTTATTAAAGGAATAATATTAAATGAGATTTTTTGCTACTTATTCAAATTATGTGAACTTGAATTCTTGAAACATTTTGATTATTAGTTTCTATAATTTATAGAAATAAGTCTATAAATACATATATACTTAGGGTGTATATATGCATATACATATATATTGCACAACTAAAATTATTTCCTTAATTCCTGAGAATTTAAAGAATATTCAGTTTATATGAGTATGTATTTATCCCTAAACAAATCAGAATAGATCTCCTTTAAGGGATTTTATAATCTAATCTGATAATCCTATCCAAAGGCAGCATGATATTCCACATAATAACATACACACACACACACACACACACACACACACACACACACTCCCAGAGAGTCATTAATAGAGTATATCTTCAATTCTAAAATTTTGACTTTCTAGTTCATATAGAGGAACAATTGTTCCTATCTTACCAGTTAAGGTTTGGATCTTAAATGCTTCCCCTAAGTCCTTGTGCTCAAGGCTTGGTCTAATCCTCTGTACTATTGTGAAGTGGTAGAACCTTTAGGAGGTGAGAACTCAGAAGAAGGTTATTAGATCATTAGAGTGTGTGCCTTTGAAGGGAATTTTGGGATCATCATCCTTTCTTGATGCTTTCTGGTTTTCATGAAGTGAGCATCATTTCTCTATCAAATACTTCCCACCATGTTTTATCTCACCACAGGTCACAAAGGAGCAGAGTCAGTTGACCTTGGATTGAAATCTCTGTACCTGTTAACCAAAATACATCCTTTCTCCTTTTAACTTATTTATCTGGAATATTTTGTCACAACAATGGAAACCTAACACATCACCTTTATATTTTTTTATATTTTTAGCACAATTATGTTTCTGGAAGATAGGAAATATTGAGATTCCCTGCTTAGAATCAATCATTGCTGAAGCATCTTACCAGTATTTGTAAAGGAGAGCTTTAAGATTTCTTGTGCACCAAGTATAATGCTGTGAAAAGTGGGCCACATTTAGGGCAAGGAATGGAGAGAGAGAGAGAGATTGGGAAGCTCTTTTGGAGTCTATAAAGACCATCTGCATGTGGGGGGAACAGCTAACTTGTTTCCAATTAACTTTCAGCCTCCGGTGGTAGCAGTTGGTACACCTAAATTCCTCAAATAGAGTTTCTTATCTCAAAAGGATTTTGAGCAGAGGAAAGTATGCTTGAAAGGAAACTCTTAACATTTTTTTTTGTCAGCCAAACAGTTTATTTTAGCTTTAAAGATAATTGCTTATTCCTTGGGTAAGGACCTAAAGAGGTTAGGGAGTGAGTTTCATTTTTTGATGGATATCCCTGTAGTTGTTGTGAAAACAGGAATTTGGGGGAGAGTTGACAGGAGAAACAATTGTCTTATAGGCCATGAGAGCAATTCAAATTCAAAGGTGTAGTATAAAATTAGGAACATTAAGGAAACTAAAAAACACAAATATTCCAATTTAAAAGTAAATATTTTTTTTTTCCATTTTACTGTAATGGTAGAGTTAAACATAAAGCTACACAGGTTAATGAGTGGTCCTAGTGAGACCAAAGGGTATTTAGATAAAGTCAGGTGATAAGGTAGACCCACTATCAGTTCCCACATAAATGTGGCTTGCCTACTCCAAGGGACGATCTAGGGAAAACAGAGGAAAAATATGTTACCTTTGTGTATACTATGAAGAAGGAGGGGTATCCATTTATGGGGAGTATTATTCTACTTTATCATTGAAATTATGCTTGCATGGGGGATGGTTGTTCAATGAGAAATTATAGAGATTACAGATTTTTGGACTCTTCCTCCTTTTTACAAGGTCAGGTCCTATGTTC
Organism: Urocitellus parryii; assembly: GCF_045843805.1. Lineage (NCBI taxonomy): Eukaryota > Metazoa > Chordata > Mammalia > Rodentia > Sciuridae > Urocitellus > Urocitellus parryii. Next base: position 17,555,971 of record NC_135548.1, read on the forward strand.
CTTTTCATTACAATGTCTGCAAGTATCCTTATATAAAGGAGTTTTGTAGGGGGAAGATTGTCCTCATGTATCTCCTCCTAATTGTTTAAGTTAAAGGCCTGTGTTTGTATTGTGTTAAATTGACTTCTTCTGCAATAGAGCCCTTATGGTATTGAACTAATGTCAATATTTTAGAGACAGGAACATCTCATTAATTTGTGTTCTGTGTTTGAATAATATCTCTAAATTTTTCCCATAAGCTCTTTATAAAACCAACAATGGCAGAAGCAATTCAGTCATCAAATATAATGCCAGAGTAATTCTTTCAAACATATTATAATATAAATTCATGATTCGAATTGTATTCGACTATTGTTGCATTGATTGCTTCTTTATTCAATAAATGCTTGTTCTGTCCTATGGCTTTAGTCTACATGTAAGTCTCAGAGGTATTTTGATATCTTTGATTGTCCATTTCTCAGGCCCTCTAGCAGCTACAAGTGGATATAAATAAGGCAGCCTTGGAAAATATATCCTGATGACTAATTTGAATTAATTTCTACATTTTACTCTATTCTTATGGGAGTCTGGAAAGTCTTTGAAAGTATTGTGTAAATCAAATTAGACCTAGGCTTAAGAACTTATTCAGCTGGGTGCCCAAGTCACTGACCTTTAATAACAGATGGAAAATGACCAGTTTTATAGATCAAGATAAGAAATTGAGAATCAGGATATTTAATAGAGGCAGGAAGAGAAAACTTAAGGGCTGAAAGGGATCAACAGAAACAGTAGAAAAAGTAGGATTTGTTGGTGAGCAAAGGGTCGGGGAGGGAATGCATGGATCATTTGCATGAGTTTGCTGGGGGAGAAAGACTAAATTTTGCTGGGGAGCAAAATTCTGCCAAATGAAGGTAATAAACTAAATTGTTGTTGTAGGGGTAACACATAAAATTCACAAGTATTTTGAAGGGTGTTGAAGTATGAATTAGTTTTCCTTATAACAAGGTTAAGTAAAAATTGACAACTAAAATTTTTAAAAAGTCACTGAAAGATATAAGCAAAATCTAGTCTTTACCATGTGGCCATGGACAAATATTCATAGCATAAGAATCAGGCAATGTATGCAGCGTAGGATGCCAAAATGGGGCACAAAAAGTGGGAAAGACCGGGTACCCAAATGGAGATGGGATTTCAAAAGTGGCCCTCTAGCTCCATTCAAAAAATGGCACCAAATTATCAAAGAAAAAAAGTAATGAAAAAAAATCTATCTTATTCAGGAACCTGTGACAGGAATAAGAATTTCAGCTCCAAAGATGAAAAGGCCTCCAAGGGTGGTATTCCCTTGGACTTTTAAGGACAGTAGATGGAATACAAATGGGATGGTTTTAGAATTGAGGTTGATTCCTAATCATGTTCGTCTCAATTAGTCCACCAGTAAATGTTTATATCTATGTCTAACTAGTTTTGTGGGGGAAAATTAGTTGAGCTAATCATTTATGTGACAGATAATGGAAGTTCGAAGGGTCTGTGCATAGACTTGTCATAAACAGACAAGGGGGTCATACACAAGTGTTATCTTAACTATATGGGGAAAGGCAATCCTATAAACAATTTTTCAGACCTCAATATGGTGAAGAATTTCTTAACTGCTACCATTTTCTATGCGCACAGGGATGAGGTAAATGTCAACATTGTCAATGCATTTATGTTTATGGTTAAGCATTTAACACATTTTTGTCAACCTTCTTTCTCATTTTATGCTAATTTTTTTCTACCTTCTTTTAAGACTTTCTCTGGAGATATGATGTTTGTTTTCTTTAGCTTACATGAAAGTTATAAATGTTATTTTGAAAACTAATCATAGTTTCCTTGAAAATGTTGCATACAAACACATCATTGGTATTTTGATGGGGATTGTATTGAATCTGTATATTGCTTTTAATAACACAGCCATTTTGACACTATTAATTCACCCTATTCCAAGAACATTGGAGGTTTTCCATATTCCAAGATCCTCTTTGATTTCTTTCTGCTGTGTTCTGCAATTTTCATTATAGAGAATTTTCACCTTATTGGCTAGATTTTTTTCTAAGTACTTTATTTTATTTATTTACTTTTTGAGAATATTGTGAATGGAATTATTTTCCTGATTTCTTTCTCAACATATTCATCATTAGAATATTGGAAAGCCATTGATTCTTTGTTTTGATTGTATATTGTACTACTTTGCTAAATTTGTTGTCAGCTCTAGAAGTCCTTTGGCAGAATTTTAGGCCTTCTAACTTTAGAATCATGTTATCAGCAAATAGAGATAATTTGATGTCTTCATTTCCTTTTTGTATCCTTTAAACTCTGTTTCCTGAGTGCTCAGTTGAATGTTTCAAAAATTACATTGAGTAGGAGTTTCAAAAATTGTATTAAATAGATGATAGTGGACATCTTTGTCTTGTTCTTCATTTTAGAAGAAATACTTTCAGTTCTCTGTTCAGTATGATGTTGGAGTTAGACTTGTTTTGTCTAACCTTTCTGATATTGGGGTAAGTTCCTTCTTCTAACCCTAGTTTCTTCACTTTTTATATTATGAATAGGTGCTTAATTTTGAAAAAGGCTTTTGATGTATATATTGAGATAATGATGTGATTTTTTACCTTAATTCTATGTATGTAATAAATTATATTTATTGATATGTACATGTTGAACCAACTGAGTATCCCTGGGATGGTGCTCAATCTTCTTCATGTGTTTTTTAATGTGCATTAATATTTTTGGAGGATTTCTGCATCTGTATTGGGGATATTGTTCTGTACATTTCTTTCCTTGATAGGTCTTTACCTCGTTTGATATTTGACAATATCTTATAGATTTTTCAATTCATTGGAAAATTAGTTTTCTGAATAATCCCAAATGAGCCTCCCAATTTCAGAAATGTCTATGGTCATATTTCTGTTTTTGTCTCTAATTTTGTTGATTTGGTTATTCTGTCTCTTTTGCTTAGTTTTGCTAAGGGTTTATGAATATTCTTTTAGTCAATGTTATTCTTCACAAAACTGTTAAAAAGAGTCCTAAAATTCATATGGAAGATGAATGTATCCAGAATAGCAAAATCAATACTGAGAAATAAGAACAATGATGGAGGTGTGACAATATCTGACCTCAAATTATACTACAGAATTATCCTAACAAAAACAGCATTGTATTAGCATAAAAACAGGTGGACAGACCAAGGGGATAGAATAGAAGATAGAGAGACAAATCCAAATAAATACAGTCATCTTATCTTTGACAAAACATACATTATAGAAAAGCTAGCCCTTTAAGCAAGTTTTGTTGGGAAAACTGAATATCAGTATATAGAAGAATGGAACTAGATCTCTCTCTCTCTCTGTCACCATGTACAAAAATCAACTCAAAGTGGTCCAAGACTTAGGAATAAGATGAGAAACCCTACAACTGCTAGAAGAAAACATAGGGTCAACACTTCAACATAATGACACAGGTATTGACTTCCTTAATAATATTCATAAAGCTCAAGAAATAAAACCCAGATTCAATGTAGGATGACATTAAATTAAAAAGCCTCTGCATACCATAGGAAACAAAAGTGTGGAGAAGGAGACTACAGAATGGGAAAATTATATTTTCCATTTCTTCTTCCAGTAGGAGACTAATGTCATATATATATATATATATATATATATAACTAAAAAAACTTAACACCAACAAAACCCCCGAATAATTCAGTCAATAAGTGGGAACATGATCTATACAGACATTTCTCAAAACAAGAAACACAAATTAAAATGTTCAACATCTTTATGTTCAGCAATCAGAGAAATTTAAGTCAAAATTACACTAAGATTTTATCTCACTCCAACTTGAATATCAATCACTAAAACCACAAATTAAAATAACTGCTCTTGAGTATGTGGGTAGGGGGGAAGCACACTTATATATTGTTGGTGGGAATGAAAATTAGTACAATTGGTTTAGAAAGAAGTCTGGAGATTCCTCAAAAGAACAGGAATGGAAAACCATATGACCCAGATATTGCATTCCTTGGTATTTATCAAAAGAACAAAAATCAGTATACTACAGTGGTACATGCTTCCCAGATGCAGATCAGAATCTTATGGGAGGTCCTGCTAGCATCTGGATCTTGGACTTCCAATTTTCCTGAATTATGAAAAATGTATATGTATTATATATAAATTACCCAATATGATGCTTTGGTACAGCAACAGGAACAGAATAGAACACTAAACAAATTATAAATGATTTATACATGTTGTTATTTGTAATTGCTGAATTTACTCCTATTATTCTTGGTTTCTTTCACTGAACACTCATGATTAGTAGAAACAGTTTCTAGTACCTTCTCAGGCATAATTTCTATTCCTTTCTTCTTAAATTGAATGTCTTTCACCTTCCTTATTGCTACCCAAACACTCATTATTAAAGACTTGGTCCCCAACCGATGGTTCTATTGGGAGGTTGTGGAACCATTAGGAAATGGGACCTACTAGAATGAAGTTAGGCCATTGAAAGCATCACCTTGAAACAGGTACTGGAACCCTGGTGTCTTCTCTCTTTCTCCTTCCTGGGTCCCATGACATTGGCAGTTTCCTCTGCCACAGACCACTGCCATAATATACTGCCTTGTCACATGCCCCAAAGCAACAGGCCAACTAACCGTAACCTGAAATCTCTGGAACTGTGAATGAAAATAAGTATTTATTCTTTTTAATTTGATTTATTTGGGGCATTTTTTATGGAAAGAAAAAGCTGACTACTACACTTGTCATTAATGGTATTTTCTTTCTAATTAAAAAAAATATTCCTGTCCATTGTAAAGAAACTTACTAAATGTGTTATCAAAACAGTCATTTATTTTCTTCAAAATGTTATCACCTCCAAAGATGTAATGTTTATTTTGTATTTTATTTCCCTCTTGCCTCTTTTTCCTCCCTGCCTCACATCATTCATTCCTTCCATCTTTCCTTCCTACTTGTCTCTTTTCCCTGCTCACCAATTCCCTTTTGCATCTCTCTGTTTTTTTTTTTAATACAATGTCTTCTTTTTTATAGTTCTCAAGCCCATATTTATAGAGAATGTTTCCAAAGAAACGAACATTCTTAAAATCATCAAGGCATTGACCCCTTTTACGTGGTTTCTATTTTCTGCTGTTGCTTCTGTTTTTATTTTCTTATTCAGGGATCTGTGAGATCCTGAAATATTTCACATTCATTGCCCACATCATCCACATGTGTGCTAACAACCTGCTCCTTACAAATTTCAACAAAATGTTTAATTTGCTGTCAAAGTCCTTATTCGTAAGTCAAATTATAAATTGTGTTTAAAATCTTTGATGCTGCTTTATCATCTTGAAACTAGATCTCATTTTCTTTTACCTCTTTGGATTTTTGATTGAAGAGAGTGAGGTGCAGCTTAAGATTTCAATTCAGCACCTTAGCTCATGAACAGCCTGCTTGTAGCATGCTAAGCCTCATCTCAGCACTTTCACAGTGCTTCCTCTAAATAGGTGAGCATTCTGGGGAGTGAGGAAGCAATGCATATGCCTATTTCCTGTAGAGAGGCAGGCTGGCAGAGTCCCCCTATGCAAGTGAGAGAAGAGCTGTTGAAGAAGGCTAGAGACAGAACTTTTAGCTCTGGTTGTATAAAATGGTAACTTCTGTGTGCTTAAGGGAAAGATGCCCATTTTCCCCCCTTTATCATTTTAGCATCTAGTTATCACAGTTTGCCAAATTCATATAGATTGTGATAGTCTTATTTTCTTTTTGGCAACTGTTCTGGTTTGTTAAGATTACAGTTGAATGTAGTATGTTAAGAGCATAATAATCCTTTCCTATTTTATTTTTGGATGCCAGCTTGGCTTCAGAAGATGGCAGTTACATGTGGTATGTAGTTCACAGATGTATTTTTAAATCTCTCTCTATTAACAATGGCATTTGTTTAAAATAGGATTGAAAATTTACCTATGGTTTTTATTTTTCTTTAAACAAACCATCTAGTTCTCTCTCTCCCCCCCACCTTGTTTGTACAAACATGTGTGAGTGTGTGTGTGTGTGTGTGTGTAAAGGAAACCTTTTAAAAAAAAAAGAAGCATATCAAGCCTGCATAATCTGTTAGCCTATAAATCCAAAAATTTGCCTCCTTTAACGTTCTAAACTAAGACAATTTGATATTAAGAAATATTTGCCCTAGTACAGCAAGATTTCCTAGGGAAATTTTCATCATAGTCTTCCAGACCATAGTTAAAACAAAGACTAATATTCCCCAAGATCCAGTTCTCACCTTTTTAAGTAATACAATATTCCCCTCCTTATTCCCCAAGCAAGATTTAGCTGACAGTGTGACTGTCTACCAGAATCTTCATTTTCTATACTCCATTGAAGAAATATGAATAAACAAGGGAGAGTGTGCTGTGAGCAAAAGTGCTGAAGGTATCTTCCAGCTTAGAACACAAAGACACATCCAATACCCTAGGCTATGGCAGAGGTAGAAGACAGGGTGGATATTGAGTCCCTGCCTCTGTGGCCTGATTGTTCATGAAATCTCAAAATGAATCTATCTCACTTAAAACTACATTTCCAGTGCACCATGGCACAATAGGATGACTACAATCTGTGACTGTGTACTGTGTAAAGAAAAAATTTAGAATGCTTTTAACATTAAAAAAGATGCACATGTTTGAGGAATAGTTATGTTTAATCTGATTGTTCAATGTATACATGTCATACACGTGTATAAAAATGTCACATGGTGTTACATTAACATGTACAATTTTTTTGCTTTTATATACCTGTTAAAATAAATTTAATTTAAAAATAATAAAATAAAAATAAATCTCAGATTTTGTGTTATTTTTATTGTTGCAGATTTCCCTTTCCATAAGTAATACCAAGCACATTTCTACAATGTAGATCTGAATTCCTCCAAAAGGATGAAACAGGTGATAATGAACAATTTGTGGACTTCTACATACTGCTTTCCTCATATCTAGCTCATTAATACTGAAATTTCTTCACAGTAAAGCTCTAATGATTTCCTGGAGTTTTTGTGGCTTTCATGCTTTTGTAAGTGGAATAGTAAAAGTAGATGTGTCTCTGGCTCCCCCCCCCCTTCTTTAACTAGAAGCCCATCTGCTCTTCTTGATAATGGGATGGTTGATAGGAAATTACTAAAGAAAACCCATACCCTTGCCAGAAGATCTCACAATAGCATGATATCACCTTTCAGAAAATGTATAAAGGGATTAGAAAAACAAGAATGAACTTGTAGCCCTCCTTCAATGCACCTTCCATTCTCTCACAGAGCCACCATACCAAGGGAGGTATGGGTGAATGCTGTATTCCTATAGTGAGCGTGGCACAGAGTTCTAAATTAATCTTCTTGTAGCTGGAGTTTGGTTTTGGCTGACCTTTGGGACACTGTGAGTGGGTATTTGGGATTTGATCAACGCTCCCTGTTGTTAAGAAGATGTTAATCTCTGCTAGACACCTGGATCTCAGGAATCTCTTGGAAAAGCCACTTTTAAGGTATATAGACTAAACCTCCACAGGTTTCACATTCACTGTAATGAATATGAATTATTGGGTATGGGCACTGGGGTTCGCTCTTTCTTTTGTGGTTATTACAGGTAGCTCTTATTGAACACCAGTAACAAAGGGAGCTCTCTTTCCTTGGTATCAGGAGGCGCTATGCTCCAGGCACAATTTTCTTTGCCACCTATTTTAGTCTCTCTGGTTCAGGCACACTCTGGGGATAATATAGGCAAGTACTGGATTCACCGGCAATTTTCTTTATGAGGTTCTTATCTTCTGTCTCTGCTCACTACTCTGCAGCACTTGTTCCTTTTCCAGCCTGGTTTCTACAGAACTATCCACCTGCAGACTCACTGACTTTAGTTACTTTTAACTGAAACTCTTGCCCTACTGACTAATTTAGGAGTAAATATTCAAAAGATCAGCTTCCCTCTCTATTCCACAGGTTTCCAAAGCATGTATGTGTGTGTGTGTGTGTGTATATATATATACACACACACAGATTATATATATGTACATATATATATATATATACACACACACATATATATACACGAATATATATACACACATATATTTGTCTATATACAATTTATATATAATATAATTCAATTTAATTTATATATATGTATCATATATATAAATTTTATATATATAAAATTCTGGGTTTTTATATTATCTCTTATGTTCAAAGTTCCTGACTTTCTGAGTCTCTATGGTTTCTTGTACTGTCAATATTGAATCTGAGTTACTCACCTCAAGGAGAAGCAGTATTCTGCTAAGAATCTGCTGGGAAGTGCATCCTTCCTCTAATCTGCCATCTTCACTCTTCCCTATTTCTCTTCTTCTATTCATATGGTCAAGGTAGACTTCTTTAAACAGGTGAATTCAATAGATCAACTAAGGGAGTAAGATTCAGATGTAGAGATAACTGTCTGGAGAAAGAGCTTGTAGTTAGAGAGAAGAGCTTAGATGTGGCTTATTTCTGTGTATTGAACTTAGGTTCTAAGATAGGACTTGGGTCTTCAGTGAGATTGTCCAAATAAGAGGAGTTTCAAAATTGAGCATTTGAAGAAGCAGGGAAAAAACAAAAAAAATAGCAAGGTGTTAGGACCAGGTCTAGAGCTGGCATAGAATCAGTTCTGCTATAATCTTTCTCTGTCTCTCTCAAAGCAGTAACAGAGTCAGTCAGAGCCAAGTTGGTGTAAAAATGAACTCAATCTCTTAATCTCTCTTTTTCTTTCTCTCTTACTTTTGCTCTCCCTCCCTCCCTCCTTCCTTCCTTCCTTCCTTCCTTCCTTGGTTTCTTTATCTGTACTAGGGATTGGATCTGGGTGGACTCTATCACTGAAATACATCCCCACATATTTTTATTTTAAATCTTGGGACAAAGTACCCACAAATTGCCCTGCTTGGCCTGGTACTTTTGATACTCCTGAATCTCTGGTATTACAGGCATGTGACACATATGGGGCCTGTACTTGATATCTTAATGGGAGAGTGTTAATATGACACTGCTGAAAAGCATACGGGATGGTAATTTTGTTCCAGCCACATTTAGAAATATAATCTGCTGCAGAGGATATTAGATTCCATTTGAAAATATTGTAAAGGTACTGACTGGCTTTGGTTTTGATAACAGAAAACAATATTAGATGACTTAAAATGATTTTTGTTGGGATTTAATTTCACAAATTGAGAATCTTTAAGAAACTTATAATCTAAGTGAGAAAAATTAGTGCCTTTGACCAGGGTGTTAGATTGGAGATGGCAAAATGGGAATTTTGCCATCTGGGAATGACTTTTACTGATAAATTAGATATACATTGGGAGGGGGAAAAAAGAGTAGTCAAGCATTCTATTTGTCAAAAGTATTTTGAGCAACTTTAAAATGAGGTTCCCAATTATGCAGGTAGGAGACACTGTAAGAAAAGAAAATATGGAGGGTTTTCAATCAAGAATTATTGGGCATCCTAAATTTGAAGTGCCTACTAGAAATCAAAGTGGAGATAAGTTTTGGAGTTCAAGTGTTGGGTCCAATATGGGAATAGGAATTTGAGAAAAATCTGGATCTAGATAATATATACATGTGTATTTTTTTTTAATTTTAACTATGAGACTTGAGGAATTCATTTAGGAGTAAATATTCATAAAGAAGAGGCTACCAGATATAAACTTAGGTCACTCAGTGTTTAAAAAGTCTGGGGAAATGAAGAAAAGGGTGTAGATAACACTTATTATCATTGAACCCTAGTGATCTCTTAGCATTCCTATTGACAATATAATTGATGTCCCTGTCCTAAGACCTCCTTATCCAATCCACTTGCCTCTGAAGTGAAAATGACCTTCAAGTGCAGCTATAGTCGGTCTTGTTACACCCCTGCTTAAAACTGTCACTTGAGCTAAAGCTTAAAATGCTTAGCCTTTATGATCTATACTCCTCCTGAAGGATGGCACAGTGTCCTCTGCAAATACTCTTCTCCTTACTGCCTGCACTGGATTACACCCAGATTGCTGCCTACAGTCTCAATCTATTTAGCCAGTTCATCCCTCTGCCTTGAATTTCACTCCACTATATCCCTTCCTCAATTTAACGTCTACTCATATGTGAGTTCCCCCTTAATGGCATGATCAGATTCTGAGACTTGATCAGAATCTTTTGATTTAGCCCTCAGAACTCACTATCCATCACTTCAAATAAAAATTCTAATTATATCATTCTATATTTGACTAATAAATATCTATTATGCTCATTAAACTTCAGTAAAGTAGGCCTCATGTTTCTCTGGCTGATAATTTTTGTTCAGAGTTTAGTACAGTCTCTGACACATAGAAATTTATTTGTTAAGTAAATAAGCTTTCGTGTGCAATTTCTCAATGACCGAATTGGGTATTGAGCGGTGATGATTAGATATATTGAGGATGTAAAGACATAGTTTATAAAGAATTACAATCTATGAGCAGCAATAACATGAACTTGAGGTTCAGTATGTTTATAAAGTACATAATTCCTATGCTTTGAGGCATTTGAAATTTCAAAACGAGAATAAATAAACATACATTGTATTATAATTTAGCTCAGTTAATTATTTCTTAACTCACAAGGTTACCTCCATATATGGAGCTTTCTTATGTCTTAGCATGAAATTTAAAAGAAATTTCATGGAAAATTCTCTTCCCATACCACTTCTCCAGCTGCTAACTAATCCACTTACTCATGAAGCTGGGTTTGGTGAGTGGACAGTGTTCGAAGGTCAGGGTTCCTGGGTGCAGGGGTCCCTTCTCCATTTGCATGGTTCTATAGCTTTCTTTGGTGTGCAGAATTTATGCTTTTTATCAGAAGTCCAACCCATTTTATTTTACAGTATACCACACTGAATTCTTTCCAGATGTTACTATTTATATTCAGTCTCTGGGTATTGGAAACATGATGGATGTCTTGTTTGTCTTGAATGTACCTGGCCTGGCCTCTATTTCAGGTCTGCATGGAAGAGTTAGCCTTATTGATGACCGCAATGGAGTTGCTCACATTCATCAGCAACAGCTGAGCTGCAGACTATTTGCCAGTTCTGTGTCCCTGCCATTTCTTCATCACTTAATTCATAAATGCCTATTTCTTTTAATTTTATTGAATTTTTTGTTCATATCTTAATTATTTTCTGAAGACACTTTATATCAACTTAAAATCAGGATATGTTCTCTATCTTCCAGGAATGCACTGCTTACTTGTCCTCATTCATTTGTTTATGAAAACACTTACTGAATGAACATATTTTATTTTTTTCAGTACTGAGAATTGAAATCAGAGCCTACACATGCTAGCTAAGTGTTCTATCAGTGAGCTACAGCCAAACCCCTGGACCATAATTATGTACTTCACGTATGATTCTGTGTTTTTATCCACTTTTTTTAATGCCCTAAAGATTCTCAAGAACATTAGAATCAGGTGATAATGAGATATAAGGTGATACATATGGTTTAATAAACATGTATAGTGATATTCAACATTTAATTTGATAAATCTAAATCAGAATAGGGATATTAGAAGCATCTTGGGGGGATTAAAATCCATAGCCAAGATGGAGGCACAAAATATACTTAAATGATATGTAAGTAACACCTCTAATATATTTAAAGAATCAGGTCTATGAAATATTATTGCTATACCACAGTTTCTCATAAGCAAACATTATTATAAATTTTAGAGATAATCAGTGGTTTTAAATCAAGTTGGTCACTTTACCATTCTTACAGTGAGATAAAGAGGGTAAAGGTAGAATTTGCAATCATGTATAATCTAAAAAATATCAATTTTAAGCTATAGATTAAACAGGATTGATATATTATTTTGGAAATTTGCTTTCTGAAATTATAAGGATCAATGTTTTTCTGATTTTTCGAGAGTTTCTGGGTAGTTATCTTCAAGTAAGAATTTCATAATGGTTAGTTTTAATGGTAGAGTAATAAGATTATTTAGAGTAGAAAGCAGTATCTTGGAAAAGGAAATAATTCTGTCATAATAATTTGTGTCTGTGGTATTGTGACCAGGACAAAGCTGGTTTTGTGACAGCAAGGACCATATATTTTTGTAGATATATACTTACTTGCAAAGAAATAATGAGAGTTTATTTTATTTCTTTTGATTGAGTTTTTCTACTTTTTTGTACACAATATAATTAACAAGTGAGAATCTGCCCACATTACACCAGCAGAGAACAGAATAACAGGATTTAAAAGTATTTCGACACCTGACTTTTCAGTTAATAAAGCCATCCAAATGATAAAATTCTACACTCTTCATGTTTAAGCCAATTATTTACATAAGTTAAATTAACAAGTCTTAAAGAAAGCATCTCTCCCCCCAACATACACTCTGCTGGTGGGTGTCAATTGCACAACTGAGAAAAGCAACAGTTTTGGGTCACGAATTCCAAATGTGATAATTCAATTCAGGAAACCATGTCCCTAATAACCAGCTTTCAGTAAGTTTAAATATAGTTGTTTGTTTGGGTTTTATTTTCTTATACCATATATTTCCCCAGTCAGTGATTCTTGAAACTAATGGGTATTCATATATTGTCTGTTATCAAAAAAACATACATAATGCAGGTACATTAATATATTTATTCTAGTTATACAGTAAGATTTAAAGTTGCTTTTTCAGAATTCTGTAGCAGTGGCAAATGAAATAATTACATAGGAAACAGAATGCTATTTCGGCTATTTTTGTTAGATACTTGTATAGTTAAGTGATTCCCCAAGTGACTGGTAAGTTTGTACCACAGTCAATCAATTTTTATTTGTGATATAGTCTAGTGGATGGATAGAAATTTGTCTGCTGCCTTGGATAAATTATTATGCTATATTCAGAGGCAGGGAAAAGTTAACTTTAGCATCTTACTGATTGGAAGCCATCAGCAGGTGCTGACTTCTCTTTCAATCAACATTCCTTTCTGTTCCCATTGGCTGGCTCAGAGTCATACTGATTTGGGCCTGCTATAAAAATAAAGTCCCTTGTAGGATTAACAATAATCCCAGCAGTTATAAAGTTGTTTATATTTTAACTTTAAAGACAACTCATTTTTTTAAATTAAAATAGACAATAACATGAACTTGAGGTTCATTACGTTTATAAAGTTCATAATTCCTATGCTTTAAGGCATTTGAAATTTCAAAACGAGAAGAAATAAGCATAGATTGTTGACCCCCCATTGGTAATTGATTTTGCTCTTTCTCTTTTTTCATAAACTGCAAAATAGAAAGTTGGATATTGTTGTTGACTGGGATAACTATCATTCCTCTGCTTAGAGGCCTGTTATTCCTTATACTCAAGGGAAAGTTATAATTTCTTAGCAGCACTGGCAAGGCCACAATTTCTTTTTCACCTCATCTCTTATCATCATCCTGATTTCTCACCAAACTTCTCACAATTGTCTCCTTCTTAGTCACCCTGATGTGTTGTTTTCCAGCTGTTTGATAACTTTTTCTCTCATGGGAATTGCCTGCCTATACCAACTCCTTCTTTATACACATATCCACCTCCATTTCTTTAGGATGATGCCTATTTATATTTCTGGAAGCAGCACTTGCTGTGAGAAGCCTAGTCCATCCTGGTCTTGCAGGTAGAAGGTGGCTCTGCTCTCAAGGATTCTCAGAGAACATGGCATTCTCTATGTCCCCTCTATGACTCAGATCCAGCAGCAAGAGCCTTCACTCACTCCTTCACACTTCCTGGGTATAATCCAGGTTTTCATGTTCATGCTATTCTCTTCTTCTTCTTCTTCTTCTTCTTCTTCTTCTTCTTCTTCTTCTTCTTCTTTTTTTGGTAGGGGGGAGTGAATCCAAGGGTGCTTATTTTTATTTGGAGACAGGGACTCATTGAGTTCTTAGGGTCTTGCTAGGTTGCTGAGGCTAGTTTTGAACTTATGATCCTCCTATCTCAGCCTCCTGAGCTACTGGGATCACAGGTGTGCACCACCATGCCCAGCTTTCATGATATTTCTAATATCTGCCTGGATGTAAATTATTTTAAGTATTGTCTGATTAACTGAAGACTTCAATTGTAAACATTCTAGAATTCATAATGCATCATTTGCACTCTTACTTCTCCAGATATAATCCCCTATCAGAGTTCTTCTAATTCTTCATCCATTTTTTCCCTGTTTCTCATACATTTTTACTTTTATTTTATTTGATATTTAATTTTATTATAGTTATTAATAACATTAAAGTTTCTTCAATTTTACTATATTTATATTTACATTTATTATATTTACATTTATTATAGTAGGTTGCACACTGGTCATTTATTCTCTTTAAAAATACTACTTCCCTGAAATTTCATAATATGCAACTCCACTCAATCCTTTTTCTGCAGATTCCCATGAGAAATGAGAGAAATCCTCCAAGTTTTCCTCTGGGAATATTCTCCTTAGTTTTACATTAGAGACTTACTGAGGTCCACAGCCTTGACTCTCACATCTGTGACCTGTTCTCTTACATTAAGCTTTCAACTTGACTCTTTCTGGAAAGTCTATCTGATTTCCTGGATTTGCAGAAATTCCTCGATATTTCCACTTTAATATTCTACTATTTGAGGTTCTACAGGTTATTAAAATATTCTCCAACTCCCCTATCCGATACACTATCTATCTTCTTAATATCCCAATTCTCAAAACTGCTTGTACTTGAGGACTTCCACTCATTAATGGGTAATTCTGTGTTCCGAGTTCCTGAGTTCTAATGACTGTATTTCCTTAGGAATTCTCCCATGCATATTCTCTTTCTTTCCAGCTAGTGCCACTATTGTTACCATATTAGGTGTGTCTTGTTCACATTAAAAATAAAGGAAGACAAAAATGAAGATGACATTACCAACTTCATTTTTTTAATGGTTACTACAATATATCTTTAATCCTTAGAATTTTGAAGTGACTTCAAATTTTGAGAACAGCATCACTTTAAAGCACTTATACCTGACATTCTACAGTCCAAACAATCTTGTCTCGAGGGAGCTATTGCAGTATACCTCCAATCATTGACCATCTCAAAGTCACAAAGCCAGCCTAATTCATTTATTCAACTACTATTTTAGTAAACCCCGATTTTTCTACCTTTGAGATATATTTTTACCATTCACTCAAGCTGAATGTGTATTCACCACACTCTCTGCCAGTCTATTCTCTTAAGACTGACTTTAGTAACTGTCCTTTATGAAACTTTGTGAGCTTTCAGATTACAGCCCACGCTTATATATTACCCTTTGTAGCAGAATTCATATTTTTTTCCCTTCCATTTTATCCTCTTGGAAACCTAGTATGCCTTATATATGAATGCTTAGTAAGACTTGTTTATTTTGCTTTGCTACTTGTGAAAGACAGTATCTAATCTGATTAATGTTGTTTTTCTTATTAACATTTTTAACTGGAAAGTATGCATGCTGGGAAATTTGAAATTTTATTGAGATAAGAAGTTAAATAATAATTATTACCACATAGGAAATAAGATAAAATATTCAGATTAAATACTTTTGTAAAAATAATATTTAAAGATGTATCCAAATTACTTAAATATTTCTAAAATGTTCCTTGTTTGTTTATTTGGCATTTAATGAAATATAGAGTGAATTCCATAGTTTTCCTTAATATTTTCATATTGTCTTAGTGGTTTTGGTCAGTTTTTTAAAAAGGGAAAATTTTTTTGTCTTTGCAATGAACTAATTAGTTACAAACTCCTGAAAATTTAAATCTCTATGAAGTTAATTATTTTCTTTGTCCCTATTCATTTACTTGTTTATTCATATTACTTTTATTATTCCTTTTTATGAAGTATAGTGTCATATTTCAATATAAATATTATGTAATGATCTAGCAAGAATAATTAACATGTCTACCTCCTTGCTATCTCTTTATGTTGGTAGTCTTCTAACTCCTCTCTTCTACTTCTTTATCAAATGTATAATAGAGCATTGTGAACTATAGTCACCCTACTGCTCTGTAGAATAGCAGAATTTATTTCTCTTATCTAAATCATTTTAGACCTATTATCTACTCTCACTCTATAACCCTACTCACTGTCCTTCTTACCCTATGATAATTACTATCCTACTATTTTCTACTTTGAGATCAATTTTTTTTCTACTCTGAGATCAAACTTTTTTTTGAGCTTCTACATATGAGGAAAAAAATATGGTATTTGTCTTTCTGTATTTGACTTATTTCATTAAACATGATATGTCCTCCTGTTTCATCAATTTTGCCACAATGACAGGTTTCATTCTTTCTTAGAAAAGATTAATATTCCAGAATGTATACATGAACCAGGCTTTCTTCATCCATTCATTCATTGATGGACACTTTGGTTTATTCCATATTTTAGCTGCAATAAACATAGGAGTTAAGCTATTTATTTTTTGAATACTGTCTTGGTTTCCTTCAAATGTGCATCCACAAGTGAAAAAGTTGGGTCCTATGTTAGTTCTCTATTTTGTTCTTTGAAGAAACTTCATATAGTTTTGCTCGGTGACTCTACTAATTACATTCCCCCTAGAAGTGTATAAGATTTTTCCCTCCAAATCCTTGCTGACATTTGTTATTTTTTGCTTTTTAAAAAATTAATAGCCAGGCATGTTGGCATACACATGTAACCCCAGACAGAAAATAAAACAAAAATTTAAAAATAGGGCTGGGAATGCAGCTCACTCGTAAAGTAATCCTGGATTCAATACTGGATACCAAAATGAATTAATTTTTTTAAAAAAAATAGACTGAATAGACTGAAATATTGCTCAATTGTGGTTTTGATTTGCATTTTACCTATAGCTAAGGACAATGAGCATTTGTTTCATCTAATAATTTTCCATTATAGTTGTCCATTACTATTTTGTTTTCAATAAATGTCTATTCAGATCCCTTGCCCATTTTAATCAGATTTTTATTTTATTTTATAGCTATTGAGTTGCTGGAATTCCTTATGTATTATGGATATTAATCCTCCGTTGAATGATGAATTGTTTACAAATGTTTTCTCCCTTTCTCTAGGTGGTTTTCATCCTGCTGATAGCTTCATTTGCTGTGAAGGATCCTCTAAGTTTAATAGAAAGCCACTTGTCCATCATTTTGTTATGGTTTCCATGCTTTTAGAGTCTATTCTCCAAAAATCATTGCTTATAACAATATCTTGAAGCCTTTCCTCTATTTTTCATGTTTCCTCTATGTTTTATTTATGTCCTTCATACATTTTGAGTTTATTTTTACAATTGATAAGAGATAGGGGTCAGATTTCATTCTTCTGCATATGAATATATATATATATATATATATATATATATATATATATATATATATATATATATATATATATTTTTTTTTTTTTCTCCCAGCATCATCTACTGAATAACTTATTGTCTCTCCAGTGTACATTTTTGGCACCTTTGTAGAACATCAGTTGGTTTTAGATGTATGGATTTATTTCTGTTGTCTCCGTCCTATGCCAGCGGTCTATGAGTTGGCTTTGTTGTCCAAATCATTCTGTTTTAGATACAGTAGCCCTGTTGCATATATTGAAATAAGGGATAATGACACTTCCAGATTTTTTTTTCAAGATTTCTTTGACTAGTCAGTGTCTTCCATATACATGATAGGATGTTTCTTTATTTGTTTTCATCCAAAGTACTTCCTAACTACAATGTCTTGCTTTAAATATATTTCCTGCACTGAAATATAATATAACCAGTTAAAGTTTCCTTATTTTTAATTATTTTATTTTTTGTATTCTATATTATTGTATTGTAATCAGAATTGGGATTGAATGTAAAAACAATCCATATCTGTTTAAACAATTGGTAATATTTAAAAAGACAAAATCTATATTATTTATAATAGGCAAATTTTTCCCATTGATTATCTGTATCCTCTTATCAACATTTTGAAGTGAAGATTACTATTTTTGGCCCATGTTAAGGAAATAAACTGTATTTGGGGAGACGCTGTGTTTTTTCTAAGAAAGTCATTAAATGACAGACACATTTATATAAATATCCATGAATTGAGCATCAAATTGCCCATGTCTCTGTGACCTGGCTCATGAGGATGCTCACACTGATTCTTGTTGACACACTTTTAACTTCTACAATTGTCATCTCTCTAGCCCTGTTCTCACCAACCCAATTACAAATAATATCATTAAGGAGAGAGCAAATGCATCATGTAGTTGGTAACACATTTCTTCGAGAATAATTATTTGTGAAAAAGCAGCAGCTACAACAAAAACTATTATCTGCAAAACTATTCAAAACAGAAATTACATTCTTCATTCTCTTTACTCATCACCAAAAAAAATTCTATCAAATGTGATTAATTACAGCCTTTTAAATTGAATTATAGCTTTATAAAAGTCTACCTTGGCCTGTATTTACTGTAGACTCACAATTATTCTTTTAAAAATACATATTATGTGCATAATAAAAATACATTAGGAGGGAAAATGCATGAATGCACCTATCTTTATTTTTTATTATAATTTTTAGCTTAATATTAATTCCATAGCTCCTAAAATCAACATTTAATGGTCCATAAATTTAAATAGATATTTAAAGGACAATGATAAAAAAGAATGAGAACCCACACATATACAGAAATAACAAAAAGATACTGTGTTCTCAAAAATACTCTGCAAAACTAGTTTTCTATAAATTCTATAACTCTGAGAGTCTGATTCATACTAGATTTTTCATAAAATGTGGCTCCTGAACTCTCATCCTTTATTTTTTTGCATTGAAAATTTTGCTTATTTTCTCTCTTTCTTGGTAATGTACATAATAAAGTGAAACCAAGTGACATAATATGACAGGCAGAATTGGCTTGAATATCATTAGCTATTTGTCCTTTTTAAGAATATAGAGGTCCGTTATAGAATGTTGCACATTTTTTGTTGTTGTTGTATAAAAAATATATGCCTTTTCCTACAAGAATTTAGGCAAGAGTCTGGCACAGTGGTGCAAAACTGTATTCCCAGTGGCTTGGTAGGCTGAGACAGGAGAATCAAAAGTTCAAAATCAGCCTCAGCAATTTAGGGAGGGCCTAAGCAACTTAAGGAGAACCGGTCTCAAAGAAAAAAAAAGAGTGCTGGGGATGTGGCTCAATGTGTAACCACCCCTGGGGCAATCCCTGGTACAATAAATATAATAAATAAATACATAAAATAATAATAAAAATGATAATAATAATTGTGGTTAAGCAATTTCTTTATAAAATTTAAAATGGTATTTGAGAAGCTGTCTTTGGAGAGACACACATAATGTGTGTGTGTGTGTGTGTGTGTGTGTATGTGTATGTGTGTGTGTGTTATCTACTCATAACTAATCCGCGTTGACAATGTTTGTATTAAGAATTTGACCTTCATTCAAAAGAGTCTGGGAATGCATGGCAAGATTTGGAATTTGGAGTGACATCATCTATATTTGGATGGGATCATTTTGGCTATATGTCTAGAATAACCCAAATAGGGCAAACACAAGGAGAAGCTAGGTAAGAAATGCTGATAGTTCAAGAAAAGATGGCTCAAGAGTGAGAAATGGTGAGATTCTAGATATGTTTAGAAATAAAAGACAATAGGATTTTCTGATAAAAATTACAGGGGTTGTAGGAAAGGAGGCCAGAATGTGATTCCTCCCTCACCAGAACACTGCGAATGCTTAACATGCAGCCAGCATGCTGTGAGCCTGAAACATTTGACACTGTGTGTCCCTTGGTACAGATGAGCAAACTAAACTGCAAAGTTGTTAAACCACTCACCAAACATGATCTGCAGAGTTATTTCATGCTATTTCAAGTTATTGGTAGTGATGCAAATCTATTTTTAGATACACTTTCCTAAAGGTCAAAGGCTGAGCCTAACTCCTTGCATTATTTTTCTCCTTCTACAATTTTTTTTTTATTTAATGAGAGACAAAATGCAGTGGGAAAGTCAGTAGCATCAGAAACCGGTTTTGTTTTTTTCCCTGAACATTTAAGTCAATTGCAACATCCAAATGTAATTCTGTATTAACTGTAGGGAGCCTAATAATCAGGTTCTTAAGCATGCATTTTTATCTAATTATCTCTCTTAAGTAGATATTTTCACATTAATGTTGCACATAGATGAAATTCTTAGCTGCACTTAAAGTCACATTCATAAAGAATAAAATAGTAGAAGCTTGGAATTTTCTTTCATGGACTTTATATAATGCTTCTGTTGAAAACGCTTGTCTTTAGAAATGGTTACAGAAGTCTTCCAGATCCATTTGACAACTGAGGATATTCATGGGAGCAAGGAAAAAATGAAAAAATTTCAATGACAAGATATCTCTATGTGTTTTATTTTAACTATAATTTTCTCTGACCTCCTTTTCTGCTTTTCTTGATCACTGTACTATGAGTTTTTCTTTTCTCAGATAAAATAATACCCATGTAAGTGTTGTTGTGATGACTGATATACCTCATACTGTTTTCATCTTTGTCTAGCTTATTTGGAGAAGAAACTTGCTGAAAAATATAATAGACTGTTTATTTACCATCTCAGGCTTTAAGTATATTTTTATTAATTTTATGTTTTGGCAAACTTTTTCTTTTCATGAACCTGTGTACTAATTGAATATCTAGCATTATCCTTTGCATACTCCATTCTTTAGAGGTTTATGAGATACAAAGTCCACATTACATACAGGTGCAACTTGTTCCCAAATAATTCCCTACATGTAAATTTAGCTATTCACAGAATCCAAGAGCAATGATTAATCCTGAATTTACTAAATACTAGCATTATAATCTTGTACATATGTACATATGTATGATACATACATATGCATGCAAATATGTGCATATATATTTAATTTCTTTGTTAGTACATAGTCATTTTGACTGGATTTTTCTTTATGTATATATCTCTTTAAATTTTAACATATGCCTAAATTTGTGTGGCCACCATAATATCCAAGATATTTTAGCATACAGAAGAGTTTTATCTTTCCAAAACATTCTTTCATGCTTTCTCTATATGGTGGCATCTTTCCCTAGCAGCAGTCAATAATATGCTCTCCATCTCTGTAGTTTTTCTTTTGGGTAATGCATATAACTGGAATCATTGAGGTACTCTTTTTGTACTCACTTTTTTTCATTCAGCATAATACCATAAGATTTATGCAATTTTTATGTATCAATAGTTCACTCCTTTTTATTGCTGAGTAGTATTCCATTGTATCTATGTACCACCATCTGGGCTAAGGACATTTGAGTCAGACAATTGGATTATATCTAATTTGGAGAAATGACAAATAGAAAAAGTTATAAGCATTTTCATTCAGGTACTTGTCTAAAATATATTTTTTGTTTGTTTTTTCAAATACCTGGAAATGGAATTGCTCAGCCCTATATTAAGTGTTAGCTTGACTTTGCTACAGAATTATATGCTATTTTGTATTACCCTCAGCAATAATTGGAAGTCCCATTGCTATACACCTTTGCAGTATATTTTTTTTTATTGGTCGTTCATAACATTACATAGTTCTTAATACATCATATTACACGGTTGATTCACGTGGATTATGAACTCCCGCTTTTACCCCGTATACAAATTGCTGTATCACATCAGTTTCCCTTCCATTGATTGACATATTGCCTTTCTAGTGTCTGATGTATTCTGCTGTCTGTCCTATTCTCTACTATCCCCCCTCCCCTCCCCTCCCCTCCCCTCCCCTTTTCTCTCTCTACCCCTTCTACTGTAAATCATTTCTTCCATTTGTATTATCTTGTCTTACCCCTCCTTTCCTCTTATATGACATTTTGTATAACCCTGAGGATCGCCTTCCATTTCCATGCAATTTCCCTTCTCACTCCCTTTCCCTCCCACCTCTCATCCCTGTTTAATGTAAATCTTCTTCTCAAGCTCTTCGTCCCTACCCTGTCCTTGTTTACTCCCCTTATATCAAAGGAGTCATTTGGTATTTGTTTTTTTAAAGATTGACTAGCTTCACTTAGCATAATCTGCTCTAATGCCATCCATTTCCCTCCAAATTCTATGATTTTGTCATTTTTTAATGCAGAGTAATACTCCATAGTATATAAATGCCACATTTTTTTTATCCATTCATCTATTGAAGGGCATCTAGGCTGGTTCCACAGTCTTGCTATCGTGAATTGAGCTGCTATGAACATCGATGTAGCAGTGTCCCTGTAGCATGCTCTTGTTAGGGCTTTAGGGAATAGACCGAGAAGGGGAATAGCTGGGTCGAATGGTGGTTCCATTCCCAGCTTTCCAAGAAATCTCCATACTGCTTTCCAAATTGGCTGCACCAATTTGCAGTCCCACCAGCAATGAACAAGAGTGCCCTTTTCCCCGCATCCTCTCCAGCACTTATTGTTGTTTGACTTCCTAATGGCTGCCAGTCTTACTGGAGTGAGATGGTATCTTAGGGTAGTTTTGATTTGCATTTCTCTGACTGCTAGCGATGGTGAGCATTTTTTCATGTACTTGTTGATTGTTTCATTGCCAGTGTGTTTCTGTGAGTCTGTCGGAGTGTGTGTGTGGGTGTGTGTATAATTTAATTTTAGCATTTCTAATCTGTGCATATTAACGGATGGAGATGTGGAACATCTTTATTTGAATAATAATGTAACCTGTCTGAATTTGCTTCCTATCTATAAAGTGAAAGCTAGTGTAGCATCTGTGCACAAAAAAATATGTTAAAACAAAATTATTTCAAAACAAAAGATAAAATGTAGAGAAATTTTAGCTGTAATTCATAATGTATATTTACATACAATTGATAACTTGAGTTATTTTTACTGACAAAAGCCCAAGAAAGCAATATATTTCAGGCCAAATGAGTAAATGTAATTTAAATTTGTTTGGTTTTTTTTAGTAACATTATTGAATATAGTTCTAGCTTTTATAATCTAAAAAGCAATTCTTACAGACCAAAGGTGATCAAGTGTGATAAAACTTTAAAAGATGTAGGAGTAGGAAAGACAGACTATGTCTTCAAACTGTAGCATTTAATTAGGAAACTAGGTATACTGTTCATACATAAAAACAATAGGGAATGATCAAAGGACATAATAATCAAAAGACATATGCACATTGTTTCATAGATTAAGCACTTTTTATCATTATAAAAATCAAACTATTAACTTTTAACTTTAATATAATAATTATAATTTTGAAGCACTCACTTAAGAATTTTCTGTTTTGCTTTGGATCAATTAAATTATTTAATTGTCTACCTAAAAGCCAAAGGTATAATTTCATGAACTTGAAGCTATAGGAAAAATGTCAGGCAATAACAATGACTATCAAAACACAGTTGAATTTCCAGATTCCTTATAATTAACTATTTATTCCAAATTCTAGTAACAGAAAATTTTGATTTGATAAAAATTTCAAGTAACCTCTCAAAACTGTATTTAAACTTTCTTCTAAAACTTATTGTTTTAGCAATTAATAGGTTTAAATATAATGTAATATTAACATAAATATCACTGGTTTATATGCTTTAGTTAGATTTCAATCAATACTGGAAAACTACAGAACAACACTAAAAGCAAACATCAATATAAATGTACTTATACAACTACTAGTTATTACAGTCCTTCAAGAGCAACCTATTTTTGCATGGTTATATAAGTTGTTCATTTATGAGTTTATCTTATACACATGTAAATTTTCAGTGTGTTTTGAAATGCAGATAGTACAATGGCAGTCTAATGTTTCCAAGGGACTTCACTCTTGTCATGAGAATATTGTTATGTTGGCAAGCAACTGGAATATATTATGCACTAATACTACTATATTAAACATTTATCCATAAATGTTTGGAACAGGGTCTGTGTATTAAATTTGGAAACACAACAGGAAAAGGACAAAAAACTGCATTAGTTATACAAATTGATATGGTTTGACCTTTAAAACATATTTTTTAAAAAGTTGAGGTAAATAAGTATCTCATAAATTAAAAGATCAAATATATTTTTAATGTCTAACATGTGACAACTAAAACTCTCTATGAAGTGTTTCACTATTAGTACTTCTTTAGTCAATAATGTAAGTCCATTAAATTGCAAATTCTTTCGGAACATCAATCTTGTCACAATTATTATTATTTTTTTTTGTCATAACCAACAGCACCCACAGGAAAGAACATTGTATGCTTTCTGGAAAAAAAAAATCTCCCCTCATTGTTTAGTCATTCTGTAACAAAATATAAGATCACAAATATAAAAATAAAATGATAGTGAATCTAATAACTTTCTTTTGCATAATCAAGGTACCTAGATATCTCTGTGATGAACCTGTGTTTCAGGACTCTCTATCTATATATCCTTCAGATTTTAACTCAAGTGTAACTCTCTCAGAGAAGATTTTCTGACATCCTAAAATCATTATCCTCTTAGATTATTTCTGTTCCCCCGCCCTGGGTTGCTTTTCTCATTTGCATTTATCATCATTATTAAACGTATCATTTACACTCATGTGCCACATAACAATATTTCCATCAATGACGGACTGCATATATGAATTGGTCCCACAGAATTAGATAGCCTGTTGACACTATGATCACTTTAGTTTGTCCAAGTACCCTCTATGATGTTTTTATAATGATGAAATCACCTCAAGATGTGTGTCTCAGAATATATCCCTGTCATTATGTAATACATGACTAAGTTTTATTTATTGACGTTTTTTATTGATTATGTGTTCCCCAAGAGTGTAAAACTCATGAGGGCAGGAAATAGATCTTGTTTTTATTTACTGCTATTACTTCAGGGTCTAGACTATTGGCTAGCGACTATAGAAATAAACGTTGAATGAGTGAATGGATAGCATTACAATGCCTGTCATTATTTTTCCAAGAGAAGAACATATTTTCTTTTCCTAGCAGTTGCACTTATTTTTGTATTTCTTTCTTCAAGGTTGCACTGAGAAACAGTACTGCTTCCAGGATTTTCAGGAAAGTAATAAATGAGAAGTCTACCAAATTTAAAGAAAACTAACAAAACAGGGCTTCTTTTAGTGAACAAGTTTTCTCTAGAATCTACTTGATATTTTGTAGAGGTGAATTATTTCAGTGGGCTCCACTTCCTTTATAACACATTATTTTTTTGTATTGCAAATAAATCTTCCATTTAAAATGAGAATGCATATGGCTATTTAGTATATGCAAAATAGTTTAAATATGTAATCTCATTTAATTTTCACAACATATTTGTTGATTAGACAGATACAAACACACATATACACACACATACACACACACACACACACACACCAGCATTTTACAAAGTATCTGTTTCATTGTATGAGCAACTGAGCAGAACATCAGCCATTATTCAATATTTGCTTTCTTCTAACCCACATTTGTCACTTCCACATGAAGTATAGAACAGTATAGAAATATTCATATGCTTATGACCTGGTTTCATTGCCATAAAGTAGAACTTGTGTCACAAAACAACTCATACTAAAATCTAGAGCCACAAACAAGAGTTCCCGGACACATTATTATAAGATAAAGTTATTTGGGTAGATACATTTCAAATATGTATACTTTTCATTTTCAAATAATCGATCCTTTCAAGAGACTAAAATTTATATAAAGAGATCATTTGTACTTTTAATTCACCTTCCCACAATAATAAGCATCTTTCATTACAACAGCATATTATAAAAACTGGGAAATGTACATTAGTATACTGATACTGACATAGCTGCAGACTTTGTGTGAATCCTGGTTAGGGAGGATATATAATTATATGATATTTTATCACATGTATCAATTTATGTACCCTCACAATTAGGATACTTAACAGGAAATAACTCCCTTGAGTTACTTCTCTATAGTAACTTTCTTCTCCTTACTCCCGGGCAGTTACTAATTTGTTTTCTATCACTATTAATTCTGCCACCTGAGGGACACTGAAGAAATGGATCATAGAGTATTTAAGCTTTGAAGATTGAATGGTTTTCCAGTCAACACAGTGTCTTTGAGATCTATCCACATTTTTACATGTAACCATAATTTGTTATTTTTATTACAGTATTCATCACTTTGATTTCTATGATTCAGTTACCTGTCATCAACCACAATCCAAACCATTAAATGAGAAATTCCAGAAATAAACAATTCATTCATTTTAAATTGCATGCCATTCTGAGAAGTGTAATAATATCTTTTTCTGTCCTCCTCCATCTCTCTCAGATGTGAATCATCCCAGTGTCCAGTGTATCCATGCTGTATATCCTACTTGCTCACTAATTACTAAGTTGTTATCTTGATTAAAAGATTAATTGTGATAATATTATAGTGCTTGTGTTCAAAGAACTTTCATTTTAGTAGTAGTGTCAAAGTGCAAAAATAGTGGTACAAAGGAAGCATTAGGGTATAAAACATGGTAAAACAGATTAACTCTAATATGATGTGGCAGTGCTACAGTGTAGGCAGGGGAACAACATAATTTGTTAAGGTCTTGGTACCATCTGTGGTTTCAGGCATCCATTGGCTGCATACTGTTCTGAGTATTCTACTGTATGGACATACCATTGATTATCTGTTACTTGTAGATGGCTATTTAGGTCATTATCACCATTTGGCTATTACGAATAAAACTTCTAAGGACATTTATGTGTGGATTTTTCTGTGAACATAAGTTTTTATTTTCCTATGCTAAATGCTCAGAAGTGTAATTACTGGATCTTATGCCAAATGTTGTATGTATCCTTATAAGATGTTTCCAAATTATTTTCTAGAATGACTTTGTATTTGAATATTTAACTGATTTATACCTCATAACTGTATGAGGCTAAATATTTCTTACATAGTCATTTTGTAAGGGCTAGATACCATTAGATACTTTCTTGATTACTTCAGGTCATTTGGCCATATGTGCTTTAAATGTTTTCCAGGCTAACTATATTCTAGTTGTGTCCTAAGGAAAAACTATCAGAAATTCAATTTTATATAATGAAAAAAGCAAAAATTATGCACTGGTTTTGCTCTAAACTTTTGCTCTCCTAGTACTCCCACATAAACTTGTTTTAATTCAGGGATTTTCTTTGTTTGGATCCTACATTTTTTACAAGAGTAATGTACACAACATCACACTTAGTACTTAATGGTAACATAACATTAGACCAGACTTAACAGTAGGTTTTTTAACATCCACAATAACATTCAAAGATTTGTATGCAAGGAGTTCAATATTCTAGAGGTTATTCCAAGATGACACATAGAAAGGACCAGGGTGAAATGCCATACAAAGCACTGAACTTGGGGATTCAATTTTTGTATGTGAATAAATCTTTCCAGAATACATTTTGCATTAATTTTCTTTTTCATCCTGAATGTTTCATTTATTTTAGTTCTGTTTTATCTATCTATACATCCATCCATCATAAAATTCACAAAAAAATAAGTACATACAAACTTTCCAGGCCATAAAATTCAAGGTGTAGGTAAGGTTTGTTTACATTTTTTAGTACTTGGGATATTAATCAATACATAATAATTATTCTTCAAGTCAGGTAGGAGATAATGACACATTTTGGCTTTATCAGAGTTTAGATGTCAGTAACCTTTTTCTTTTTCTTTATTTTTTTAATGGTGCTAGAGTTCAAAGTCAGGACTTTATACATTCTTGGCAGATGCTCTTACAGTGAGCTATATTCCCAGTGCTATCCCTAAAGTCAGTAATTTTAAGGTTTGGATGCTAAAAGCAACTTCTACGGAATGATTATTATTATAACTATTAACTACATATTTAACTTTCTCCTCACTCTTTTAAAATTGGTAGAGAACAGACAAAACTATCTCTAAAAAAATCTTAAAAAGCATACATGTTTTTAAAAACAAACATCTAGCTGAGTGTCAACTATCTCTACTGCATGTATTCGTTTAGTCATTTTGGCTAAGTCACAGACATTGTCAGCAAAAAACAGAACAATCAATACAAAACTGCTGATGGGTCATGCTTCTATACATAAACAGACATCAAGAAAAAGCAACTCTTGAAAATGTCTGTGCTGCAAAATTTTACATTTTTTCATTTTCCTCTGGAAATATACTTTAATACAGAAAACTGGAAGACACAAATTATCTCTTTCCATATCAAATTCTCAATTTCCCATGTGTGAAAATTTCAGGCCTGGATTTTTTTTTTGATTGACAGGTACACATATTTATAGTGTAAAATATAAAGTTTCAGTTTATATATATCAAATCATCTTAACTGGCATACCTGTCACTTTAAACTTTTACATTTCTTCATGTTGACTGCATTCAGGATCTTCTCTTCTGGCCATTTTGAGATATACGATACATTAGTATTAACTGTTTTCATCCTACTGTATCATAAGAAAATGGAATTATTCTTCCTAAGCAACTGTACATTGTGCCCATTGATTGTTTGCCTTTCATCACCATTCTCTACTTCTTCACTCTCCCCCACACTATGAGAACAATTTTGATTCCAAATATGAGTGGGATTTTGACTGAGAATCACATAGCTGTACCCATTCTGTTGAGTCAATACACAATAGTTATGCGATAACCCTTAAAGTTTAATGTAGGGATACAGAATGAACTTCCTGTTACAAACCCATGGTCTATATGAATCTAAGAACAACAGCCACTAAATGATTGAGGCATCAAAAATAATCAGAGACTGAGAATCTTCCCTCTCACTAGTGATACCAATGGAAGATTAAATGCTTCACCAAAGTGACTACAAAGTATCCCTGAAATCAACCATCTAAAAATGTGCTTGAATCTGTAAGCTTACTTCAACAGAAAATATGGAAATATTAGTAGTATTGATGTCTTCCAAATATTTAGAGGCTCTTGTTTTCTATTTTAGAATGTATCAGCTTACTTAGTCCTTACAACTTTATGAAGTAGGTCCTTGTATCACTACTACCTTGCAGTTGAAGGGACTAAGGAGAAAGAAGTTAAAATCTTTCTTAAAGTCACATAGTACATAGGCAGCAGAGCCGAGAAAACCCAGAGGACCATAATTTCAATAGTCTTCATCATTAGAATGATTTTTACCTAAGCAAGAAACAACAGTTTTTTTACTAGGAAGTATTCCAGTTTTTAGGAAATCTTATGACAATTTCTATCATTAGGATTTAGCTTCCTGTTATATATCTCAGCATTTCATTAGCTGTTTCTTCTCTGATTCTTTCCCTATTTCTGATTTCTAACTTCTTTTCAGGAAGAGAAGCAAAATATCCTTCAAAAATCGAATCCTAAATATAATGTAGAAAAACTTAGCTTTTTCCATTTCCTGTTATCAAGTTAAAAAGGTTTATAAAATGATATTCTGGTGGGGGATGCTTATAATAGGGAAAGCTCTGCATGGGGGGAGGGTAGGGGATATAGGATATTTATCTTTTAACTATATTGCAGTTTTACTTTGAATCTAAAACTGATCCAAAAAAATAGTCTTATGATAAAAGACTCTGTTTGAATATTCAATGATGAGGTTGAAGCTTAAAATTAATCCTCATAAGAATACCATCTTCCTATTTAAGTCTTTACCAAGGCTTTTGAAAGCTGTGTACATAAAACAGTTCATCTCTATAATCCATTTGCTTGTAGACTGATTTTTCCCTTGTCGATCCATAATTTGGGCTTTGAGTCTTAGTTATATTTTGTTTGACTCATTGGTCACTAATGGAATCCCAGCACTTTTGTGGCTTTAAAAGCTACAGGGTGTTCTATCTCCTCCTGAAAGAAATTTTAGCAAGACAAAAAGCAAGAAATTATTCCTGCCTTTGCATAAAGCTATTTTGCTGAAGTTATTTCTAACAAGACTCTTGTGACAAAACCCAAATATGGCGATTATTTCTTTGTTTTATGGGTAATTTTTGAGTACTAACAAAAAGCCTATAATTTGCATTGGTTATATTCATAATTTGTTGCCCTAGGAAAAATTAAATTGAAATCTCATTTTCTGAAAAGTTTAAAAAGTTGTGTGTTTTTTTTAAAAACAGAAGTAAAATATTATATTTTTTCATCTCATAAGTCAAGAATAATATGAAATATGTTTTTATTTGAGCTGATTGTTTAATCAGATGTAAATATACACATATATTTACATATACATTCCCTAGCTATATTGGCAAATTATTCATATTTGTAAGTAACCATTTAATTTAATTATTACTGATAATGTAATTGTGTTTATTCATCTGTGGATGATTTTTTTTTCTTTGAGGACAAATATAGATTCCTATGATATCCACATACATATATGTATAGCTAAGCAAATATTCTCCTAATGAGATAATATTGTGGCCATGGGGTTTCTTTGCTTTGACAGTGGTTTAGGTTACATGAGTTCCTGTAAGGCAATGCACTTCTTCTTTGTCAGCAACATCTCCCATTTCACCTATCTCTTTAGCAGAAACCTAAAGCATTAGCCCTGCAAGTCTAGAGGAGGGACTGAAAAATTACTCCACATTTATTTAGTTAACCTAGTAATTTCTGTCCCACTTTATTTTTTATTGTCAACTTCCTGCATCAGACCCTGAGTTATTCCAGTCACTGCTATGGATACAAGTGTATTTATTCTGAGGTATTCGGTAAACAAAAGCTGCTAATAAACCAGCTCAATTTGTTTTATGGTCTATATGATTCCATGAATTTTAGGAAGATATTCTCATGCCTGTGGTTTTGTCATAATAATATTCACAGTTCTTTAATAACACAGTACATATTTAAATTTCTTCTATAATTTCAATTTGAGGAGAAAGAGAGCTCTCTGTTTATAGTCAGATATCATAAATTGGAAATATTTTTAAAGCTGGAAAGTTGTAGTAAGTGTGTTTGTGAGTGGGAAGGAATATCACTGTATCATATGTTTTATGGAAAATCACTAATATAACAACATTAAGTTATAGGCAATTTAATCTAAGTGATGTAATTGGAATTGCAAATATAAATGGACACTACTTGCTTAAAGGTAGTATAGCAGCTTTAAAAAGGTAATATTAATGGTGGCCAATTTAGTCCTAAATTGTTTTTATAAGATTTCATTTTAGGATGATATGTTTATGGTTTCTGTACTATGCAAACTCAATAAACATCTGTCTAGATTATGATTTGATGTAACAATTTACTGAATAAATGTACTACATGTTCCATTTTCCTAGTGCTTTCTCCCTAAGGAGTCTAAATCATATTTACAGAAGTATAACTAATTTTTAAAGTGCTCTTTTGAGAAAGGAAAGACTACAGAGGCAAAAACTATAGAAATGGGCTAAAAGAAAAATAACATTTAAAGATAAGGTACCACATTCTGCACTTAAGACAACATGGAAGAAGGATTTCATTTTATTTTTACCCAAATTTAGTAATATTTATTAATAATTATTGATAGTATGGATATATAGATATAGTACAAGGATGAAGAAAAAATATGCTTTTTGAGCGATCCACTAGGCCTTATTTATGGAAGCCCCATTCACAGAATTTCATGCCCTCTGTGAAATGCTGTATAGGTACTTGTAATAGATTTAACCCTTGGGTATATGTAGTGAAATTGCAATCATTTCTATAGTGTAAAATTTTTTCATGGGAACTGTATTTTGGGTTCAGAATTATACTTATTGGTAGGTTCATTATCACATGAACTGGAATCCTTGAAATTCTCTGTAAAGGGAGAAACCTTAGATTAAAAAAAGAGCATGGTAGAACTGTGAAGACTAGCCTCATCTTGAGCACTTGTGGAGCATCCATGTGTAAATAACCAAGTATCCACAGGGCCATCAAGGAATCTAGCTGGGAATGAACGGAATTATTTTTGAAAAAGAAATAATTTTGGTGACAAGCGTAATTCTCTGATTACTTCTCTGCATTTTGTTGGATAATAATAAAAAGTAAAAACAAACAAAAAATTGCTTAAGTGATTTTTCAATGCCTAAAATAAATAGATAAAAATCTTTTTTCTTGAATGTAGACTCAACTTTATTCCTACTTCTTTTCTCTTATCAAAATTCCCTTTTAAAGGGAATTACACCTGTAATCCCAGTGGCTTGGGAAGCTGAGGCAGGAGGATCATGAGTTCAAAAGCCAGCCTCAGCAACTGGCAAGGGCCCTGTCAACTCAGTAAGACCCTGCTTCTAAATAAAATATTAAAAAGGGCTGGGGATGTGGCTCAGTACCAATCCCCAGTACCAATTAAATAAATAAATAAATAAATAAATAAATAAATAAATAAATAAATAAATAAATAATTTAAAAAAAATTTCCATTTGTAATTAAAAACTGTCCTTCTTTCATCACATCTGTAAAACATTCCCTGAATCCAAGAATTGTCTATTTTTCTTCCTTCAGAACATTTAGAACTCTCTTTGAAAAACTCCATCACCATATTTTAAAAAAGATATTAGATTAGCTGCTTCCTTGGGAACATAATTCATTATTTTCTCAACTTTGTATCTCATGAGTGATCCACTGACTCTCAATACATGTCAATAGTTTTCTTGTTATTGACATTCCTATATTGGTCTTATTTCCTCTGCACAGATATTTTTTCAATAAAATATGTGTTTTTCAGGACTTTATGAAAGTAAAGATGAACTTAATTTGTAAACTAGCACTCGGTAATTATAATTTTACCTTCCAGAATACTTCTTGATTGCTATGATTCTTTACTCTCATTCCCTTCCCATTTCTTGATTCAATTATATATAGTTGTTTTGAACTAATCATATGAGGTGGTAAAGTCACAAACTTTGTCCCCTTTTTCTTAGCTTTTCTCTCTTTTTTTTTTCCAATTTAAAGGAATTATAGTCACTAATCTCTTGGTTCCCTTTACTCTATGACTGCTGACCAAGAGTTCACAGTTGCCTATTTCTTCCACATGGCCTTGTATTAAATTTTCGATAAGCTTCTCTCCCTGCCAAAGACCCCTGAATTCTGCTCTGTTCCCAGTCTAAGACTAGAGGATATATTCCCCTTCCTAGTTACTGGAATCCTCTGTTATGATCTCTGTTCACACCCACTCACCTGATTTCCTCTCAAAGTTTCTACCCTAACTGGGTACCCTTCCCTATAAAAGAATAGCCATTTTCTGTTTGATTTTGAGATGTGGGCAGATGTCTCAGATTGGAACATTCTCATATTGCAATTGTCTTTTTTGAATAAGTCTCTCCTTATCTCAACAGTGCTGTGACTCTGGCTAAGTGCTAAATGCTCCTTGAGCCACATCATCTATACAGAGGATTTCATGACCACTTCCCTAACTCCATGTATCCTTCCTGGCTGAAAAACTTAGAACTCAGTGAGGAGTTAAAATTCCTAATACGATGCTCCAGACATTTGTGTGTTGTTGCATGATAAGTGGTTAGCTTAATTAAAAAAAAAAAAACAAGAATCATGTCTGTTCTTGTCTGTTTAAGCTAAGCCTTTGGAGCATGCAAGTCTTCTTAGTTCCCTCTGAGTACGGAATTAATACATGATTTCTAAGGCATACTGTCTTACCAGCATTTGTGTGGTAAGTAGGAATTGTTTTTGTTCTTTCATGAGGCCTCTATGGTTTTCTGAAAACCAGCCTAAAACCCATGTACAACTCTCACTCCCCTGGCATTTATCTCCTCTCCCCCTGCTGATGCTATACTCTGCTGCTGTGACATCCACTCAGCTCAGCACCTCCCAAAATGCTGAAATTTTAAAATGGCAAAAATCTCATGAAGCATTATGTGAAACCACAAACACCTCCCTGGGTTTCTGTGTTTCTCCAGATCTCCTGAAATTGGCTTACCTCAAGGGAACCCTTGATTCCAGAGATTTAAACCCCACTAAACAGTGGAATACACTGTCTGTCGAGGTTATACATCTTACTTGACCATCTCATTTCCAAATCCCTTTCTGCATCTTTTGGAAATTCTGATGACCAACATGGCATTTTATTAAGTTATACAACCCAATTAATCTATTAGAGAGGTACTTTCTCATTGAAACTTTAATGTTTCATCTTCACCTTAAGAAAAATTCTGCCTGCCCATTGGCACATGTCTGTCATCCCAGCAGCTTGGGAGATGGAGACAGGAGGATTGTGAGTTCAAAGCCAGTCTCAGCAGAAGCGAAGTGCTAAGTAACTCAGTGAGACCCTGTTTCTAAATAAAGTACAAAAGAGTGTTGAGGATGTGGCTCCATGGTTGAGTGCCTGAGTTCAATCCTGGTACCTCACCCCCCAAAAAGGAACAAATCCTGAAATCCATGACTCTGACTTGTTTTCAACCCAGAACAGCTTTGAAAACTCACTTCCACCTTCTTATCCTTTTCATAGCTGCTCAATCCCTTGGAAATCCTTCATTCAAAATCTTTCACCATGGACATCTAAGATAGCGGGTTAGAGAGGTTTCATTCCTCACTCCATGACCAGGGATCCGAGCAGTGGGAAAACTAGTTTTCTGCAAACACCTCCCTGGGTTTCTGGGTTTCTCAAGATCTCCTGAAATTGGTGTATCTCAAGGGAGCCCTTGATTTCAGGGATTTAAAACTCCTCTAAACAGTGGAATGCACTGTTGAGGTTACACATCTTACATGATTTTCCCATTTCCAATTCCCTTTTTTCATTTGTGTCCGCTGTGTTCACATAGGTCCCCTGGCCTCAAAATCTGCACAGGATCTCTGGCTGCTCGTTCACACAGGACCCCCAGCTCCCAGTCCTATATGAAACCCCATCTACCAGCATGAGGCTCCTCTAGTCACCTCCATCTTGGGACACTGCAACCATTGCCATAGTCCCTTTAACAAGCTAGCCTACACCTGGAGACACCAAACAGGTCTGGAGACTGCCTCTAGCCACAACACTGCATGCCACTGAGTGCATCTCTGAACAAGACACCCAGCACCACCACCTGGATTGCCACCACACCCCATCTCTGAAAGCAGCCAACTCTATCTTGGGACACTTTTGTTGCCAATTTGGGTTATCCTTTCTAACACCATTACCATCTTTAGTTGGGGCAACTCCCTTCCAGCCTGGGGACACCAGCAGGGGCTTAGAAGCAATATGAAGGTACCTATAGTCCCCCAACATCCCCCTCTCCCCTGCAGCCACTAACCTGGCACAGCTATGTAGCTCACAAAGCCGGGTCCTGATCTGCTCAATATAAAACAGTTCTTCACAACAGGTGCCAGGCCCCAGAGCACAGCCCACATGTCCTCTGGAGAGAGAGGTCCCAGACTGGGAAGTAGGAAGAGAAGAGTTAAGTGAGATACAGTTTAGAGACTAAATTAGATACCGGGAATTGTGAACTCTACAGGTAATATAAGGAAATAAGACCAGGCACCCACATCACAGGAGCAGGCCCCATGGGAGATCCTTGGGGTACAGTCTTTCATCAGGGAACTACAACTCAACTTCCAAGAGCTCTGCCCCCAAACCAACCCTCCCACCCTAATAACCTTCACCACCCTGAGGGTGGAGATACCAGCAAACAATAGACAACCCCACCTACTAGAGGAGAAGAGAAACAGAAAAGATACCAAACTCCAACAGAAACAATCCTTTAATTTTCCTTCAGGATATATTTTCTTTTCTCTCTCTTTTTCTACCCTCACGTCCTCAACATTTATGAAACTTAGTACTTTTCATGCATTAGGCTACTGAGGACTGGGATGTCTGAATAGTATATTACAGTTGTTTTATATATCCTTTCATCTTCTACTTTAACATTTTTAATTTTTCTTAATTTTTATGTTTGTTTGTTTGTTGTATTCTCTCTATTATTTTCCCATTACTTGTCTCCCCAAAATCTCTTTCTCTCTTTTCTCTGGCCACTAGCCAATTTCTTTTTATTCCTCTTTCACACTTTCTAAGATCAAATAATTCTATATCCTCACCTCCTACCTTCTTTACATATCCTTCACTCCACCCCAAATTTTCTCTTTGTCCACCATCAGAAATAGTAGACCCTTTGCAAACCTACTCTTTATATTGTAGATAATAATTGAACTCACCATTTCTTATAATGTGACAAAACTGTAAACATCTTAATAGGAGCTATTTGATTTATAGTTATATATTGTTTTTATTGGAATCTATTGATATCCATCTCCCCCTTAAAGGAGAGTTATTGGAACTCTGCAAAGACTATAGTCTTATAGGGTAAAAACTGTAACACCTCAGATCCAAAGTGCTAGAAGAGAAGACGCATGAACACCATGGGGAAAAAAAAGCAAAAAATTACCCAAATGAACCAAGGTACTATATTATTAGAATCCATGGCCAACAAAGCAGAAGAAATGTCAGAGAACGAGTTCAGGATTTACATAGTTCAAATGTTCTGTGATTTAAAGAATGATATCAGAGAACAAACACAGGCAGCAAAAGATCATTTCAATAAAGAGCTACATAAACAAATATAAGAAGCAGATGATTACTTCAATAAGGAGATAGAGATTCTGAAAACCAAATAAACAAACAGAAATCTGTGAAGTGAAGGAAACAATAAACTAAATTAAAAACTCAACAGAAAGCATCACCAAGAGATTAGATCACTTGGAAGACAGAATTTCAGACAATGAAGACTAAATATATAATCTTGAAAATAAAGTTGACCACACAATGAAGTTGTAAGAAACCATGAGCATAATATTCAAAAATTATGGGCTAACATGAAAAGACCAAATTTAAGAATTATTGGGATAGAGGAAGGCATACAGTTACGAACCAAAGGAATGAACAATAAAATAATATAAGAAAGTTTTTCATACATGAAAAATAAATTGGAAAATCAAATACAAGAGGCTTACAAGACACCAAATGCATGAAATCACAACAGATCTACACCAAGGCATATTATAATGAAAATGCCTAACATAGAAAATAAGGAGAGAATTTTAAAAGCCACCATAGAATGGAATCAGATTATATATAGGGAAAACCAATTAGGATCTCTGCAGATTTCTCAACCCAGTCCCTCAAAGCTAGAAAAGCCTGGAATAGCATATAGCAATATCTGAAAAAAAAAAAATGGATGCCAACCAATAATCTTATATCCAGCAAAATTAAGTTTTAGATTTGTTAATGAAATAAAAACCTTCTATGATAAAAATTAAAATGATTAACAACTAAAAAAGCATGCACTAGAGAATATCCTCAGCAGAATATTCCATGAGGAGGTGATGAAAAACAAAAATGAAAATCAGCAAAGGTATGTATTACACTAAAGGAAAAACAAATCAAAGAAGAAACCAAGTCAAGTTAAAAATAAAAAATAAACAAAAATGGGGCTGGGGATGTGGCTCAAATGGTAGTGCGCTTGCCTGGCATGCGTGCGGCCTGGGTTCCACATACAAACAAAGATGTTGTGCCCGCCGAAAACTAAAAAATAAAGATTAAAAAAAAAATTCTGTCTCTCTATCTCTATCTCTGTCTCTCACTCTCTCTTTAAAAAAAATAAAAAATAAAATAAACAAAAATGACTGGGAATACAAATGATGTCTCAATAGTAATCCTGAATGTTAATGGCCTAAACTCATAAATCAAAAGACATATAGGATAACAACAACAACAACAAGAACAACAAACCCAACAATATTCTGCCTTCCAGAGACTCCTTTCATAGGAAAAGACATACCACTCACATGAACTGCAGAAACAAGCACAGGTTTCCATCCTCATATTAAATAAAGTATACTTCAAGCCAAAGTTAACCAAAAGGGATATTTCATACTGCTTAAGGCAGCCATACATTAACAAGACATAACAACTTCAAATATATATGCCACAAATAATAGTGCATCTATGTTCATCAAACAAACTCTTCTCAATTTCAAAAGTCAAATAGACCACAACACAATAATACTGCATGACTTTGAAACACATCTTTCACTACTGAATAGATTTTCCAAATCCAAACTAAACAAAAAAACTACAGAACTCAATAATACAATTAATAATTTAGAATTAACATACATATATAGAATATTTCATCCATCAGCATGTAAATATACTTTCTTTTCAGCAGCACATGGATTCTTCTCAAAAAATAGACCATATATTATAGCATATTATTGCTATTGAATGAACAATGGATTTCAGAAGACATCAAAGAGAAATTTAAAAAATTCTTAGAGGTAAATGAGAACACAGATACAACATATCAAAATCTCTGGGACACTATGAAGACAGTACTAAGAGGAAAGTTCATTGCATAGAGTTAATTCCTGAAAAGAAAAAAAGTCAACAAATAAATGACCTAACATTAACTCAAAGCCCTAGAAAGAGAAGAACATATCAGCACCAAACATAGTAGAAGACAGGAAATAATTAAAGTGAGAGCTGAAATCACTGAAGTTGAAACAAAAGAAACAATTAAAAAAATGACAAAAAGAAAAGATGGTTCTTTGAAAAAATACATAAAATTGATAAACCCTTAGCCACAATAACAAAGAGAAGGAGAGAGAAAACTAAAATTACTAAAATCCATGATGAAAAAGGAAATATTATGAAAAAGGAAATATAGAGACACTGCAGAAATACAGAAGATAATTAGAAACTATTTTGAAAATTTTGTACTCCAATAAAATAGAAAATATGGAAGACATTGACAAATTTCTATAGTCATATAATTCATCCAAACTGAATCATCATGATATACACAAGTTAAACAAATCAATTTCAAGTAATGAAAGAAGACACCATCAAAAGCCTATCAACCAAGAAAAGCCAACAATGAGATGGATTCACAACTGAGTTCTACAAGACCTTCAAAGAAGAACTAATGCCAATACTCATCAAAATATTCCATGAAATAGAAAATGAGGGAACACTTCCAAAATCATTCTATGAGGCCAATATCACCCAGATTCCAAACCAGACAACAGTATATCAAGGAAAGAAATCTTCAGACCAATATCTGTAGTGAACATTGATGCAGAAATTCTCAATAAGTCCTGGCAAATCACATATAAAACATATTAAAAAAGATAGTGCACCACAATCAAGTGGGGCTCATCCAGGGATGCAAGTTTGTTTCAACATACAGAAATCAATAAACGTAATTCATAACATCAATGGACTTAAAGAATCATATGATCATCTCAGTAAATGGAGAAAAAATATTTGACAAAATACAGCACTCCTTCATGTTCAAAACACCAGAAAAACTAGAGATATTAGGAACGTAGCTCAACATTATAAAAGCTATTTATGCTGAGCCCAAGGCCAACATCATTCTAAATGGAGAAAAATTGATCTACACCAACAAGACAGGGATCTCGTCTTTCACCACTTCTATTTAACATAGTTCTTGAAACTGTAGCCAGAGCAATTAGACAAAAGAAATTAAAGGGATATAGATAGGAAAAGAAGAACTATAACTATCACTATTTGCTGGCAACATGATTCTATATTTTGATCTGAAAAATTCCACCAGAAAACTTTTAGAACTACTAAATGAATTCAGCAAAGTAGCAGGATATAAAATCAACACCAATAACCCCAATGCATTTCTGTACATCAGTGACAGATTCTCTGAAATAAACTAGGAAAACTACCCTATACAATAGCCTCAGTGAAAATTACAGAACACTAAAAAAAAAAAAAATTAAAGAAGACCTTAGAAGATGGAATTATCTTCCTTGTTCTTGAATAGGCAGAATTAATATTGTCAAAACGATTATGCTACCAAAAGCACTATACAAATTTAACGCAATTCTAATCAAAATTCCAATGACATTCCTCATAGAAATAGAAAAAGCAATCATGAAATTCATCTGGAAAAAAATAAGAGATGCAGAATAGATAAAGCAATCCTCATCAAGAAGAGTGAAGCGGGTAGCATCACAATACCAGACTTTAAACTGTACTATAGAGAACTAGTAACAAAAACTGCATGGTATTGGCACCAAAATAGACTTGTGAATCAATGGAACAGAATAGAGGACACAGAGACAAACCCACATAAATACAGTTATCTCATACTAGACAAAGACACCAAAAACATATTTTGGAGAAAAGATAGCCTCTTCAACAAATGTTGATTTAAAAAAAAACCTTAAAATCCATGTGCAGCAAAATAAAATTAAATCTCTCTATCACCATGCACAAAATTCAACTCAAATTAGATCAAGAACCTAGGAATTAGATCAGGGATCCTGTACCTAATAAAATAAAATGTAGGCCTAAATTTTCATCATATCTGCTTAGGAACTGGCTTCCTTAACATGACTTTAAAGCACAAGAAATAAAATCAAAGATCAATAGATGGGATGAATTCAAACTAAAAAACTTCTTCTCAGCAAAAGAAACAATCAATAATGTGCAAAGGGAGCTTATAGAATGGGAGAAAATCTTTCCCGCATGCACATCAGATACAGCACTAATCTCCAGGATATATAAAGAACTCAAAAAACTTAACACCAAAAAATTAAATGACCCAATCAATAAATGGGCCAAGGAATTGAAAAGACACTTCTCAGAAGAAGAAATGCAATTGATCAACAAATATAATAAAAAATGGTCAACATTTCTAGCAATTAGAGG
Organism: Urocitellus parryii; assembly: GCF_045843805.1. Taxonomy (NCBI): domain Eukaryota; kingdom Metazoa; phylum Chordata; class Mammalia; order Rodentia; family Sciuridae; genus Urocitellus; species Urocitellus parryii. Next base: position 17,596,544 of record NC_135548.1, read on the forward strand.
AATGCAAATCAAAACTACTCTAAGATTTCATCTCACCCCAGTCAGAATGGCATTTATTAAAAATACAAGCAACAATTAGTTTTAGTGAGGATGTGGGGGGAAAGGAACACTCATACATTGCTGGTGGGAATGAAAATTTGGGCAACCACTCTGGAAAACATTATGGAGATTTCTTAGAAAAAGTGGAATGGAACCACCATTTGACCCAGCTATCCCACTCCTTGGTTTATACCCAAAGGACTTAAAAACAACATACTATATTGACACAGCCATATCAATGTTTATAGTAGCAAAATTTCTAATAGTTTAACTGTGGAACCAACTTAGATGCCCTTCAATAGATGAATGGATAAAGAAATGGTGATATATATATATATATATATATCCAATGAAATATTATTCAGCATTAAAAGAGAATAAAATCATGGCATTTTCAGGTAAATTGATGGAGTTGGAGAATATCATGCTAAGTGAAGCAAGCCAATCTCAAAAACAAATGGCCTGATGTTTTCCCTGATAAGTGGAGGCTGATTCATATGGGGGTTGGGGGAAGTATGGGAGGAATGGAGGAACTTTGGATAGGGAAAAAGGGAGGGAGAGGAAGGCAGGGGTCATGGGGGTAGAAAAGATGGTGGAATGAGATGAACATCATTACCCTAGGTATATGTATGAAGACATGAATGGTGTCACTCTACCTTGTATACAACCATAGAAATGAAAAATTTTGCTCCATATATGTACTATGAATTGAAATGAATTCTGCTGTCATGTGGAACAAATTAGAATAAATAAATAAATTTAAAAAATCTTTCATCACATTCCTTGCTCACTTTGGGCTATGGGACAGATAGATGTAAGACCTAATATGAAATAGAGTACCCTTGATATGAAGATAAACTCCAGTTTGCCCTCTTAATTGTTTCAAAAGCTTGAACCAATGGAAGAGGAAGTTCTCAAACCTATTATTAAAGGACTCCTTGTCAGAGGACTCATTAATTTTATCTCTCATCCCCACCCCTAAACAACCCAATTTTCCTACAAAAGAGAAAACAAAAAGTCCACAAAGAGTTACTAATTAATCCAGAATGTGGGAGGCCATCCTCGCACGTGATTTGAGTTACTTCTCTGGCTGGGTGAGAGGTGCTTAGACACAGCTGTGTCAGAGATTTCCCCACCCTTCTCCAGGTCCCAGGGCTTGTCTGTGCAGAGGCGTGTCTGGCCACTGCCCTGAAGACCCAATTGTAGCCCCTAACCTTGGGATGCTGCCCCCCTTAATCTTCATTGGATGGGATTTTCCCCAGATTTTTTGTTCCCCAATAAAAGTCCACTCCCTGGAGTGTTCTATCTCTCCATAGCCTCTTCAGTAAACCTCACTACCACATTCGGTGGCTTGAGGCTGGAGCTGGGAAGAGCTGTCCTGGAGCTGGATTTAAAGGTAATCAGAGTCTTGTCTCTTTAACTCCCTATTGGTTTCTCACAATTCAAACCTTCTTTCATGAAGCCAGCATGGGTCGTGGGCTAGCCCAGAACTTACAATCCATAAATTACTATATAATTCCTAGATTCTTTTTGATCCCAAACCCCAATACCACCCTTCCTTCCAAACCCTCAAACACCACTCATTTTACTGTTGTAACTTGTGTTCTGACTCTCTAATATAGCCTAAATGGGCCTAACTCCTAGGACTTATCCAACTTTACTAAATTATTCATATGCTTGGATTATTATGTCCCAAAGAAGCCCCAACTTATTCTATCCAAATACTAGATATATACCTAAAAACTTTGATCTTCCTTTGCAATCTAGTCCTCAATACATACAATATATAGAGGTCTTCTTTCTTTGGTTTGTGATATTCAGTATTTCTCTAAAAGATACCCAGATATTTTAAAAGTCTTGGCTGAAACTCTTATTCTCAAGAGATAAAGCTTTGTTCTCTTGAACTCAAGTGAAATATTTAAGCCATAATATTTCCTCTGATGAAAAAACTTATCCCCAAATTTTATCCAAAACATTCCTATCTCCTGCCAGGAAACCAAGAGATAGTTTGGGACTTTCTGGGATGTGTAGCTATTGTAGAAAGTGAATTCTTATGTGTGATAACTTCCCTTCACATGATGTTACTAAAGAGACTACCTGAACCTCTACATGGGACTGCTTCTGTAACAGTATTTGCAACCCCTAAGAGATTTCATTTTTTCCCACTTTAGACACTTCTTACTTTTCCTTCTCCATCCCATTTGTTCATGAAATAGAAGAATATAACTTAGGCATCTTATCTCCAAAACAGTGAAAATCAGAGGCAATGGGGTACTTTAGTCTCATACTACATATTAAAGTTTAAGCTGTCCCCTATTAACAAGCAGTAGGAGCACCTACAATATTGGTTTGAGGCAGATCTGATGTGGTGTTAGGTCCTACCTTGAACCTATATTTATCTCATGCAGTTCTGACTCTTCTAATGAAAAAAGAGTCAGCATTTTTAATTCCATCTCTTTTTGTTGTTGTTGTTCTTCTTATTATTATTAGTTATAAATAACAATAGGATGCATTTTGACATATTATACATATATGGAGTTTAACTTCCCATTATTTTGGTTGAACATGGCATGGAATTACATTGGTCATGTATTCATGTATACACATAGGAAAGTAAGGTCCAATTCATTCTACTATCTTTCCTGTTCAAATTCCCTCTCCCTTCCCTTCATTCACCTTTGTATAATCCAAAGCACTTCTATTCTTCCCCAAACCACCCCACACTTATTGTGAGTTAGCATCTGCATATCAGAGAAAATATTTGGCCTTTGGCTTTTTTTGTTTCCCTTACTTCACTTAGCATAAAATTTTCCAGTCCCATCCATTTACTAACAAATGTCATAATTTAATTTCTCCTTATGACTGAGTAGTATTTCATTATTTATGATTACTACATTTTCTAGGTCCATTCATTTGTTGAAGGGCATCAAGCCTGGTTCCATAGTTTAGCTATTGTGAATTGAGCTGCTATAAACACTTATATGGCTGCATCACTATGGCACGATGATTTTGAATCCTTTGGGTATAAAACAAGGAGTGGGATAACTGAGTCAATGGTGGCTCCATTTCACATTTTCTGAGGATTCTCCATACTGCTCTCCAGAGTGACTGCACCAATTTGCAGTTCCACAACAATGTATGAGTATACCTTTTCCCCTACATCCTTGCCAACATTTATTGTTGCTTGTAGTCTTTATAATCACCATTCTGACTGAGGTGAGATGAAATCTCAGTATAGTTTTAATTTGCATTTCTCTAACTGCTTAGAGATGTTGAACAGGTTTTCATATACTTTTTGACTAATTGTATTTCTTGTTATGTAAAGACGTGTTCAGTTCCTTTGCTCATTTTTAATTGAATTGTGGATATAAAATTAACATACATAAATCAACTGTGATCCTATATATCAAAGATGAATCAAATGGTACTATAGGAAAGCAATCCCATTCACAGTAACCTCAAAAGAAAATAAAATACTTGGGAATCAACTTTACAAAAGAGGTAAAAGAACTCTAAATGAAAACTACAGAATGCTAAAGAACTTGAAGAAGACCTTAGAAGATGCAAAGATCTCCCATTTTCTTGGATAGGAAGAATTAACATTGTCAAAATGGCCATACTACCAAAAACACTATACATATTTAATGCAGTTGCTATTAAAAATCCCAAAGACATTCTTCATAGAAATAGAAAAAGGAGTCATGAAATTCATTTGGAAAAATAAGAGACCTAGAATAGTCAAAGCAATCCATAGCAAAAAGAGTGAAGCAGGAGGCATCACAATACCAGACTTTAAACTACACTACAGAGCAATGGTAGCAAAAATGGCATCGTACAGGCACCAAAATAGTCACGCACAACAATGGTACAGAACAGAAAACACAGAGACAAACACCATAAATACAGTTATACTAGATAAAGGTACCAAAAACATATATTAGAGAAAAGACAGCCTCTTCAACAAATTGTACTGTGAAAATTGGAAATCCATGTGTAGCAAAATGAAATTAAATGACTATCTCTCACCCTGCATAAGTCAACACAAAGTGGATCAATGACTTAGGCATTAGACCAGAGACCCTGTGCCTAATAGAAGAAAATGTAGGCCCAAATCTCTATCATGTTGGCCTAGGAACTGACTTCCTCAACAAGACTTCTAAAGTAAAAGAAGTGAAATCAAGAATCAACAAATGGTATGAAATCAATCTAAAAAACTTTTTCACTACAAAGGAAATAATCATGAACGTGAACAGAGAGCCTACACAATGGAAGAAAATCTGGCCACCTGCACCTCAGCTAGAGCATTTTTCTCTGGGATATATAAAGAACTAGTCCCATATCTTATTATTTTTTTCTGCACTCTCCTCCTACCTTCACAAAGTGCTGCCAGAATCACAATCCTGCCACTGTCCTCCCTATTCCAATTGAAGGACAATTTCATGATTGCATTACAGCACTCAAGCTTCAATCCTCTCTGACCTCACTCACTCTCTTTATTAATAGTTCCTATTGCTGCATCTCAGAAAAAAATTCCAGGCATGATATGCCATTACAATTTTCAAAACTTTGTAGAGTATAGACCTTTACCTTTTAGAAAGTCAGCTCAGATCGCAAAAGTTTGGACTCTCACAAAGGCCTGCTCTTTACAAAGAGTCAAACATCCACACAGAGAGTAGATGTGTCTGGGGGAAAATTCGTGGTTTTAGACTGAAGGAAATTGGGGGCCACCACCACCAATTAAAAATGGAAAACATAGTCTAATCTCTTAGAAGCTTTGCTATTGTCAAGGGGGTTAAACATATTTAACGTGGAAGCACATGTGGATGACAAAACCTCCCAGGCAAATGAAGTCAACTGTAGGACATGTCTAAATTTTGAGGTTGGTTCCTAAATCTGTAACAGCATAACCAGAACCAGAAAAGATGGTAAATCTACTCCAACTTACCAAGAATTCCACTAATTGAAGAGCTTAAAGTCTCACGATTTAAAGCCCCTAAAATTGAAGAGCCGATTGGAAGCAAGTAGGATGTTCTATATTTCCACATGTATTTTGGAGACATCTAGATGGCCTATTATTTTCCTCATCCAAAATGTAGTGTCTGACATTTACAAGATCACTCAACATGACAACTCATCTTGAAGCAGAAACTAAATCCACTCCCAGGCCAATGTTGATGGGAAAATTTCATTCTCATATGAAACAAGAGGTGTCTTCTTATACTAGAACCATCATAAAACTGTAACTGTGAGACATAAAAGGAAATCATATCCAACAAAACTTTTACTTCACTGGGAATTAGGTTCTATTCAGCTCTCATAAATCTCAGACATCATATATTCTTTCTGTCTTATACTGATATATACATGTGTGTGTGTGTGTGTGTGTGTGTATCATATGGTTGCCATCAATTTTCTTCAATACTAAAATTACACGCCAACTCACACATACACAAAGAGAAAGGGAGTGGGGTGTTCTGGCAAAGAAAAAAAAATATATATATATATTATAATTTTTCCCCCAGAAATTCCTATATATAATTATTTGACTTTGGGCATGTCTTTAATTTCTTAAGGGAACACTATTTAATGGTCAGAGGGGACTATTGTCTATGTATTCTCTTAAAACTCTCTAAAACTTATGCTGTCATCAAAACTATTCCAACCATATACCAGAACCTCACTCCACCTTTTAAGGATATTTCCAATGTCCTGGAATTATTTTTAACTGGCTCCATTTAAACCTCAAATCTTAGCTTAACTTCTTTATTTAATATGTCATGGTTATTCTTGTTACTACATTCCTAAGAAGTTCTGTGTTTAAGAACAGATGCCATCTGTCTTAAATGACAGAGAGGATCCTGGCCAAATGTTCTCAGTAACCCATTTATTAGCCTTTGACTTGTCTTGCCCATGCTTAAGTCAGGCTTCTCTCTGTCCATAGTTTTCTGAATTGAAGGTTGCCACAAACCCTAAGCAAGCACTAAAATGCTCAATATGCTCTTCTTAACAGCTTACCCTGAGGATTAGCTGACTACCTGGCAACACATTTAGTGGCAGATCACTCAGACCAAGCTGTCTGCTCATTTCTGCTTGGTTGCCCAATTTTTCCTTAAAAGTATCTGGTAGCACTGGTTATTATTTTTATTTTTTAAAAAAGCCCTTTTTTATTTGATTTCATTTTGAGACTCAAGCAGATTTCTGAGATCAGAGGGTTTTCCCTATTATAATAGTCTCTTTGAGTAAAATATACTTTTATCTAAGTCTGGATTTATTTTATGTGTCACTCTTTTAATCTATTCAGACTTTTTAACCAGGAATGTGACACCTATTGGCTTAATATCATACTTGTCATATGGCTGATTTTATTTATTTATTTATTTATGTATATTATTTTTGAATACCTGACTAATTTCAAATTAGCCTTTGTTTTCAAAAGTTTGCTCAAATTTTTTTTCCATTGTTTGGTTTTGAATTGTGTGCAACTTTTCTAACATTATGAGACCTTAATTTTTGGATTCAATGTCATTTTATTTGTGCTTTTTAGCCTATCATTTCTTTAACTGGTCTTCTTCTTAAAATAGCTCGCCCAAACCAGCCAATAGGAACCCATACACAACTGCTCTTATTTGTTTTTCCAACTTGTTCATCTGAAGCTACATTCTCATTACTATATGACCTGCCTTCTGAGTTACTATAGGCAACTCAATTTCACCAAAAATTGGCTATGAAATAAGACTTATGAAAGTAACCTCTAACAGTAAGCAGTACCCACTGCCTGTTGCTTAAGCAATGCCACATATTTTTGCTTATTTTTGCAGTTATAAAAAGTTCTGATGTAGTCATGTTATGTGAGATTATGATGCAATAATAAAAAACTTTGAGATCTCAAATACTTCTCAATTTCAATTGCAATTGGGACATTGGAGCAGGTGTAAAGATAGTAGAAAAGGACATGGCTTTCTTCTCGACTCTTACTGTTTCAATCCACAGACCACACACATATTCATAACCTACACATCACTTGACAAAGTTAAGTTGTGTTGCCTAACTTTAAGGGGACAAGTAAATACTAGAACTACTGAGATCCAGGAAGGAGGAGAATCTGAATATTGGTGGATTGCTGTAATTTTTAATATGATTATCATATAACAGATATTTCTAAACTCTTGGTTTTTGCTTTTCTCTAACTATAAAGGATTCAATGTCAGATGCTAACATCTCAGTTCCCTGAATTGTGAAGTAGCCACATGCCTCTGTTCTATCTATTCACACATCAGGAGAATTCAACTACAGGTTCTGGAAACAATTTTGTTGCTCCATTGAAGGCACATGGAGAGAACTTCTTGTTTTTCTGCCCTGTATTTCCTTTCTTAAGGTGAGATTGTAGGAGGATATGAGATGGAGTGATCTGGAAACACAAATACTGAGTACTGGTACAAAGGGCCAACGTGATGAGGATTGCAGAATCATAGAAGCTATTCATTCTCATGTCAGTAACTTCTACACAAATCCTAAAACTATCTACATATAAGTATCTCATTAATTGAAACAACTTAAACTTTTATTAGTTATGTGCTTATTATTGCTTGATCTGAAACCCCAAACATCCAACATTAAGTTAACCAGATATAACTTATTCAACAAAAATAATAGCAAAATGCAGAAGTAAGTATTATTTGTTAACTTCTTTACACTCAGATATCATGGTCAAAATTTTTCTGGTTACATATGCATGAATCTTACTTTTTTGTTCCTTAGAATATGAGCTTTATGAGAGCAGAAGCAGCCTATCTTCTATATTGTTGTGTAATCAGTGATTATTAACAGTGGTACAGAAGGTCAATATTATTTTATTAAAAGATGCATCTTCATAAGTTTCTATTAAGCTGGAAGATCTGCAGAGCTGGGAAGTCCATGATAGCCTGCTCACAATTCTAGAATTATGTACTAGGTATTACCTAAGGTGCCTTGAGATTATTCTGTGCAAGACAATGCTTGCACACTTCTCCAGTTATGATTTCTTTCTATTTGATCTGTTAGATAGGTTCATTCTTAATATATGCACTTTGTACTCCAAAGATCATAGTTATTCTCATCTTCTGTATATTTTCTGACTGACCTTGCTATTCACAGATGACATTTTCCTCCAGGTAGTTAGGATGGACAACATCATTATAGGCTTCTTACCTGAAAATAGATCCACCCTGGACTCATCCACTTTGATTTATTCACATTATATTTTAGCCATACTCTCCTACTTGTCCTCATCAGAACTATGATGACCATGGGTCATTTAAAATTTCCTAAGTTTGACAAAATCCATTTCTCTTTTTTATACCTACCAAAACAGGTGCACACAGGTGCACACACACACACACACACACACTCACAAAATTGAGTCAATGAGGAAAAACAAAAAGTTTGGGGTCATGTTCCAGAACATTCTTTTTATTTAAATTTAGGCAAGTTACATCAACTCATAAAGATCTGATATCCTTATCTTTAAATAGTAATATTGAAATATACTTATTTTTTGGATTATGTGAGACAAGTATATGAAAAAGTTAAGCTTTATAAACTATAAAGGGTAATAAATTATAAAATTAACATTTATATATATAAATTATATTGTGTAGAGACACAGATATATTTTCAAATTTCCTTATTAACAATAAACCATTCTATAACTTGACCACTTCTTTTATGTCAAAGGTTATGTAGAAATGTAATGCAATTATTTTGTTTCTTCGTTTACATCTAACTTTGCTACAGCTGATTAAAGAATTGTTAATTGTAGAAGATAATTGGTGTATTCTAAATTATTATGACAGATGTAGGTGTAGCTGGTATTTTTGGTTTTTTTTTTCATTCTCCTTTGATAAAAATAAGACAATCCTTAAAATTGTCTCCAAAACAGATTTGATGATATATCTTCAGTGAAAACTCTATCTAAATTCTCTCATGTGTTCTTAGGGAAATTTTTTTATTAGAATAATAGTAACATTTTTTAGCTTTGCTCTTAATCTCATTGGGGAGTGAGTGGAGTGTATGAATTTTGAAAAGTGTAAATCAGTTTTCCAGTTGTTGACCACATATTACAATAGGTTGGAGGTAACATATATGACACAGTGTTATACATGTTTTTGGTCTCTTCCACTCTTTTATGATTTCTTTCACTTTCTCTTTCTTCTTTTTCCTCTCCCTCTATGGTCCTCATAGTTTGAAGCAAGAAACTTCAGTAAGTTGTTTCTTAATTATTTAATTTGTTTAAATATCCTAATTAAGTATATATGAGAGCAGAACATATTTTGATTCATTGTACACAATTGCAGCACAACTTTTCATTTTTCTGATTGTACACAATGTACCATTACACCATATGTGCAGTCATACATGATGTCCATCTCATATTCCACCATCTTTTTTGCTGCTATGGCCCCTCTCTACCACTCCCTCCCCTTTTCCCAATCACAGTTTCTCTATTTTTCCCATGACCCCCCCCCATTATGGATTAGCATCCACTTATCAAAGAGAACATTTGGCCTTTGGTGTTTTGGGATTGGCTTACTTCGCTTAGCACGGTATCCTCCAAATCCATCCATTTGCCTTCAAATACTATGATTTCATTCCCTTCTAATGATGAATAATATTCCATTGTCTATATAGACCACAGTTTCTTTATCTCTTCATCTATTGAAGGGCATCTAGGTTGGTTTAATAGTTTAGTTTTATGAGTTGAGGTGCTCTAAACACTAATGTGGCTGCATTACTATACTATGCTATTTTTAAGTCCTTTGGGTATAAACTGAGGAGTGGGGTAGTTGGGACAAATGGTGGTTCCATATCAAGTTTTCTAAAGAATCTCCATACTGAATTCCAGAGTGGTTGCACCAATTTGGAGTCTGTGACTTTTCCCCCACATCCTCACCAATATTTATTGTTGTTTGTATTCTTGATAACTGCCATTCTGACTGGAGTGAGATGAAATCTTAGTTTTGATTTGCATTTCTCCAAGTACTAGAGATTTTGAATATTTTTTTCATATATTTGTTGATCTATTGTGTATCTTCTTAGAAGTGTCTGCTCAGCTCTTTAGCCCACTTATTGATTGGGTTGTTTGTTTTTGTTTGTTTCTTTGTTTGTTTTTTGGTGATTTTTTGAGGTCTTTATATATCCTGGAGATTAGTGCTCTATCTGACATGCATGTGACAAAAATATGCTCCCAAAATGTAGGCTCTTCTTTCACCTCATTGGTTGTTTGTTTTGCTGAGAAGATTTTTAGTAAGTTTTATTACTATGAACATAAAACTTTCCCTGAAGGAAAGCTCTTTCTGATTTACTGGTTGTCCCCAGTCATTCACAGCCTCTATTCCACAGCTTTCCATTTAAAAAACTCATATATAAGTATCAAATTTTCAGATTCTTAATTAGTTTTAGAATCAGTGTGTATGTGAGAGTTCCTGGTAGACGTAGCTGAAAACGTAAAAACTAGACTGTATATTAGTCCAATAGCTGATGGCCAAAGATATTAAACCACAAGAAGAGAAAAAAAAAACTTCCCTCACATCAATAGTTTTATGGATTTAGAAAGGTTATGGGTTTTATAGCAGTAAATAGTTTTGTCATGAGCACTGGCTTTTTCTTCCCTCTTCTGATTTATAAGCATTACTATTTATCAGTTTGCATGCCCCAATTTTCTTGTCTTCAAATGGATGACTCACAGTCTCCTTTTTTGGTGGACATCACTTCTGTTAGTGTTGTTTATTTTGTCACATCAAGTGACACTTATCTAGTTCACAGAAAACTTTTTTTATACTGAGTTTATTTAGAAGAGAAGAGATGAGAAAGTGAGAAGTCTCAATTCTGAATTCATACAACAGGGTCTTCAAATTTTATTTTTAAAGTGCCACATAAATTAATGCTTTTTTATTCTGAAAAGTAAAAATGATCATCCAGCCTGTTATAGCACTTTCAAACACCTAGCAAAAAAACTACATGGACATTAGCTTATTTAATTCTAAAAACAATTTCATAATTTTTAAGGCCCAGAGCAGTCTAGTGACTTGTTAAAGATGACACAAAACAAAGAAGAACAAAGCCAAGCCAAAGCTTTGCATGGACTCAAAAACATGAATGTAATTTTAAATGATTGATGTTATAACAAGAAAGAAACTCTTTTAGCAGATATACACATTTAATAAAACAAAAATTTCAAAATAAAAGATAAATTACAAAAATAATTTTCAATAAAGAATTTAAGTTGAAATAAATTTCTTGAAGTCACAAAATTTAGATCCATTGTCATGGTATAGTTGATAGAGATAGAATAATTAATGAAATAAATCCATGTCTTCAGAACATTTATGTATTAGAGTAGAGAGAAAAAAAAATGAGATAATTTCTTGCGATATAATAATAAATATTTTAAAGAAAAGAAAACAATGAAATGGAAAGAGAAGTGCATTTTTTAGGGATTTGTAGATACTACAGTCAAACCAATCAGGAAGATTCTCAAGTGTACATTTAAAGTAATATCTGTACAAGAAGGACCAAATGAGGGAATGATCATTAACAAAAGTGTTTCTGAGGAAAAGTGTAATTACCAGCTTCCTGGGAAACTAAGGAGCGCAAAGGTAGTATTCATCAAACACTGGGGACTGGGGTGGGAATAATTAGAGATGAGACAGAAATAACTAGTAGCCAGATCTCCCAGGATTGTGCAGAATCTTGTGGTATTTGACTTTACCCTAATTTGAGTGAGAAATCATAGAACAACAAACAATAGAGTGATATGATTTTGTTTGTGCTATAAAATATCTCTGGCTAATTGGAGAGACCATACTCTAATGAACAAGGGAAGAAATAAGGAGAAAATTTTGAAATGTATTTTTAGAGATCAAACAGAGATGTATGTCTGGGTAAACTGTAAGGATTGATAAATTTGGGGATGTTTATTTTTCTTTTGTGTCACTAGGGCTTTCAAAGCATTTGAAGCAGGTAGAAAAAAAGACCTGAGGCAATGATAACTCTAGTTTTCTCTTGGGCAAAATGATGGAATGGTAGGTCTACTAAATATAGAAAAATGTGCGACCCATGTATTTGGTGGTTTTCTGTGTTTTTTTAATCCAGAAAATGATGGAATAAAGAAATGTCTTATTCATTTGAGTGTGAAATACATATTAGTCACAGAAGAGAAAGAAGTTGAACAGGCATACAGCCCAGGAAAAGGTCAGAACAAAGGTCACTGTAAGAGAAGCTATTTAGGGATAAGATTACTTGGAGAAAGAGGATAAATAAAATTAAATAAACCCTAAGGACAGAGTCCTGAGGGATTCTAACATTTGCAATTCTGCAGAGGAGGAGGCTTCAAAGGGAATTCCAGTTTTTTGGGTTTTTTTTCAGAAATGCAGTGCAACTCATTTTCAATTTTGATGTTCTATTGATTATCTGTATCTTTTATCTAAAATATATTGCACTATTTTTGTAGGTTGAATTATGCTTTTTTCCCAAAATATTATTCTAAATTCTTAATTCCAGTACCTCAGAATGTAAACTTATTTGGAAATAATGTTGCAGATATAATTAGTTGTGATAAGGTCATACTGGACAATTGTGGGTTGCCAATCCAATATGACTCCTGTCCTTAAAAGAAGAAGGCCATTTATATATGAGAACATGGAGACAGAGGCAAGCATTGTAATTATATTCTATAAGCCAAGGAACATCAAAGATCAATTTCTTTCTCTAGAAGATAGAAAAAGACTAGGAAGGATTTTTTCCTACAGGTTTCAGAAGGAGCATGGCCCTACCAATACTCTGATTTTGATTTCTACTATCTAGGACCGTGAAAAAAATAGACTTCTAATATTTAAAGGCACTTAGTTTGTGTAATTTTGTTATGACTACCCTGGATCATGTACCCAACTACATATAATCTACTATAAAGAATATGCATATTCTCTACTATAGAGGCATAAGAGGAGAGAGAGAGAAGAAAATAAATTAATATGGTGTTGTAAAGTGACAGTCCACTGTGGTTACAAGCTTGGAATTATCAATGAGATTAGAATATTATTAAAATGCATTATTGACTTCTATCCAAATTCAGTGTTTTCTTCAAATATATTTTTCAGAGCATTAGTATTGAAATACGTACATTTTACAATTCTAAGATGTTTTTCAAAGCTCCTATCAGGGTGACAGACATTAGAGGATGCATTACTAAGTTTCAGCTGGCAAGCAATTATGCAGGGCAAACAAACAAAACCTTTGTCTTCTCTCTATTAGCTGTCTCGGAAATACACAGAAAAAAAATGACTGTGGAATTATAAAACAAATCTGGGAAGCTATTAACTAAAAAACAAGGAGCACATGCCTATTTATATTTAATTTTCTGTTTACAATAAAAGCTTATGGCATAAAATTATTCAAAAGAGAGAGCTTCCTTGTATAGATATCTAAACTCTGACACATTACAAAATAAATTATTCAGGTCTTAGTAATGCTATATGGATAAAATGTATGACTGATCAAAATAATTAATACCAAGGTGACTCAAAATATCTAAGTAAAAACATGCATTATTACATCGATTATTTCATTTTATTTTTTGAAAAATGCAAATATAGTGGTTGGAATATGTTTTGACACTGTAAAGATAAAAAATGAAGGACACTTATAACAGAATCTATAGTAATCTTAGTCTTACATTTTCATTTTAATGGACTTCCATTACCCTGAGTAAAATAATAACCAGATGTAGGTAATATGCCACTTTTGTTTATAACAGAGTTTTGCCAATCAATATCGTATTCATAATTTGCACTTCTAGCTGAGCTTTGGAGACAAAATGTTGAGTAAAAAAATATTTTTAAGGAACATGTTATATAAATATATATATTTTATTAAGTGAATATGCCCATGTACCACAATCCATAACAAGAAGAGAACATTATTTTATTGTCTTTAGTTCAATATGAAATATTTTTCAAGGTTTTAAAAAATGATACTTTAACATTTTATTTCCTTTTTCCTGACTTAGAATGACTTAGAATTTAATACTGTGTCCAGAAACTTTGGTGAAATTACTTATTAATTCTTGAATTTCCTATGTATACATTGGAATTGTATATTTAAAAAAAACTCTTTTTGGAATTATTTCTTGAGAATGATATAAAATTTTCAATTTATTAGTTCATTCATTGGATTTAGGGAGGTTGAATGATCAATTAGACTAGGATTGGAATTTTTAAAAATTTTTTAATTGAAAAAGATTAATAACATCTAGAGAAAAGAGTGATAATGAACAGAGAAGTAAAAATATACTTTTAAAAGCATTTTCAGAAAATAATATTTATACTTTATCAAAAATTTTTATTTCAAATGAACAAGTACTCAAAGATCATGGGCATATGAATGAAAACTTATTTTAAAAATTACAGCATATTTGATATATCTATAAGCTTGTTCACAGTCTATATTAGGATTCATGTGGGTCTCATGGCCACATTAATGTGACCATAAATGATTTTTTACATAAACATAATTAAAATGGCAGCTTATTCAAAAGAAACATTTGTAGAATTTATGAATAAAAATGGTGAAATCTTTTAAAATTTAAATCTTTTAAAATAAATAGTGCTTGCGGTTTGTCAAATAAATGAGAATTTATTATCAAACTCCAAAAAATTTCAGTGAATAAAAATGTTAAAATTCAAAAATAATCAACTTGGTTTGAAAAATTAAAGCAATTATAAAATTTTATTTGTATTATTTTTCTACATGTTTAATCTGTATTCAAATATCATGAAACCAGTTATTCTAGAACAGAGGAAAGTTTCCTCTTAAGTGCGTACACTGCTTTTAACTTACTTTGAGCCAATATTCAAATAAGTGATAAAATATTCATATTTTAACTTAAGACATTTTTTATGAGTGATGAGTAAAATATGATAAATCTATAAAAGTAAAATTTTGGAAACAGATATTTCCTATATTTTAATAGATACCTTAAACTATAATATATTCACTAGAAATAATAATGCATAGCTAAGTAGGCTATGTTATAAAAGAAATTTTGATTATATGAGGAACCAGTCTTCAAATAAAAATGGAGAAAGAGAGAAAAGATTTACAATTTAATGAGACTAGAGTAAAAACTGGAGACCTACAAATCTAAATGCAAAGTATCTTGGAGTATTGTGGATAAATTTAATTCCCTATGCTTTTCATGATTTTCTAAAATGAATGCATACAAATTTTTACACCCACACATTATCATTTTAAAAAATAAGATACTGCTATAGAGGTTTCTCTTGTTGAATTTCATTTTGTTTGTGTTCTGAATGACTTTGCAATTAAGGTTTTACTTTATCCACCAGTCAGCAGGAAATATTTTGTGAAAGAGTATAATCAAAAGTCTATATATCCAGTATAAATAATTACTTAGAATCATCAAGTTAGAGTATCTTCATTCTAGAAAATGTATGTTTAGAAAAGAAAGCTTAAATAACCATAAAATACAAGATTAGAAAATTTTGACTGGGAAAACAGTGTGGGTTTCACTAGTGCTTTATTTAAAGCTTTTTTAAAAAAATAAATTCAGGTTATTTTATTTCTTTCAAAATTTTCTTTCAATCACATAAACAAATGTTTCCCATCAAATAACGTCTTTCTTGCCAGTTGTCACTAATCAAATTAGTAAATGATCCTTATGCACTGCAGGGAGCTTACTTCTTGGTTCATTGTTAGAATAGATTTGGGGATTTTGTAAGGCATTTGAATCATCTATTTGCTACCTTGGCTTTAATAATTAGCTATTTTGCATAAAGAATGTTTACTAGGGAGTTTCAAATGGCACCCAGCAACCTAATTTAAAAAAAAAAATCAACATTTTTAATCATTCCCAGCAGAGAGCAGGAATCAGAATCTGGATGAATAAAGAAAGCTGGGTATCTAAAAAAAACATTTTAGAAAAGATGCCTATTTTTTCGTTTACATTTCTGACTTTTCCTTAGAAGAAAACCACTTGTGATCAGGGATACTGACACATGGGAAAGTGGAGGATAGCTAGCTCACAGAGGAGATGACTGGAGCTTAATCCCCTGGAAAACCTTGAAAATGGAATAAACTCCTGTTAGAAAATCAATCTTGGTGAGAGATTAAAAAAAGGGGGGGGGGTACTTAAAGAAAAATCCTTAAAATCAGTGATTGGGTATTGCTTCTAGGGTTATAAATTCCCAGTCAACTCAGGCCTGACACTTGAGCAGATTGGCCTTCTCCTTTTGTTTTTTTGAAAAACAAGGATATAACCAAACCAAAACAGAGAACATAAAACAAAACAAACAAACAAAAACCAACCAACCAAACAAAACAATACAGAAAAACCCTTCAAGCCCAGATTTACAGGTATTTAAGAATTTGGTGCACACAGAAATGGTAGAATCCCATCTGTTCCAAGGAGGTGGCATCTGACAGATAAAAGAGTGTGGGGTAGGAGAATGTATTGCCATTTCTATGGAACCCAAAATAATCAGATATTATGATGAATATAATTATAAACAGTATAAGTGGTCTATATTTAAATTGTTTATATGGGGGTAAAGTGCCTTTGAAGTACAATGAAAGCACAGCCTATCAAACTGAAAAGGCTGACGTTTTTGTTTTTGTTTTTCTCATTAGTTATACATGAAAGAAGAATGCACTACAAATCATTTTATACAAAGGGAGCATAGTATTTCACTTCTTGGTTGTACACAAAGAACAGTCACACCATTTGTGCAATGATACATGTACATGTAATGATGTCTTTTCCCTCACACTATCCCCCCTCCCCTCCCCTTTGTCCAATCCAAAGTTCCTCTGTTCATCCCATGCCACCCACCCACCCCCGTTATGTATCAACATCCACTTATCAAAGAGAACATTAGGCCTTTGATTTTTTGGAATTGGCTTACTTCACTTAGTATGATAGTCTCCAATTCCATCCATTTACCAGAAAATTTCACATTTTATTCTCTTTTAATGTTGAATAATATTCCATTGTGTATATATACCACTGTTTCTTTATCCATTCATCTGTTGAAGGGCATCTAGGTTGGTTCCACAGTTTAGCTATTGTGAATTGTGCTGCTATAAACATTGACATGGCTGTGTCACTGTAGTATGCTTTTTAAAAGTCCTTTGGGGATAGACCAAGGAATGGAGTAGCTGGGTCAAGTGGTTGTTCCATTTTAAGTTTTCCAAGGAATTTCCATACTGCTTTCCAGAGTGGTTTCACCAATTTGCTATGTATGAGTGTGCCTTTCCCCCCACATCCTCACCAATACTTTTGTTGTTTGTATTCTTGATAACTGCCATTCTGATTGGAGTGAGATGAAATCTTAGTTTTAATTTTCATTTCTCCAATTACTAGAGATGTTGAACATTTTTTTATATATTTGTAAATTGATTGTATATCTTCTTCTGAGAAGTGTCTGTTCAATTCCTTAGCTCATTTATTGATTGTTTTTTTTTTTTGGTATTAAGTTTTTTGAGTTCTTTATATATCCTGGAGATTAATACTCTATATGACATGTCTGTGGTAAAAATTTGGTCCCATTCTGTAGGCTCTCTTTTCACCTCACTGATTGTTTCTTTTTCTGAAAAAAAAAAAGCTTAGTAGTTTGAATCCATTGCATTTATTGACTCTTGATTTTATTTCTTGCAATTTAGAAGTATTTTTAAGGAGGTCGGGGCCTAATCCAACATGATGAATACTTTGACCTACTTTTTCTTCTATTAGGCACAGGGTCTCTGGACCCAGGGGTCCTTGATCTGCTTTGGGTTAAGTTTTGTGCATAGTGAGAAATAGAGTTTTAATTTCATTTTGCTGCATATGGATTTCCAGTTTTCCCATCAACATTTGTTGAAGAGGCTATCTTTTTTCCAATGTATGTTTTTGGTGCCTTTGTCTAGTATGAGATAACTGTATTTATAGGGTTTGTCTCTGTGTCTTCTCTTATGTACCATCAGTCTACAAGTCTATTTTGGTGCCAATACCATGCCATTTTTGTTACTATAGCTTTGTAATACAGTTTAAGGTCTGGTATTGTGATGCCTCCTGCATCACTCTTCTTGCTAAGGATTGCTTTGGCTACTCTAAATCTCTTATTTTTCCCATATATATTTTATGATCCCTTTTTCTATTTCTATAAGGAATGATGTTGGGATTTTAATTGGAATTGCATTAAATCTGTATAGCACTTTTTGCCAATATTAATTTTGCCTATCCAAGAGCATGAAAGATCTTTCCATATTCTAAGGTCTTCTTCAATTTCTTTCTTTAGTGTTCTATAGTTTTCACTGTAGAGGATTGATTCCCAAGTATTTTATTTATTTATTTATTTATTTGAAGCTATTGTGGATGGGGTAGTTTTTCTAATTTCTCTTTCAGAGGATTCATCACTGATACATGGAAATGCATTTGTTGTATGGGTATTGATTTTATTCTAGAAGTTTTCTGGTGGAATTTTTTGGATCCTCTAAATATAGCATCATGTTGTGGGAAAATAGTCATAGTTTGAATTCTTCTTTTCCTATTCATACACCTTTAATTTATTGCATCTGTCTAATTGCTCTGGCTAGAATTTCAAGGACTATGTTGAACATAAGTTGTGACAGAGGGTATCCCTTTCTCATCCCAAGTTTTAAAATGCTTTGAATTTTTCTCTAGCTAAAAATATTTTGGCTTTGGGTTTAGCATAGATTGCTTTTACAATGTTAAGGTATGTTCCTACTACCCCTAGTTTTTCTAGTGTTTTGAACATTAAAGGTGCCATATTTTATCAAATGCTTTCTCTGTATCTATTGATATAATCATCAGATTCTTATCTTTAAGTCTATTGATGTGATGAATTATGTTCATCGATTTCCATATGTTGAGCCAGCCTTGCATCCCTGGGATGAACCCCACTTCATCATGGTGCATTACTGGAAATGTTGTTCTTTTTAATAATTAAATCAATTCAGAGATATGAAGGAACATGTCCCAAGAAAACAAAATAATAAAATAAGCTGTATATATTTTAGTAAACCTAAGAGGGGTATTCATAAAGAACAGAGTTTAAAAAGTAGAAAGACAAATTATTCTCAATGAATGGCAATTAGCCTGAAAACCTTTCAACAAGGCAATTAGACTCTAAAACAGAATTTAATGTTGGTTTCCCTAGAATGAGAAGAAAACCACCCTTTTACTCTCAACACACACACACATACACACACGTACACACACACACACACCCACACACCAAAATAAATCTAGAACTGTATTCAGTGAAATGATTTTTCTGTAACAAAGTAGGAACAAGAAAAAATTCTGAAAATTCGATATGGGTTTAGTACCAAAAGATCATCATTAAGTAACAGAACTATGAAGAGCCTCATTTCACAAAGAATCAAGTAGAAAATAAATACACAGTCACAAGAGAGGAAACAAAAAGGAACAAAAAAATACTTGAGGAACCATAAATAATAGTAAAATTCACAAGGAAAATTAGAAAATACATCTGACTGATAGTAAAAAATATCTCACAATTTTTGAGATTACATTAAGCTGAGAATTATAGGGAAATTAACTATTTTAAAACCCTATATTAGGAAAAAAATCAGAGTTTAAAATCAACAATTCATGTTTCCATGATAAGAAACTTAGAAAAGAATAAATAAGCACAACAAAAAAACTGTTCTTGCAGTTTTCATGTATTAAAAGCAAAATAATAAAGTAACCGATTAACAATACCTTTATGCCAGTTTGTTCAACAAACTTGTTGAAATGGATTTTTTTAATATTTATTTTTTAGTATTTGGCGGACACAACATCTTTGTTGGTATGTGGTGCTGAGGATCGAACCCGGGCCGCACGCATGCCAGGCGAGCGCGCTACCGCTTGAGCCACATCCCCAGACCCAGAAATGGATTTTTTTTTGAAAACACAATTTATTAAATGTAGAAAGAGAAATAAATGAATTGCTTTGTAACTATTAGATGTGTTATGATTGGTTACATTCCAATAAAAAAAGCTCCCGGATTAGTTGGCTTCACTGGTGATACTTATCAAATTTAGTAAGATAGAGTAATACTAGCATTACCAAGTAACCTTCATAAAATATAGAAGGGAGGGTCTGTTTTCCCAGTTCATTTTTTAATGGTAACAAAATAACCATCAGAAAGCTTGAAAGTATATGACAAAAGAGAAAATTACAGTTCAGTATCTATTATGACTTTAGATGCAAAAATTTAATAGTTAGCAAATTCAATACAGAGACTGGGGTTTATTCCAGGATTCTACAAAGTTGACCCATATAATACAATAACAGAAAACAGGATAAACTAATATAATTAGCACATATATAAAGATTTAACACTCTTCATGATTAAAAAATTGCTAGAAATCATAGCAAGCTAGGAAAGAGAAAGGAGCTTTTCCAATCTGATAAAAGATACCTGTAGACAAGTACAGTTGGTATTGTACTAATAGTGAAATATGATATGCTATAAGATTGCAAAATAGGAAGAAGTATTCATTTTCATCACATTTATTTAACATTTCTATGAAAATTCTAGGCAGGAAAATAGTGTAAGGGAAATAAATATAATCATAATTATTGGAAATAATTAAAAAGAGATGGTTATTTAAAAAAAATTCCTGACACTTCTACAAAATGACATTAGATTAGGAAATAAATTTAACAAGGTTGCAAGATACACAAACAAAACAAAATTAATTGAGTTTCTATCCCCTGGCCAAACAATTTTGAAAGTAATATTAAAATGTTTCTATAATAAAACTTTCAAAAAATATTTTGTTAAGAAACATTAAAGATGGATTAGTGGATATATTTTGAAAATTTGAAGATTTAAAATCTACAAGATATTAATGCTCTCCAAATTGACCTCCCTATTCTACTCTACTACTAAACAATTTCAAGTCAGTTCTGGTTTAGGCACATAGCTCCAGAGGTATCTGTACTGCTTGACAGTGCAATCAGATTGCTATGAGATGACTGGTCCCGCTTAGGGGAGGGCTCTCATCATGGATGATGTGCTTGAAGGATATGGCTATTCCTGGAACATGAAGGGTAGTGACTGGAGACTTCTAGGAGACAGTCCAGGAGTCTAGAACAGGACCTTGTGAAACCTGACAGCAGAGCATTCTTGCAAACTTTGAAAACACCTTAGTTACCTTGGTATTCTCAGTCTTGAAGGGAGATGAGATGGGTTAGTTAAATTTAGGGCTAATAAAGCTTTCATTACCAATTTTTGTGAAATATTTCTTAAGTGATTAATATGTATCCATGCAGAAGGCCTCAGTAATGCATCTGCTCTTTGTCCCTGTGGTGGTACCTGACTCTCTGACGTCCTTTGCCCCTCCAACCTTTCTCTCTCCTACTTTTCTTCAGTACTAGGGGTTCATGTTATTGCCCAGAATTGCTGGGTCTATGCTATACACTGAGTTACATTCCAGCCCTAAATTTTTAGTCTTAAGTGTAAAAGTTAATACTATAAACATTTAGAAACAAACAGGAGAGAATCACTTAAACATGGACAAGACAAACAAACAAACAAACAAACAAGAAACACATTACAAAAGAAGATTAATCAAAAATCAATCATTTCAGCCCTTTGATAGAAATCACTTAGAAATGTAAGGTTAGTCATACACTTAGAGTGAATGTATGCAATACATATATAACAAAAAGACTAATATCCAAAATATTAGCTCTTATAATAGACCAAAAGAAGAGAAACAATCCAATTAAAACAGGCAAAAAACTGCAAAGGGATGTTTCAGAAAAGAAGATGTAAGTAGTAAGTAATTACATGAAAAACTGCTTACTACAATTAGTCTTTAGGCAGAGACCTTATTAAAATGACAATGGAATTCCATGGTGTCCCCACTGTAACTGCTATAAGGAAGACATCTGACAATGCCAAATGCTTGCAAAGATACAGAGAATTTCATTTATTGCTTATGAGATTTTAAAATGATCCTTTTAAAAATGATGGGCAGTTTCTTCTAAGATGAAATATTTGTTTACCCCATCTAAATGAAAATGTGTCAACAAAAGGCCTTGTAAAAAAATGTTCATTGCAGCTTATGCCTAATAGCCTCCAAATGGAAACAAGTTAAATACTCTTCAAAGGATAAATGGATAAGTAAAATGTTGTATATTCATGTAATCAGCAAGAAAAATGAACACCTTATTAATACCAAACCAAATATGAAGTGGAAAAGCAAATATGTTACAAAGCTAGACACACACATTTATTTACTGTATGACTCTATTCAAATGAAATTCTTAGAGCAAGAAATATTTCAACTATCATTGTGATGGAAATCAAAATAGTTGTTTTGAACCTAGAGGATTGACTAGGATGGTTTATGAAGGCACTTTCTGAGAATCATAGAAATACAGTACATATGGACTGAGTTGCTAATTTTATAAATTTATACAACTTTCAAATCTCATAAATTTGAGCCAAAATCTCCCAATTAAAATAAAGCTATAAAAGTGGTATGCTTTAAATAAATGTTCCCTAAAAGCCCATGGGTCAAAAGGTTACTTGTCAGCCTGGGGCAGTACTGGGAGGTAGCAGAACCTTTCAGAAGGGAGGCCAGTGGGAGAAATTAGGGCAATGGGAGCATGCCCTTGAAGGGGACTTTGGACCCCAACCCTTTTCTCTCCTTTTTTTCCCATCCTGGACATGAGATGAATGGTATTCTTTGCCTATTCCTACTACCATGATGTAGTACCTTGCCACAGGCCCAAAACCAAAGATGACAACCAACTATTGATGGAAACCTTCAAAACTGAAACCCAAAATAAAACTTTCCTCTTTACTGGTTGATTATCCCAGGTATTTTGTCACAGCTATGGAAAACTAACACAGTGAATTACCTCAGGAAAGTTTTTACAATCATTATAATGTATCCAATAAATCTATAGTTAATGAAAAACATAAAGCCCTTTATATAACAAAATTTTAAAAAATTAGACTAAACACACAAGTGAAAAGCATTTATGGAGAATTTGCTAGGTAAATAAAAACAAAATAATCCTAGAAAAAATTGTTTCGTCATTAATAAATAACAAAAATAGGCTCTCAGCCAAAAAGCATTAGTAGGAATTTGAAATCACTACATATTGTTTAAAATATCAAATACCCAGGAAGACCTAAAATTCTAAACATTCTAAGCAAACCAGCACATAAGTAGAAAATTGAAGGGACCATATCATAATCTGCCAAAAATACAGTTTTTTAATATAACTTGTGTATTTACAAATAATAACACAGACTACAACAATCACAAAATAATTACAGGACTCAAGTGATTAGACTGAGCAAATCCAGAGACTCAAGGAAAATTTCCCCCTCTGTGGATCCTTAACCTTACTTAATCACATCTGCAAATTTCATTTGATTTTTATTCAATTGTTCATTTATTGTTTACTTATATCAGTAGGGACTCAGTGAAATTTAAAATATAATAATAATAATTGCTTATTATTATTATTATTATTACTATTACTATTTTACAGTACTGAGGATCAAACCCAGGGGAGCTTTATTACTGAGCCTCATTTATTGAACGTGTTCCTCCTGCCTCAATCTCCCAAGTTGCTAGGGTTAGAGGTGCCACTGTGCCTGACAAAGGAAATGCATTTTTACTTTTGGTTGCATTGCAATATGGCTTTATTAATTTTATTGCTTAAATTATCACAACTTGGACTACTGGAAATTCTTTTGGTTGGCTTCTATGTCATTCTGAAATGCTGACATTGTTTGGCATTATTATTGTTTTTTAATCGGTTGCTCAAGACAATACAATGATCTTGACATATCATACATTTGATTCAAATGAGGTATGAATTCTTGTTTTTCCACGTGTACAGGTTGCAGGATCACGTTGGTTATACAGCCACATTTATACATACAGCAATATGATTCTTTTTTTTACTTTCTTCTGAAATTGAGGAAAGACCAAAATAAAATCCTCTAGTTTCACATACTTTTAGTTACTTGCTTTTCATGTACTTTTAAAAAATCATTCATTTAGGAGCTCTTATAGCTGGGCAAGGCATTATTGGTAGCTCACTGGCTTTGCTGTGGATAGTACCTCTGGCATATTCCATATGATGATAGCAGTCACCTACATTACTTTTCAGGCACCTGCAGGCTGTTTTGTCAAAAGCACTGATCCTTCATTTGGCCTGTGTAGGTGTAAATCAGAGTAAAACCTTAGTGTCTCTGTTCTTGTATTGTCTCTTCACTTTTGTCACCTTACTCATTGAGTCGGACTGTTTTGTTGCTGCACTTGTTTTTTGTTTTGTTTTCTGGGCATTGAACCCAGGGGTGCTTTCCCACTTAGCTACATCCTCAGCCCCTTTTATCTTTTATTTTGAGCAAGGTCTCACTAAGTTGCTTAGTACCTCACTAAGCTGCTCAGGCTGGTCTTGATCTTGTGATTCTCCTGCCTTAGCCTCTGGAGTTTCTGGGAGTACAAGCATGTGCCACCATACCTGGTGAATCAGACCATACCTGGTGAATCAGACTGTTAGTCATTTAAGAAATGTTCCTCCATAATTGGAAGTACAAGTTTGATTTATCCAAAACTTCCCTACTCTCTTCTCATCTTTGTACTCATGTGTTCAATATTCACAGGGGTATCATGATCAGATTACTAACCACCATGTTTTGCAAAATCCAATTCCACATCACCTTAGGGGAGCTTAGAATCATTCACTTCCTAACCTGAACCTAAACCTCCCTTGTGTAATGATAAAAGGAGCATACTTTTCCTGAAAGATGGTCTTTCAGTATGTTAGTCCTCCATTATCTCAGTTTTCCTGGTTTACTGAATAGATCTTTGTCCTTGATCAAATAGCTGTCTTTGATTCATCAGACCCTTTTCTAATAGTTAAATGGACCTGGGTTCTGTAATATCACCTTTATACCATTACAAGACACCCTTATCTAATCTTAACAAATTGCCTATCCAGCTATAAGGAACTGGTTCTCCAAAGAGAACTATTTCCTTCTATTAAATAATAATATTAGAAATATGTTTGTTTTCTATCACAGCTGCAATGAATTAGTGGCTAAAATTCAAATTTATTATCTTTTAGTTCTGCAGGTCAAAAGCCTCACATGGATCTTACTGGGTTAAAATCAATGTGTTGACTTTTCTGGGATCTGAGAACAGAATACATTCCTTATTGCTCTATGCCAAAATCAAAACAAAACAAAACTGTCATTTTTAAGATATAGGAAATTCAAAAGTATATATTAAGAAGTGATGTTCCAGAATAAAACACGATAGTAGTTTTTTAATTCAATAAAATTTAAACACTGCTTGAACTCCTAGCTGCATGTTTATACTCTGCATTCATGAATATTGGTTTTCTTCTGCAAGCTACACAATGACAAAAAAGAAAAATCTCTCTAGGGAGAAAAGTAAACAAAAAACAGCACCAAAATTAAGGCAAAATGAAGAAGTAAAATATTTCTGGGAACATGGCCGCAGCAACTCTTTTAAGAAAAATATGTGGTTAAGAATCTGTCTACTCAGAAAGTGGGGCTGGGAGCATAGTTTTTAAGTATTTCTTATACAGATTAGCTCAGTGGTTCTTAAACTGTGGACAAAAGAACAAGTGCCCAGCATCACCTGGTAACTTCTTCAAAATACAGATTCCTATGTCCCACTCCATATATAGTGAATTAGAAACTCTGAGGGTGTGGCTAATTTCTCTGCATTTCAGTAGATTTCACATGATTCTGATTGATACTAAAGTTTCAGAAACTGTGAAAAGATGATTCACCACATAATTTTGCCAGTGACTTTTACCTTCTTGTGAAAATGACTTTTTCCTAGCAGTTCAAGGAAAATTCACACACTGATGTATAAGTAAATTATCCTCCATTGACATTTATTAATGAATTGGGGAAAGCTATAAAATCATTCCTGCATTTTTGCTTCCAAAATTGCATTCAAAGTAACTTCGTGAGGCGTACACAACCTCCAAAAGATAGAGCCTTAATAATTTCTATGCTGTGCCTACAGTGTTTATTAACTCAAATGCCTTCTAAATATGTCCTTCAATTATTTTGGCAAAAATCTATTGTGACACACTGAAGCACTGTCCATGTTATCTTATTTGTCATCCCATTTCCTTTTGCACATGGACTCCTATTTCTTCCCCTTGTTTTTCCTAGTTAGCTTTTCATAAAATATTTTGACCAAAGGAAACTTTTAATCTAACATTAAACAGCCAAAGAGGAAACTTATGAAGCATAATTAGATGATATTTCTGGGTGAAAGTTAATTTTTTTGTAAAAGAATATGTACCCAACATTCAAAATGTAATTCCATTTTGTTTATAATTAATTAAGAACAAAGTTTAAAAATAAATTACAAAAGTGTTAAACTCTCTTCTAAATTGCCTGTGCTATCTGGGCTTCTCACCAGTAATATGAGAGGTTCATTTACTCCTCCTCTTTGTCAGCAATTGTCATTAATTTTTTATTTTATTGTTAGCCATTTTAATAATTTTGTGGTGTACCTCATTTTGACTTCAATGTACATTTCCCTGATGATGATGAATGATGTCACCAATAAAGTATAACTTTTTTGTCAAAATTTCTATTTGTCCTTTTAATTATTTTTATTCTCTTAATATTGATTTTATGCTTTTTCATATATTCTGAATTCTTAATCATAAATGTGATTTACATACATTGTATTCCAGACCTTAGCTAATCTTTTCATATTCTTAACAGTGTTCTAATGAGAAAGATTTTAATTTTAATAGGGCTCAAATTATCTTTTTTTAATGAGTCCAGCTTTTGGTGACATATTTAAACATTGCCAAATTTCAAGTCACAAACATTGTCTTTTATGTGTCATTCTGGAAGGTTTTCTACTTTTTGGATCAAGGTTAAAATTTTGCAATTGTGAATTCCATTGTTTCATGATTTTTTTAAGAGTATCCTTTCTCCATTGAATTGAGCTGACTTTTTATTCTGTTAAAAATAAGGTAAATATGTTTATGCGATCATATTTCTGGAGTATCTATTCTGGTCCATTTATATAAGATTCTGTCCATTCACTAAGAGGGAAAGTACTTCAACTTTGGTAAAATGAAGACAGTTACATCATATATCATGAATATTGCAAGGAATAAAGGAATTAATACATGTCAAAAGTTTTGAGCAGGTCCTGGCACACAGAGAGTGCACATTACCTGTCAGCTGCCCTTATTATTGTTTTTTTCTATCCAAACCCTGGGCCTTTAAAGCATCAGGTTGGCACACCATTGCAATTTTATATCTGGAATTTCCAGAGGTCTGCATATCAGACAACTAAAGGAAAAGTGAATACACACACACACACACACACACACACACACACATATATATATATATATATATATATATATATATATGTATGTGTATGTATGACACACATAAATATACACATACACATATACATATATATGTGTATATAACGTATATATGTGTGTATATATGCATTATATACACACATATATATGTATATGTGTGTATATATGTATATATATATATATACATATATATATCTTATATATGTGTTGAAAACAAATTCTTAGAAGAAATATGTTATTAACATTTGAAAAAAATGTGTGATAATTTTTGGCTAGAGGTTCCTTGTAATGTTGCTCAGAAAACAAGAGTTTCTCAGATCACAGTTTGGGAAATGCTGCTGTAGCAGTTATGGTACATAAAAATGATTAGCTTCCAAAAGTTTTGCCATACAGCATAAAAATAAAAATAAAGATATAGGCCTATTCCTTTTTCTGTCTATAGAAAATGCTCCTTTCAGGACACACAGGGCTTGTCATTCAGTCGCATCTGGAGAGAGCCCAATTCTAAACATAATTTGAATTTTCCTTTGAATATAAAAGGGCTGTTTAATTTACATTTTGTCGTGTTTCTCAGCACATCAGGTTCCTATTCATCAAAGTAGGATAATTTTTCATATTGACCGTAGCATAGAACAAGTGTCTCTGCGTCTGTCATTTACATTACCTGACTCTAATCTCTCTTCAGCACAACCCGTAAGCATTATCAGCTATAAAGGAGAGAAATTGAAAAATCAAAGGATGATTTTTAAATCTGTGAACAGCTGCTCTGAAAACCCAGTTGTAAAAATGGGCCTCCACATACTTTCTTCTGTCTGTGGTAAGGTTTGGCGGTAAAAGAATGCTTATGAGGGACAAAGGGATTTCAGCTTCCAGGGAACAGGGCTCTCTTCAGTGCTCTGGATGAATAACTGCAGATATCCCCTCCCCTAGGATTCTTCAGTATCCAACACACAGAGGCAAGTTCTTCTTTCCCTCCAAGGCTGTCTTGGGACTTTGCGTAGTCTAACAATCTCTCTGCATGGACCTTTAGGATGTATTTGTTTTGTCTCAAATACTAATAGAAATGGTAAAAAAAAATGAAACTGCTAATACTATTTTCCATTCTGTATTCTATAAAATTACCTTATGAAAGATAACAAAAAAGAGACTTTTTTGGGGATTTCTACCTAACACTTTGATTAAGTTTCATTTTTCATTGCTTCTTATCAATAATATCCATGCATTAGAATGCCAGAAAATGTTTACAAGTAAGACATCATGAATCAGTTTTTTTAAAATAATAGTTCCCATTACAGCAAATTTCAGTGACAGTAATCCCTAGAATATGGTATAAATGACTTAGGTAATATTTTAAACATGTATAAATGTTTATGTAATCATTTACAATCATTTATTGTGATGTAATAGAAAATATCTTAAATTGCACCTAAAATAAGTTGGACATAGTTCATTTAAAAACAGAAAATGTGTGAATGTGGCATGTGAGATGGCAGCATTCTTGGGAAAATTAATGCAGAAGACTAAACAATGTAATATTTTTTTTCTTTTTAGAAAAAAGAAAAAAAAAGGTTTATTGCTTTGCCATCAAAGGAGAAACATAGGGGACTCCTGTCCCAAAGGCTGTGATTCTGGCCATCAGCAAAAACAGGGAACTTTTAAAGAGGTGATTCAAAGGCTATATTTCATGTGTTCTCTGTTGGAGTTGTAATTTACTTGTTAATATGGGAGATAGTCATTTCTGAGATCTTTTGGTGCCATCCCCAAAGTCTGGATGACTTTATTCCTCTGATAGGTGTACTCAAGGACACATAAATCTGCCTAAAATGGGGGAAGGTTTCCCCTGATATTAGAGAGAAGGAGAGATGAGGGAGAGATTGGGGAGGAGTAGGATAAGAGGAAGAGAAAGAAACATGTCCATTTTAAAATTTAGTTTTAGAGGCAGCACATCAAGGCTTATATTCAAAGCATAAAGTGGACCAGAGTTACATTACCCATTGTCAATTTCTAGATTACATTTCTATAGAAAATAGGTGGCCATATCTCCAAGCTGCTTTCTCCTGAAAGAGGGTGAAGTTAGGGGAAGTAACCCAAAGTCTTTGTTCTCTATCAGGTAGGGCATAGACAGTTAAGGATATTCAGTATCAGAGTAGTCCAGAGGTCCATGGTGGCAGAGGGAAGGTGATTTAAAAAGGCAAACAGAGAGCAGGGATCATGTTAAGACAACAATAAACAAGGCAAACCTTTACTTTTTTTGTGAACAATTATCACAAAAGCAATTAGTGTTTCAGTTAGTCTCTGAAAAGCATGAAGAGAGTAACTCATAATCATATCAGTGAAAAACAGATTGAGTTTATCAATGTAGGAGGTTAGAAAGATTTGTAGGTCTAGGTCATCAGGCTCAAATTAACTCAGGACAAACTTGCAACTCTAGAGTCCTGGGTATTCATTCTCGTTAGGCACTCCCACACAACAACCCTTCCTTTTAGAGTCTCCAGCTTTACTTACTTTCAATAGGGCTGACACAAGTGTATATTTTAAGTTACATAAAATATCATTATTCATTTTAAATATCCATGTAGGATTGTGCTTTGGCTACATTCTCCTGCCAGATTTTTAAGACCAAGTTGGTCAAAACTGATCTTGTTCTTATCTACTCTTAAAAGTCAATTGAACCCCATAGACCACTTTAGGGACATGTGTGAAGCCTCTTGGCTCCTTTAGCTTTTCTCTACCAATGGTGCCATCTTCCCGGATGGATCAGAGTCTTGCTGACCATAGGTGACTTCTCTTGGAAGCATCAGGGACATTTCCATCTCCAGTGATCCCCTCTTTGCAGAATGTACACTTCTTGACTTCTTGTTCTCTAGGTTCCTCTCAATCTCTTGATGGGCAGATCAGGTGACTCACCAGAGTTACAGGGTCCAGAAAGGGGTACCCATCATTCTCTTGCTGACCTTAAGAGGTAAGGGTAAATGTGTTGGCTGCTTTTTCCTTGGCCCTTGTACTTCCTTGAGTTTGATCTCCAAATTTTGGTTTTAAATATCAAGCAAGCCAGTTTCACCAGTCTTAAGCAAGGACTAACAGATTATAACTTCAATATCTATAATTTTACAGTTATTTCATTTAATTGGGGTTAGTATTAATATCAGAAGTCAGCATTATATATTATCTATCTTATAGATGATGGCTTTTTTATCTCAAACTAACTCAAGTTGTTTTATTAGAAGCTACCTCTGCAAAACACAAATAGGCAACAATTATAAAATTTACAAGGAAAATGCAAAATAAAATTAACAGCAAAAACATATTCAATTTGTGTATTAGCTGTGAACAAATAATAAATGATTTAATGATCTTAAAACTCTACTTATATATTCTATCCCCTGTTAATTTTGAGATCACAGTAATCTTTACAACAAAATTTGATCTTTAAACACAACTCTAAATGAGCTCAAGTATAGTGTATTTTTAGAGTGATTTAAACATAGAGTAAGGTAGGAGGTTGAGTCTTATCTCAGGTAAGGTGGGGCTCTTGGCACGTAACACAACACAACATTATATTTTAAACATTAATAAAACAAAGGCTAAGAGAGCTTTTAACTTTTTTAAGTGGCAAAATGCTTCCATGTTTTATAATGTTACTTTAGAAAGATCAGGCTATCCTTATTACCTTCCAAAGATACATTTAAATTCCAATTCCAGTATGAAGAGTAACACAAAATTGTATTTATAACTTATTAACAACAGGTTACTTTATCCAGTTATCGAACATCAAATGACATGAATAATTACCAACCAAATTTTTTATTTCTATACAAAGCTGAGTTCATTACTATAGGTAATTTTAGTTTGGAGAACACCAACTTGGCAAAGTGCTTTCCTAAGCTTTACATTTAACTAAGATTAACTTTTAAAGTACAATTTAGAATTAATAGTGTACAGTAACAATAATCACAGTTCTCATGGGTTAGAAAAATAATCAAAGGATAACCTTAAATTTTTATACATCTAGGAAACAGTGTTAATAATGAGAAATTAATTTGGTCAAAGCAAACAGGTATGACAGGTCTTTAAATGGCAATGTGTCCCTTCTATCTTAGATACAATGTATAAAAGAGAACACTTATTGGTTATCTTGTCAGTAAAATTACATAAATTTTTATTTTATAAACTTCTACATATCACTTATACAACACTTAGATATAGATATAATTCTCAGATGCATATTATATGCATATTATATGCATCTGAGAATTACATCTGTATCTATATCTATATCTATACCTAGTTACATATTTAGGGTGTCAACTATATTTTCATAACCTAAAAGACATTTTTTTATTTAACCAGTTACAAAGTAATCATTTAAGACTTTAAAACAGGTAGAAATCCTAAATCCTTTAAAACTTAGTTTCCCCAAGTAATAAAACCTAACAAATAAAAGAAAATTATCTTGATAGATAAGAATAGATCAGTGTTTAAGGCTTTGCTTCATATTAGTACATAAGGGTTCAAATAACTTTGACTATGCTAATAATAGGTAATTTAATCAGAAACACAAACTTTTTGAGATTTACCTTCCACAAACATTCAGTGACTTATATAAACACTCAGAACTTGTTTGCATGTTTAGTTTTGTCCTGTTTCATCTTGGACTTTAGCAAGAGAATATTACATTACCAGACAAAATACTTCCTCTTTCAGAAACATTTTTTTTACCTTCTAATTTTTCATATTAAAATATTTTCTATAATTTTCTATTTTTTTAGTTTCAGGCCCTTTCTTAAATTCAGATTCTGAAAAAATCACTATGAATGTTATCTTTGCATGTAATTTACATAATACATTCATCCCAGGAGCGGGATCAGACAATCTGGCATGTACATGAATTTTGTCTTAATCTTTTCTCTCCCAGGTAGCATTTTTACCCTGGAACACAGGAATTTTTGAGCCTGACCTGTCTGCCTTATCATGATGCCAACAACTTTAAGTGAGTTTTTAACTATCAAATATACCCAGAGCTCCTTTGGGTCTTTTTTCTTATAATAGGCATATAGATATGCAATGGAGGAGGCCTTTTTCATCCTTTTCTTTAGGCTTCCTTGAAGATCCTTTTTCAGAGGCTGTCTGTAAAACATGGGTTGACCTTAGTTTCTCTTTTTCTTTTCTGGGTGCACTTGTTTACCCTGCCAGTCTCCCCATGTGTTTAGTTTGATGGGATACTGTTATAGCAAGAACTGATTTGCCCCTGGCCAAATGAGTATCCTATCAGATCTTAAAATGAGGGACTATTCCTGCCCCCAGGTCACAAACTAAAAGTGCTGAAACTTACTGCCAAATCTTTGAGGCCAACAACCTCTAGCCTCCATGGGCAAAATGGGATGGAATGCAGAGCAGAGGCTGGTTTCTCTTTGACAATTTTTCTACAGCCCAGGCATCTTTTCTGGAATTTTTTTTCCAGTTTAGGGCTAGTATCCTTGACCACTGTGAGATGATCTGTGGTAATCTGTGGCTAGGCTGAGAAACAGTGCTGGGAGTGCCCGTACTGAATAAAAAGATTGAAATCTTTTTAACCCTTTTTTCTGGTGTGCTGCTATCCTTGCACACCAGAGACAGTGCCTTTTTCACCTTCGAATTAGTTCCTAATGGTTCAGACCATTTATCATGCAACAACATAAATGCCGGTAATATACAGAATCTCTTACATATACTTTACCCCCGACAGACCAACTTCAAAGTCAAGATTGTATAATAATCCAGCAAAACCATTCCAAGGCCAGACTGTGTTGCAGTCAACTGTTTTTCTCTTAGGCAAATGCCTATACTTGGCTTATTCACCCAAGATCTCTCTGCTCAAGAAACTTCTAGTAAGAGCAACACAGCATGGCCCCAGTCTTAAAAGGGCTAGCAGTAACAGATACAAAAAACAGAGGAGAGAGGATCACCGAAACCAGGGTTGACAGACACAAACCTTTAAAACAGACAGACAGACCTGTACATCTAAATTTCTTCCACTTACTTTAACTTTGATAGACCAACTCCAACTGCAAGATTGTATAATAATCCAGAAATCTTTTTAAAAGCCAGATCATTACAGTAAAGCATTATCTAAGACAGACTTATACCTATAGGTGGCCCTTTCTTCAACTTACTTTACCTCTGACAGACTAAATCCTATTGAAAGATTGTACAAAAAGAAACACAGAGGTGACCAGAGAAGAACCCCCAAACCACGACTGACAGATTGGAACCTTTACATTGATAAGCCAAGATCTTTCCCAAGATACTACCTATTGGGTCAATCCAGTATTGGCCATGTCTTAAAAGGGGCAGTAATAGACATAAACAAAACAAAACAAAAAGACAACCTGAGAGAATTCCCAAACCCAAGGCCAATAAACAGATGAGAACCCAGAACACATCAGAAGGGAGTATCACTAGTTTCTTGAGTTCTGCTTAATTATAACTCCTACACCAATGGCACTAGAGTGGTCCCCATAAAGAAGGACCAGATGTTCACATGAAGAGGAACTAGATGTGTAGAATCAAGAGTCTCAGCATGCACACTGGGGGACTTACTAGAAAGCCAAGGATGTTTTAACTTTACTGAGTTCAAATTTATTTTTCTGAAAATGGACCATAATGGAGCAACCTGACCATTTATGGGCAAAAGGCAGGAATTACCCAAACCTAAATGAGATTTAGAAACTTCTAGGATGTTCTCTCAGTTCCTCCCCTTACTCAAAGGAATAGCTCCTCGGTTCATTCCAAGGCAAACTCACCCCATTTCCTAACTCTCCAACAGTTGGCTCTTAACAACTTTGCCAGCCATTTGCATCCTCAGCATGGAGGTGGAGTTCCTTAGAAAGTCAGGCCTACCCATGAAAGCTGGAGCAGGGGCTGCTCTTAGGTCCCACCTGGGTCACCCAATTTATTGCTGAAAGCTAGGTCCTTGCCCTGAAACCTCAGTCCTTGTCCCAGGTGCCAATCCAATAATGAGGACACAGCTTTAAGAAAAAGGAAAAAAAAAAGGTTTATTGCTTTGTTAGTAAAGGAGAAACACAGGGGCTTCTGTGATTCTAATGCAAGGGTTTTGAGAAAGAATTTGAAAGAAAACTACCATATATAGAAATGAGTGACCCCAAACATAAACAACTTAGGTAATTATAGCTCCCTCTTTTCCTGCATTTGATCATGTATACACACAATATACAGCTATTACCTGAGTCTATGACTGCATAAACTGTATTAAGAATTGTAATTAACAGTAAACCAAGGGACAAAAGTAAAGATAAATCATTTCAGTGTGGCTTAATAGGTTAATGTATCAGTAATCCCCTAGATTAATTATATAATGAAGAATGTTTTTTAAGTTTCAAGGGTAATGCTAGCATAAGTCAGAAGTAACATTTGCTGTTGGAAAAAAAAAACAATTTACAAATTATATATGTTTATTGTATGTTGAATATGCTGAAGCCTGAATATTTGATACCTCTGAATGTGACTTTACTTGGAAATAAAGTATTTAAGATGTAATCCAGTTAAGACAAAGTCATACTGGGTTAGGGTGGGCCTTAAATGAATCACTGGTATTCTTATAAAAGGAGACACAGAGCCAAAGACTCACAGGGGAAAAGTCCTGTGGAGATAGATCAGAGATTAGAGTGATATTTAAATTTCAAGGAATAATAAGCATTGCCCATAACTACTAGATCCTGGGAGAGAGGCATGAGATAGAAAGTTTCTCCAAGCCCTCTCCTGGAAATTGGACTTTTGAACACCAGAACTGTGAGGGAGTAGAGTTCCCTTGTGCTAAGCTATAGTTTTGCTACTTTGTTATAGAAACCCTTGGAAACAAATGTATTAGTTAAATAGGAACTGCTAAACATTTAAGAATAAAACTTTATCTGAAATTACAAAATTCAAAGCTAACACTCAACACAGTAATTTGTTAAAAATTTTTCTTTGGTTTTTATAGATTTTTGGGGTCTTAAGAGGACTAATATGTTTACCATACATGTGGTAGTCAAATTATTAATAATTCCTTATATGGTTTATTATTTTTATACATTAAAAAACTTCCCCATTACAAGAATGTAATTACTTAAGTGATTTTACTACTTTAGTTTGATACTATAAAACTACATCTCTCTCCTTTTTCTTTCTTTTCCTTTCCCTCCTTTTCTCTCTTTCTATGTGCAAGAACCAAAGCAGAACTTTATGAGTCTAACAGTCAACAGAATGTTCATAGGTAATGGCAAACTTATCATAAATGATAATACCTATGATATTTCATCTTTCCTCAAATTATGTAAACGGACACCTTCATTGTACACTAAATTTTATGTCATTGACTTATTCTTGTGCCTTGCATTCTGTTTCATTGATCTTTCTTTTCTCTACTGAATGACCATAATATATATTTTTTTAAAATATGCAGTGTCTAAGGTGACTGACTCATAGTTGGGGTAGCGAGAGGGGGTTGAGGAACTCTAGATAGGGCAGAAGGGTGGGAGGGGAAGGGAGGAGTCAGGGGGTTAGCAATGATGATGGAATGTGATGGACATCATTATCCAAAGTACATGTATGAATACATGAATTCATGTGAACATACTTTATATACAACCAGAGGTATGAAAAATTGTTCTATATGTGTAATAAGAATTGTGATGCATTCCGCTGTCCTGTATTTAAAAAATAAAACCAATAAAAAGAAAATATATAAATAAATAAATACTTTTCTTATAAAAAATATGAACTGTCTATATATTTAGAAGCTTTAATTTACTAATCATAAGCTCTTTTTTAGTCCAGATTTTCTCAATTCCTTTCAAGTGTATATTACTCCAAGTAAAATTTCAAATTATTTTTCAAAAATTTTATTATTTAAGTTTTATAACATGGCTTATATAATTAGATCCATGAAAAGCTAATTATGAGATACTTTAGCATATATGTTTTAGACTTTGCATAATTTCTTTGAAAATATCAATATTTGAATAAAGGGAACATTCTTGTTTTAGCAAGAAAAAATTGCACATGGCAACAGTTAATTATTACTACAATCACATGTAAATTAATTCCAATTTTACCCTTTAGTTAAATAAATCATATCATAGATACTACTTTTTTATATGCCTACCTCCTTTGTTCTCATCTCAACACATTAGTATAGTCTCATATCCTTGTATAAAGGACATGGTGCTAAGTCATGGTGCTTATCAAATTTTTTTTTCTCAAAATTTTCTTCATGGTTATAATCATGTGTTTTATAAATGTTTAAGAATTTTTAACATTTTTCTTTTTTTTTTACTTCAGGAAAAATTCTCTTGAATGTTAACTACCTTTTAATGATAGATAATACGTGTGCCACATGAAATTTTTCCAAATTTATTACATAATTTTCTTCAGTTGATTTCTCATTCTTAGAACAAGGCAGCAAAAATAGTACTTCATAGTTGGTAAATTTGCAAAATATTATGGT
Source organism: Urocitellus parryii (assembly GCF_045843805.1). Classification (NCBI taxonomy): domain Eukaryota; kingdom Metazoa; phylum Chordata; class Mammalia; order Rodentia; family Sciuridae; genus Urocitellus; species Urocitellus parryii. The sequence continues at coordinate 17,633,507 of NC_135548.1, forward strand.
TGAATGATGTTTACTTTTTAAAATAAAGTTCATATACATCTCTTTTATTGATTGTCATTTTGAAAATTTTCTTAATTATAAAATCAACTAATTCATGCCAACTTTCACAATGAAATATTCTATTTTGAAGTAACTAAAAATTCACATGCAATTGTAAGCAAAGTAAAGCCTATAATCCTAGCTGTTCTGGAGGCCGAAGCAAGAGAATCACAAGTTCAAAGCCAGCCTTAGCAATTTAGCAAGGCTCTAAGGAACTTAGCAACCCCTATTCCAAAAAATAAAAAGGGGTGGAGATGTGCCTTTTAGGGATGTGGTTAATTGCCTCTAGTAGAATACAGAGATTCCATGTATTTGCCTAGTTTCCTCCACAGGCAGGAGAGGGAGTTCAAAATCATGCACCACTTTTTATTACACTGACTTGTTTTCCTTATTACTCTCTAAGAAATAATTTTCCCATTCTAGAAATTAATTTGTTTATTATGAGTTTTTTGTTCCATTATTCTGTGATAGTATTTATTATGTTTTCCTATAAAATATCTTTTTTTATATTGGTTTCATGATTTGCAGTCTTGGATGGGAATGACTTTTCTAGTTCAAATAATACTTTTAATTTCCTAGACTTCATTAAAGGGTTATTAATGCTTTAAAAATATGTAAATATTTTGCTTACCTGGATTTTAGTTTTAAATATAATGAAAGAATCCATTTTTTTCTCTTTAGGTTGAAAATCTTATATACAGTAACACTCATGAGGGTGTCCATCATTTATCACTGAATTAAAGTTTATTTTTTTAAAGAGAGAGAGAATTTTTTAATATTTATTTTTTAGTTTTCGGTGGACACAATATCTTTATTTTATTTTCTTTTTTGTGGTGCTGAGGATTGAACCCAGCACCCTGCGCATGCCAAGCGAGCGCACTACTGCTTGAGCCACATCCCCAGTCCTGAATTAAAGTTTTTAAAAATATTCATGTGTATTAATGTTAAATATTCAATGAAAAATTTCTCCATTTTTTCTGTTTGCCTATTATTATACTATTACTAAATTATTTTGATTATATGTATAGTTCCTTATATTTGAATACACTTGTGAGAAAATATTCCATAAAAGTTTTTAATACTTTAAAAAGCAATTTGATATTGTTCTAATTTCTCATTTCAAGACCATTGCAGATACTTCTGTGATTCATTACTTTCCTTACCCATCTCTAATTTCAGCAGCCTCTGAATTGTATAATTCCTTGAGAATTTACTTGTCACTATCAGCCCCTAGACAATGACCAATATCAACTTGCTTTTCACTTCTAGCCCCAGGCCATTTCCAAGACTGGAGCCTGTTTGGCCCAAGTATAAGTGCAGCCTTGAGTGCATGTCCTCTGGAGCTCTGGAATTTAAAAAAAAAAAAAAAAATATATATATATATATATATATATATATATATATATATATATATATATAGATATATAGATATATATAAAGAATTTATTGTGATTACATTAAATGCCTTTATTACTTTTAGCAGATAATTTTATTATCCTGCCAATGTCCTGGCTTCATAAGTTTACATTTGTTTAGATGTTATTCTATGTGTGCTAACATATAGATTTTGGTGTATAAATATGAATAGATGACATTCTTTATTTTTAATATTTTATTAGTTTTATTAGCTTCACCTCAAGATACTAATCTGTTCCATCCCTATTTTATATCTTCTAATTTGCATTCATATTTTTCTATTTTTGTGTAGCACAATGGCATACAATTTTACTAAGGAAAGGATACAGCTATAAAGCATTTTTCCCCCTCATTTGCTATTAACAATTATCAGATTTTCATACAGCTGTGATGTGTACTGTTATTGAATGGCATTTTCTTAGCATTCAACTTTGTACCGTATTACCAATTTTACCTATTTTCTTCTCTTTTAGGTTTTATTTGATGTATTTTTTTCTTACCATTGTCTTATTTCCCAACTTTGTATTTTACTGTTTCATTGTGATATTTTAAATATAATCAACACAGAACTGAGTTCTGTTTTGTTAACCAACTCAAATATATTTGAGGTTTTTGTTTGGTTGTTGTGTCCATCAACAGAATTATTGAAGCATAACAAAGGTTTGGCTTATAGTATTTTACAATCTGTCTTTAGAATCCACGATATTTGTTTTTCATATGTTGTCAACAGAAGTTATTTTCTGTTTTGGTAATTTGAATATTATGCTTTGGCTGCTTCTGGAATTTTTCCTTGGCACTCAAATTTCAATACCTTAATTAAGATGTTTTGGCATTGGTTAATTTGTGTTACTTTATTCTAGTCATCTTTTATAAAAGTCCTCTATTGAATTATTCAATGGTATTTTCTTATTTATGAACATTAAATATATAAAGGTTTGATCTCCACAATTTTTCTTCTGTATCATCATTGACAAGCTAAATGTGTGCTCATATATCTTTGCTACTAAATTTTTCAATGTTTGCAAAGGAAATACTCAGTTTGGTAATTTCTTTCTTTTTGTCCACTCTGCTGGCTTGCTTTCTTCCCTTTTGAGCACTGGGTATTGTTCACAGGGGTGCTCTACCTCTGAGGCCTTTCTTTAAATTTTTGAGAAAGGGTCTTATTAGATTGTCCAGATTGGCCTCAAGCTTGTGATACTCCTGACTTAGCCTAATGGGTAGCTGGAATTACAGGCATGTGCCATAGCACCCAGCTTACTCTGCTTTCTTTCTAAGGCATTCATTTAGTTTAGGGAACAGAGTAGAGCTTTTACAAACTTTTCCTACATTAAAATTAAAGTATCACCGAGAATGTAATATCTCATAAAGCTAGTCTAGATTCTTAATGAGGAAAGAAACCTAAATTACATTTTAAATGTTAAGTCTTCACCTCATACACATTTTCCATCGATAGAAATTTAATCCAATAAAATATAATTTCTTACTATATCAGACGTTTTATAATCACTACATAAATTAAAGTGTATGGAAATGAGAAATTAATTAAATATGTATAATAACCCCTTTACTCTTTCTGAATCTTTTTATAGCACTGAATTGGATATGATAACTATTTACAGGGATTAGTTCATGGAATACATTTTATTACATTTAATTTAGATTTATCTCTCAAAAACATTTGGAGTTTTATTAAGTGAGAAAAAAGAGGATAATTTAGATATTAGGAACATGTGGAAGATAAATGAAAACAGTTGAGAAAATGTGAAACAAAAATTTCATAGAATTCCATAGCTTCTATTGTGATTGCTGAACAATTTATCATTTAAAATAATTTTTATGCAAACCTTGAATAATGGACTCAATTGTTGTTATGCATAGAGTCAAAAGGTGTTTCCTTTTGCATGATTGCCACCATATTCACAGTGTATGTTTAGATTGTGTATTGAAAATTTCAAGTCGTTTTATTCTCTGGACCTCTATCTCTCACTATGTGAAAAAAAAAAAACTGAAATAAATTAAGGACTTAAATATAAAACAAGACATTATGACATTATGAAACTACTAGGTAGAATCATAAAAGAAATGCCAGATAACTTTGGACTGAGCAAGGACTTTGTTTGTTTGTTTTTGTTTTTTAATTTTGTTTTTTTTAGACAAAGGAAAAAGAAGGCTTATTGCTTTGCTAGCACAGGAGAAACACAGGGGACTCCTGTCCCAAAGGCTGTGATTCTGCCCATCAGCAGTGTGTGTGTGTTTGTGTGTGTGTGTGTGTGTGTGTGTGTGTGTGTGTGTGTGTGTTTGTGGGGGCGTGCCCACAGGCACATTAGCGATTCCACTTGGTTTTCAGTTTTTTACCTAGCATCTTTAACCCATTAATGCAGTCTCTGTGGCCCTGGGAAAATGTCAAGTCACTTATATTTTCCCATTGTTGACCTGCTTCTGAGCAACCTCTCACGATAAAGATTTGCTTTCCCACTAAATATTCAGCTCTTTTTCCCTTTACTTTTTTTCTTCCATCCTCACTATGTGCACTTGGCTTTCCTTGCACTACTTGGGCAAATTCCTTCTTCTTTTTCTCATAGACCCTAATTCCAGTTTGAAACCATGGCCACTTAACACCCTTTTTCTGACTCAATAACTGTACATGTGCAGCAGAGCTCTCTTGGAGAGTATCTGAAACACTGTTCTTAAGGGCACCTGTACTGCTATCTTTGATTTAAATTAAAATAAAATTTAGCCAGGTGCAGTGGGTCACACCTGTAATCTCAGTGGCTTGGGAGGCTGAGGCAGGGAGAGTCCAAGTTCAAAGCCAGACTCAGTGACTTATATATTTTTTATTTTGCGATAGGATCTCAGTGAGATCCTATCTCAAAATAAAAAATATGAAAAGGGCTGGAAATGTGACTCAGTGGTTAAGTCCCCTGGGATTTAATCCCTGGTATAATTTTTTAAAAAATAAATCAATTAGTCTTTATAGGAAGGAAAAATCCAGATATGTAAGAAGAAAATTTAGAAAGAGTGCAGTGCCTAAAAGGGTCTGGGTGCTTTAGGGAGCCAGGAGGGGACAGAGCATGGCAACTCTTGGCTTCTGAGCTTCTGAGGTGTTCTCTTTTACTTCAGGGAAAGACAGTAGAGGACAGAGGTCCCACTTGGCAGTGGTGTGAAGGACAGCAGGTCTGGCTGGAGGAGTGCTGGCTGCAACAGGTGAGCTGCCAGCCTTCTTTGTGCCTGTGTCTGGTTCCGCTACAGCTGAGTCAGAGAGGCCACTGCCAGGTGGCAGTAGAACGAGCTATGTGGACCTGGCAAGGTCATGTTTCCGCTATGAGTTCTGCATCAGTAGGCTCACTTTGGACCTCTCAGAACTCTGGGCTTATTGATCAGCAGCCAAGGTGTGTGGGAAGCTGGAGCTCACTGAAGGGGAAGTCTGAGAGCAATTCAGCCCCCACTTCCCACTCCTGTCACCTCCACTCTCTAAAGCAGAGTGGGGAGGTGGCAACAAACGCACTTGACAAAACAGTTACTCTACATGTTGAACAGCTGTAACTTCCTGATTGGAGTTAGAAGCAATAAAGCAGGGGTGGGGGCAGAAAAGAAGGTTTTCACATCTACTGTTTTCTTTTTCTTCTTCTCCTTTTTTTTAGTGCTAGGGATTGAACCCGGAACCTTGCACAGTTCTACCACAAACCTCATCCAGCTCTTTAAAAATTTTATTACATTTTGAGACGGGGTCTTGCTAAGTTGCTTAAGGTCTCACTGAGTTTCTGAGACTGAACTTGTAACCCTCCTGCCTCTGCTTTCTGAGCATCTGGGATTATAGGTGTGCACTACCACACCTGACTTATCTACTACTTACTAAGGGTACAATCTACATAATACCACTGTTCACCTATTTTAAGTGTAGTGTTGGTGAGTTTTAGTGAATTTATACCACCTCACCTCCCACTTTTGATCTATATGAAATAAAGTGGAGGAAAAGTCACCTGGGTGGACATAGATGAAATATGAGAGGGCTTGTGGTTCTGCCTGCAGCCCCATCACAATTTTTTTTTGCTCTGTAAACAATAGTTTTATACAAATATAAAGTTGTGCATCTTCCAAGCTATCACTCCAACAGACATTTATTCAACTAAAACAAAACATATTTAAAAATATTTTAACAATGTACAAATACATTCACAACATAATCGGCTGATTAAAAGATTCCAACAAAGTTTCCAGTACCGACAACAGAATTTACAAATGCCTACAATAATTTGTAGATTGGTTTAGTTTACAGTTAACTATATTTCCTTGTTTAAGAAATATTATTAATACAAATGTATGATTTACAATATCCCCCTTATAGCAAGAAAAAATAGATTCATAAAATAAAATGTCACTAGGCATTTATTACACCAAATATTTAAATGATTATTCTTACTATGACATAAGAATAATATTAATTTAGTACTAAAAGATTTTATTAGTCCAAAGACCACCAAAGAATTTCCAGGAAGTTCCAAAATAAAAATCTGACTATCCTTTCCATGAAATAAGTAGAATAGCAGCAATCCCTGGGTATCCCTTAAACATAAACTATAAAGATTCCATTTATTATTTAGGCCTTAAGTATAAAAATAAAAGAAAATCTTAGAAACTAGTTAACACTACCAGCCTGAATTTGGTTTTCACTTGTGCATATCTAAGGTAAGCAATTTCAACATGAAGTATATATTTAAAATTAACATTTTTTCTAACTTTTTAACTCATACACAAGCCAAGTGCTTATTCTTAATCATGGAATCAACTTATTTCTGAAAATAATCTACAGAAATAGTATGTAAACACACATACCTTTGAGATAGACTAAGAATATCCTATATTCTATGGATCAAAATGCAAATATCTCTGTAATATGTGTAAACCTAACACATTAATTTGGGATATACTGATACATTACTATATGCATACATATGTACACCATAAAATAAATTCTGACAATGTTTCTAGTGATATCATCATACTTCCCAGCCTCAACTACTAGAAAAAGAAAATAAAAACTTTGTTTAAAAAAAGAAAACAGTTTTAATAGTAACTTTGTAAGTGAAAACAAAACAAACAAAAAACAATGTTCCTCTATGCAACTGGACTGAGCTCTAAACAGTTCATAATCAAGAATCTCTTTGTCCTTCCCCAATATGACAGAGAACATAAGCTTTCTCTCTGTTCATTTCCAGTGTTTTGTTTTAAAAACTGCTTTCTAAGATACGAGATAGCCATGCTGGTTAAATTCTTCTGGCTGCCTGCTTTGCACCTGATGTAACCACACAGGTTGGCACTCTGTAATACCACACCCATGATAACCACAGCCAACCACTTCACTCTGAAGGAGAAGAGAGTACTAAAGGCAAATATCACCCATAGCACTGGACAGGCAATTAGTCTTAACCAAGAGATTCTTGATTCAGCCTCTAAAACAGTGTTATTCTCCTGAGGAGATACCTTCCTGGACTCAAACACCCAATGATTCTTTCCATCATCATCAATATGATTCCACCACGGAAGGCCTACCATCAGTCTACCTGTGACATTCTTCATGCCCCAAAGTCACATGACAACAACAGGATAATTGTCACCATACAGGCAATAAAGATGCTGCTGAGCAATTCACAGAGAAGATAGACTATAATGGCACTGACTCGGAAGAACAAATGGAGAAATGATGCCACTGGATGTCGGGTTTTGGATTTTCTTGGTCTATTAGTTGTCTCTTCTGTGTCAAACAATGAAACATCTTTGTCATCATTGCTGTCCTGAGACAACATGGCAACTGTGTGCCAGCCCCGCTTCGTCTTGTCCCATTTGAATTGGGACTTTGTCTCCCCATACATGTGGCAGGAAGCTGTGCTAAGGGTTTGCTGATGTTGGTTGGAGGAGTAGCAGTTTGAGAACTTTTACTTTTTTGAAGGGAAGATGGGGAAGGTAAAAGAGGCCAATGACAACAGAGATGGCCTGAGGGGTTTAGGTCTGGGGTAGGGGAAAAATGTGAAAGGGATGCAACCAAGCAAACTCTACAGCCTCTTTTACTCAGTCTCCTCTATCCAGCTGTAGCATCAGCACCTGGGAATTGATTAGAAGTGCAGTCTCAGGCCCCAGTCTCAGACCTACTAAATCAGGACCTATATTTTGACAAGACCAGGTCCTGTGTAAGTGCAGGGAAATTTGGGAAGCACTGATGGTCTCCTGGCATTCCCAGAACAAAATGCCACAGGCCAAGGGCAGCCAGGAAAGTGGGCCTACAGTCTGGTCTCATCAGGATGGGAATGATCACTGAGAGGGGTGGAGAATAGCATTTCAAATGGTGAATTCAATTTTAAAAATCAGCTTTTTTGGGGGTAGGGAGTACCAGGGATTGAACTCAGGGGCCCTTGACCCCTGAGCCATATCCTCAGCCCTATTTTGTATTTTATTTAGAGACAGGGTCTCACTGAGTTGATTAGCATCTTTCCGTTGCTGAGGCTGGCTTTGAACTCAAGATCCTCCTGCCTCAGCCTCCCAAACTGCTGGGATAACAGACATGTGCCACCATGCCCAGCCCCAAATTTAGCATTTTTGCAAGCCATGTTGGGATAAAGATAGATAATATCCTCAAAAACTAAATTATAACATCATTAAAGGACCATTCCTAGAAAATCCCATTGTCTTTTGTGTCTCTTGCCTGAGACTAGTTTTCTCAGCTCCATTTGTAGTAACTTTTTCTGGGGCTGGGAGCTAATTAGGAATGTGAGTTCAATAAGGATTTCTTAGATATATTTAACCAGGTGGAGTCCTGGAGATGATCACACTCACAAGATATTAGATTGAAGATGTAGTACAGGAAATCAGTTTGAATTATAAGCAAAAGGAAAATCACTTCTTCCCTAATAAGCTTCCCTTTACATTTAAACTGTACGCAAAGTCCTGTTTACTAATATTGTCGCCTCTCTGACCTTTGCTTCCTGTCCTGGCAGGCTTTCAAGAACATGCTGCTCTAGCAGGACTGAGAGGAGTCCAGAAGCACCGTCTGCATTCCTGACTCCAAGTCTTGCGGTCATGATGGTTCATTTACCAGTAATGGCTTCCTCTTCCCACTACCCCTTTTCTTCCCAACAGATATTCAAGACAAGGTTTAAGTGGTGTTTTTCCACAAAGCCTGTTCTAATCACTCCATTCTGTAGTGGACCTGCCTTTTCTTATCTCTGTAGTCCTATATTTAGAACACTTAGAGTTCTTAGTGCAGGCTGCTTTGTGTTGTTATTTGGTGTGGAGGATCATCAAGAACAGATGCTCCCTGCTCTTGTTCCCCTAATATCATACCTGGGTCACAGAAAGTACTCACTAAAGATTTCACAGGTCCCTTCAGAAGTCCAGAGAGCCCTGGACCACTGCAACCTTTGAAGGCCATATTTCCAACCTCACCCAACCCTAGCATCCTGATGAGTTTTCAATGACTTTAACAAACTTTAACTTTTGGCCTCCTTTCTCCTAATTCTGTCAAGTAAGCTTATTCCTATCCTTTATATGCTATGGTGTTAGTCAGCTTCTTGTTTCTGTGACAAAAATACCTGACAAGAACAATTTAGAGGAAGAAAAGTTTATTTTGAGCTCATAGTTTCAGAGGTTTAGTCTATGGTTGGCTGACCCCATTGTTCTGGGCCCAAGGTGAGGGTTAATATCATGGTAGCCAGGAAGCAGAGAGAGCAAGAGAAAAAGGGCCACAGGGAAGATGAACCCTTCCAGGTCAAATTCCAAGTGACCCACCTCCTCCAGCCATGTCCCACCTGCCTACAGTTATCACCTAGTTTGTCCATATTCAAATTAAGATGGAGTGCTAAGGTTATGGTTCCCCTAATCCAAGCATTTCTCCTTGAACATTCCCATATTAATACAGGAGCTCCTAGGGGACACTTCGTATCCAAATCCCAACTGCTGCTCTAAGATTCTAGATAAAAAGAAACATTGGCATACATTTTTCTGACGTCCTTTTCTCTTGTAGGTGAAATGCCATCACATCCTTCCTAGTAATTCTTTAAAGGTCTCAGAGATGCAATACACCTGTCTATATTCTAAGAGATTCCAAGAGTGCCCAAAGACCTACTTCCTGTCCAGGCTGACCCAGTTGCTCTGGAAGCCAGTTCCACTGCAGAATTCAGAAGCAGAGATGAGGCCTGTGTGACAAGGGGAAGTGTCTTCAGGATGACACTTTTGCAAAATCCCAGCTTGAGAACTTTACCTTTACCTCTCCATTTGAGGCAGTATCTCTTTCTCGGTTTTTAAAAACAAGTTATTTATGATTTGGGAAATTACAAAAATTGTCAATGCTAAGAACTTCTGGGATGCTAATGCATCAGTGGACTATCAGAACATTGGTGGAAATGTGGACTGTTCAGATGCAGAATACCTGGTTTGAACTCAGCCACTGACTGGCTATGTGACTGTAAGTGAAATCACATCCCATCTCTGAACCTCTGATTCCTCTTTTGTAAAATGAGGATGATGATGTACCTGTCTTACACTGTGATTGTGAGCCATTCATGAGATTGTAGGCATGAAGTGGCACTTCACAGTTCAAGTATAAATTACTTATTAGTAGTAGATGTAGTACTGCTCTACTGCAGTGGTTCTCAAACTTCAGTGCACATCAGCATCACTCAGCAGGACTTTTAAAATAAAATAAAATAAAATACTTAATTTTATTCATATATTTTTATGTGGTGATGAGGATTGGACCCAGTGCCTCACATGTGCTAGGCAAGCGCTCTACCACTGAACCACAACCCCAGTCCCCAGCAGAACTTTTAATGCAGAAATTGCTGGAACCCACCCCATGGGATTGGGTAGGTGAGAGGTGCCTGAGACTCCTTCTTTCCCCTCTTCCTTCCTTCCTTCTTTCCTTCCCTCCCTCCCTCCCTGCCTCCCTTTCTATATTTGCAGTGCTGGGGATTAAGCCCAGAGTCTTGTGCATGCTAGATAAGTGTTCTACCATTAAGCTATACCTCCAGCACCATCTTATCTTTTTAGTAGGTTCTCAAGTGATACTAAAGATGCTGGTATGGGGAACACATTTAGAGAACCACTGTTTACTGAAATCCCCACCCATTTCCATTCTTACCTCATTATGAATACCTTAAAGCATAACCTCAACTTGTTGTGATGTTGATAGAGTTTTGGGTCAGCTGGAATTTCGGCCAAAAACACTTGGGCTACTTCCAGTGGTCCCTGATGGAAAAAAGTAAGAAAACAAAATTGATATTGGAAAGAAAATTACATTATTTGGAGAAAATGTTGGAGTGGCTTCTTAGTTTTAACATTTAATTTTGTAGTTGGTTTGACTAAAACAAAAAGTCACTGAAAGTCTTGAGCTTCTCAGGTAACTCTGATTCCTTAGGAGGAATCCTAAGTTTTAGGAGAATACTCACAGGTACAAATAGGCTTTCCTTGATACATAAAGGTCAAGCAAATGCATCAAAAGTTATGTGCTTCCAGTTTTTCTAAAAATTGCCTTATCTCTCTGCTCATACCCACTTATCTGGTTACCCTAGTGTTGACATCATTTTGCACAAGTGCCAGTTAGAGTTGGAGAGCTGTACAGGACTCAGATAGTCTGTGGCTATGGATTTACTGAGTCTTCCATGAAAGGATTGGCACCTTACAAAAACAAAATCTTCCTAATTATTTTCTGATCTTGGAAAGGCAACAGTCATTTCTCCTGTAGCTGTTTCAGTTCTCTTGATGTTAAGGGGACTCAGAATTTTGCTAGTGAATCCTCAGTTGGAGAATGTGTTCAGTGAGTAAAGAATCATGATGCACCTTGAATTTTTGAGTGTGGAGTGTGGGACAATGGAGCATCTAGAACTGACATTAAGGGGGCCCACTGAATAGAGAGTTCTAGGCTAGTACCTCCCTCCAATTGAGACAGGGTTAGTCCCATGTTGAGTTTAGGAATTAGAGTTCTAAGAAGTCTGAGAAGGTCTAGTCGGGTCTGAAGTGACCTAAGGAGCCTGATTCCCAGGAACTCCTTGCTGGCAAGGCCCTTGGCCTGTCAGTTCATCTGGTGACTGATCCAGGAGCTGGATGGTCTAAGCCTTTGCTCCTCTCTCTTACAGAGAGGCTTAGCTTAGTCTTAAGTCCTGAAACAACCTTGCCTGTACCGGGCATGACTAAGCTCTCTTCAACAGGACCCCAGTCCTGGATCATACTGCCAGGTCTGGCCCTGATGTGGCATTCCTTAAACCTGGTCCGCTTATCTCTAGGATTTCTTTTCTACCTTAAGTTGTTAAACAAAAAAGAGGCCTCCTAAAAGTCTTCCAAACCACACGAGTGTTCAGTTTAAATTTAGAAACATTGTTTGTACGTGGATCAGACTTATCAACCCCAAGGAAGGAGGTAGACATCACCACCAAAACACTGAGAACTAGAGGAGCTGCCACCAACTCACTTGTTACCTGATTTACAATGGCTCCTACAGAGCCCTGAAGCACCATCTGAAGCATCTTTGCATCAGGGGGCTCCTGGTTAATGGCCACTGCTAACTGCAGGGTCTTCTTCTTCATGTCTTCAATGGAAACTTCCACTGGAGTCAAAACAAACTGAACATAAGACACAAATATGGGGAAGCTACTGTCTGATCTCACAAGCCATGAACAAACCTGGAGCTATATCAGAGAGGGCACCTGGATTTGAAAAAGCAGCGAAGACTTTCTGAGTAATCTTAATAGGTTTAAAAGAAGGAAGGACCTAACGTGTCCAGAGTACTTACCACGTTCCAGGAACTTTATATACATGTAACATTTATTCTTTTAAACTATTTTCCCATTCTTTCCATTTTATACTCAAAGGGGGATTTATAAGCTTAAGTTCTATAAAACGACACAGGCAGTCAATAGCAAGGTTCTATTAGGTCTGCATTCATAAGTTCTTTCCATTCTGATCCTGAATGCGATGGGTTGATTCCTATCCCCCAAATTCATATGTTGAAGTCCTAACCTCCAGTAGCTCTGAATGTGACCCCATTTGGACAGAGGCCTTCAGTGAGGTAATCAAGTTATTTCTGTGCTATGCCTAGGATAATTTAGTGTTCAAAAGTCAAAACAATAAGAAACACAGGAATGCCTTCCAAACCCACCTCCTGTTGACTGAATCCCCAGGTCATGCTCTCTGTGCCCTCTGTGAAACCCCTTTGCCGACACGTTTGTCTTACTCAACACTGGCTGACGGGCTCAGCCATTGCTGTGCTTGCCCAATGAAGTGGATATTCACAAGCCATCTACTGCTCACTGACTTGATGATGCCTGTTATACTTGTTATTTTAATGACCTAATCTAATTAAATAAAGCCTAAACTGATGAACTATGGGTGTGGATAGAAAAAGAGTTGTTTCTAAGAAAACTGAGCTGAGTGCTTGGGCAAGACAACATGAAAGTGAGCTGTTATAAAAATTCCTGTCATATTAGGTGTGCTCAAGACAACTATAAAATGCTAGGGGAAGAAATCATAAAAATCTAGAAGCTTTCTACTCTCGTATTGTTAAACAAGAATCTTTAAGGCCTCATTCTTCTTTACAGAAAGCAAAACTGAAAATCATGGACAATGCACTATCGGTGTGGTTTATACAAGAAAGACAATGATGAATTGTGATCAGTGAACCCATAATCAGAGAAGGTTGTATCACTATATATAAAAAAAGATGACATGTAGCTGTTTTAAAGAAAAATAAAATGCTTATAGCATATAATTTTGAACAATTCTGTGGTTTAAGAACTTTCTTTTTTTTCCTTTTTTTTTTAACCTGGGGATTAAACCTAGGGGTACTTAACTACTGAGCCACATTCCTAGTCCTTTTCATTTTAAGACAGGGTCTTACTAAATTGCATAGGGCCTCGCTAAGTTGCTGAGGCTGGCTTTGAACTAGCATTCCTCCTGCCTCAGTCTCCAGAGTTGCTGGAATTATATGGCTGTACTACTAAGTCCAACATTGAGGATTTTTTTTGATCAGTCCTATAAAAACAGGTCAACAGTCTTCTGTATGCAGAGGTCTTTCCTGCCAATATATAGATGAAGAAATTGGGGACAAGTAGCTTGTGCAAAGTCATCAGAAGAAGCGTGGACTAGAAGTCAGTTGGTTCACTTGTCTCATGGTCTCTTCCAATAACACACCACTAACTCCATGGGGTTCCTCACTCAGGCACCTGTCTCTAATAATTAACAAAAAACTATGCCTAAATCATTTATGAGCTTTTAGGTATTTAAAATTTTTACATAAAATATTTAAAACTTAAATAATTCATCCCATGGGCATAGTTCCAGGACACCCCTTCCCATACCCAAATCTGAGGATGCTCAAGCCCTTCCCATAAGATGGTATAGTATGTGTACATACTTCTTGTACTTTAAACCATCTCTAGATGACTTATAGTACCTAACCCAGTACAAATGCTATGTAAATAGAGTCAAAGCATATTGTTTAGGGAATAGAGAGGATAAAAAAGTCTGTATGTGTTCAGTATAGATGAAATGATTCTCCCCCAGTATTTCAGTCTGTAGTTGGTTGACTGGATGGCTGTGGAGGATATGAAGGGACAACTGTATATATATTTTACTTAAGTACATATTTAAAATAGAAATAAATATTAAACATTGCAATTAAATATGTAAACGTATTTACACTAGAGATATAGCTCTAAAGTGTTGAATAGTTAATATAAAACAGGGCTATAAAACACGTACATGCCTAAATGTGATTCTCTGGAATCTTGAGGGTATGGCTCAATCATATATTGTTGGGTTTTTTTGGGGGGGAGGGGAGACTGGGGATTAAACTCAGGGGCAGTAAACCACTCAGCCACACTCCCAGCCCTATTTTGTATTTTATTTAGAGACAGGGTCTCACTGAGTTGCTTAGTGCCTCACTTTGAACTTGAGATCCTCCTGACTCAGCCTCCTAAGCTGCTGGGTCAATCACAGTATTTTAAGTGTGCCCCTCTTCATGTTCCACTCCAGCCTGCCTCACCTAGGCCCATTCCTTCATGGTGGCTGTTCCCCTCTGGGCATGTTACCTCCTCCTTCTGGATGACGCTGATCCTGGTCTTGATGTAGGGGAAGGCGTGCATGGTGGTCAGGACCATGTTCCTCTGGTACTGCTCGTGCAGCTCTCCACGAGGCCGTCCCTTGAGAGTGAAGGGGGTGGTGTACATGAACCTCTGCAGGTTGAAATTCAAAGTAGGTTACCCTGTCTTTCATCTCATACTCATCAAAGTAAGGCTCCACAAAAGTGATCTGTATGTAGGCCTGGAGGGAGAGGCAAGGGGAAGGAGGAGATGAGCCATTCTGCAAAGAGGATCCATGACACACTGAAGGGCATGCTGGAACACGGCGCGGCGCGTGGAAGCTACTGGGGCTGAGCGTATCAAGGGAGCATTCAGAACCGGCAGCTCCTCCTTTCCACCCCAGGGAAAGAAAGGGCCAAGAGGAAGAGGAGAGGAATGTGCCTGTGGAAGAGTCTCCAACTCCAGCTGCTCTTTCCAAGCAGAGCAGACGGATCCAACAGAAGCCTCAGAATGGAGATTTGCAAACTGCTATTCCCAAGAGCCAAGCTTTATTTTCCAGAGTTACCATGACTGTAACACACTTAGAAAGTGTGCATGGTCAGACTAAGAAAACTAATAGTACCAAGTGCTGGCAGGGACCGAGAGCAGCTGAAACTTTCATGCACAGATGAGGGGATGCAGGATACACAGCCACATGGCAAAACAGGTTAGCAACTTCTCATATAGTTAATGAACTGGCCCTCAGCCCTGCGATCTCATTCCTACCTACATGGGTGTTCAAGAGAAATGAAAACTTATAGCCACAAAAATCTCTGTACACAAACGTCGATAATCACATTATTCATAAGACAAAAACTAGAAATAAACCAAACCAAAGGGATAAACAAACGGTGGCACAGGAAGAGAGCAGAATAGTATTCATCAGTAGGCAGGACTGAACCAGAACAATATGGATGCACCAGATGGGCCATGCTAAGTGAGAGAAGCCAGCCTCAAATGGCTATGTGTGTTTCCACATGGGTACTTTCTGGAAGAGACACTGGTACAGAGATGGAATACAGATGAAGGACTGTCAGGGCTGGAAACAGAAAATCACTACAAAGCAGCATTGGGAAATGTTTTGGAGTGATATATCATGATTGTGGCTACACATATTGGTCAAAACTCAAAGAACTAAAATGAAAACATTGAATTTAACTGTATGTGCAACATTTAAACATACTCATATGCATGTGTGCACACACACAGTGAAAAAGGTGCTTATTAATTAAGAAGGTATATTTATTTTTATTTTTTTATGGTTCTGGGGATTGAGCCCTCAGGTGCTCTACCACTGAGTTATATCCCCTTCCTTTTTATTTTCTTATTTTTGAGGCAGGGTCTCGCTAAGTTGCTGAAGCTAACCTCCCTCCAACTTACCATCCTCCTGCCTCTGCTTCCTGAGTCGTTGGGATTACAGTGTGCACCACTATGCAGCAGAAAGGCATCTTTAAAAAATAAAGAAAGAAAGAAAAAGAATGGCAGTGGGCACAGATGCTGGGACACCCTCCCAGGGGAGTGGACGGGTGGGGTCACTGACCGTGAATCACTATTTGGTATAATGAAATCTGGTTGTGATTCTGGATTTAGGTTCTCATCCAAGCTCTCATAACCCACCTTGGGGATTTAAGAAGAGGGGAGACATGCTCCTTGTGTTAGTGGTGATTCTTGAGGTTAGTGGTGATTCTGCATAGTTTACACTATGCACAGATTGCTCTGGGCCACTCAGCCAATCCAAGGGCTCCAGATATTTCTGTCTAAAGCTTAGTTCAACTCTTATCACAGTTACTACTTTCAAGTCTAGGCTAGGAATGTGTCTTAAACAAGCAAATATTCTGAAAAATGTAGAAGAAAAGCAAACTCTGAAATATGGCTAGTTCCTCCCTATTTGCATCATCTTCATAACATCCCAGAAGACACAGCTGAGGGAGGAGTCTGGATGGTTCACAGTTCACATACAGTGCTATATCAGATGGTGAGTGCCCCCTGTCCCTGGCCCTTTGTAGCACCTGCATTGCATTATTTCCAGCAGCCCAGAACATCATATGTGCTGTGAAGTGGACCGGGCAGGCAGTTCTCCCCCTGTGGCAATATAAAGAATATGTTGGCTCTTTGTCCCTGTTTTCTTCACAGAGCTTCAAAAACCCTTGGAATTTCCTGAGTGACAGGAGTCTTTGTTATGCTAATAAGGTGACCAGCCCTGGGCTTATGAATAGCTTCAGGTGGTCACCAAAAAGACCAATCTTGTGATCAGACTGCTGGAACTTTGAGCCCCCTGAGCTTTGAGAAGGGGGAGGGGCTGAACAGTGTGTTTTATCACGTGGCTACTGATTTATTCAAACACACCTATGTCATGAAACCCCAATAAAAACTGGTCACCCGGAGACTCAGTGGAACTTCCTGGCTGACAAACACAGTGATGTGCTGGCAGAGTACTGTGCCTGGATTCTACTCAGCAAGGGCACAGAAACTATGTGCTCTATCCCAGACCTTCGCCTATGTGTGCCCTTCACTGTATGTCTGTAATCAGAAGAATGGTATTTCTTGAGTTCTGTGAGTCATTCTAGTGAATTATCTGACCTTAGAGGTGTCATGGGTACTCCTAAATTTGTAGCTAGTTAGAAATGTGGGCAAGGTGCTATGGCACACACCTGTGATTCCAGCAGCCCGATAGTTTGCGACAGAATGATCATGAGTTCAAAGCCAGCCTCAGCAAAAGCGAGGCACTAAGCAACTCAGGGAGACCCTGTCTCTAAATCAAATACAAAATAGGGCTGGGGATGTGTCTCGGTGGCTGAGTGCCTCTGAGTTCGATGGAGGACTGAGCTTGTGGAGTCTGATGCTAATTCTGGGTGGTAAGCATCAGAGTTGTATTGAGGTACACATAGATGGGGTGAAATGGAATAGCCTGGGATAAACATGGGAAAACTGAAGGTCAAGCCCTTTTTGTCATTTCTCCAACAGCACAGAGATCCTGCACTCAGCTGGAAGGAGTACCTGCAGCCTAAAGAATGATACCTTTAAATACAGTCAGGGGAATGACATTGGCCAAATTATATCATTACATTGCGGGCATGTGCAAATATGTAACAACAGATCCCACTGTTATGTACAATTACAATGACTGATAAAAGTATGGGGAAAAATAGCTGTCAGGCAGAAGTCTACATTTTTTAAATATGTTGTAAATTGAGAGTCTAAAGAGTTTATAGAAAGCCAGTAAAGAGCAGTGATGTGGGTTTGGACATGACAGACCCCATGTTGGAGTATTGGCTCTGTCACTTTGATACTCTTGGAAAATTGCCCAACATTTCTATTACCTCAGTTTTCATATCTGGAAACAGAAACAACAAAGCCTATTTTTAATTTTTTTTAAAGAGAGAGGGGAAAGAGAGGGAGAGAGAGAGAGAGAGAGAGAGAGATAGAGAGAGAAAGAGAGGAGAGAAAGAGAGAGAAAAATTTTTAATATTTTTTTTGTTTTCGGTGAACATAACATCTTTATTTTTTATTTTATGTGGTGCTGAGGATTGAACCCAGTGCCCCGCGCATGCCAGGTGAGTGCATTACCACTTGAGCCACATCCTTAGCCCCAACAAAGTCTATTTTTGAGAGCTGTTTGGGAATGAAATGAAAGGATGATAAAGGGTCTGATGCAGTGCCAGGAACCCTGTAGGTGCTTTTTTTTCTTCTTCTTTCTGATACTGGGGATTGAACCCAGGTCCTCCCACATGCTAGAAAAGCACTCTGTCACTGAGCTACATCCCCAGTTCCAGTTGGGGCTTGATAAATGAAAGCTCCTGTTGTGATGCATGCCTTTGAGTATGTTTTCTTGAAGACCTAATAACCACATATGCAAATATGTGGTTGTACACACCTGTAATTCCTGCTGCTGGGGAGGCTGAGGCAGGAAGACTGCAAATTCAGGGCCTACCTGGCAACTGAATGAAACCCTGAGTCAAAATAAATATTTACAGAAAGGGCTTGGGATGTAGCTTAGTTGTAGGATGTTCCTAGGTTCAATCCCTAGTACTGGGGGCAGGAGCAGGGGCAGATTGGAGACCTAATAAATCTGTAATGGAGCCCTAGACAAAAATGTTTGGTTTCCTTTAAATGACCGGTGAGGGGCTGGGATTGTGGCTCAGTGGTAGAGCGCTCACCTAGCATGGATGGGACCTAGGTTCGATTCTCAGCACCACATTAAAAAAATAATATAATAAAATAAAATATAAAGGCATTGTGTTGTGTCCATCTCCAAAAAAGATATTCTCTCTCTCTCTCTCTCTCTCTCTCTCTCTCTCTCTCTCTCTCTCTCCTTTAAAAAAAAAAAGACTGGTGAGTCAATTCAGACAGAGGGAGGTCATTTTGTATTCTTAAGGTAGCATAAGGGGACTCAGGAACCTGATGGTTCTTTTTGGCAAATTTTCTCCATACTTTGTTAGGATCCAACTTGGTTTTGTCCACTGTGGTAGAATCTTTTATCACTTCCACAAATTCTGCACCAAAACACTGACCATAAAACCCCTAGGTAAGAGGAAACAATAGTTTATAAAGATAATTTTTAACATAATGCAACTTTCTGTCTTCTTAGAAGTGGAGTAAGTTTGGAACAAGTGCAGTTTGTTCATTGATTATTCAGAGTCCCTCTGAGCTAATGAGCACAGTTCAGCATTTCCTGAGACATAAATAAAAATATGAGGAAGTCCAGCACCATCAATTGATATATGATTCTCTACAAAATGTAAACTCTGTCTTGAATTTAGTGAGCGTCATCCTATTTCCTGAGGCATCTGCAGAGGTATGGCACAGTTTACCTCTTTTTGTATCTTGAGAATTTAGAGGTCACCAGGCTTCCCATCATGTGGCAAACCACTATGTGCAAGAAGACAACATATACACCTTTAATTCCAAGTCAGGGGAACAATATTAGGGAACCAATTGGCCTGAGTCAGTGACTACTTTTCCTTCTTATGAGCTTATTGTCTTTGGGCAAGACGCCCAACCACTCTGGGCCATGGCTTCTTTGAGTCAAGTAAGGATAAAAGTCCTTTTCTTATTTGGCAAGGATAATAGTTCAAGGAGCAATTAGGTAACAAACGTGTTTTAAGTTTACAGACATAAAAGGGCATATATCCCAAGCAATAGCAAGAAAGAATACGGAGTGACTCTTTGGTTAATAGTTGTCAGCACTTCAGGGACCTTAGTCACTCAGCCCCAGAAGGTGCTGTTTTGGAGGCACCCCTTGGGTTTCTTCCTGGGTTTTTGATAGTCTTCCTTTCAATAACTATTTCTTTTCTCTTTTTTTTCTGATTTTTCTTCATACAGTTTCTTTTTTGTCCATCTTTTCAGCCTTTCCTGCCAGAACATGCTGCTTTTTTATTGTTACATTACTGACCAAGTGTAGATGGCAGGTTGCAGCTACTGTCAAGAATGTCCTTATCAGAACAGCCTGTGCTGTCCAGCAACACCACAATGACAGCCACAACATTTTGCAGGAGGGTGACTCAGAAGTATGATTGGATTGCTTAGAAGTTAAGATGGCAAACTTCATCCTAAAAAACACTTTTACTCTGCATCTGTTAGTATATATCACTAACATTGGGAATGGAGCATAAGAAGATGTGACATTGACTGGATTTTATATAGACCTGAAAAGTAAACATTCATGATGTAGATTTATAAATTTTTAAAGACATGTACAGGATCTTAGGGGAAAACTATGCAAATCTTGCTTTACCTCATGATCTCAGCTACTCCTTCATATAATAAATGCAATGTGGAAAATGTATATATACCTCAATGTTGAATCCTGGCCTTTTTTTTTTTTTCATTTTTGGTAGTGATTCACTCTAACTTGTTTTTGTGAAGTATACAATGGCAAGCACACAAAATCACTTTTCTTACCTCTAGTCTATGTGAGATCTCAGGAAGCTTTGTAATTGCAGGTTCCTTGTAAACAAATTCCTGCTCATCCAAATCCCCAAATTTGGATCCATAGAAACTAACTCGGAAGTAAGTTCCAAACATTCTCTTGTGATCCTATTAAGCAAAATAAGAAAACCTCTCTCTAGTGATGTCATTCTTAAGGATCCACTGGGTTAAAAGGGTTTTTTATTATGTTACAAACATATCAATTCTACAGTTGATGTAAACAAAAATCCCTCTACTAAGCAAATTCAATGTTTATAGAATAAATTTTGGAAATAAAAATGAAAGAAATCCCATGAAAGATTTCTTGGGCTTTATTTTATGTGAATTTAAAAGATTCTCACATTTCCAGGTCATAAAGTAAGTCAAGCTGCCTTTCACACTGTGAAATCTGGACCTCTGTCAGTTTTGAGCCCTTTTCTGTTTGATGGGTGAGAACTGCAGTAATGTGCTCAAGGTCAATGAGTTTCTAGAGAGATAGGAGGATTGGCCACCATCTCCAGGACAAGATCATCTACCTCTCAGTAACAGTACCCATTAGCAAAGACCCCCAGCTACCTTCTTAATGATGTTGTCGAAGGCCTTCTGCAGCTTGTCATGAGTGGAGGTCAGCTTCCGGAAGTCTCGATGCGCTTCCAGAATGGGGATGACCAGCTTGTAGACCTCCTTAACCATCTCATACAAGCCTCCCTTAGAGAGAGGAGAAGAACATCAAAGAAAATTTAATACAATGGAAACTTAAGAGCAACCAGAGTTCACTATGCAAACAATGTGCTGGAGAATGGATATACCTCTGCGTCCCAGTATTTTACACAGCAGGAATGCTGTCCCAGCATCTCAACATTCAAAATGACCCAGACACATTGCTAAATGGTCCTATATGAAGATGTGAAAGAGAAGGGCTTTCTCAGACTAAAAGGAGAGAAGATTTGACACTGAGGACTAAGAACATTCAGGAAGGCAGCTTTTATGTATTTAAATAGCGTCAGAGGTCCTCCTCTAGACAGATGTTCATTGCATGCCCACCAGGGAGTTAACAGGATTCTAGCTAAAATTTCAAGAAAATAAGAGTATATTGGACCTTTTCTGAATCCTGAATGAGAAATCACGAAAAAAAAGAAGACAATGGTTAAAACAATAATTAATATACATAGAAGTTATAGGGAGAAAATTTGGAGGTGAAAAGCAGAAAATAAAGAATAATATAGGGAGAAAAATAAATTGGTTATTCTAAATATAGCGAAATATTAAATATTTACATGGATTACAATGTGGGGGAAGGAGATCATTAAAGCAAAAATGGATAAGAGGCTTTTCTCTTTGATCTGAATCCAGTGACGTCTTCTATGTATTTTTTTTCTCTTATTTGGAGCATTCAGACCCTGATTAGGCTAATGTGGGGAGTGTCTGTGGTTTTTGCTCCTGCATTTCTCTGAGCTGGTCCTGCCTGTGAGGCTCTTGAAGATGACTCGGTTGTTAGGAGGGAGGACACCATGGATTTCTGCCCTCTCCCTGCAGTGGCTCCTTCCCATCTTTTTCTCTCTGAGAGAGAAAATGAGGGAGTCATTTATTGTGTAACCCTGGGCAAGCCATTTCACCTCACTGTGGCTTAGCTTCCATCCCTATTAAATGGAAATAATGCTGTGAAACTACTGTCCAGCCAACACGCATGTAGTGAAAACCAGAACACAGCAGTGATGAAAGGCCTTCCCACCTCCCTTGGAGAGCTGATGCACTCTGTGCACATCAAAGTCCTCCCTGGGCCCTGCCCCTGTCCTGCATGCCCCTGGCATCTGTGGAGAGGGCTCACTAGCCTTTAAGGCTGGGCATTCCCGAGCTCAGCCCTGGGATGCCCTCTGGACACTGACCGTGCTGAAGAGCTCGGCGGCCTGTTCCAGGAGGCCCACCAGGCCGCTCTCAGTGAAGTACCGGCCTGAGCACACCCCATCCTCATCAGGTGACAAGGTGTCATCAGAGACTGCAGACTCCTCCAGCACGTTGGAAGAAATATTCTGTAAGAAAACACAGTATGAGCCCAGAGAACATGGGACCAGTTGAATACTGGACCATAGGAACCCAGAAGGTAGGAGCGTGGAAGCAGAAATCCAGGATCCTAGCCAGGCACGGTGGTGCACACCTGTAATCTCAGTGGCTCAGGATGCTGAGACAGGAGGATCAGGAATTCAAGCCAGCGTCAGCAATGGTAAGGCAAAAAGCAGCTCAGTGGGATCCTGACTACAAGTAAAATGCAAAATAGGGCTGGGGATGTGGCTCAGTGGTCTAGTGCCTCTGTGTTGTTCAATCCCTGGTACCAAAAACAAACAAACAAACAAACAAACAAATAAATATTAAAGACCCCCAGGACCCTCACCAAGGCTGTGATTATGGCAGGTCTGATGTTCTACCCAGAAGAGTTCCTGGCTGACATTCATTTTGAAAGCATACATTGAGCATCCAGTCTTCAAACCCCCACATTTCCTTTCTACTTTTAACCACCAGGAGATTTTATATAAGGAACATTTCCCTTCATATAACAACAATTGAGTTGAAACAACCCCACATTAGCAAAAACAACCCTAAGGGACAAACAGCAAGGGTCTTGGTTTTTAAAAAGCAAAGGCCAACACTCAGTTAACTTGGCTCTTTGTCATAGCTCAATAAATCTCCAACTTCTGTGTTTTTCTCCTGAAGTCTTGACTTTCAGGTAAATAGCCAGTTGTGTTTATATTGATAAGATAACACTAACAAGCAATGGTTTCTTTATGGAAGTGTTTTCTTTGTTTTTAAGTGCTAAGGATTGCAACCAGGGTCTTTCACATTCTGGGCAAGTGATTATGCCTGTGCTACATCACCAGAATTCCCCTTTATTTTTCTTTGAGACAGGGTCTCACTAAGTTGCTGAGCCTCAACTTGAAATACTCCTGCCTCAGCCTCCCAAGTGGCTAGAATTATAGGCATACACCACTGTGCCAAATTTATGGAAGTTTTTAACAGAAGTGCAGTAGTTAGTGTTTTTTCCCCTGAACATTTTTGTTTCTACACATTTTTTACTTATATAAATTATAGAAGATAGAGCCTCATGGTCAGGGATAGTATGACCTGAATGAAAAAACCAAGGCACAAAATTTGGGGAAGTACTTATTCCCATGGTTACGGAAGTGCTAATTCTTTACTTGTTTGGTCCTGAGAGTAAAGTACCTCTTTATATTGTGCTCTTTGCTTGCCTTACCAAAGCTATGATCTTGGCAATTACTTTAACTCTTGATAGGTTAAAAGTCTTTTTTTTTGGCTCACAGCTATGGAAGAAAGGCATACAATGCATAAATGAAATACCTTCTTAGCTTAGGTATTGCAAACCAGTAGCACATATGCCACTCCTTCCTATTGCTGTGCACATGGTAGACATAACTAGTCAATTATAGCACTCTTTCCCCTCTGAACTTGGATATATTTTCAAAATTCTTTCAGCATAGTGCTCCAGTCACCACTACCTATTAGATCAGAGATGGCTTGTAAAGTAAATGCTGTCTGCCAGTTCAACTTTAGCAGCCAATGAAGAAATAGTTGTTATCCAATATCATAATGTACTTTAATGAATATAGGTGGAGTTTCTCAAAATCTTTTGTTACCAGTCTTTCTTCCAAAGAAATTAAATGCTCAAATAACAGAGCCAGCATCACTGGTCCATACCTAAAACTATGAAGGGTTCTTCCAAAGAAAATTAGTATGCTTTAAGATGTAGAATGAAGGCCTATTATGTTTCTGAATTGGAGATAACAGAAGGTTCAACAAATTCAGTTGGAAGAATCTAATAACTCAGGAAACTAGTACTATTAGAATTGCATGCAATTTTCCACATGTAGAGAAATAAATATGAAGCTCAACAACTTATTAGTTTATTACCCAGAGGAAAAAGATTTGGGAAAGACTTTCCTGGCTTCTGGCTTAGGGATGTAAAACTTGTTGCAGAATCTGAGAATGTGTGCATATCTACATTTGTGAAATAAATGTTGCTCTCTAGGGCATAGAATTTCAATGATTTCAGTTTCTTGGAATTCAGTGACCTCGAAGTTATTTTTCCTTGCACAGACTTATCTCCAATTTACAAGTATTTTCCAAAGGCTCGATTTTATTGGAGCCGAATGAGGATAAAAACTGAAGCAAAGAACATTTAAGAGATTAACAGTGGACATCTGATAACACTGCCCAGAATTCCTTCATTCTACAATGTAAAGCATCCTAATTTTCTTAGGAGAACCTCTCAGAGTTGTAGGTATAGACCAGTGACTCTGGCTCAGTTAGTTGGAGCATTTGATTTCTTTGGCAATTATGATTGATTCAGAATGAGCATATGACCCCATCAGAATGAAAAGATACTCTGAGACTTTCTCTGAACAGGCTTCTGGAGATGGAAACCTAAATCTTAGGTTGTAAATGTGGGGAGCGTGAAGCCCAACAGAGGCTAGGACAGGAAGAGACAATGACTCTGGGATCTGATGATCTCTGAGGTCTCCAGCTCTAGTTGGTGAGTACTTCTCCAGGCTAGCTTCCCTCATGTGGGCTGGTAAGTTCCATTTGTACCTTAGGCACTGTGGGTTGTAAGTTCTGTCGCGTTCAAGCACCCATTTCTAAACTGATTGGTTATGTCTCATTTGAGAGAAATAACAGTTAACCCATAAGCACGACATAATTTGACATCATTTCTGTATCTGAGAACACCTAGTCATTGTGTACTGTCCATCATGAAGACCCGTGTTTCACAGTTCCTCACCTTCCTTCTCACCTTCTGCACTCCTTCCCGACCCTAAGGTGGGACCACAGTCTAAAAGCTCACAGTGTTTTGTGTCTTTTTATAATAGTATTTATCATAATTATGATTGAGAATGGAATAATTAATTATATGATATCTTTCTGGCTAGAATATAAAGGTCATGAAGACAGAAGAAATTCTCAATAAATTATGCTCTGAAAGCAGGAATGAAGGAGTAAAGATATATGAAAAGATGGAGGTCTATGTTCCCATGTAGGGATAATGTGGAGTTTTTATATTAGGTCTAGAATAACAATTCTGTCTCACCTTGGTATGTCTCATTAGAAGCCA
This sequence comes from Urocitellus parryii, assembly GCF_045843805.1. NCBI lineage: Eukaryota > Metazoa > Chordata > Mammalia > Rodentia > Sciuridae > Urocitellus > Urocitellus parryii. The sequence continues at coordinate 17,659,091 of NC_135548.1, forward strand.
ATCAACTGAATTATAAGTAAAATAAGAATAAGAGGGCTTATTACATATGAAATTTAAAAATGAAATGAAATTAATACTTAAGTTATTAAATATTAAATAAAATATAAAAACAGGAATAAGATATAATAATAGGGGAATATTAAATAAAATATAGTATATTAAATAAAATGTAGTAAATTATAAGAAATAGTTTAGTAAACAAAATAAAAAAAGGGGATGGTATAATTCAACTCTAACTGATAAGTCTGAAGATTTTCTGGAAAGTGAAATTGTAATACAAAGCCAGGTATGGTAGCACATATCTGTAATCCCAGCGGCTTGGGAGACTGAGGCACAAGAATTGTGAGTTCAAAGCCAGCCTCAGCAACTTAGTGAGGCCCTAAGCAACTCAGCAAGACCCTGTCTCTAAATAAAATATAAAAAAGGGGTGGGTCTGTGGCTCTGTGCTTAAGAGCTCCTGGGTTCAATCCCTGCTACCAAAAACAAACAAATAAACAAAAAAAGAAAAATTGTAATACTTATCCTTGGTAATATCAAGTGGCCAAAATAAATTTGATGAAAGAAGATGAACCTAAAAGAATTTTTATAACTTTCTGTTTTGCTTTTGTGTTATTCAAAATCAGATGTAATGTTTTTATGCTTTGGGATGAGAAATAAATTACTGATTTTTATAACAAACATTTCTGAACTGAGAATAAAATTTATTTACTGAGAATAAAATAATAGAATACATATTTTTGTTATTGAGGACCATAAGGAGGGAGGGGTTAATAACATGAGGTGAAACCCAGTTTTGCAGGTGAACACTATTCTAGAAATGAGAGGCTCCTAACTCTTCCAGCAATTATTTTAGTGACTTATTCTCTAAGCCTGGGAAAGCCACTTTGAATTGTCCTTTCTTTCTGGTTCACAAAGCATCACAATACCATGTTGAAGAACAATACTGAGAACAAAGCCTTTCATAAAATCTGTCATGGAAATTCAGACAAGAATAATACAAACACTATAAATGACTTTGTAAGTTTGGCTTGAAAAAAAATTCTATTATTGTAGCTGTATTGTTCATGGTTTCAGGGATGGCCATCTCTACACACTGTGTCTCTTAAAAAAAGTACTAATAACACTGATTTTGCTTTGTCTTTTTCTCTCTCTCTAGACTGTATTAAACTATGTAGGAAGAACAAAAATATGTGCTTCTTACGATGTTACATACAAACAAGTGGCCACTGAGCCATCTTCTAGGTCTGGCAGACAAGTTCCCCTTGTCAACTATGAGTAATTTTAGGTTATTCTCAGAAAACATGGATTCAGCCTTTTGTTTCCCTTTCCAGGTCAATTTCATTCTTTCTTGAAATTGGATCTGAGTGGGACCCTAGAGAATTGGGGAATGGAATCAAAAGATTGGGCCATGAGAGAAATAATTTTCTTCAATGTTCAGAAGTACTTTCTTGCTTATCATTATATGGTGCTACCTATAAGTCTTTGAGAAAGACTTTAAATGACCTTAGAAAAATTGCTTTCTCACATCCTACATCTGTGAAGTAGGAGTAATAGTTCAGAACACCTATTAAAGTGCCTGTTCCTCTAGGTACCATTATTATAAACAACAATAAAAAATGGCAAAGCAATTAGAGAAGGCAAATGTGCACTGTTGACAAAGGGTTGGGCACTTCTTAGTGGCAAAGACTCTCCCATGCATTGTAGAATGTTCAGTGACACCCTCCCTTTTAGATGTCAGTAACACCCATCTTCCCAACTCCAGTTGTAATAATGAAAAATGCTTCTAGACATTGTTAGTGCAGGGGGTGTGGTCAGAATTGTCTCCTGGTTGAGTTCACTGTTCTTGGGTAAAGCTGAATGTGTCCTTACCTGAAAGCTGACACTGCCCACGGGCAGGTAGCTGTGGTCCTCCAGCATGCTCAGATACTCGGCTACTAAGGCAGCAGCATGTACCAGGCATATGGCGGCCTCCGTGTAGCACTTCTTCTTGGTGTGTTTCTCTGCCATGTTCTGGAGCCAGGTCAGCCGCAGATCGGGAGATGTCTGGTAACTCTTGGCAATTCTGAAGACAGATTGAGTAACAGTTTTAAGGGCAGCAGGCCATGACACTGTACAACTTTTTTTTTCACCCTGATTTTCCCTTATATCTTGAAAACATGAGAGAAAAGTCAAATACTTTGACTCAACTGTTTTTGTTCCATGTCTAAGGTATGCTTGACCCCAAGAGCACTTAGTAATAGCTTTATGAAATAAATAATGTCCTTTGTCATGAATCTAAAGCAATTATCTTCCTTTCCTTTTTCTCAAAATAATGACAGAAGACAAAAGTATTGTGCCTCTTACGATGTTACATACAAACAATTTTGCCTCTGTAAATCATTTCTACAGAACAAGGACTGGAAGTCAAAGTTTTACAATTAGAACCAAATCACTTAGAAAACAATTCAGATAATAGTTAAACAGAAGATAGTGTTATAGAGTGGGTACCTCACTTTAGTGAACTAAGGTGATCTTTCTGAAAATGTGTATATGAATCAAACCACTTTGAATTTTAATTTCTACTGATTATCATACACATCTTTGGATGTCATCCAAAACAATTCTGTCCATATACCTATGGTAATTACATTAGTAAGAACTTCATAGTGACAAATATGGGATCCCCAGGTGATGCCCTTTAGATTTTATCAGAAAAGTTCACCTGTACATGAGATCCATAAGCATCTCAGGATCTTCCTGAAATTCTCTCATTTTCACTGTGTCATATAAGATGCTATTCAGATTGCAGAGAAGTTCTTCCACCTGCAAAAAATGTAAGCCCTCAAATAACTTTGGCTTTTTAGTTTGTGGAAAGGAGATAGGATTACATAGAAAACATATGTGGGGGGTACAGAAAAGCTTTGCTCAGGAAAAAAAAAAACTGAATGATAAATGTGAAGGGGACTCTAGATGGATTCTTGGTTCTTCAGTTGTTTGCAAGTCCATGTGCTTCATAGACCCTGATGTGAGTTGGCCTTGGGATCTGTGAAACAGCCCTGGATCTTCATGCTACCTCCCACTGCAACAATTTTCTTTTAAATTTGTTTGAACTAGTTTTAGTTATTTGTAACCTGAAAGGTTATAAGCTCTACTCTGAATTATCAGGGTTCTTTATACCAGATAGGAGGAAGCTTGGGACCACAACATGGGTTTCATGTTTCTGAAGCTTCCTGGATCTCTCCAAGGCTTCAGAGTTTTTAGAACCTCTGAGAACGACTTGTTCTTAGTTACAAAAGCCAAAGGGGGAGACTGCATCACACAAAACCTGATAGACTGTGTCTTGATCCATAGACCCTGGCAAGTGACTCAGCTGCAGAATATCATCTTATCCCTTCTGTCAACTTCCAGGGCTCCTAAAATTTCTTCCACCATACTCATTTCATTGAAGACCTCTATTGTACTGCCCATACTTTGCTTGGTCTTGTTGGTGAATATCTCTGCATGAATAAGATTAATTTACAGGAACATGGTGGAGAAGAAACAGGTGAGACAGGATTTGGTACAGGGGAGAGGAGAGGAAAAAGATTCTGAGAATGAGGATTTAACATTACTGGAGAAGGCAGGAGAGCTCTGGGAAAATAGGGCTCTCACACTAAGGGAAGAAAAAAAACTTCACCCATTCATTCTTTCATTCATACATTCCCTCATTCACTCTAGTGGGAACCAATCCTAGAGTAGGCTAGAAGCTGAAGTTAAAAGATAATGGTGATATGCTTTATATTTTTCTTTATTCCCTGAGCATTGCAACAGATTATTATCCTCACAAGTGTCTGTAGGACTAATCTTGTTGATAATCTCTAACTTGGTCCTTCCTCTCCTTAAAGTACTTGTGGGTCAAGCTGGTCCCTTGGAATGCACTTCTTACAATATAATTCTGGAGGGACGATGGTTACATTTCTGGGGAAGCTTTCTCCCACCAAGAAGGTAGGACAGGCTCTGATCAGCCTAGGAGTAGCCCTGGGAAAACTGGAGGAACAGCCCCTATGCTTCTGCAGAACCTCCTCCACTACCACACCGGTGCTGGGACACAGCAGCCTAGGCCTGGCTGATCAGCTCATGGAAACACCTTGGTCCAGAGTCCTGTGCCTAGACCTCTCTGTCCCTGGGAACATGCCCAGGCACCTACAGAAAACAGGGAAAACTGCAAGACACTAAAAGCCATCAGAGCTGATAGGTTCATAGATATTCTAAAATCTTCTCATCAGGTCACTTATTCAAGCTGGAAAACTTTTCTTCAAAAGCAAAATTGCAGAAAGCCAAATATACACAGAAGTCAGTCAAGAGCTGCTGTAGGTAGAGCCCTTTCTCCTTTCAGAGGGGAAGCTGAAAATCCTTCAATTCTGGTTGAACGCAGCATGCGCAGTGGTGGGGTGGTTCTTGTCTGTCTCTTGCCAAGGAGGGTCATTTTTGAGGTGACACAAAACATACAACCTTGGCCCTTCTCAGTTCAATAATTTCTACCAATGACTTTAACAAAGGTATCTTGCAGTTGCTTATCTAATGATTTACGGCTTCTTCAGAGCACAGTGGAAAATGATTCCCACTGAATGAAATCCTGAGACCAAACAGCATCCCTCTGACTCTGTCTTCCTTTTGCAGATAGGAGCTCGAGCCCCAAAGGAGTCAACATGTCCAGCGTTGCCCAGGGAAGCGATGACAAAGGTCTAATTCTCTTCAGAGGCGTGTCTACTGTCACTAGGCCTGGCACAGACCCTCAGAAGGCCTGTAATAAATGTGAATTGCCTGAATACAGCAATTTATCCTAGGGTGTGAATGACTGATAGCATCTTTACACAAGACTCCTCTTAGGGGTATTTCCTTGCCTCACTTGCCCACATTCATGTGGGTGTTTCCTGGGATTGCCTACCAAATAAACTACGTAAACTTGAATCCTTCCCTTGGGGTCTACCTTTGGGTCCTCTCAGACTAAGAGGATACTTCAGTGCCCCATCGTAAAGTTCTAATTTTTTTTTGGGGGGGTGGGTTCTGAGGATTTAACCCAGGGGTGCTTTACCATCCCTGGCCCTCTTTATTTTTTGAGACAGAGTCTCACTAAGTTGCTTAGGATCTTGATAAATTGTTGAGGCTGGCCTTGAACTTATGATCTTCCTGTCTCAGCCTCCAAGTCACTGGGATTACCGGCATGAAACAGTACACCACAGCACCTGGCTTTAATATTTTTAATGGTAAAATACCTTTCACATCCTCATCACTTGTGGATAAAAGCAAATCATAAGGTAATTAATAAATATATTTTAGCCTTTTAAAATGCATTAATTTTAAGTTTTTTTTTTAATTCTTTTCTATTTTCCAATCTTTAGGAATGAGGCTGGGGATTTTACATACATTGTTTTAAAATGTTAGGACAATTCTACCAAATATTTAAAATTATTTAGCTATAATCTTTATGCCATTCCAGATGCCATACTGCTCTTAAAATTTATCACTAAGGCCACATGTAAAACATTTATTCCAAATCTTTCCCTAAAACCATCATTCCTGATTCCACTATTCTTCCACTTTTCATTTTTTTCTCACAGTCTCAAGTTTACCAAGCAAGGAATTTATTACAAAGAAGGGAGGAAGATGGAAAATAGAGGGTAAAATTGACAGAAGAATTTAAGATTTCCAGAAACCAGTATTACCTCTTATGGAATTTCATTATTTTTTCATCTTTTACAATTTTTATTTTTATTTTTTAAATACTTTTTAGTTATACATGGACACAATACCTTTATTTATCTTTATGTGGTGCTGAGGATCCAACCCATGGCCTCACACATACTTGGTGAGCATTCTACCACTGAGCCACAACCCCAGCCCCAAATTTTATTTTTATTTTAAAAAAATATTTAATTTTTAGTTTTAGGTGGATACAATATCTTTATTTTTATGTGGTGCTAAGAATCGAACCCTGGGGCTGGGGATGTGGATCAAGCGGTAGCACGCTCGCCTGGCATGCGTGCAGCCCGGGTTAGATCCTCAGCACCACATACAAACAAAGATGTTGTGTCTGCCGAAAACTAAACAAAAAAAAAAAAGAATAAATAAATATTAAAATTCTCTCTCTCTCTCTCTCTCTCTCTCTCTCTCTCTCTCTCTCTCTCTCCCTCTCCTCTCTCCCCCCTAAAAAAAAAAAAAAGAATCGAACCCTGTACCTCATGCATGCTAGGTGAACACGCTACCACTTGAACCACATACAGAGCCCCAAATTTTTATTTTTTGAGCCACATCTCCCATTCTCCAGATGTGGCTTAAAGTTAGGGCCTAAGACCTGACAATGTGTGCTGGGCATGATGATGTGCACCTGTAACCTGTAGTTCAGCTCCTTGGGAGGCTGAGGCAAGAAGATCACTTGAGCCCAAGAGTTAAAGACCAGCCTGAGCAATATAGCAAGATCCCATCTAAAGAAAAAGAAATCCTGATGGTCTGGAAAAATCTCCATTATACCAAGTAATGAAACTTGTGCATATGTCTTTTCCATTCACTCTGGGAAAGTCATGGTAATAAAAAATATTTTGCAGTGGAAACAATTTCACCTCTCATGTGGCACTTTTACATATTAAATTATATCAGATTAGCACACTGAGATTGCCAAATTTTAATACTAAAAATTTTCATATGAATAAACCAATTCATATAAAATGACATGGCAATGTCATACAGTGAGTGATAGAAGTATCACCTGATCCAGGCCTCCCGAATCAAAGTTGAACAGTTTTCCACCATATTACACTCCCTACTGTTTAATGTAGTTAGGTTTGCTTTATTAACATGGTTATTAACTCATATACTTCTCATCATTCAGTATAACCCCTCCCCTCTTTTCTTCTGAATGCATGAAACATTAAGAACTCTTCACTTTTATTCATTTAGTTCATTTCAAATCTGTGCATGCATACAAGCATCTGGATTCATTGTAGGTGCCTGCATTTACTTATGACTTAAAAATTAACAAGGCAGCATTGCCGGATTCATCACTGGATTAAGAACTGGATGTATACAGAGCTATGACCCATAATGGCCATTAGGAGAAAAATTAATGGTGAGATATAATAGAGCTTCAAAACTTTTTTTTGGAAAAAATGACAAAATGGAAACTGTTTTTGTTTAATTCTTAAATGTATTTTATTCTTTTTCCACTTTTATAATAGCCAAAAAAAAATGACCTTCACTCATCCATTTGACCAAAATTTATCAATTCCAAGCACAGTTGTAATGTTCTGGGGAGAAACTGAACAGACCCAACATGAAAAACTTACTGCATAAATGAAAATAAATTTTTACATCTAATATTTAAAATATTTGACGTAAGAAAGACAAGCAATAAGGAGGTCCCGAATTCTTAGTACTCAAGGACACCATACTATAATGGTTGTACCTGTGTTTGAAAAGGTATTTAAAGATGTTTTTCTAATCAAAATGAGATGTATTTATCTAAATGTTGATGATAAAATGGTTATAAATATATTTTGTTTTGCTGTATCAAAACAGATATGATGGCATAAAATAAAGTTGCCCTTAGCTGGAATAAATCAGTGTAACTGACATTAGCAGCTGTGTAGTCAGTAAAGAATTATTGTTGCTATTACTTGGTGGTATTTATAAACACTTTTATTTTCTAAGTGCTTTACAATCACTTATTGTCTAATTAATATCTAATCATCTGTTTACAAGTAATAATCACACATGTAGTGCAGTTTAATCAAAACTCCAAATGCAGCCGCCATCATACTCAAGAATGCTGTATAAATTTTGGTTCCTCCTCCTTGGGGTTTGGGTCCAGACATATGACAAACCCGTAATGCAACCAAAAAAAAAAATGGATAAAGATTCTTACTTGTCTTTGAGCATTCTTTGAATTCACAACATGCCAAATATACTATCTGATGTCAGTGGATAAGTAAGACTGTAGGTGATTTTTAACAATGACTTGATTTCACACATATATTAAAAATTAATTTACTTAACTCACAAAATTGGGTGATAAAAGTACAAGGCCAGGCACCAAGTTAACAGTGAAACAGATAGTAACAATCACTCTTACTGTGATTTTAATGAAAAAAGACCAAATGTACCAAAAGTGGTTGAGGGACCTTCAGAGGTTAATAATCTAACCAGGTTCAAGTCCATACAAAGCTATTATGGTTATGAACACCTGCCAGTCTTAATTATTCAACATAAATGGATATACTGCTGTTGCCCTTTAGTATCCCCAGGTATTAATCTATAAGCAATTACAGGAACCATGAAAGGATTTTTTAAGTAAGTGAATGATATGCATATTAATCCAGGTTTTTCCCCTAGGATGAATTTTCTTATGAGTTGCTGACTCAGAGTACTTGCCTTTTTAAAGCTTTTGGTACATGCTTTTTGATACTATTATCAAATGTCTTCCAGAATGGTTAATCACATTTACACCTGTTCATATACTGTTAAACAGTTTTCTTTCTTGGTTATTGATCTGCCATATCCACTTTTATTCCTTCTTGCTGAACCACTAGGCTCACTCTCCTAGCACTGTAGCAAATACTGCAGGATCCTAAGGATTTTGCCTGTAGCCTTCAAATGTGACACCAATGAGTTCAACTGGCTAGTTGAATAATGAAGACTATCTAATGCCAGGATGGATACATTTATTCACAATTAAACTATTATTATAATCCTTAGATTTGTACTAATAGATTTTGAAGATTTGGTCTCCAAAGTGACTCTTCATCTTGTAAACCTGCACTCAGAATCTTTGAATGCACAGAAAGATTTGGTTTAATCTTCTGTATTAGGTCCATATGGCTGCTGCAACCATTTATTACAAACAGTGTCTAAAAGCAACATAGGTTTATTATCATAAGTGTGGACCAGGGTCAGAAGTCTGAAATGGGTCTCAGTGAGCTAAAATCAATGTATTGGCACAATTGCATTTCTTCTGGAGGCTCTAAGGGAGAATCCATTTCCCTTCCAGTTTCTAGAGGCTGCCTATATTACTTGGCTCATGTCCCACTTTCTTCCATTTTCAAAACCAGCAATTGCATCATTCTAGCCTTTGCTACAACAGTCTTAATCTTCTAAGTTGTCTGTTTCCATCTTTCACAGTCTCATCTTCTAAGTTGTCTGTTTCCCTCTTTTCACTTAAAAGGACCCTTGTGATTACATTAGGCCCACCAGGACACTTGCTCTCACCTCAAGATCTTTAACTGAATCACGTCTGTAAAGTCACTTTAGCTATGTAAAGACAACTTTGGGACCATTAACAGACATCTTTGAGAGGTTGTTATTCAACCTACCACACCTTTCTTAGCATGAGCTGGACCTCCAGATATTCTGAACAAAAAGTGGATTATGATTTTAATACTTAGTAATTTATGAATCCCTACTCCTTGTCAGATATAGGCATCATGCCCAATTTGCAGATAACAAGTGGTACTTAGAGACGTTAAATAATTTGCCCAAGGTCACAGAGATGGTTAGTAACAGCCAAGTTTCCAATTCAGGGCTGTGGGACTTCAAAGCCCAGGTACATTGCCTGCTGCTTTGGTATCTCAACATTTGCAATGCTCTAATCATTTTGCTCTCTGGATAGCCTTCATGTTGAAAGCTTTTCATTTAGTTTGTTTGACATTTAATGATACAACCTAGCTAGATAAAAGCTTTTATTAAGCCCCTATAAATTTAATATTTGACTCAATCAGTAGATGCCAAAGCAGAATGACATTACAAAACACACTTAAGAAGATGCCATGGCTGGGGATGTAGAACATTGGCGGAGTGCTTATCTAGCATGCCTGAGGCCCTGGGTTCCATCCCTAACAGAAGAAAACAAATGCTTTCACATTCTTTAATCTTTCAAAAAGTAGCATTGATGGATTCTTCCTCTGCAATGTAACCAGAACTGGATTCACTGTGTTTGCTTCTCTGTGAGTGACATGTACATCTCTGAATAATAATGGGTGATGCGGGCAAGAAATGATGTTTCCAAAAGCCCACAAGTATACCAAATACCATATTTTTGTATGTGGTGCTGGGGATTGAATCCAGGTCCTGGCACATGCTAGTCAAGCACTCTATCACTGAGCTATATCTCCAGCCTTTTAAATTTCGTTTGAGACAGTGTCTCAATAAGTTGTCCAAACTGGTCTCAATTTGAGACCCTCCTGCCTCAGCTCCCCCAATTAGCTGGGATTATAGGCACATTTCACACTGGGCCAGGCCTAAATATCCTATTTTAGAAAAAAAGAGAATCTAATACTTTGGGGGTCTGGTATGTCTTAATGAAGGATCTTATTGTCTTCACTCCTTACGTTTCTCAACCTTGATTGTATATTAGAATTACCTGGTGAGTTCAATATCGCTGAGTCCTGGTTTCTACACCCTACAGATTCTGGTCTGATTGACCTGGGGTTCAGCATCAGGACTTTTAAAAGTTCAGAACCACTGTGGTAAAGCACAGATGAGAGGCTTTATTAACATATGGATTTTGATCCCAAAGTAATGCTTTTTTTCAAGACAATTTTGTTTGCATCAAGAGAAGCCTTATTCGTGTATGTGTCTCAAGAAACTGGCTAGGTAAAAACCTTCAATATGTCCAAATACAATCCTTTTACACACCTAGTCTACTACTAAAGTGTCAGGTGAGAGACTATGTCAAATGGCTCACCCACAGGTGCTTGAGAGTAATGTAGCCAATGGGCCTCCACAGAAACCATCCTTTTATAGTAAAATATTCTCCTAAGTAATCAAGACAGCATGAGATAAGCACAGCTTCAAATAAAAATAATACTTTATTCAAAATGGTTTGAATAAACTTATACTACCACTCAACCATAAAAACTCAAAAGGAGTAAAACCATGACAGTGAACCATAGCAGTCCCTAGCACATGTAATATCATCATTGTTCAAAACACATTTGGGCCAGGTGCCTGTAATCCCAGTGGCTCGGGAGGCTGAGATGGGAGGATTGAGAGTTCAAAGTCAGCCTCTGCAAAAGCAAGGTGCTAAGCAACTCAGTGACACCTTGTCTCTAAATACAAAATAGGGCTGGGGATGTGTCTCAGTGGTCGAGTGCCCTTGAGTTCAATCCCAGGTACTCCCCCACCAAACAAACAAACAAGAAACCATTTGGAATAAGTCTTTTGAAATTTCCATCATGACAACTAATCAATAACTGAGAACCAGTTATTATATACTCATATCTAAATTTTAGGTATAATTTAGATTTGTCATAAACATGTCAAACATTCATTGACTTATAGTTGTTTCAAAAATATCAGAAACACTTCCTTCCAAGATGATTATGCTACTAGTGATAACCAATAAGAACAGAGAGTGGCCTATTGTGGTGGGAGATTCTTAAAGGGGATGAGATAATCCCTGTGACCCTGTCTTAAAGTGGAAAGCATTAGATACCCCAAATTAGGCTCAGAAGTAAATTATTGTAGAGCAAAGGTTTTAGAGCTTTAATGTTCATAGAAACCACCTGTAGCATTTGTTAACCATAGTTTTCTGGGGCCCAGAGGATCTAACTCAGTAGGTCAAGTAAGGTCCCTCAATATGAATTTTGATCAAGTTGGCAGATATTGCCTGAGGTTCACGCTTTAATATCGTTGTAAAGAAATTATAAAACTATAGTAAGTACAGGGGTTTACCAAGTAAGACTGTGGATATAACAATATTTTGTGTGTGTGTGTATATATACTTTTTTAAAATGATAGAAATTTTCAAAATTATGAGACATCTTGAAGAGATTCCTGTGAAAGATGGAAAGTTTAGGTATTAATAAGGATAAGAACTGCAATGGACTGAAACCCATTATATATATTTAAGCCCATGAGTTCACAGTACTATAGGTGGGGGAGAACCCCTAAAATTTTGGTGGGTTCTAGAAAACAAATGCATTACTTTGAAAACTGGAAACTACAGAGAAGGAATCAGACATTCATCTTACCTTTCCTATACAAACTGTCTAAATAGGAGTATCTCAGAATGAGTAATGAAGAAGATAAGAAAATAATGAAGAATGAAATGAATTATCCCTGCTTCCTAACCCCCTAATGAATGATTAGATCTATGCTCTGAGCATTAACCACTGATAAGATGACAAAAAGACCACCCTAAATATTTTGGACTTCTGTACTATGTATGAAATATGCCTTTCAAGTAAATAGAACCTGGCTTTGATCCCACCTCTTGATCTGAGACTAAATTAGAAAAAATACAGAAGGAATAAAACATATTTTAACACAATGGGGAAGCAATCAGTACAATCAAAGTTGTGAGAAGCTCCATAGGAAAAACTTTGTTTCTTCAACCAAAAAAAAAAAAAATGTGCAATAAACCTATGGATTGAGATTTAAAAACCATCAATTAGTCATAATGTGTGGGTATGTTATTAGTATCCCATTTCAAACAGTATAAAAACATCATTTGTGAGGCAATTAGAATCTGAACAATTTCTGAATACATGAATAAATTGTTAATTTCGGGGTATAATAATGGTATTATGTTTATATTTTTCAATTTTTAGAAGTATATACTGTAGTTAGGCACAGTGGTACAAACCTGTAATCCCAGTGACTCGGGAGACAGAGGCAGAAGGATTTCAAGTTCAGGACCAGCCTCAGTAACTTAGTGAGACTCTGTCTCAAACTAAAAAAATAAAAAGGTTAGGGATTTGACTCAGTGGTTAAGCACCCCTGGATTCAAGCCCATACCAAAATAAATAAATAAATAAAAACTAAAAGGACCAGGGATGTAGCTCATTGGTAGACTATCCCTTGGTTCAATCCCCAGTACTGGAAAAAAAAGTATATACTGTAGTATTTGCACATGAAATATATTGTTTGGATGTGGGCAGTGGATATAGCTCTAGATCAGTGATTCTCAATTGGGTACAACTTTTCCTCAAAATAAATTTAGTAATATCTGGAGACATTTTTTTGTTTTTTACAACTTGGAGGATGGTGCTCCAGGCATCTAGTGAGTGAAGGCCACAGCTAAACATCCTATAATGCACAAGGCACTCCTCCACTAGAGGGGGATGGCCCTGCCTGGTCCTCTGACAACTTTGGGTCATGCAGGCAGAGGCTTGAGGTACAGTTCATATGAGTACTGGAGAATGTGATCCTCCTGGCACAGGAAAGAATGGGAGGCCTGTGAGCTGTTGTTTCAGGGCCATCTCTCACACCCTTCCTTATTTCCCTTGAAATGCTGTTATGAGGTAGTTTCTAATCACCAATTCTATTCTGTTGGGAGAGGCGGGTACCTACCCTGCTCCTCTCAGTATACAGTTATAGATAGAAATCCACTTACTTGTGGCCTATAGTGGGCCCCGGAGCGATGGGTGTGGGACTCATCTGGCCCATTTTGTTTCAGTGTTATCTTTTTCAGTGTGTGAAGATAAGACTATGAGAAACTGGCAGCATTAGCTACTGTTTCTTTTGCTGTCTATGTAAGTAATAAACTGTCTGAATCTAAAAGTGACTTGTTGTACTTTTGCCAGTCGAATCAGTCAGACCTTGGCCTGGCCTGGCCTTGTGTGTGTGCATGTCACAACAAAAAATTATCCCACCCCAAATGTCAGTAATGTTGAGGCAACATTGGTCATGAGTTGATCACTGTTGAGGCAAGGTGGGGAGTATGTGAGTAGTTCAAATGGCAATGTATGATTTTGTCTAATTTTGTATCAGTCTGAAACTCTTCATAAGAAAAATTATATTTAAAAAAAAGAAAAATTATATATTTAAAAAAAATTATTTTAGTTGTATATAGTCACAATACCTTTATTTATTTCTGTGTAGTGCTGAGGATTGAACCCAATGCCTCACACATGCCAGGCAGGTGCTCTACCACTGAGCCACAACCCCAACCCCTGAAAAAAAAAAAAAAAAAAAAAAAATATATATATATATATATATATATATATATATATATATATATATATACATATATATAATTTTTGTGGTTGTAGATGGACAGCATGCTTTTACTTTATTTGTTTCATTTTTATGTGGTGCTAAGGATTGAACCCAGTGCCTCACACATGTTAGGCAAATGCTCTGCCACTGAGCTACAGCCCCAGCCCCAGAAATTATATTTTTTTTAAAAAGTGGTCACCTTGGTTTATTTGGCATCTGGCACTTTAAGTACCTAAACTCAGACAATATGTGTAAATGCATGATGTCAGGCTTCTACCTCCACCACAAAATTAAAAAACCGTGTTCTTGAGCAAATGTTTTGACCTCTTTTAGCCTCAGTTTTCTCCATAATAAAATAAGGCTAATAGTGCACCTAAAGATTTTGTGGACATTAAATATAAGTCAAATGTTTGCCTCAAATAAATACTTTCATTAGATCTTCCTTTGTTCTTGTTGTCTACTACTTTTCAATACAGAAAGGCAATGAGACCCTTCTGTTATCCAGATAAATCATTTTGATCCACTCAATTTGTTTTCAAATAATTCCCTGAAAAATATAGGGGGCATTAGTATGAGATGTTTTGTTCTGAGGATTTATTTTATTTTATTTTAGGTACTGGGATTAAACATGGGGCACTTTGCCACTGAGCTACATCCCGGCCACCTTTTTATATTTTTTTTTTAAATGTTGAGACAGGGTCTCACTAAGATGCTGAGGGCCTTGCTAATTTGCTGAGGCTGGTCTCAAACTTGCAATTGTCCTGTCTCAGCCTCCCAGGTTACTGGGATTATAGGTGTGTGCCATCTCACCTGGTTTGTTCTGAGGGTTTCAAACAGCAAAACCTAGAAGGCCCTAGAGGCTAGGGAGTGAGAAGGAAGGTAGTATTTAATTCAGTAGTTTACAATAATGGTGATTTTTCCCCACAGGGGACATTTTTAAGTGTCTGGAGACATTTTTGCTTGTCACAACTTGGAGGGGCACTACTGGTATCTAATGGTTAGAGACCAGAATGCTGTTAAGGATCCTACCATGCACAGGATAATCCTACAACAAAAAATTGTCTAATCCAAAATATCAGTAGTAGCAAGGTTGAGAAACCCTAGGGTAAGGTGACCAAAATTCCTTGATGAAGTTTTTCCTGAGTAATTAACTTTGCCTTTCTTTGTTCTTCTTACCTAACACATACAGGTTATTAAAAGCATGCTCAGGAGAAATCATTCAAAAATGTGATTACTCTAATTCTGAGGCCCTAATTTGTTATTCATTTCTTTATGAAGAAAAAAAAACTGAGTAGTGTTCTGATCTTATTGCCTTTGAGTTTCAAATACCAAACTCCAAGCTTGCACTGATTATCTTCTTAATTAATAGACTGCGAAGGCAGGGCATCTCTTTATTAACTAGTGAAAAGTATCATCTCCTGACAACTCTATATAGTCTTTGTTCCCAACTATGGGGAGGATTAGGATAAAGCAGATTCAGACACTACTCCCCATATGGATTATATTTCTCTTATTAAAATAGCCCATCTCCATTTAGATGATGTCTGCCTACTATCAGTATTAAATAGAAACAACTATGTGCAATTTGTCCTCCATCCTGTTTCTGAAGTCAGGGAACTTGAAGTCAAAAACACAGTGCTGTTGGGCTGGGGATATAGTTCAGTTACAGAACACCTACCTAGCATGTGTAGAGTCCTGGATTCAATTCCCAGTATCCAAAAACAAAACAAAACAAACATAAAATCCCACAGTGCTACGTGGACTGAAGGAAAGAGATTCATGGTGATAACTGTGTATTCAGATGGCAAACCATAGGTGTTTTGTGAGGTGTTTTGTGTGTTTTGGGGGGCAGTAAAATAAATATTTTAGAAGATAATGGTGGGGGTGGGGAATGGAGAAAATCTCTATGGAATTAGAATTTCTTAAGGATCTATGATATGGCCCTATTTCTTTATTTCTCTGTCATCACACCATACCCCTTTTATGAAAACTGCTTTACCCCACAGCCCAGGAAAATTGTGTTGGGACACCTGATTAAGGGAGTCAACCTGGACATTGTGGCATGTCCCTGTAGTCCCAGCTACTTGGGAGGCTGAAGTCAAAAGATTGCTTGAGTCTAGGAGTTTAAGACCAGCCTGGGCAACATAGTGAAACCTGGTCTCAAAAGAGGGAGAGCACCAAGTCATTGCTTTTTCAGTGGTTTCTCATATCTTCATATTTCTTCATTCATGAATAAGAATAAGAGTGGGGTGCAGTGGTGCATACCAGCAACTCAGGAAGCTGAAGCAAGAGGATCTCAAGTTTGAGGTCAGCTTGGGCAACTTAGTGAGACTCTATGTCAAAATAAATTTTTTAAAAAATGGACTGGGATATAGCTTGCAGGTGGAATGTTCCTGGGTTTAGTCCCCAGTATCACATACACACAAAAAGAATAAGAAGAACAGATGGACGCTAAATGGGTCAAGAGCTGAGCTGTAGGCAGAGTATTAGAACAAATGGAGTGAATGTCCCTTCTGAGGGCTTCTCAAAGCTGCCCTGATTCTTGTTTTTGCTGAGGCATGCTTTTCCACTTTCTGTGGATTTTATAAGATAATCCTTTGCATTCTCCACTCCGGAAATCACCCTTCTGAAAGAGCTAACTTAGTGAGTGCCATTCCTTGAAACTATGAAATCTGTGTCTAAGATAGATATACAGATGTGTCCAATAAGAGATGAGACTAACATGATAAATGAAACCAAGAGCTTGCCTAACAGTTATTTGTACTTCATGCATGGGAGGGTTAAGTTCTCCCCCAAAGATCAGCTCACAGTGAATTTTCCTTCTTAGAAACCATATCATTCTAGATTGTTTCATATATTGTGTTATAACTCCTTTATTTTGTTGTGTTAAACTATTGTTTATTTTATAATATCAACTTATTCTCATTTGTGCCTTGATATTTATCTCTTATATGGTTAGTTAACTCATGAACAATCAGATTTGGGAAGGGCAGCTCATATTCATAGGATCTATTCACTTTTTTACATTTTAAATCATCTCCAACTCACTCAGACTGGCTTCTATCTCTACTATTCCACTAAAACTGAGTTATGTTTCTAAGTTTTTCAAAAGGATCATTTATAGCAGTGGTTCTTGATTACAGAAGATTTCCCCACAAACACCACAAGAGTTATTTTGCAATGTCTGGAGATAATTTGATTACTATGTGGGTATTGCTACTAGCATCTGGTGAATAGAGGCCAGGGATGCTACTTAACATCCTACATTGCTCAAGCCAGCCTCCACAAGGAATTGTCCAACTAAAAATATCAATAATGATGAGGTTTAAAAATCCTGCTTTAGGACCAAGATGGATCTTTGGGATAAATGACACAAGTCAAAATAGTTAAAGGATTTTTTTTTTTTTTGCAGGGGGTACCAGGGATTGAACTCAGAGGCACTCAGCCACTGAGCCACATCCATAGCTTTATTTTGCTTTCTATTTGGAGATAGGGTCTCACTGAATTGCTTAGCACCTCACCATTACTGAGGCTGGCTTTGAACTTGCGATCCCCCTGCCTCAGCCTCCTGAGCCACTCAGATTACAGGCATGTACCACTGCACTCATCTGCCTCCTGAGCCACTGGGATTACAGGCATGTACCATTGCACCCCTCTAGGCAAAGGATTTAAGTAGACATTTCTCCAAAGAAGATGTACAAATGGCCATTAACCACATGAAAATGCTCATCATTAGCCATTAGGGAAATGCAAATCAAAACCACAATAACACATCCCTTCACACCCACTAGGACATTTAAAAAAAATAATATTTTATTAGTTGTAGATGGACACATACCTTTATTTTTAAATTTAATTTTATGCAGTGGAAAGGATTGAACCCAATGCCTTATACATGCTTAAGTGCTTTACCACTGAGCTACAACCTCAGCCCCCACTAGGACATTTTTAAAATCTGGAAAGTAGCTGGGCACCATGGCTTATGCCCACAATCCTAGCAACTCATGAGGCTAAGGCAGGAGGATCACAAGTTCGAGGTCAGCCTCAGCAATTTAGCAAGGCCCTAAGCAACTTGTAAAGATCCTGTTTCAAAAAATAAAAAGGGCTGGAGATGTAGCTCAGTGGCAGAGTACCCCTTATGTACAATTCCCTGTACAAAAACAAACAAACCCTGAAAAATAAAAAGTATTGGTGAGAATTGAAAAGTTGGAACTCTCATGGATTGCTGGAGGGGAATGTAAAATAGTGCAGCCTTTTTGGAAAGCAGTTTGGCACTTCCTCAAAAAGTTAAAAAATAGACTTACCATTAGACCTACTAATTCCATTCCTAGCTTTACACCAGGAGAATTAAGAACATATGTTCACAAACAAGACTTGTATGTGAATATCGTAAGAAGCATTATTCACGATAAGTAAATAGTGGAAAATGTCCATCAACTAATGAATGGGGAGACAAATTGTGATATATCCACACAATGGAATGTTATTTGGCCATAAATGGGAACCAAGTACTGATACATGCCTCAACATGTATGAATATTAAAATCATATGCTAAGTCAAAGAAGCCAAATACAAAAGACTACATGTTATATAATTGTACTTATATGAAATTGTTACTGAACCAGGTCATTTTACTCACCATGAAATATACCAATCTATGAAACAAAGAGATTTGCAAAAAAGAAAGTTAATTCACAAGGCAACCAATTGTGAAGAGACAAGAGACCCAAGTCTCAAATCTACCCACCAAGATTTGGCCTTGTGGATATTTATATTCTGAGGCATGATGAAAGGTGACTGGAAGTTAACAAAGAGCAGGTCAAATAAGTTTAGCCTAGAGGGTTTATTCTGGTTTTCCCTTGATTTCAAAACATCCAGAATGGGTAAATACCTATAACAGAAAGTAGATTAGTGGTTTACCTACTGCTGGGAGCATAGGAGGAGGTATGTGGGGAGTGACTGGTAGTGGGTATTAGCCACATGAGAAAGAATTCAGATAATACGTATAAGTCCTAACCATCTCTCTTTGATGGGTCCAGCTCCTGCCCCTCTGGATAAGCTGAGAAAGAGTTGTAAAAGGTGAACCTGCCATCTATTGTATCTCTGAGCCAGTCCTTCCCAGTCAATAAATATCACAAACCTATAGCAATCCTAGAAGACCGGCAGGGATTGAATAAGAGAGCCTTGTAAATGGTGACCACAACATCTTTGTTATAGTGCTAATGGTAATGTTAATCAATTTAGAGTCTGGAGTCAAGTTGAAGTTGGTCCACCTAACATTGAATCATGCTTCAAAGGCTAGACTGAAACTCATTCATTCTCCTAGATGACCTGGAGGTAATCCTAGATGGACAAAATCAGGATTCCCTGGACAAGAAAGATACAGAATAAATAGTGATTTAAATTCCTTTCACTCACTCAAAAAACATTTACTAAGCGTCCCCAGGAGCCATGCATCCAAGATGAATGAGATAGTTTCCACTCTTAAGAACATCTAGAGGGCCTGGAATTGTGGCTCAGAGGTAGAGTGCTCCCCTAGGACGGGCGGGAGGGACCCGGGTTCAATTCTCAGCACCACATAAAAATAAAGGCATTGTGTTGTGTCCATCTACAAAAAAAATTCATATTCTCATTCTCTCTCTCTCTCTCTCTCTCTCTCTCTCTCTCTCTCAAAAAAAAGAACATCTAGAACAAGAATATATATGTAGAACAAACTTTTAAAAGATTGCTTTAGGGTAGCAGATGTAGCTCAGTTGTACAACACATGTTTAGCATCCAGGAAGGCTTGAGTTCCATCCTCAAAACAAAAACAAAGTATACACCAATGAAAAAAATTAAATAAAAAATATATGTGAGGTATGTTGGTCATTGTTTTCAAAAGAAATTATCATGTAAATTACTCTGTGCTTTTATTTATGACTTGAATCAATGGAACTAAGGAAAACATATTTGAAACAGATATTATGTTTCTCTTGGTCCTGGACCATACTTTCCAATTTTTAAAATTCTTTATCTCTTTCTCTCTCAGGTATATGGGGGTGGGGTGATTTGTCATTCATGGAAAGACACAGAATTTTAAAATGTTATAAAACCTGGGGCAGGTTGTGTCCACCTGTCCATATTCAGAGGGGAGAAGTGTCAGAAGAGAAACCTCTGGCAGTGATCATATATTTGCTAATTGAATTAAGAGGATTTGTGACCCTTTAGAAGGACACAAAGACTATGTTGAGTTAGGTGAAGGCTGCACAAATAGAAGCCTGTTCCTGTAATATTAGGGTTCATGGTCAGGAATTAGAGATGAGAGGAAAGAAGGTTTAATGATGTTTTGGAACAAAAAGTAAAAATGCAACTACTTTTCCTTTAGGTGGCTTAAAAATGCTCAGCTTCATAAATCTGAGCATTCTAAGTTGTTCAAATAAAATCTTAAATATTTAATGTGTATTTACATTGTTTCTATGAATTTTTCTTTCTCTGATTATGGCCTGTAGGCTAGAAATTTTCCTTATGGAAGACAAGAAAGCAACAAATCATGTTCTTTGAAACTTATAACTAAACTGAGGAATTGGGTTTTATTTTTGCTAAAAATGCATTAATGTTTGGTATGATGGATCTCAATAGGCTGTAAGAAATCACCTCAGCTACGGATTTAGACATACAAGTAAGTTTCAGTCTGGAGGTGTAGCTCAGTGGTAAAGTGCTTACCTACTATACCCAAGATCCTGGGTTTGATCCCAGCACTGAAAACAAATAAAACCACAAGTATCATTCCTATCTTTTTTTTTTTGGTGCTGGGGATTGAATCCAGGGCCTTGTACATTTGAGGTAAGCACTCTACCAACTGAGCTACATGCCCCACTTTCATTCTTCTCTAAACAAGTCGAAATTCTCTCTTCTATCATGTTCATTACCTAGAACCAGCACAGTACCAGCAAATGCACTCAACATGGTGTTTTAGGACTAATGGAGCTAACTGATGACTAGTGCCTTGGGAAGGCAACATATTTGATGCCCACTCTCCCCTCTGAAAAAGCTGGCAGATTTAGTTTCCAAATCCATAGGCCAGATCACATGCCCCTCCCTTCCCACCTGAATGCCCAGAAGTCATCTCTTTC
Organism: Urocitellus parryii; assembly: GCF_045843805.1. NCBI lineage: Eukaryota > Metazoa > Chordata > Mammalia > Rodentia > Sciuridae > Urocitellus > Urocitellus parryii. The sequence goes on from NC_135548.1 coordinate 17,680,154, forward strand.
TCACAGATGGGAAGTCCTTATCTTACCATGAAGACTTGGGAACAAAGACTGGTAAAGGAGGAAGAAGAAAAAAAAAACAGAAGATATTTTTCCATTTGATTCATGTATTCTCTGTAGAAAATCTAAGTCCACTTCAGTAAATAGTATCTTGGAAGAACTGTCAATCAACAGATATTTAGCCAATCCTACTATGTTCCAGGCACTATCCTGGGTCCACAGGAGCACCTCTTCCAAGGAATCACAGAATATAGGGGGAGAAGTGAAGGTTTTGGAATTAGATCTTGAGCTAGTCAAAATTTCAGTGTGGAAGTATGTTGTGCTACCAATTTACTGTATGATCCAAAGGAAGAGAGGAAGGTAAATCAATAGCATAAAGCGATCTTACAGAGAATTTAGAAATAGCAAAAGGGTTACTAGAAATAAGTAGGGTAGCCACATTATTTCCTACAAGGTCACCTTAGGGGATCCCTGTTTTAATGAATAAATAAAAATGATGTGTAATTATCATATCAATTGCTTGCATCTAAGTGAGTGCTTCTGGAGTTATTTGATGGTGCTTAAAAATCTTTGGTCTCTGAAATGCATTTAACAGTCTCCTTGACTCTTATGTACATTATTAATTTGCAGACCAAAGTTAACTTGTACTATGCAAATGAGGAGATTTTAAATGAATGAGATTTTAATGTAAGATTTTAAATCTATATTATTTGTTACAAAACTTAAATATATTTTGAGGACATTTGTCAACATATCTAAAAGAGACATTATGATTTTGAGCAATATTGTTTAAAAGAAATTTCCATGATTATGGAATATTCTGTAATTGCACTGTCCAAATGAGGTAGTTACTAGTCATGTGTAGCTGTTGAGCACTTGAAATGTGGCTAGTGTGACTGAGGAAAAGAATTTCAAATTTTGTTTAAATTTAAATTTAAATAGCCATATGTGGTAGTGCCCAATAGCCATATGTGGTAGTGTCCACCTTATTTGACAACACAGGTTTAAAGAAAAATTGAAATTGAATTTGAGGAACCTGAATTTCAGCACTACCTTGGACAATTAACTTCTACGAGCTCCAATTTTGTCACTTGAAAATGAGATTATGAATAATATCAACTTCACAGGATTTGGGGCAAGAGGAATAGGAATAATGTTTGGGCATTCTCCTATTTCCAAAAAGTGCTAACCAAATTTAAATATGTGGGATGTAAATAACCAACTTTATCACTTAAAGAGAGTTTCCATTCTCAGAAAGCTCTAAAATACTATTAAATTCATAGTTGTCCTCACTTTTCAGATACAATATTTAATGATGCTTGTAACTATTGGCTGATAAGCCACACCGTTAGCAATAACCAGAAATGGTCATGTGTTAGTGTGGGATAACAGTGCATGGTGTACAAAAACCCTGACAGAAAGTTAACTTTATAAAAGTTGATATCACCTGTGTGAGAAAAGTACAGTACATTGAGAACTGAGAAACATGATAAAAATGCTAATATAATCCCTCCTTTAATATTGTTACAATTAACAATGTAATCCATTTTGATTGCCCATGGAGGACAAATAAACCCATTCCATTTATCAGGGAGGAACTCAGGCACAAATTAGCAAAATAGACCAGTGGCTAGGAGATGGAGCCCTTTCAGTGAACGTAATCACATGAAGCAAGGCATAGAATGTACTTAGAACAGGGCATGCCACCTAAGGACCAAAAATGCCAGTCATTATTATGATAAGTGATGCTATTGGGTGACCATGAAATTGGAGGCCTTTGTCTATTTTTGAGTTCATAAACAGTATGAGAGTACAAAGTGGTATTTGCACAGATTTGATTCTACATGACTCCAACATGGAAAGAACATATTGATTATATCTGCACTAGTCAAGAACTGAATTTAGTTGTTTTGATACCATTTCAAATCTATTTTTTGAATGAAGAATGAATCAATGGTTAAATGCCTCCTGATTATCCCATTAATTGAATTAAACAAATGATAATATGGTGGAATAAAATTGACCAAATTATGCTGTATACATATATGAGTATACCATAGTGAATTTCACCTTTATGTATATTTATATATCACTAATTAAAATAACAATAACTAGAAGGAAGACCAGGAGAGTGGAGGAAAGGGAAGAGGAGAAGGGAAGAGATTAGGGAAAGAGGAAGTCCTGGGGACTGAAATGAAGCAGATTATATTCCATGCATGTATGATTATGTCAAAATGAACTCCAATATTATAACTATAATGCACTAATAAAAACATTAAAAATAAACCCATATACCTTCAATATGCAAATTTCTCTAAAGCCAAGATAACATGATGGCTATCTGAAAAGGGACCAACTAGGGAAAATGGTCTACCAGTCATCAGCTTAAGTGTCCAGTGGATGTGGACCCAGATTACTTTCTGAGCCTATGGTGCTTAACGCAGCTATTCATATCCATTCCAAGGTACACAGGAAGATTTTGAAGGAGTTCTGGGACAGAAAAGATAGGACCATGTCTTAAGGCCTGAGAAACCCCTTTCAGGTTAATGGAGTAAAAGTCGTTTCACCATTATAACACCAGAGAAATCATGCTGTTTCTGGGAAGATTGCCTCTGATCTTAAATTTCTTCTTCACATTATCTAGATTCTCCTTAAAACTTTGTCCCACTGCCCAAACTTTCTCCATCTAGAACTTATTTCATTTAACAAAGCTACCCTTCAAACACACATTCCTCTGGACAATCCCCAAAATTAAAGACCACATAAGATAAACTCATTTATGTGATAGTCACACAGCATGGAACTGTCATGTATAATTAAAAAGAATAAACAAAATTAAAAAAATGGAACATTTTTATTAGGAGAATTCCTCATTTTATAAGACAATGGACATTTTGTTAAAACATTTCTCCAATGTCCTCAGGCTCCCACATCATCATTCTTTGCCTTGGGCTACCTATATTTCTTCATATTTAATTGATAAATTGACTTTATTTTTGGCTTTGGCGCTGGGATTAAACCCAGGGTCTCAAATATGCTAAGCATACACTCTACCACTGAGCTACACTCCCAGCCCCTGATTTTTTTAAGAAAGTGAGTCGGCTCCTATTGCCTAACTCTATACAAGGAGCTTACACATTCCATAAGGGGATAAAGAAATATTAGCCACATTTTGTTTTTCTTTTTTATCACCTTAATAAGATGGATATATTTCCATTTTTAGTGGGACTCTATTAATTAGTACAGGTCTGTTATATTAGCAGATACAGAAGACTTTACTCTTTGAACTAACTTTGATGTCAAAGGCAAAAATCAATAAGAAATTGGTTACATATTTATTACCTTGCACCAGAGTTTGGGAGTGCAATTGTTCTTGGTGTCCTCCTCCATGGTGCATTCCTGGTGGCCCACCATGTCTACCTCTGATCTCTTTCCCTTTTCACTAGGATCCTCTTCCCTTTCAAGTTCTTATGAATCCCTAAGTGAAATTTTTGTTGTTCTAGACAGGAACACTTGACCAAAGGTCAAGCCAGCTCTCTATGCCCAGTGCTTAAAGATGAGCTTGGAGGAACTAGGAGTGTCCAGTTATTGAATAAGCAGACATTCAAGTTGCCCGACACTCTTCCTTTATTTACCACAAGCCTCCTCTTGTCCTCTCTGGACTGTTGTTCATTGACAATTGCTGTGCTCTGGACTGGCGCTATGATGGCCTGTTGTGTGGGGACAGGCAGGTTGTGGTGAAAGCTGCAGTTGTGAAAAAGGCCATTGTTTAATTTACCCTGTCCCTCGCTGGAGCTATGGCAACAAATTCCGTTGGTGAATTAACTATGTCATTGTGTGCCGGCTCAATTGATTATGCTCTCGGAATGACAAACATTTTCTTTTTTTTCCAAGATAAGAAAGTAGTCAAAACCTTGAAGTGTTAATATACAAATCAGCACTTTCTTTAAATAGGAAAATAAAGATGGAGAAAATAAATCACTCAAATGTACTTTGATTCTAATAAACATTTTTATTCCTTCCAAGGAGTTATTCTAAGCACCACTGATAAAGAATTTGTGCATTTTAACAATGTGGAATCTTCATAATTTCTGTTAAGGTAATGTCCCCTCAGATAACTCTGGGTATGTGAAAAAGAACTCTTTAAATATGCATGTGCTGAAGCCTTTCTGAGAAAAAGATTCTTTTAAAATCTAGCTATACCACTCTCTGCCTCCTATTCACCATGATATGATCTACTTTCCTCTGCCACACTGTCTAGCCATGATGTCCTGCCTCACCTCCAGCCCAAAGGAATGGAGCCCTCTGTCGACCTCTGAAACCGACCTCCCTGTATTGCTCAGGCTGGCCTTGAACTTGTGATTCTCCTACCACAGATTCCAGAGTAGTTTGGTTTACATGCCACCCAACCCAGCTTGGATATTCTTTTTTCAGTGCTGAGGACTTTGTGCATACTAGTTCCTTGTCTATAAAACCAACCTCCACAGCTCAACCCATAGAACACATATTCTATTTGATGAAATGAAGTGTTGCCTGGTTCTAGAGTTACAAAATAAAGCCAAATGAAGATGGTTAAAAAAAAATCTAGCTGCACCAAAGTGCTATGGGAACTTTGGTTGCTGACTGTTACCTCAGCTGAGAATGAAGACATCTACCTCTCTAAATTCATCTTAGCTAAGTGAAGATTTCCTTGGCCTCATCCCAGTGGGAAAACTATTAGTAATTTTCTCCTATATTCTAATATCCAGGATAATAAAATATGCTCTGATCAGTTGATGGATACTTTTTAGGCTTTCTGTCTATCCATTCATCATGTGCCATCTTTGTCTAGGTGCCATGCCAGTTGCTAGGGTAGTTCTGTTAGCAGATATATTATGAGTTTCCTAGTGTGGTAGAACGTAGTGTGCCAACTTGGTAAGCTGGAATAACATTTCCCAGGCTCCCCTTCCCTTAAAGCTCTGTGTTAGTTGCATGTACTGAAGGGGAAAGCAGGAGTCCTTACTTCCCCAAGGTTTATGTAGTAAGGTGTGGTGACAAACAGAGGTCTAAGTTACACTGAGTCCCAGCTTGTCCTCATTCTTATTCTGTGTCCAGATTTTCTTTCCAGTTGCTGATCCTCTTGACCAATAGCAGCCATAGGCCCACCACTGGACAGTTAGCTGCAGGCTTAGAAGTAGGAGCAACTCTCCACAGGTCTCCCTACAGGTTTCCTCTTCCACTTGGGTAGCTGGATGCTGTGAGCTTCTAATGGTGGGTGGCTTCTCCTATCCTCCAACTCCCTTCTGGGCCTCCATTCCCCCACCCCTCTTTCCAGGACTAATTCCTATGATAAATCCCTTCTTCCACAGTTCATTGTGCTTCCATGTTGGAACTTGGACTGATACACATAGTCTTCCAAATAATACAAGGACTATTAGGAGATAATCCTTAAGCAGGGGCTGGGAGGGAGAGTAGAGAGAGCAATAGGAAGGAAACCTGATGGATCTTGAATTTAAAAACATGGAGTAGTCCAAGGAAATGGATGTTCTATTTGAATGAAATCTCTCCTCACAGTTCTCTATAGCTCTTCCCCATTTTCAGATATAAGCAGATACTTTTTTCCTTCTTCCCTCCTGTGGCTTTTCATCCTCATTCTTATCCCCTAGAGAGGTAGGATTGGCCTTTAGATGTAAGCCACATACCAGGGTGGATCCTAGATAGTCAACTAAAAAGGCCTAACTCCTAGGTACATTATTTTCTCCAGAGTGATCTACTGGATCCATTCAAATGATAAACCAGCTCCACACAGCAAAGATAAATCAACTCAAATTAAGTTTCTCTGAAACTAACCGAAGCCTGGTTCAGTAATCAGGAAAAATCATCCACCTTTAAGTTGTCCTTCAGTGTCTATGGGGGATTGTTCCAGGACCTCCTCAGATTCCAAAATCTACAGATGCTCAAGTCCTTCAAGTAAAATGGTGTAGTATTTGCACATAACCTATGTACATTCTCCAATTAACTTTAAACCATCTCTAGATGACTTATAATTTCTAATACAATGTAAATGATATGTAAATAGCTGTTATACTGTATTGTTTAGGGAATAATGACAACTAAAATATCTGTACATGTTGAGTACAGACACAAGCCTTGTAGGCATAATTACATTTTCCATCCACAGCTGGTTGAATCCATGAATGCAGAACAAGTGAATATAGGGAGCCAACTGTATTTGCATTGGTTTTCTCTTCTCAGTAATGGAAAACACTCTTGTGTCATCGAGGCCCAAAGGTTCAACAACAGAGGCTTGTTTTGAAATTGCCTCCTGTTGTCATCTCTTAGAATCACAGTGTGTTTGATCATATTTCCATGTTTCCTGTCTCACATCCAAAAGAAGAATCCTGGCCAATCTATTCTCTTGGTTAATTCCTGGTTATAGTAGGTGATTTTTTTCCCTTGGGAGCATGAGAGAGGTGAGCAGATAGATTCTGATTAATTATGACTATAAAGAAAATGGAATGGGGGCAGAAAAATGCCAATTCATTCCTTTCTATAATGATTCAGAATGTCTCTATCTGGGCCTACATCTGACATTTGTGAGGTCAAAGCAAAAGTATAAATGGAGGCTGATATATCCTGGGTCTAGATATTTAAAACTTCAAAATCATGCTAACAGATTGTACATGTGTGTGTATGTGTATTCCATCTTCATAACTCAGCAAATATACCTTGAAATTGACTTAGGAGGGCAAGTGACTTGGAATTCCTTGCTGGAAAAGTAGGGAGGGGAGGAGACAGAACCCTTTATCTATCCTACACCACAGGATAGCACCAGCCTAGATAGCCAGGATTTTTGTTGTTGTTGTTCAATCCCTCTGCTAAAAGTCCCTGCTCAACAACCCCTTGTGCCTAGGGATGTGTGATTCTGCTGCAGTGAAGTGGTTTGTCATCAAAAGTCTGATTATCTCTAAATATGTAAGCAATATGATTGTCCAAATCTTAAGTAGCTGAGAAATTTTGAACTGAGGGGAAATAATCCACCCCTTGAATAGTTCTTGGTACAATAGTAGTTGCTTTAAAATGATTATTAAAAATACATGAGTCCCTGCAATATTTTGTACATGCCCCTCATCATTTGCCATGCATTTGTTGGTTAACTTGGGTGTGGAAACCCTGTGATTGATGACTACATCCAGGGTTGCTTTGGATTGATGTAATCCTGAGATGAATCCAGGGAACAGATGAGGAGATGGTAGCCTGCTTGGTCCTAAAGAAAAGTGATTGCCTGTGATCATCACCCCTAATTCTTTGCTTTACCTGATGTATAATTAGCTATCAATAGTTCTGAATAAGGAATGTGAAGTATGGACTTTGCACTTCCAAAATCTGGACTAGAATCATAATCTATCCTCATGATGTCAACATATGTCCAAATTCAAGAGTAGAAGGTAATGGCTGGAGCTGGAGCTCAGTGGCAGAGCACTTGCCTAGCATGTGTGAGGCACTGGGTTTGATCCTTAGCACCACATAAAAATAAACAAATAAAATAAAGGCATTCTGTCTATTTATAACTAAAATATTTTTTAAGAGTAGAAGGTAAGTATATTTGCATACTACTGTTTCTGTTGAATTCATTGTGAATCTTGTGCTAAGCCAGGAACAAGGTGAAAATTGAAGACAACTTTTTTTCAATTTATTTTTTAATTAGAGCATTATAATCATACATAATATTTGGGTTCCTTTTGATAAATTTATATATACAAGGAATCTGATTTGGATCCCCATCCCCTGCTTTCTTCCCTTCTTCCTTCCCCTTTTCTCCCTTCCCCCTTTTCTCCCTTCCCCCTTTTCTCCCTTCCCCCTTTTCTCCCTCCTCTGCTGATCTTCCTTTCACTCCTTTACTTTTCATTTTTGATTGGTACTTTCTACATATACAAAAAGGTGAATTTTACTTTGGTACATTTATATACATATAAAACATGATTTTGTTAGAGTCATTCCATATTTCTTTCCCTTTCCTTCACTCCATCCCTCTTGTTCTCCTACTTCTACTTCACTGATCTTCTCTCTATATTTATGAAAATGAAGATAATTGTGACAGTATCAGCTTTCATGGAATTATTAATTAGTATATGAATGCTACTAAGAAGAATAGTCCCCTGACTTAAATAATCAATTTTATAACCCTCAAGTCATCACTCTGTTTCCCTTTACCCTGCTTTGGTTTACTTCATAATACCCACCATCAAGGCATATATTATGTTTATTGTTTTTTTTTTTTATTTTCCAGCAGAATTGAAGCACAGAAACTTTGCTTCAATGATGACATCTCCTGTGCCTAGACCAGTTTCTTATATGTATTAAGTGCTGAATAAACATTTTTTAATGAACATAATTTGGTGTTGATATTATTTTCCTCTGGTACAATATGGCTTTAGGTGGATAGGAGAACAGGGCAAAGGAAAAGCAATCTGATTTGACAGTGTCAGTCATTTCTTCTCCTGAAAGAACTGGAGGTATATTAATAATGCTGAGGAATGGTGTTAGGTTCTGGAAAATCATTGATGCCAAAGAAAAACATAAATATTGAGAAATTGTACAGTGAAAAGACCTGTGAAATTTATTAACTTTCATTTTAGGGACACAGTAGTTTCAGTATAGCAACTAGGTAAAACAACTCAACTCCAAGCAAATGGATGTTTTCCAAGTTTGTTGATCCATTAGGCCATTAACAATATTTCTCTAAGCTGTTAGAGGGATAATCAAAGTAATTCAGAATTTTTTCCCCTTTCCTCACATAATAACAATTATTTTAATGGATCACTTAGGTTTTGCAGACATTTTTCACCATTAGAAAAGTTGTCTACTTAATGTGGGACTTATTTGGAGAAAAAAAAAATGGACATGATACATTTTGGGATTGCCTCCACATCTTTCTCATGGCTTTTTGCTATTTTTCAGTTAGCCCTTGTGTGATGCAAGGTTTCTGTGCTTGATCCAAGAGGCTGGCTCATATCTTTCTCCCCTTCCTCCCCTCTTCTCCATTCTCTGACTTGCCAAGGAAAAAGAGAGTCTTTAACTTTAATTGTAATTCCCGAAGTTGTTTTGTGGGAGAGGCTATCAATTAAAGAATTTCTAAGAATTTCTCTACCTCTGAATGTCCCTGTCTCCAGACAATGCAACTGCATCCATTTGTGATAATAAGAGGAACACACTCAGATGTCCTATGCCATCTATGAGGGACAGACCCTTACTAGATATCAAATCTGCATGTGCCTTGATCTTAGACTTCCCAGTCTCTGGGACATAAAATTTTATGAGACATAAAATTCTGTTTATAAATTACTCAGTCTAAGGAATTTTTTCATAAGCAGCCCCAATTGACTGAGGCATCCCCAAATTAGTCTACAAATTTAATATAATCCCAGTCAAAATCCCTGCAAGTGTTTTGGGATAAATGGGCTTATTCCAAAAATTATATGAAAATGTAAAACCCTAGATTAGCCAAAATAATTTTGACAAGAAGAACAGGGTTGAAAACTCAGACTCTCTGATTTTAAAACTTATGTAAAGCTTCAGTAGACAGTGTGGTATTGCCATTAGTATAAACAGAGATAAGTTGAATAAAATAGAAAATCCAGACATAGACTCATATGTGTATGTGGTGTTGTTATTTTCAACTAAAGTTTCAAAGTAATTCCAGGGTAAAAATATTGCCTTTTTGAAGAATGGTGCTATTAATAGCAGCAATATTCACATTAACCAAGAGCAACTGAAGTGTCTATTGATGGATGAATGGATAAACAATGTGGTATATAGATTCAATGGAATATTATTCAACCTTAAAAAGGATAGAAAATTCTGACATATGCTACAACATGAATCAACCTTCAGAATATAAGGCTAACTGAAAAGATAAATACATAGGGTTCCTAGAATAATCACATTTATACATAGAAGGTAGACTGGTAATTGCCAGGGTTTGGGAAGAGGAGGAATGGGGAATTGTGGTTTAATGGGTATACAATTTCTGTTTTGTAAGAGGAAAAGAGTTCTGGAGATTGGTTGCATAACAATGTGAACTTACTTAATGCCATTGAACTTTGCACTTAAAATTGGTCATGAGGAGCCTGGCACAGTGATGCAGACCTGTAATCCCAGCAACTTGGGAGACTGAGGCAGAAAGATTGCAAGTTCAAGGCCAACCTCAGCAATTTAGTGAGGACCTAAGCAACTTAGCAAGATCTGTCTCAAAATAAAATAAAAAATGGACATAATGGTAATTTTTAATGTATACTTTACCAGAACTAAATATAAAAATAAAATAGTGATGCAGGAACAATCTATATGCTCCTGCTTAAGGGGGCAGTCTCAGTGTGTGGTAATGTGCCTGCAAGGCTTTGCTGTTCCTGGAAGGGGTAGAGCAATGACTAGAAATTTCTAAGTACCACTTCAGGGGGCTGAAACAGGATGTTGTAAATATCCCTGCAAATTTTGCCTCAGACTTGAAGAGGGCCAAGATAAGTTAGGTAAATTTTGGGCTAATAAACCTCGTATTACCCACTTTTAGATGAATACTCCTTAAATGACTAACATGTGTATATGCAGGGCTGAGCAGGTCACAGAGTTTGAGGTAATAGAGGAGACAGATACAAAATGAAGGCAGAGATGCCAAGCTTTATCCTATAGTTAGTTACCCAAGGGGAATCTGCAGGCCTAAGTAAAGAGACACTGCTTTGGGCAAAGACAGCTTCTCTACACACCTGTTATAGGCAGAAGAAATATTTAAGTAATAATGGTCATGAATTTTTCAAATATTTTATCATTAATATAACAGTCACAAAACCACAGATCCAGGAATCTTCAACAATACCAAGCAAGATAAATACCCAACCCAACCAAACCAAAACAAAACAAAACAAAACAAAAATACACCTAGTAATGCCATATTCCAACTGAAGAAAATCAAAGACAAAGTGAAGATCTTGAAGGAAGCCCAGGGGTGGTGGGAGAAAAACTTTATAGAAGAACAAAAATAAGAATATTATTGGACTTGGGGCTGTGGTTGTGGCTCAGTGATAGGTAGAGCTCTTGCCTAGCATGTATGAGGCACTGGGTTTAATTCTCAGCACCACATAAAAATAAAATGAATAAAATAAAGGTCCATCAACATCTAAAAACTAATTTTAAAAAGAATTATAGTGGATTTATTAGAAACCATGCAAGCAAGAGAGTGCCAAGTGAAATCTCTAAAGTGTTGGAAAAAAACAAAACCCATCATCCTTGAGTTCTACATCGAGTGAAATTAAACTTCCAAAGGGAAGAAAGAATATGTGATTGAGAATGATCTGTAGAATTGAAGAAATACAAGATTCTTTTTACTTGAAATGAAAGCAATAAGTGGAAATCCTAATGTGATTCTTGGTAATGGTCAGAAATGCTTTTGACTTCATTTATTCTGATTTTGATAATATATATAGACCAGAAAACAAAAAAATATTGAGTGAAAAATTGTGTAAATTTTTTCATTCCCATTATCATTATTATGGATAAGTATTTTTATGCTTTTAAGGTTTATTTATTTATAATTTGTCATTTTGATTTTTATAACCTTTTGTGGAATTTTGAAATATTTATATAATAAAAATGTTATGTTAACTATGAAAGTTTTTCATTATTTCTAATGCTATTTAGATCCTGTCCATCTATTTGAGACCTTTAGTGATTGCTAATTTTTTTCAATGTTTTAGGTAATTATCATGTTTGAGTGATTATCCTCCCTTAGGAAATTAAATGCTGTTTACAGTGAATTCATGGTTGTTTTCTTTTAAAATGCTGCTTTGAAATTTTCTCATTACATGCATGGTCTTAAAAAAATAATGCTGCTGAAGCACCAAAAAAAAAGTGAAGGAGGAATACAGACTTTCTTAGATAAAACCTGGGAGATTCATCATCAACAGACTTCCCCTGCAAGAAATGTTAAAAGCAGTTGTTCAAGCAGAAGGAAAATTAGATAGGTCAGAATTTGAGGTCTACATTTTAAAAAGCGCATTAGAGAAAGAATAACTGAAGGTAAAATTAACTCTATTACTATTTTTTGTTGCTCTAAAAGATAATTGTTTAAAGCAAAATAGTAACTACGTATTGGTTGATAATAGCATATGGAAAAGTGAAATGAATGGCAGCTGTGTAAATAGGGAAGGGTGGGAGGAATGGAGAGTATTCACTTAAAAGGTACCTGCACTACAGTGTTATTTGGCAGTGGACTTAGATTGTTTTTAAATGTATATTGTAAACCCTATGGCAAACACTAAAAAATTTAAAAAATATATATAAGTGATATGTCAAGAGAGGAGATAAAATGGAACCATATGAACTGTTCCACTGAAGCCAAAAAGAAGAAAAAAGAAAAAATCCACCAAATAGAAAACAGTTGCACATGGTCAAAAATCACACGAAAAGATCCTCAACATCATTAGTCATCAGAGAAGGGCAAGTTAATACTCACAATGAGACACTACTATATAACCTCTAAGATGAAAATTAAAATAAAAACTGATTGCCTGGGGATGTACTTCAGTGGTAGAGTGGTCACCTAGCACTGGTGAGATCCTTAATCCTTAGTACTGCAAATAAACAAAGCAAACAAATAAAATATAATTTGACAGTTCTGCTGAGAAATCTATGAGGATTGCTGGTGGAAATGTAAAGTTTCAGAGTTTATTTTAAAACGAAACATACACTTATTATATGACTCAGCAATTTCAGTCTTATTTACCCAGGAGAACTGGAACCTGGTTTTCTGAAGACATGTGCACAAAATTATAGAAATGGAGAACAGGTTAAGCCTGATGCAGTAGCACACCCTGTTTTCACAGCAATTCAATAGGCTGAGGCAGGAGGATTGCAAGCTTGAGACCAGCCCTAGAAATTTAGGGAGACCATATCTCAAAATAAAAAATAAAAAGGGCTGTGGATGTGGCTTAGTAGTAAAGCATTCCTGGGTTCAATACCCAGTACAAAAAAGGGGGGTGGATGGAAAATAGGTAAGTGGTTGTCAGTGGCTAAGGATAGGGATAAGAAACAAGAGGGAAGTAAGTAGGCCTGAATAAAGGCAACATGAGGAATCCTTAGTGATAAAAATGTCCTATATCTTGACTATTACCAACATAAATATCCTAGTTGTGATGCAATACTATAGTTGTGCAAGATGCAACCATTGGAAGACCCTGGGTAAAGAATATACATATTTGTGACCACACATTGTGTGACTGAATATTTATGTACCAGGTAAAGGATACATGGGGTTTTTCTGTATTATATCCTGGAACTGTATACAAATTTACAATTATCTAAAAATAACATTTTAAAATGTAAGATACGAAGTATACATATAAAATATAATTTGGACAAAAATGCTTAAGAATGGGCCCATTGTATAAAAAAGGTACATTTATAAAAGTAAGTTATCAAGTATAGCTTAACCATTGATTATTGATGCCAGTGGAGGAAAATGAAAGATCAATCAAGATAGAATGTTATTGTAGCTCTAAGGATAATTTCTTCATGTCTCTGGAGGGCATCGGATTCACGCATACAAGCATAACTTTTCAGCAGATTTACCTTACTAAGAACTTTTGACTGAGGGGTCATTCACCCCTCTCTCTCACTTGGCTCTTCCTGAACTATTAATGAGTGTTTGGGCAAATTTGTTTCACTGGTGAAATTATTTAATATGTAGTTAAAACTAATGGAAATGAAATATAAGTTGTCTTTGCTGTTGAAGGAACAGGGGATAATATGATAAAGCAACAAGTAATGACTGCTTGAATTAAATATAATTTTCAAATTTCCCAAACCCAAACCACAGAGATGCTGTCAGACTATGATTTCTTTATGAATGATGCTTAACAAGAAGAGTGGGATCTTTTGCATTATTTCTTGTAAAGCTAGTGCTGACCTGAAATAAAAACTTTTAGGTAACCCAGATAGCATTCAATTCACACAAAGCCACAATACCAAATCCTATAAGGTAGAGGTAGGAGATGAGCCCTCATTCCTCATGGGAAGAGGTGTGTCCAGGCAATTTTGACAATATATAATTTAATATGTCTGTCCAAGTTAGCCATCATGCTGAAAGTTTAGCAATGCCTCATCTAGACTACATGTTCTTAACTTTGGTTGCAAATTGAAATCTCATCCTCAAAAATTCTCATTTAATAGGTCTGGGGAACTACTGGGCATTAGAACTTTAAAGAATTACTCAGATGATTCTAATTTACATCCAAGTGCTGAGAACCACTGCTTTATAGAACATTGGCTAGATATAAATCACAAAATCCTCATGCTGCCATCCTCTGCTGAAATTCACTATTGACCAATTTATATGATTCATACTTTAACAACAATTCTTCTAATAACTTTAATACCTCCTAGACGAGTTCTAGTTTTCTATTCCTATTAATTAAAAATGCTAGTTTAGAGGGTTCTGAAGTATATAGCAGGTTTTAGTACAACTACAATGCATGTTTATACTGTGAGTCATGCCTAAGTTGTCACAAAGGATCTGCCAGGTCAATAATTCATGTTAGATCACTTGAGAGCAGGGATCTAACATTGCTCTCTAGGAGGGAAGGACTAAAGACATTATGCACTAGTGGGTCTGAGGAAAGGATACAGATGTATTGATCTGGATGGCTAAAATTAGCTATATAAATGTGGGACTCAAAGATGGTTAATTCTCACTGAGTTCTTGGCTTAATTAATACTCTTTAGTTAAGATATACATGTAGATGTCTTTGTTTTTTTATTGTTTTCTAAATAATTTATTTTCATGGCTGTCCTAAGAAAATGAAATTTTCTGTCCAGAAGCCACTAGGGCTGTGGGGGTTAGGATTCAAGTCATTCAAGAATATACTTTCTAGATTCAATGTTTTGTATTCTAGTCTCTAGGATTAAATATCAGAGGGTATAATATGCAGCACACATCTACATGACCAGGACACAGTAAATTGCTGCTGGTTTTTCTGGAATCAGGTAATAGGTAAATTATTACTAGCAGATATGAGATGGAATGGATATGAAGTGGAATAATTAATGGATAATTCTAGTAAGTCTTCTCACTTCTCTCAATTTTATAGATCTAGAAAACCACACCTTACAAAATGATTTTTTGTCTGAAAAGGATGAATGAATACAAATGTCAAAGTCATTTTTCAATGAATTAATACTGTGAGAGACAAGACAGAGATGTACTCATGAAGGTGAAGCCCCATAGGAAGGTTCCCTGGTTAGAGAGGATTGTGGTCTGGAAGTGCCAATTTCTCATTGTTGTAGGAAAGCCTTCTTAGGGTCACCTTTCTTGGTCTTCACAGTCTCCAGGGTCCTGTCCTTAGTGTTTTGGGTATTGACCAGATTGCTTTAGAGCACCCATATATGGTCTTTTAGGGACAGTTCTACTCGACACTTGAATTAAACTCATAACAGGTTATTTTATTTTTATTTTTTATACTGGAGATTGAATGCAGGGGTGCTTAACAACTGGGTGACATTTCCAGCCCTTTTTATTTTATATTTTGAGACAGGGTCTAGCTGAGTTGCTGAGAACCTTGCTAAGTTGCTGAGGCTGGCCTTGAACTTGCAATCCTCCTGTCTCAACCTCCTGAGCTGCTGGGATTACAGGTGTTCACCACTGTTCCCAGCCATAATAGACATTTTAACTAGAATAGGCACCTATTGATTGATTGTGGGGACCATCATGTTCTAAATGCTGAAACTGCAATATTTTTATCCACCCTTTGTTTATCATTCTTCTGCCCTAGTTTTAAGCTTTTGAAATACTAACCAGAAGATTTCTTGATGAGCCTGGCATGAGAATAAAGCAGATAAATAGAATGGTGTATCAGCCAGGGATATTATTTGCAAGCAACAGAAATTAACTTCTGGCTTATTTGAGAAAAGAGGAGGAAGAGAAGAGGAAGAGAGAGAGGAGAAGGAGTGTGTAGAGGAGGATGAAAAGAAGTTTGTGAGAGAATAGCAGATAGTTCACACAATCACTAAGCATCCAGAGGAACCAGGCTCAAGTGGACAGACACAAAGGGAGCCTCTAAGTTGAAATCATGGATAAAAATCACGTTTCTGAGGCACTTGACAAATAGCATCCTAACCATTTCTGCCATTGAAGGTGGCCTAGATTCTGGCTGACCTTTGCAGTGACTCTGAAGAGTTTGCTGCCCAGAAGGAAGCAAAAAACTGCTACTGCCAACACAAAGAATTTTCCTTATTTTTGTGCCAGTAGCTCCAAAATTAAAATCTCTTGTGGAAATGGCCAATAGACATGCTCATGCTGTAACTGGCAGGGTTGCTGGAACAAAAACATTTTCAATGTGTAGTTATAGTTAGGTTGGCTTCCCTCAAAACTTAGAATGTGGAAAATTCCCCAGACACAGGAAAGGGGCATTAGGTATTAGGTAGCTAAAACAATGACAGGTGTCCATCGTGAATTAATTAAGGGGTTGTTATCAACATCAGGAAAACCTAATGTGTGTATTTATGTATTTATATCTATTTAGAGATCATATCTAAGGAACAAGTAGTTTGCTTTTCTTCCCCAGTGTCTCTTTCACTAGCGCAATGTTAGATTCATTTGATTTTCAGGAAGTTATCCTGTTTTACTTTACAGGTGATTATATAGAGTCCATTCTTAAGTCAAAGTTTCTCTTACATTGTGTTTTGATTCACTTAGTATCAGCCTCAGAATCATTGTTGTTTTAAGCAAATGACTTAAACAACCACCTTGAAGATTACACAGCATAGGTACCACATGACCACATGGATACAGGATGGCAAATACCATCCAGAGAGGTGTGTTTTGTCTATGAACAGTGGGATGCATCAACGGTTGTGCTAGTGAGGGGGCCTACACACTGTCATTACACTTTTTTTTTAATAGTCAAGTAAGGTAAGAAAAGGGAACTTGCAACTTAGGTGGAAGGGGAAATTGTTTGAGCTTGGGCACTGCTAGCTGTCCAGGGGAGCTGTATACATTTTCCTATCAATAGGACTCTTTGTGGGATGTTGAGAGCATATGTAGCCCCTGTCACTGCTTGCCTATTTCCAGCTGGTAGACAATTCTCTCACCATATCTATGTAAAGAACATCCTAGTTGTAATTTTGTGGATTGGTCTCTGTGTCCTCTATTCTTTACCACTGGTCTACCCACCTGTTTTGGTACCAGTACCATGCTGTTTTGTTACTATTCCTCTATAATATAGTTTGAAATCTGGTATGGCTATACCACCTGTTTCACTCTTCCTGCTTAGGATTACTTTAGCTATTCTGGGTCTTGTTTCTCCAGATGAATTTCATGATTGCTTTTTCTATTTCTGCGAGGAATGCCATTGGGATTTTGATTGGCATTGCATTAAACCTATAGACAAAGGTGCTAAAAGCATGCAATGGAGAAAGGATAGCATCTTCAACAAATGTTGCTGGGAAAATTGGAAATCCATATGCATCAAAATGAAATTGAATCTCTTTCTCTCACCATGCACAAAAGTTAACTCGAAATGGATAAAAGAACTAGGAATCAAACCAGAGACTCTGCATCTAATAGAAGAAAAAGTTGTCCCTAATCTCCATCTCATGGGATAGGGCTCCAAATTCCTTAATAGGACACCTATAGCATGAGAGTTAAAATCAGGAATCAACAAATGGGACATATTCAAACTAAAGTTTTTTTCTCAGCAAGAGAAATAATAAGTGAGGTAAATAGAAAGCCTACATCCTGGGAACAAAGTTTTACCCCTCACACTTCAGATAGAGTGCTAATCTCCAGAGTATACAAAGAACTCAAAAAGTTAAACAACAACAACAAAAAATAACCCAATCAACAAATGGGCCAAAGATCTAAACAGACACTTCACAGAGGAAGATATACAAGCAATCAACAAATACACGCAAAAAAATGCTCACCATCTCTAGCTATCAGAGAAATGCAAATTAAACCACTCTAAGATACCATCTCACTCCAGTAAGAAAGGCAGCCATTATGAAGTCAAACAATAACAAGTGCTGGCAAGGATGTGGAGAAAAAGGTACACTCGTACATTGCTGGTGGGACTGCAAACTGGTGCAGCCAATTTGGAGAACAGTATGGAGATTCCTTGGAAAGCTAGGAATGGAACCACCATTTGACCCAGCTATTGCCCTTCTCAGACTGTACCCAAAAGACCTAAAAAGAGCATACTACAGGGACACAGCTACATCAATGTTCATAGCAGCACAATTCACAATAGCTAGACTGTGGAACCAACCCAGATGCCCTTCAACAGATGAATGGATTAAAAAATGTGGCATTTATACACAATGGAATATTACCAGTAAAAAATAACAAAATCATGGCATTTGCAGGGAAATGGATGGCACTAGAGCAAATTATGCTAAGCGAAATTAGCTAATCCCTAAAAAACAAATGCCCAATGTCTTCACTGATATAAGGGAGGTGACTCAAAACAGAGTAGGAAGGAAGAGCATGAGAAGAAGATTACCACGAAATAAGGAAAAGAGGAGGGAGGGAAAGGGAGGGAGAAGGGAAAATGCATGGAAGACAGAAGGAGACCCTCATGGGTTCACAAAATACATATACGATGGTGTGAGGGGGAAGGGAAGGGAAAAAAAGAGATAAGTGTCACAGTAGTATGAGTAGACAATAGGGAAGGGAGAGGAGGGGAGGGAGGGGAGATAGGGAGGGCAGCAGAATACAACTGACACTAGGATTGCTGTATGTATACACGTGGATGTATAACCAATGTGATTCTGCAGTTTGTACACGTGGAAAAATGAGAATTCATACCCTATTTGAATCAAATGTATGATATGTCAAGATCATTGTATTGTCTTGAACAACTAATAAAAAAATAAAAATTTTTAAAAAAGAATATCCTAGTTGAACTAAGAATCTTTGTATAGCCACAAAGCTGGTTTTGACAATACAAAGAAAATCAGACTTGAGGCCTAGACTCATACTAACAAACTCACGCAGATATTGATTGACACCAGAGTGCTAATTTATTAATTTACAATGAGAAATAAACCTGACAGAGTATAATCTGGTTGACTGTTTCTTTCCCTGCTTTTTTTTTGTTGTTGTTAGTAGGGATTGAACTCAGGGTGCTTAACCACTGAGCCACATCCCTAGTCCTTTCTGTTTTTTTTTTTATTTTGAGACTGGGTCTTGCTAAGTTGCTGAGGCTTGCTTTGAGCTTGCCATCCTCCTGCCTCAGCCTCCCAAGCCACTGGGATTACAGATATGTGCCACCATGCCTGGCTTTTTGTTTCCCTCTGAAGAAAAAAATCTAGTTTACAAAAGAAAGATTGCTTGAGGAGTAGAAAATATTTGATTTGGGGGCTGAGGTTATGGTTCAGCAGTACAGCACTCATCTAGCATGTGGGAGGCCCTGGGTTCCATCTTCAGTACCAATGAAAATAAATCAAATAAAGGTATTGTGTCCAACTACAACTAAAAAATAAATATTTTAAAAAAAGAAAGAAAATATTTGATTTTGCTTACCATCTTATCCCTAGGGTCTTGAGTAGTGCCAGAAAGAGAACAGGCACTCAATAAACATTTGATGAATGAATGAGTGCTATGAAAGTTGTTCATAGGGTCTTAACTGCTACTGCCATTGAGATAGACACCCGTTCACCAGAAACAGAGAAGTTACACAATGTAAAAAATGGGTCAGTTTTGGTGTTAGACAAATAAGAGGCTAGATTCCCCCATCTGAAACTTACTTTACTGTTTCAATTAGTAAAGTAAGTAAAGTGAAAGTAAAATAAGTATAATTCATATAATTAGGTTTGATTATATATAAACCCCCCAAACAACTTCTTTGAATATGTTCAATGTTTAGTTCTCCATCATGGAAAAGACTGGAGGAGGGCAGCTCAGGGATGGTGTAACAGCTTCACAATGTTTATGGACTCACATTGTTACCACTCTATTCCAACATCTCAGTGTGTGACTTTCATTTTTACAGTTATATCATGACCCAAGATGGCTTCTGAGCTTCAGCCATCACATCTGCATTGCAAGAAGAAATACATGGAAAAGGCAAAATGGCAAAACAGAATCCCCTTTCAGACATGCCAGATTTCTTTAAATAGCCTTCCCTCAAATCCCCTCACAACACTACCACTTATATTTTGTGGTCCAGAAATCTGTCATATAGCTAAAACTTGTTGCAAAGAAGACTGGGAAATGTGGTCTTTTCATCCTTCTGCCAATGTGCCCAGTTGAAAATCCACATTCTATTACTAGAAAAAATGGGGAGAAATGCCTGTATGGATAAATAACTTGAAATTTCTTGAATAGAGATTTAATACAATAGGTAAAGCACCAACATGCTCCAAAAAATGATCATTACCAAATATGTTCACTGAAAGAAATTTCTGCCAGCTGATACACTTAATTAGTTTAACTATCATATCCCTTTGATTATGTTGATACCAACACACTGACAAAGTGATAAGAATAGCTGTTTATTAAATGCTTTTTAGGTGTGGACTTCATGATGGCACTATACATGTATTATTTCAATTAAATTTCACAATAGCTTCTTAGGTAAGTATAAACATTTTATAAAAGAAGAGCCTGAGATCTCAATAATCAGCACAAGTTTAAACAGAAGTAGAATTCTAAGAGTCAACTCCCAAATCTGATTCTACATGATGCTTTAATCCTTCCAATATAATGTTAAAGAGAACAAATTATAAACAATATTTTAAAACAATAATTCTACCATCTCAGAAGATACAGTCCATTTTGCATATCGCATTCACATAATTATTCAAAATATTGTTGCAATTAAATGAGCATACATCATTTTGCCCTCTGCTGTTTTCACTTTATGAAATATCATAAACAATTTCCAGGTTTTGCATTTTCCTAATTACTTTCCTTTTGATATCACATCATTAATCTGCTGCTCTGTAGTGGACGTTTAGATCCCAAATTTTTGCTAACATAAATGGCACGCATTAACATCTTTGCATTTCTTTTCATCTTTATTATTTCTTACAAAACTTTTATATGTGAGTTGGGCATGGTGGTACATGCCTATAATCCCAGCTATGCAGAAGGCTGAGACAGGAGGATTGCAAATTGGAGGCCAGCCTGGGCAATTTAGAAAGACCTGGTTTCAAAAGAAAATAAAAAGGGCTGGGAATGTTGCTCAGTGGTAGAGTGCTTGCCTAGCATGCATAAGACTTGGATTCAATCCTCATTACTGAAAAAAATTTACATAGGGAAATAATGGCTTAAAATATATAACCATGCTTATTGTACTCACATTGCAATGTTATGTTCCAAAATATTGTACCAATTTACACTGCCACCTTTAACACCGGAGCAGTGCACACTTCACGTTACCAGCAGTGGATAGTGTTTATATAAAGAGCTATAGAGAGTTAAAAAGGCAAAATTATATTGTTATGCATGTATGAATATGTAACAAAAAAATCCCATTCCTATGTACAACTCTAATGCACAATAAAAAAAAAAAAAGTAGAAACATATCAAGACCAGGCACATAAGAATTTTGAATGGGATTCAAAAATATTTTGTAGGTTATGTTATGGACTGAATATGTGTCAGAAGGAGAAACAGGGAGTAAAAATAGGTTTATTGGGTATTAAGTAATGTTACTAATCATTATTTAAACAAAATGGTCATCACACGAAGAAGAGGTCTACAAGCATGTGGGCAAAAGTGTAGAGAAAATATTACCAATGTACAGTAAGCATTATTCAATAAAATATACCTATTTGGAAAAAGAAAAAAATGAGATGCTTACATTGCATGTATTGTACCATACACAAGAATCTAATGCCCTTTTGTCTTTCAAAACATTAACATTTTGGAGGAGTCCAGGCAAGATGCTTTGTAAGTCATCCTGCACTGTGTATCTATAAGTGGTCCTATACTTTGAAAAAGTCTGATTGTTTCTTCATGTTTAGATTCAGGCTAGTGTGTGTTGTATTTGCAAGAAGAGCATATAGGCGATGTTGTTCTTTTCTCAAGTGCATCACATCAGGTCAAATGTGATGAGGTTAGACTGCCACTTATTAGTGATGCTTCTTTTGGTCATTTGGTTAAGATGATGCATATACTTTTTTTTTTCTTTTGTACCAGGGATTGAACCCAAGGGTGTTTAACCACAGAGCCACATCAAAGCCCTTTCCATGTTTTTTTTTTTTAATTTATTATTAATTTTGAGATAGAGTCTCACTAAGTTGTTCAGGGCCTTGCTAAGTTGCTGAGGGTCGCTTTGAACTCATGATTCTCCAGCCTCAGTTTCCCAAGTTGCTGGGATTACAGGCGTGAGCCACTGCTCTGAGCGGTGCATATACCTTTAAGTTAGGACACACACACACACACACACACACACACACAGTGTTCACATTCCTTGAGGCAAAGGATCAGACAAAACTCAGAGTGCGCACCAGGAGGCAGTCGTTTTCCGGGTTTGGGGGAGGGGGACCAGGGGGCCAGCCCTACCACACCCACCTTCCTGCCCGCCCGCGCCTCTTTGCTTAGAAAATCATTTCTCAGAACCAGAGAGCCCCTACTCCCACGCGCCCAAATCTTTTCCCAGTAGCTTGCGTGCGCCTGCGCAGATCCTCTGCCAAGCTCCTTTACAGAGCCTGACCGCTTCTTTCTCCAGCTCTCTTCCGGTCTCTTCTCAGCTCAAGTTTTTCCCTGAGGGGTCATCACAGGGCGCCAAATGCGCGCCCGCGGGAAGGCCCGGGGGGCGGGGCGCGGTGCTGTGCGGCACGTCAGTGGCCTTCCTGGCGGAAGTCCACAGCCTCCCAAGCCTCTGTTTGGCTTTCAGGCTGGCGCCTATCTCGGCCCCCGAGCCAGTTTCGGGCTGGTTGGCGCGGAATCGGGAGACTGCGGGACTATAGCGCCTGTGAACGGTGACGACTGCGAACTGGGGGCAAGCGGTTTGGGACGACTCCGCACTCAGAGCACTGGTTGGGAGTGTGGGGACAGCAGCGTGATTGCGTGTGGTGGTGGTGGTGGTGGTGGTGGGGTCTTTGCTTTATTTTTTCCGAAGGAGGCGTGCGCCGGGTTCGCTGTGCGGGTCTGCTTTGGCTCAGACCTTGTGGTTCAGGGCGGGGGCCTTTCGGGTTCAGAACCAGCATTCTAGTAGGGCGGCTTGCAAATCCGAGCCACCCTTTGCAGGGTTTTCTGTTTGGGAGACTGTCACATCTCTGTCAGCAAGTGACCCCTTTTAAAAATTCCTTTGGTAAGTCATACCCACGTGTGGGAACAACTTCAGCGAGACTGGGGTCGGTGGGGCACTGGCCTGATCGAGGGTATTTCACTTCTCCACTTTGAGGACTACGACAGAAGATATTTGCCCCTCCCTTGCTAGAAACTCCCAGAAAATTGTTACACTTTCTAACTAGGCAGGAGAGAAAGCTGCAAGTGCTGACACCATATACAAATGCGTTTTGTCTTTTTAGTAATGGATTTCTATTTTATGCAGTAACACTTTTTCTTTCAAATTATTCTATGGAAAGTTCTTCAAGTGCTGCTATTTTTTAGCGTTCAAATCTAATCATTTTGGCGAAGTTCCTAAAAAATACATCAATTCAGCATTTCGGGTACATTGTATATCACTCAGTTTGTCAGTGATAATCTTTTACTTCCAAAAATAGAATACAAAAATGCAAATAGATTCGTCTGATTTCTGATTTTTGAACAGTGTTCAACTAAAATGTGACTTAACTTCCGTGAACTTCTAACATAAAATCAGATGCTTCACTTTTTTAGCCCAAGCATCTCCTGTCACTCAAATACATCACCATTAATGAGAACTTGCTTCCTAATCAGCTTCCTTTGCATTCAGCTAGTTGTAAATCACAGATTTCAATTTGTTCTTTAACCTTTCGTTTTTTAAGACAATTTATTTTGGAGAGTCGACTAGCCTGGATTACAAATGGGATATGGGATGTGAGTATCTGAACAGTCTTTGCAGCCTTCTATCAGTGATTTGCCACTAAGCCCTTTCTTCACCCTAAAAACTGTATGCCATCCATGAACATCAAGAAATCACTCTCTGGAGGATACTGTGCAATCTTGAGACCCCTCTTAAGTCATGATGTTGATTAAGTACTTGCTGAGAACTTGTGACTGGAATTTTTCCTTTAGAGCAGACTGAAAGATTGTTACCTGAAAGACTTATTTTGCAAGCTAGTGTCTTGGCCTGCTTTTGGGGAGGATGGAGGTACTCCAGATAGTAATTTTAAAACAAATATTTAAGTCTTTGAAAATGGATTTTTTTCATGCTTATTCCTTTATTTACTAGTTACTTACATGAAGCATTAGAGACATGTTCCAAAAAGGGAAATCTGGATTTTGTTTCTTTTAAATGTTAGTAGGTGGAGCACCTTGACAATAGCAGTGAAAAGTTGAAATATCTATAACTATTTTTATGGATGAAAAGAGATCAAGGGGAGTTTAGTGATCAAAAAAGTGGGTATAATGGTTCATTTGTAAATATTTATTATGTACATACCAGGCATAGGTATTCTGCCAGGCTCTGATGATGGGTAGACTAGGCATGGTTTTTGTCCTCATGAGTTGAGATGAATTTCCAGTTATATGCAGTGCTGTGTTGAATCTTCCCTGATGAAACTGCTTTGCTTTATTTTTGCTCTCTGAAACCAGACTATGTATGTGGGAGTATATGTATGTGTATTTGACTGCCCTGCATCTACACAAAGAGAAACAAATATAAACATTAAATTACTTTATGTTGCTAAGTACAAATGAAGATAGCCATCCTCATGTAATTCTTACAGCTTTATGAAGTAGATAGATGTGGTTTATTTCCATTTCACAGGACCCTCAGGTTCTGCATTAGTCAGAGAGCTTTGGTATAAGCTGAAGGAACCAACTCTAGCTAATTTAAACTGAAAAGGAATTTATTAGAATTCCATAGCATTTGCACAAATCCTGAAGGACTGGAAATCTGGTCTGCAGGTTGCTTAGCCAGAAACAGTGATTAAAATTGTGCCACAAAACTGGGCCACTGAGGAGGTCATTACCAACCATGACTAAATACTTGATGCTAGATCTTGTACCTTGGGACATTGCTGGCATTGTTGCTTCACATTCTCAATCTTCCTGCAACTCTTGCTACTTCTAGAATCTTCCTTAAGTCCATATATCTCTTATTGGGACATTAGCCACTGGGCAGGTTTTTCTAATCATTAGAGCCTATTTTAATGCCCTAGCTCCAGCTGCAAGAGTGTTTGGGAAAGGGAACTTTCAGCTTGTATAGGCATAGGCTCTGTGAACCCATGGGACTTAAAGTGTGTGTGTGTGTGTGTGGCGTGGGGGGGGGGGGTTCCACAGATTGTTTCAGATGCTGGGCAGCTTCAAATAAAACAGCTGTCCACTGCTGAACTGGTTAACTTGTAGTCTCATATTACCTACTAAATGGCAGAGCTGGGATGTGCTACATCTTAATTTCTCATTTGTACTGCTCACTTTACACTCATGTCAAACTTACCTTCTGCACTGATTTTCTCTTGATTCCTGAGTACACCTTGGATTTGAATACCTTTGTAGTTTGTCTCACACCTCTTCCTCTGTTTGTTCCACTTTTTACCCTGTTCTGTGCTGGTGAAATTCCTTCTAGGCTTGTATTGGAGACCTCCCCTATGAAAACTGACCTGATTTCTCACGGAAAATTAATGGTTCTCTTCTCTACATTTCCTGTCTGCTGTTCTTACCTCTTCTATGGCACTATATTTGTATTATGATGGTAGTCTCAGGGTCTTTTGCTTTACTTGACTGTGAACCTCTTGAGGCTACAGGCAGCTCTGTCTTATTTGTAATTGTACCACAAACCCTGTGTAGTGGAGCAGTGTTTCCTGTGGAGTAAGTCCATTTGAAGACCTTTAGATTTTGTCAGATGTCAAGGGAGTCTTAAAGGGAATATACTGCGGCTAGCTTTTCACTCTTATTGATTGTGTTTAATAATCTCTGAAACCTTTTCATGTAAGCCTACTCAAAAATTTTAAATCATTTGAATTATACCCAAGATTTTGTGACTATCATCATTAAGTACCCACATTACTTAATTTTTACTTAATGCCTTTCCAAAAATGGATTTAAAAGTCAAATGTGAAAGTCAAACAATAGGCTAAGATGTTATAGAGATTCCATTTACAGGAAGCTAAAAAATAAGATTCTCTAATTATACTTGACCTTTAAGATATAATTTTCAACAGTTTATTGCCAGTATTTGGTACATGTTCTTTAGATTGTTTCTTATACTTCAAACAGTCAAACAACTTAGTGTTGTTATGAATATGCCATTAGGGTTGGAGCTTTTAAGATGCCTCTTTATCAATACATCTCCCTTTTTGTGCCTACTCATTTTAATAAATTAGCATGGAATATAGTAGATGGCTGCTGAGCCTAAACTTATGGCTGGCAGGCAGCACTGTCATCTTGATTTGATTATTCATCAGCTGGTATCTGTGGATGAATTCATTTCAGTATGTGTGTGGGGTGGTCAGTTTGTAATGACCAAAAGCATGAAGAGTTAAAAAGTTGAATGAGTGAATGCTGAGGCCCTCTGGTATTTCAATCAGTTTTGACAAAATATATTTTAACCTTGGTAATGTGTTATTATTAACCTGTAATATCATGGTCCACTGAGGTCTTGAAGTCAGTGATAGAATTAATAAGATGGTTCCTTAGAACCATCTTTGTTTTTGTTGTTGTTTTGTTGTCCTCTAATCCTGTCATGATCTTTCAATACCACTATGAACTTTTTTTTTAAATATTTTTTTTTAGTTGTCAATGGCTCTTTATTTATATGTGGAGCTGAGAATCAACCCTGTACCTGACACATGCTAGGCAAGTGCTTTACCACTGAGCCATGACCTCAGCTCACCACTATGAACTTTAAAATTCCACTTTTTTTTTTTGGTTTTAGATGGACACTTTATTTATTTTTTATGTGGTGCTGAGGATCAAACCCAGTGCTTCACACGTGCTAGGCAAGTGCTCTACCACTGAGCTACAGCCCCAGCCCAAGAATAATTCCACTTTTAATGTTTTTACTTTTGCATCTTTATATAGTATCATCTTGTATTAGAATTATGGTACCATCTTTGTTAAATACCCCCAGTCTCTAATGTATTTCTCTTTGAAATTCCAGGTACTTTACCTGAACTTCTATTAGGGCATGTGTTCTACATATTCTTTAAGATCCAATTGCTACTTATCTCCTACATTAGATTGTAGGTAGGGTAAACACAAAGACCATATTTTTTGATCTTTTAGTCCATCATAGCACCTAGTATTTTGCAAAGAACAGATCCTTCTTAAAGACTTTCAAATGTTGATTAATAGGAAGCAAAATGAATTGTTCTTTTATGACCTACTGGATTATTTGTGGCCTGTCATTTCCAATGGAAAGGCTGTAGACTAGCTAACAGCTAATATTTCTGTAGGGTATCAGTTGGCTTTGAGACTTTCCTTTTTTTTTCTGGAAAAAATTAACATTGGCTTCAGTTGTAACAGGATCTTAGAGAAGATTTTTGAAGAACTACAGGATCTGCATATTTGGCCATGAGCTTTGTGAATTATTTTACATTATAATATTTAATTTAATATTACATATAATAAAATTGCATATTATTGTTGACTAGAAGTGTTCTTCATTTTTTTTTGGGGGGGTACTGGGGATTGAACTCAGGGGCACTTTACCACTGAGCTACATCCCCCAGCCCTTTTTATTTTGAGACAGAGTCTCATGAAGTTGCTTAGAGCCTTACTAAGTTGCTGAGGCTGGCCTTGAGCTTGCAATTTTTCTGTCTCAGCCTCTCTAGTCACTGGGATTACAGGCATGCACCACCATGCCTGGCTGTGATTTTGTAACATCTCCTATACCTTTCTGTTTTTATCACCTGTGTCAGATTCAGGAAGTTTTGTAACTTCTCGGGCTCGTCGAGAAAAAAAGTCAAAGAAAGGTCGCCAAGAAGCTCTAGAAAGACTGAAAAAGGCTAAAGCCGGTGAGAAGTATAAATAAGAAGTAAGTAACCATTTTTCTTCCTGTACTTTATCTAATTTATAGCCTGCTGGTAGTGTGTGTCACCTCTGTAACTGTATTAGTCATCTTTTTGTCCCAGTGATCAAAAGACCTGACAGGAACAACATAGAGGAGGAAAAGTTTGCTTTGGCTCTCTGTTTCAGAGATTGAATTCATAGTTGGCCAATTCCATAGCTCTTGGGCTATGGAGAGAGGCAGAACATTGTGGCATAAAGGCATGGCAGAGAAAAAGCAGCTCAGAATATGGCAATGGGGGGAAGGAGGGAGAGAGAGAGAGAGAGAGAGAGAGAGAGAGAGAGAGAGAGAGAGAGAGATTGATTGATTTCTGCTCACCAAGGACAAAATATAAACCCCAAAGGCACACCCCAGTGACCTACCTCCTATAGCCACACCTTATCTGCCTATAGTTAATGCCCAGTCAATCGATCCACCGATCAGGTTAAGGCTTTTATAACCTAATCATTTCACCTCTGAACATTCTAGCATTGTCTCACACATGAGCTTTTGGGGCATACTGTATACCTAAACTGTAACCTGCTTGAAATAATACTTTCCCAGAATAGCTTCAGTTGAGGACTGAATACAAGTCATTAGTAACAAAGCAAAACTACAAAACACCCTTTGACTTTTATAAAGTTGTTTTAGGGTTTACAAAGTATTTTCACACATATTTGAGCCACCAAAGAAGAAATCACATGGATTTAGAAATATTTGTGTATTTCTAAATACTAACTTAATTTAATAGTAATTATGAGGTAGATTTATAGATTATGGAGAGTACTCATTCCTTAAAAGTTCCTGTAAGGCACTTTACAGATGAGTTTAAAATTCCAAAATTAAAGTAGCTATATCTATACTTTCCTTATTTGGTGTGCTGTGTCTCTGCTAGGTCCCTTGGCTTCGCTGGGGGAACTGAGTGATGCTTTAACTTTAAAGTCTTTAGCAGCCTAGTTAAGTACCTTCTCCTTGGACAGTATTGTTTTAATTTGCAAGGGAATGGAGACTTGGACCTTACTTCTGCAATGTCCTGCTTGTAAGATTGAATGTAATACACTTTTGGTGGTTTTCCTCTGCTCATTATTTTTGCCCTGTATGCAAAAAGTAAAGTGATTACCATCTATATATCATGGTTTAGCTTTACCTTCAGCACTCTTTCTGAGTATCTTAACTGCCAAGGCTAGAAAGTGATTAATGCTAGAAAATAATAATACCTAACTTTATTTTTCAGCTGACACTATTATAAGTGATTTTACTAATATATTTATTCATTTAATCCATCTAGTAACCATATATAAATTAGATATTATGACTAACAACAGTTTGAGGTGAGGGCACAGAAATTCAGTGAGATCACATGGCAGATCCTTTATTTAGACCCAGGCAGTCTGGGTTTGTAATATGCACATTTCACTATGGCCTTTACTGTACTGGGCAATTAAGCAAATAGAAGAGGATTTTTTGCCATGTGGCTGGCACCATTTGTTCAGTTAAGGGAGGCAATCAGATAATAAAAAGGTTGCTAAAAGAATTAGAGTGAAGCAAAAGTAAAGCATTTTTAATGTAGGTTTTGTGGGGCTTTTCTGATGTTGGCACAATTTGGCTGATTTCTCTTTAAACTCTGTGATATTAATTGTATGGCTCCCCAGCACTAATAAATAAAGAGTCAGGGCCTGGGATTGTGGCTCAGTGGTAGAGCGCTTGCTTAGTGTGTGTGGGGCCCTGGGTTTGACCCTTAGCACCACTTATAAAATAAATAAATAATAAATAAAACAAAGGTATTGTGTCCACTGCAACTAAAAAATATTGAAAAAATAAAGAGTCAAAAGAACTTTTTATTCAAAATTATTTTTTTAAATATTTATTTTTTAATTGTAGGTGGACACCATATCTTTATTTTATTTTTATGTGGTGCTGAGGATCAAACCCAGTGCTCCACACATGCCAGGAGAGTGCTATACCTCTGAGCCACACCCCAGCCCCCAAAATGATTTTTAAAAATAGTTTTCTTAGCCAGGTGCAGTGGTGCATGCCTATAATCCCAGCAACTTGGGAGGTTGAGGCAGGAGGATCACAAGGTTGAGGCCAGCCTAAGCAACTTAGTGAGACACTATCTCAAAAAATAAAAAGGCTGGGGCTGAGGCTCAGTGGCAGAGCACTTGCCTAGCATGTGTGAGGCACTAGATTTGATCCTTAGCACTGCATACAAAAATAAAATAAAGTCATGCTGTCCATCTACAACCACAAAGAAAAACAAAAAGGACTGGGGATTTAGCTCAATGGTAAAGCACCCGTGAATTCAATCCTCAGTATCAAAAAGAGAAAGTTTTCTAGGATCTTCTTAATATTATATAAATCAACTGGGCACAGTGGCACCTGCCTATGGTCTCAATGGCTCAGGAGGCTGAGGTAGGAGGATCACAAATTCAAGGCCAACCTCAGAAACTTAGCAAGACTCTATCTCAATATAAAAAGTAAAAGGGTTTGGGGATGTAGCTCAGTGGTAAAGTGCCCCTGGGTTCAATCCCCAGTACCATCCCCTCAAAAATAGTATATAAATCAGTTGGACATGATGGCACATGCCTATAATCCCAGTGGCTTGGGAGGCTGAGGCAGTAGGATCACGAGTTCAAAGCCAGCCTCAATAATGGCAAGGTGCAAATCAATCCAGTGAGACCCTGTCTCTAAATAAAATATAAAAAATGGTTGGGGATATGGCTCAGTGGTCAAGTGCCCCTGAGTTCAATCCCCGGTACCCCCCCAAATAGCTTATAAATCAATTATTTAAATAAAAAACAACAGTATCCCTTCAACCAACAATAATAATTATGCCAGCCTCCCCTCCCAAAAAAGAAAATTGGTTAATATGATAATATTAATTGGACTAGTTTACATTTGGCTTGTTAATAAGTTTGGTAGAGTAGGTCGTTTTTTATCAAATGGTAAAAGGCCAAATCAGTACCTGCCAGTGATCCCTAGAGAGTAAGTTAAAAAAGAGGTGAAACAAAACCTAGTCCTGTAATCATTATATGCTTTATAGGTGTGGCAGAAATCAGTCAGCTCTGTTCATCAAGCTCTCAAATCTCTGTGTCCCAGGTTTTTCCTAGAGTCTTAGCTCTTCAGGTAGAGTTAGTCATCTCCCCTGATATCCTATTTGAAAAATGCAGAACTCTTGAGAGAAGGCGGATATTTTTCATGAGATATCTATGAAATCTTCCTAACCAGCTCACCAGATTCTCATTTGGGGTGTATGTGGCCTATTACCATGGGCAGTGGCAGCAATGGTGCACTTCTGTTATTTTGTGCAGAGGTATTCTACTTTAGTTGTACCAGTAGCTCATGGTACTATGACCCTTTGACAGGCAGCTAGTGTGGCTACTTTCTCTGGACTTGCCTTTCAAACAGCTCAGCATATAAATCCCTGTGCAGTTTCAAAACCTGAGAGTGGTGGAGGATCAGTGGTGAAGCAAAGAGCGAACACTCAAAAGCCTTTTCTTGTTGGCTTATAGAAGAATATGCTTGTTTTGCCAAATTTTTTAGGGGGCTGGATGAGGGAGATTTTCCTTTTGCATTTTATTTAGTCAAACAGGCATTAAAATTGTTGTCTATTTGTAGAACATCCATCAGTAATGGAGAAAGAGGTGGTATGCCTTACAGGTTTGCTAAGTATAGGAGCAACCAGTCTAGAAATTACAAGTGAATAATCCCCAAAGCAGCTAATGAAGAATTGGCTATAATTCAGTTTGGTTTTTATGAAGTAGATGAGTAATTGATGGTGTGACAAGTATATTATGCTAATGGAATCATTTAATATCTTATGTTAACACCCACCTAAAAGGAATACTAAGTTAATTGATGTCTATTTAAGGAAAACCCTGTAGTGGTATTGAATGTCAGAACTCATGATTTGGTTGCAGCTTCTCCATCAGGCTGCCATTCCAGTTTCAATTTGACAATTTTTTTTTCATAAGAATTGTTTAACACTTTCACTCCATTTGAAGCTTTTTCTCAAACTTGTATAATGGCAGATCGAGGACTTCACAAGTGTTTATGAAGAAGTTGATGAAGATCAGTATTCGAAGCTGGTTCAGGCACGGAAGGATAATGACTGGATTGTGGATGATGGTATGTAGGAGGAAATTACCTGCCAGGCACTGTGTTAGTTGCTTTTTGTAGGTTTTCATGTGGAGTTTCTACTTTGCCTGGGTGGAGGGAAGGCATTGTTAGAATCATACCTTTGGTTTGGATCATTTTTAGTTATTTGAGGATGAGGAAGCAGAACAATAAGAAGTTGATTTGGCAACATTTTGGAGAATCAAGGCACATACCTCAAGATATAGTAAAAATCATCCAGGAAACAACTCTGTGGGAATTGTGAAGATGCATGAGACCCTGCATTCAACCCCCAACACCAAAGTGGGGAAGGGTGAATTGGGAGGAGGGTGAATTGGAGTGAATTGTTTCTGTGGGGCCAAAACACAGCATCTGAATTAAGGGACAGAGGTTGAGGTTCTCTTTTCTCCTTTGCAACTGTGTGACTGTGGCCAAGTTACTTAATGCCATTGAGCCACAAGTTTTTATTCTATAAATGGAGATAAGAAAACTATCTCCCTGATTGCTGCAAGGAGCACATGAAGTTTTAGGTATGAGAGGTAATATGAGCAATGGAAAGTACTGTAAAAGCTGGTTCTTTTCTACTGTTCTTCTGTCCCTTGTATAAAGCTTCCTGCTTATATGATTGCTGACCACAGGAAGGAGATATAGACTGTGTCTGTGATTATGTTTCTATTTCTGTAATAGAGCTCAGCTATGTTCTAATTTTCCCATGTAGACTAGGGTTTTTAAAAAATTCTTCTGGTAGAGTAAAATACCTGTGAAGCAAGCTTTTGTAGCTAAGTTTTTGATCCTGTGGGACCAGATCATTTCCCTGTTTCACCTAGCTAGGTATAGTATATATTTGGTTTTGATGCCACATCTGCTGTGTGGATGACCTGCATTGTCTGAGACCTGTTTGAATAGGATTCTGCTGTACTTATAAATGGAACAGACTAGGAGAACATCTGAGTGGGTACAAAAGCATTCTTTTTGCCAAGGCTAAAATATTGTTGGTGACTTGTGAAAACTTGATCCCAATATTAAATTTTGTTCCTGCAGATGGTATTGGTTATGTGGAAGACAGCGGAGAGATTTTTGATGATGATCTTGAAGATAATGCTCTTGAAACCAGTGAGAAAGGTACCTACAAGAGAATGTCATTTTGAGATTTGAAGAATTGTCTAAACTTTTAAGATGACTTGGTATTCTGAAACAGTCTCCTTTTGAGGGAGAAGAACCTACACAATTATTTTTAGATAGAGTATATGTTCTGACAGTGAGAGAATCACAGTTGTGTAGAAAATTAAATATAAGAAACAAAAACAGTACCAGAAAGTATGAAATTTTTAGTCCAATGGTCAGTTTAGAGTTGTTGATATTGAGGACTGCCATAGTAAGTGATGTGTTTTAATTCCTACTGAAATGATGAACTCAGAATTTTAGCTCTTCAGTAATTGTACAGTACAATAACAAAGTTTAATACTAGTGTAATCAGCTTGCTTTGTTTAATTGAAATTTAAAATGATATGAATGAATGTGTTAAATTTTCTTAACTGTACAATCTTGGCATTTTTTTCAGGTAAACAAGCCAGATTTAGTTCTGTAAAATGAGAATGGGAAATACTCCTTGGTTTTGTTTTTTTTTTTTTTTGGTTTAGTTTGTTAATTGGTCTTCTACCACCAAGTGATAGATAAGGGATCAGCAAACTATGGCTTAATATTTTTGGAAAAAAAAAACACTTCATTGAGATATAACTCACATGCTGTGTAATTCACTCATTTAAAGTATAAAATTCATCACAGAATTGTGCAGCTATAACCATAGGTTATTTTAGAACATTCTCCATTAACAGCCCCCCCCATATCATCAAATCATATCTGTTTTTATACAGCCATTGAGCTAAGGAAAGGTTTTTATGTTTCCAAAGTGCGTCGTGTGTGTGTTTGGTGCTGGAGATTGAACCCAGGGCCTTGTGCATGGGAGGCAAACACTCTACTAACTGAACTATATCCCCAGCCCCCAAAGTGTGTTTTTTGAAAAAACGATAAATATAAAGAATACATAATCATGTTACAGAATCCTATTTGGCCACAAAGCCTTACGTCTCTGCTATCATGCTCTTACAGAGGGAGTGGACTCTCATTTGCACATTAATGTTTTGCAACATTTGTTTCCTCTCCCCTTTCCAACCACTGACACAGACTAATTGTTGGTGAAATTTTTGAACTTCAGAAGTCCCTTTCTAAGAATAAAGGCTCTCATCTGCTTAACCACAGTAATATTATCATTTATCATTGTCTATAGTAATATGTGTCCAGTTTGCTGAGTCTTTTGCAGCCTTTTTTTTTTTTTTTTTTTTTTTGCAGTATTGGAAATTGACCCTGGGCTTGCTTCGCATACACAAGGCCCTGAATTCATGCCCTCTGTAAAGAGCATTCCATTCCCTTAGTGTTGATAATAAATTTGATCTCCTGGTTAAGATGATATGTCAGATTCCTTCTAAAGCTACCTTTCCCCCTTTATGATTAACGCAAATAAGTGGTGATAATTTGAGACCATGTGTATATCCCATTTTCCCATGAATTTTCACCCAGTGCTTTCAGCATCTGTTGATGATTCTCTCCTTTTAAATTTTTTCTATTATTTTTGAGATAGAGTCTTGCTACGTTGCCCAGGCTGGCCTTGAACTTCTAGGGTCAGGTGATCTTCGTGCTTAAGCCTCCTTAGTGGCTGGGTCTACAGGTGCATGCCACTGCACTCAGCTTCTTTCCTTTTTAAAATTATCAATTCAAACTCATGGGTTTCTAGAAAATTTACTGTTATAATTCAGTGCTACCATTTCTCCTTTCGGTGTTCAAATTATCCCAGATTTAGCTGGTAGGAGTGAAACCCCTTTTAGTTGGTGCCTGCATCCTTTTGATGTGATCCAATCAGTCTGAGCATTTCCTATCTATCAGGGCTGAGAAGATGTTCAAAGTTTACCTTGTACTCCTCCTGTACCAGACTTGGAATCAACTGTTTCTAGCCACTATCTGGTTCCTTTCATGGGGAATATTATTCAGATCTGGGAGAAGGATGTGTTTATTGCTCTTGGGGTATGATGGTTTCTAGCTTCTAGGCCCTTTTGGTGAACAGAACTAGGAAATTATGTATGTTTTGAATTCATACTGATAAATTTTATCCCAGTCCAATACTACTGAATTCATCTTCTCAATTCATATTTTTACACTTTCAATGAAAATCCTTGTTTTCTGAAATATACACAGTTGATTTAGAATTACTAAACCAACAACCTTTCTGTTTATTTTAAGGTACATTTTTTTTAGTTATAGGTGGACACAATATATTTTATTTTGAGGATCGAACGCAGTGCCTTATGCGTGCTAGGCAAGCACTCTACCTCTGAGCCACAACCCCAGCCCTCTATTAACAACCTTTCTAAGTAAAGTTTATGATTTCTTTGCAATTTTACTTGTTCTTGGTGTATATCCCTCTAAAGATTTATTGTGAGAGTTTATAGGTTCATTTGTTTTTGTATTCAAATTTTTAAAAGTCTTTAACTTTTTACAATATTATAAAATAACTATATAATGTCAAAATCAAAATGATATCAAGAGATATATGCAGAAAAGTCTTGCTCTTATTCCTATGCCTTCTGACTTATTTCTACCCATCTCTATAAATAACCATTTTAATTAATTTCTGGTTTATCTTTCCTTTATTCACAGTTATTAAAAAAAAAAACATATGTTTGGTTTTCCCTCAGAGGGGATGTTATTTATTCATTCATCCATCCATTAGAGTATGAATGGACCAATTTCTGCCAAACTGTAGTGTAGAAACTCTATACACTGGGACCCTTTTGTAGAATTGTGGCAAATTGTGTATTTGTAGTTTATATGCGTCCTGGAAGATAGAATGAACCCATTTACTGTATTATGTCCCAGAATCAAGGAGACCTGTGTTATGGCTATATTGTTAATTATATCAACTGGACATAGTCCCGAACACCTATGTAGATTTTAGTTTTGGTCAGCTGCAAATTAGGATGTTGGACTGGTTAAGGAGCTTCTCAAAGAAAGGACCCATGTCCCACTCACTCCAGGGCTGATCACAGCAGCAGACATGAAAGAAGTATGCAGTATTTGTTGAATAAATGAGCCACCACTGTTTCTTTTCATATTGTTATCTGTTTTGGCAATACATTAGTAAAGCGAATGAGTTGATATTCTGGAAGACAGCTAGTCTTAGAAATTTTTATTTCATGCTTTGCCACTGTCATTCACCCACAAATCCCCATTGTTTCAGTGAACCTCACTAAGAGCCCACGTAAGGTCACAAGATATTATGAAGGAGGGGGATCCAACATGGCGGCCGGCGAGCAAGCAGCATTTCCTATACCTCCGCAGTAACAGGATCAGAGAGACACATAAATACACTTGCATGGGACCTGCTGAAGATCTTCTAACAATATTCCACGGGAAGGAGACCTGCCGATAACTAGTAAGTCTGTGTGAGGGGTCAGTTTGTCCCAGGCGACTGAATCTCCGCAACTCGGATCAGGGACAGATTCCTGCCGGTCACGGCGGCGGCTGATCTGGGCCCTGCAGGACTGAGTCTGGGATCGGCCTCAGGCGGTTCAGCGCTAGGATCCACACTCCTACCACCCCACCCCCCTCCAGCTGGTTCGGAGCAACCCGGATCAGGAACACAATCCTGCCGGTCACGGCGTTTGCTGATCTGGGCCCTGCAGGGCTGAGCCTGGGATCGGCCTCAGGTGGTTCAGCGCTAGGATCCACACTCCTACCACCCCACCCCCCTCCAGCCGGTTCGGAGCAACTCGGATCAGGAACACAATCCCGCCGGTCACGGCAGCGGCTGATCTGGGCCCTGCAGGGCTGAGTTTGGGATCGGCCTCAGGCGGTTCAGCGCTAGGATCCACACTCCTACCACCCCACCCCCCTCCAGCTGGTTCGGAGCAACCCGGATCAGGAACACAATCCTGCCGGTCACGGCGTTTGCTGATCTGGGCCCTGCAGGGCTGAGCCTGGGATCGGCCTCAGGTGGTTCAGCGCTAGGATCCACACTCCTACCACCCCACCCCCCTCCAGCCGGTTCGGAGCAACCCGGATCAGGAACACAATCCTGCCGGTCACGGCGTTTGCTGATCTGGGCCCTGCAAGGCTGAGTTTGGGATCGGCCTCAGGCGGTTCAGCGCTAGGATCCACACTCCTACCACCCCACCCCCCTCCAGCTGGTTCGGAGCAACCCGGATCAGGAACACAATCCTGCCGGTCACGGCGTTTGCTGATCTGGGCCCTGCAGGGCTGAGCCTGGGATCGGCCTCAGGTGGTTCAGCGCTAGGATCCACACTCCTACCACCCCACCCCTCTCCAGCTGGTTCGGAGCAACCCGGATCAGGAACACAATCCTGCTGGTCACGGCGTTTGCTGATCTGGGCCCTGCAGGACTGAGTCTGGGATCGGCCTCAGACGGTTCAGCGCTAGGACCCACACTCCTACCACCCCACCCCCCTCCAGCCGGTTCGGACTAACCCGGATCAGGAACACAATCCTGCCGGTCACGGCAGCGGCTGATCTGGGCCCTGCAGGGCTGAGTCTGGGATCGGCCTCAGGTGGTTCAGCGCTAGGATACACACTCCTACCACCCCACCCCCCTCCAGCCGGTTCGGAGCGACGCGGATCAGGGTCACAATCCCGCCGGTCACGGCAGCAGCTGATCTGGGCCCTGCAGGACTGAGTCTGGGATCGGCCTCAGGCGGTTCAGCGCTAGGACCCACACTCCTACCACCCCACCCCCCTCCAGCCGGTTCGGAGCAACTCGGTTCAGGAACACAATCCTGCCGGTCACGGAGTTGGCTGATCTGGGCCCTGCAGGGCTGAGTCTGGGATCGGCCTCAGGCGGTTCAGCGCTAGGACCCACACTCCTACCACCCCACCCCCCTCCAGCCGGTTCGGAGCAACTCAGATCAGGAACACAATCCTGCCGGTCACGGCGTTTGCTGATCTGGGCCCTGCAGGGCTGAGTTTGGGATCGGCCTCAGGCGGTTCAGCGCTAGGATCCACACTCCTACCACCCCACCCCCCTCCAGCCGGTTCGGAGCGACGCGGATCAGGGTCACAATCCCGCCGGTGACGGCAGCAGCTGATCTGGGCCCTGCAGGACTGAGTCTGGGATCGGCCTCAGGCGGTTCAGCGCTAGGACCCACACTCCTACCACCCCACCCCCCTCCAGCCGGTTCGGAGCAACTCGGATCAGGAACACAATCCTGCCGGTCACGGAGTTGGCTGATCTGGGCCCTGCAGGGCTGAGTCTGGGATCGGCCTCAGGCGGTTCAGCGCTAGGACCCACACTCCTACCACCCCACCCCCCTCCAGCCGGTTCGGAGCAACCCGGATCAGGAACACAATCCTGCTGGTCACGGCGGCGGCTGATCTGGGCCCTGCAGGGCTGAGTCTGGGATCGGCCTCAGGTGGTTCAGCGCTAGGATCCACACTCCTACCACCCCACCCCCCTCCAGCCGGTTCGGAGGGACGCAGATCAGGGTCACAATCCCGAAGGTCACGGCAGCGGCTGATCTGGGCCCTGCAGGACTGAGTCTGGGATCGGCCTCAGGTGGTTCAGCGCTAGGACCCACACTCCTACCACCCCACCCCCCTCCAGCCGGTTCGGAGCAACTCGGATCAGGAACACAATCCTGCCGGTCACGGAGTTGGCTGATCTGGGCCCTGCAGGGCTGAGTCTGGGATCGGCCTCAGGTGGTTCAGCGCTAGGATCCACACTCCTACCACCCCACCCCCTCCAGCCGGTTCGGAGCGACGCGGATCAGGTTCACAATCCCGCCGGTCACGGCAGCGGCTGATCTGGGCCCTGCAGGGCTGAGTCTGGGATTGGCCTCAGGTGGTTCAGCGCTAGGATCCACACTCCTACCACCCCACCCCCCTCCAGCCGGTTCGGAGCAACTCGGATCAGGAACACAATCCTGCCGGTCACGGCGGCAGCTGATCTGGGCCCTGCAGGGCTGAGTCTGTGAACGGCCTCTAGCGGTTTGGCGCTAGGACTTTGGCAGCGCTTAGGGCGGAGTTTCAGCTTTGAGACAGAGGAGAGAAGTGGTCCAGTTTGGTTCCAGACACTGGTCGGACCACAGAGGAGGACAACAGCCGCCATTTCAAAGAGATGATGTAATCATTCCCCATGTTCTACTGATCACAGCTCATTCAGTTACGGAAGAGGTGATTTCAGGCTAGTAAATTTCAAAAACACAACAGTTGCACCAAGCAGAAAGAAGCGCGTGCAGTATGAAAAGACAAGGAAAGAAAGCATCACAAGCAATGCAGGTCAACTCAACTTTAGAAGAGGTAATAGCTGCAACAGATGGAATATCAGATAAAGAGTTCAGGATATATATGCTTCAGATGATCTGGAGTCTCAAGGAAGACATGAGACAGCAAAATCAGACAATGAAAGATCACATTGACAAACAAATCCAGGAAGTAAAAGATCAATTTCACAGGGAGATAGAGGTAATAAAAAACAAACAAATAGAAATACTAGAAATGCAGGAAACAATAAACCAACTTAAAAACTCAATTGAGAATACTACCAGCAGAGTGGATCACTTAGAAGATAGAACATCAGACAATGAAGACAGAGTATTTCAACTTGAAAAGAACATAGATAGCTCAGCAAGTCTACTAAGAAACCATGAGCAGAACATTCAAGAGCTATGGGATAATATCAAAAGACCAAACTTAAGAGTCATTGAGATACAGGAAGGCACAGAGCTCCAAACCAAAGGATTAAGCAATCTATTCAGTGAAATAATACAAGAAAACTTCCCAGACATGAAGAATGTGACAGAATCCCAAATCCTAGAAGCCTACAGGACGCCGATGGTGCAAAATCATAAGAGATCCACACCTAGACACATTATAATGAAGATGTCCAACATACAGAATAAGGAGAGAATTTTAAAAGCTGCAAGAGAAAGAAAGCAGATTACATTTAGGGGTAAACCAATCAGGATAACAGCTGATCTCTCGACACAGACTCTGAAAGCTAGAAGATCCTGGAATAACATATTTCAAACACTGAAAGAAAATGGGTTCCAACCAAGAATCGTGTATCCGGCGAAATTAAGCTTCAGGATAGAAGATGAATTTAAAACCTTCCATGATAAACAAAAGTTAAAAGAATTCGCAGCTAGAAAACCATCTCTTCAAAAAATCCTTGGCAAAACATTACAGGAAGAAGAAATGGAAAATAACATTGAAAACCAACAATGGGAGGTAGGACAGTAAAGGGGGGAAAGTAGTCAAAGAGGATAACAAACCAGGTTTAGTAACATCAATAAACAAATATGGCTGGAAGAACAAATCATATCTCAATAATAACCTTAAATGTTAATGGCTTAAACTCACCAATTAAGAGACACAGGCTAGCAGAATGGATCACAAAACAAGACCCAACAATATGCTGCCTACAGGAGACGCATCTGATAGGAAAAGATATTCATAGACTGAAGGTGAAAGGGTGGGAAAAATCATACCACTCATATGGACTGCGGAAACAAGCAGGAGTGTCCATACTCATATCTAATAAAATAGATTTCAAGCCAAAGTTAATCAAAAGGGATAAAGAAGGACACTTCATACTGCTCAAGGGAACCATACACCAACAAGACATAACAATCATAAATATATATGCCCCAAACAACGGTGCTGCTATGTTCATCAAGCAAACGCTTCTCAAGTTCGTTCAAGAGTCTAATAGACCACCATACAATAATCATGGGAGACTTTAATACACCTCTCTCACCACTGGACAGATCTTCCAAACAAAAGTTAAATAAGGAAACTATAGAACTCAATAACATAATTAATAACCTAGACTTAATTGACATATATAGACTATACCACCCAACATCAAGTAATTACACTTTTTTCTCAGCAGCACATGGAACCTTCTCAAAAATAGACCATATATTATGTCACAGGGCAACTCTTAGACAATATAAAGGGGTGGAGATAATACCATGCATCTTATCTGATCATAATGGAATGAAACTGAAAATCAATGATAAAAGAAGGAAGGGAAAATCAAGCATCACCTGGAGAATGAACAATAGGTTGCTTAATGATCAATGGGTTCTAGAAGACATTAAGGAGGAAATTAAAAAATTCCTAGAGTCAAATGAAAACACAGACACAACTTATCGGAATCTATGGGACACATTGAAAGCAGTTCTAAGAGGAAAATTCATTGCTTGGAGTTCATTCCTCAAAAAAAGAAAAAACCAACAAATAAATGATCTCATACTTCATCTCAAAATCCTAGAAAAAGAAGAGCAAAACAACAGCAAAAGAAGTAGAAGGCAAGAAATAATTAAAATCAGAGCTGAAATTAATGAAATTGAAACAAAAGAAACAATTGAAAAAATCGACAAAACTAAAAGTTGGTTTTTTGAAAAAATAAATAAAATTGACAGACCCTTAGCCATGCTAACGAAGAGAAGAAGAGAGAGAACCCAAATTACTAGCATACGGGATGAAAAAGGCAATATCACAACAGACACTTCAGAAATACAGATGATAATCAGAAATTATTTTGAATCCTTATACTCCAATAAAATAGAAGATAGTGAAGGCATAGATAAATTCCTTAAGTCTTATGATCTGCCAAGACTGAGTCAGGAAGACGTAGACAACCTAAACAGACCAATAACAATAGAGGAAATAGAAGAAACCATCAAAAGACTACCAACTAAGAAAAGCCCAGGACCGGATGGGTATACAGCAGAGTTTTACAAAACCTTTAAAGAGGAACTAACACCAATACTTTTCAAGCTATTTCAGGAAATAGAAAAGGAGGGAGAACTTCCAAATTCGTTCTACGAGGCCAACATCACCCTGATTCCGAAACCAGACAAAGACACTTCAAAGAAAGAAAACTACAGACCAATATCTCTAATGAACCTTGATGCAAAAATCCTCAATAAAATTCTGGCGAATCGGATTCAAAT
This sequence comes from Urocitellus parryii, assembly GCF_045843805.1. Lineage (NCBI taxonomy): Eukaryota > Metazoa > Chordata > Mammalia > Rodentia > Sciuridae > Urocitellus > Urocitellus parryii. The sequence continues at coordinate 17,722,404 of NC_135548.1, forward strand.
ACATATCAAAAAAATTATACACCATGATCAAGTAGGATTCATCCCTGGTATGCAAGGTTGGTTCAATATACGGAAATCAATAAATGTTATCCACCACATCAATAGACTTAAAAATAAGAACCATATGATCATCTCGATAGATGCAGAAAAAGCTTTCGACAAAGTACAGCATCCCTTTATGTTCAAAACTCTAGAAAAATTAGGGATAACTGGATCATACCTCAACATTGTAAAAGCAATCTATGATAAGCCACAGGCCAGCATCATTCTGAATGGAGAAAAATTGAAGGCATTCCCTCTAAGATCTGGCACAAGACAGGGATGCCCTCTCTCACCACTTCTGTTCAACATAGTCCTCGAAACACTGGCCAGAGCAATTAGGCAGACGAAAGAAATTAAAGGCATAAAAATAGGAAAAGAAGAACTTAAATTATCACTATTTGCAGATGATATGATTCTATACCTAGCAGACCCAAAAGGGTCTACAAAGAAGCTATTAGAGCTAATAAATGAATTCAGCAAAGTGGCAGGATATAAGATCAACACGCATAAATCAAAGGCTTTCCTGTATATCAGCGACAAATCCTCTGAAACGGAAATGAGGACAACTACTCCATTCACAATATCCCCCCAAAAAATAAAATACTTGGGAATCAACCTAACAAAAGAGGTGAAAGATTTATACAATGAAAATTACAGAACCCTAAAGAAAGACATAGAAGAAGACCTTAGAAGATGGAAAAATATACCCTGCTCATGGATAGGCAGAACCAACATCATCAAAATGGCGATATTACCAAAAGTCCTATATAGTTCAATGCAATGCCAATCAAAATCCCAACAGCATATCTTGTAGAAATCGATAAAAGAATCATGAAATTCATATGGAATAATAAAAGACCCAGAATAGCAAAAACAATACTAAGCAGGAAGTGTGAATCAGGCGGTATAGAGATACCAGACTTCAAACTATACTACAGAGCAATAGTAACAAAAACAGCATGGTACTGGTACCAAAACAGGCGGGTGGACCAATGGTACAGAATAGAGGACACAATAACCAATCCACAAAACTACAACTATCTTATTTTTGATAAAGGGGCTAAAAGCATGCAATGGAGGAAGGATAGCATCTTCAACAAATGGTGCTGGGAAAACTGGAAATCCATTTGCACCAAAATGAATCTGAATCCCTATCTCTCGCCGTGCACAAAAGTTAACTCAAAATGGATCAAGGAGCTTGATATTAAATCAGAGACATGGCATCTGATAGAAGAAAAAGTTGGTTATGATCTACACGCTGTGGGATCGGGCTCCAAATTCCTCAATAGGACACCCATAGCACTAGAGTTAACAAATAGAATCAACAAATGGGACTTACTCAAACTAAAAAGTTTTTTCTCAGCAAAAGAAACAATAAGAGAGATAAACAGGGAGCCTACATCCTGGGAACAAATCTTTACTCCACACACTTCAGATAGAGCCCTAATAACCAGAATATACAAAGAACTCAAAAAATTAGACAATAAGATAACAAATAACCCAATCAATAAATGGGCAAAGGACCTGAACAGACACTTCTCAGAGGAGGACATACAATCAATCAATAAGTACATGAAAAAATGCTCACCATCACTAGCAGTCAGAGAAATGCAAATCAAAACTACCCTAAGATACCATCTCACTCCAGTAAGACTGGCAGCCATTAGGAAGTCAAACAACAATAAGTGCTGGAGAGGATGCGGGGAAAAGGGCACTCTTGTTCATTGCTGGTGGGACTGCAAATTGGTGCAGCCAATTTGGAAAGCAGTATGGAGATTTCTTGGAAAGCTGGGAATGGAACCACCATTTGACCCAGCTATTCCCCTTCTCGGTCTATTCCCTAAAGCCCTAACAAGAGCATGCTACAGGGACACTGCTACATCGATGTTCATAGCAGCTCAATTCACGATAGCAAGACTGTGGAACCAGCCTAGATGCCCTTCAATAGATGAATGGATAAAAAAAATGTGGCATTTATATACTATGGAGTATTACTCTGCATTAAGAAATGACAAAATCATAGAATTTGGAGGGAAATGGATGGCATTAGAGCAGATTATGCTAAGTGAAGCTAGTCAATCTTTAAAAAACAAATACCAAATGACTCCTTTGATATAAGGGGAGTAAACAAGGACAGGGTAGGGACGAAGAGCTTGAGAAGAAGATTTACATTAAATAGGGATGAGAGGTGGGAGGGAAAGGGAGTGAGAAGGGAAATTGCATGGAAATGGAAGGCGATCCTCAGGGTTATACAAAATGTCATATAAGAGGAAAGGAGGGGCAAGACAAGATAATACAAATGGAAGAAATGATTTACAGTAGAAGGGGTAGAGAGAGAAAAGGGGAGGGGAGGGGAGGGGAGGGGAAGGGAGGGGGGATAGTAGAGAATTGGACAGACAGCAGAATACATCAGACACTAGAAAGGCAATATGTCAATCAATGGAAGGGAAACTGATGTGATACAGCAATTTGTATACGGGGTAAAAGCGGGAGTTCATAATCCACGTGAATCAACCGTGTAATATGATGTATTAAGAACTATGTAATGTTATGAACGTCCAATAAAAAAAAAAAAAGATATTATGAAGGCAAACAGAATTCTGAAATCCATTTTAAAAATTTACAAGAAATTGTAGTTTTGAGTATAAAGTCAGCTCCTTATGGTGTGAATCCAGTCCCTGGCATGCTGTTTTCAAATAGAGAAAAATATTGGTCAAGTCCAAATGAAGAAAAATAACTGTAAAAGCACAATAAAACAAACACTAATTGTGGATTTCTGCATACTAAACTGTGTGTGTGGGGGCGGTTGCTGGGGATTGAACCCAGGGCCTTGTGCATGCAAGGCAAGCACTCTACCAACTGACCTATATCCCCATATCCCCAGCTCCCTTGCATACTAAACATTTTAACCATTAGCTATATTCTGTCTTCAAACTGCTCCAGTTGGTCTCAATAAAGATACAAGTTCCTTAATGCAATTCTCTGGTCTCACATATTTTACAAATGTCCTGTAAACCTTTTCATAGCCTTGCCATGTGAAAAATGCCTGTTTTTATTATGGTAGAATACATATCACAGAATTTACCATGACATTTAGTACATTTGCAGTGTTTGCAGCCATCACCATTATCTAATTTCAGAATATTTTCATTGCCCCAGATGGAAACCCCATACTCATTAAGCAGTCACTCTCTAGTCTTCCTTCCCTCAGCACCTGGCAACCATTAATCTGCTTTCTGTTTCTATGGTTTTGCCTGTTGTGGATGTTTTATATAACTGGGATCATACAATATGTAACCTTTTTTGTCTGGCATCTTTCACTTAGCATAATGTTTTAAAGTTCCTTCCATGCTATAGCATGTATTAGTGCTTTATTCTTTTTTGTGGCTGAATAATATTATCTGGATATGTGTTGCCCATTTTGTTTACCCATTCATCAGTTGATGGGCACTGAGTTATCTACCTTTTTTAATGCTGCTATGAACATGTATGTTGAAGCTTTTGTTTGAATACCTGTTTTCATTTCTTTTGGATATATACCTAGGAATGGAATTGTGTGTACGTATTTCTATTTTCTTTCTTAGACAAAAGATATCATCTATAGATAGTTTTGTAGTTTGCTTTTTTCATTTAAGATATTCTGAAAATCACTTCATATTAGTACTTAACAGATTTTTCTTATTTATGTCTTTATGGCTGCATAGTACTCCATTATATTGATATGCTATCATTTATTAAAATAATTATTTTGGGTAGACATTTATTTTCAATAATTTATTATTACAAATAGTGCCACACATCCAGTAACGCTTGTGCATATTATGTTTTCCTTGGAAAATTCCTAGAAGTGGAATTGTTGGCTCAGAGAGTAAATGCTCACAAAATTTTTATTAGGCGTTGACAAGATATTGCCAAGTTCTCAAGTTCTTCTAGGAGTTTTTCTTTTGTACCCTCCTATGAACAGTGTCTGAGTGTGTATTTCCCCAAAGCCCTGCTGATAGTATGTTGTTAAGCTGAATTTTTGTGAGTCTGATATGCGAGAAATGGCATCTCAGTGTGGTGTTCATTTGCATTTCTTTTATACATAAAGTTGTGGATCTTCTCATAAAACTTTGTATTTATTGCTCACATTCCTTTTGAGTTTCAATTGGTTGTTTTAGATCTTTATATCAGGGAAATGTTTGTCAGGGTAATGGATACTTTATCTGTGATACATATTGTAAATAGTTTCTCCAGGTTTTTCTTTAAATTCCTTTTCTGGTGTAATTGAATTTATCAATCTGTTTTTTCCTTGAAAGTGGATTTTGAATTAGTGTTAGATTTTTACTATACCCAGGTTACAAAGGAATTTGCTTTTCTAAAGTACTTGCATAGTTTTATTTTTAAAATTTCCTTTTGATGTTTATATGGATCTTACAAATGGCTAGCCGACACTATTTATTTATAAATCTATTTTTCCCCAAGTGATGTAAGTTGTCACCTTTATTATATGCTAAATTTCCATATGTGATGGGGTCTTTTTACTAGATTGTATTTTTTACTCATCTGGTCTCTCTATGTATATGCCACTACCACACTATTTTAATTATTCATTTAGTTTTTTTGAGATTGAGACTATTTGGGGATGAATCAGAAAGTGAGATTAAAATCGACAGTATTAGGAAAGTTGATTTACACATGGTCAGAAGAGATTAAATGGCAAAAGTTTTCTTTTAATGAGCAAATGCCTCTGTGCTGTTTAGTGTTATTGTGACATAGTTGCATGTGTCTAGTTGCTGTTCTCATAAAAATGGAAATCAGGATGCTACAGTATTATAACTGGTAATTCCATTTCTTTACAGTTAAGTTGTTCTGTCAAATTACATATAAAATCAAAGATATGATCTCATGAAGGTTACTAGGATAATATCTTGATTCCAGCTTGGCTTTATCTTTCCTATATCACTTTTTTTTACACAATACTTTTATTTATTTTTATGTGATGCTGAGAATTGAACCCAGTGCTTCACACGTGCCAGGCAAGTGCTCTACCATTGAGCTACAACCCCAGCCCTCCTGTCTCACTTAAAAAAAAAGACTTTTTATTAACACTAACATTAGCAATTAAATAGTCACACTTAACTCATCCTGATATTTAACTTGTGTTTTATCAGTTTTTGTAATAACGTTTAGCCTGAGTTTTTGAATTTAGCTTATTTTAAAGTTTCTTCTTTATGTACCTCGTGTAAAATCTTATATATTTGTATTTTGAAGTTTTAATATTTTCTTCCCAAATTCCCATATATGGAGAACAAGTGACTACTAGGCTTTTTGTTTTCCAATTTGAACTGGGACCTTTTGTGTTTCTAAATAATATATGTTCCAATAGGAAAGGATGCTAAAGCACGCAACAGAGACAAGAAGAATGTAAAGAAACTTGCAGTGACAAAACCAAACAATATCAAGTCAATGTTCATTGCCAGTGCTGGAAAGAAAACCACAGATGTGAGTTTCATGGTTTCTGTATATTTTGTCTTTTCCTTTGTGAAATGAATTTAGAATATGATTATACAGATATTAGAAACTTAATACATATTTAAATAACATTTTCCTAGCTTCACTCACTAAGTTGACTTTAGTTTTCAAATGATTTAAGCACCTCAATGATTAGAATTTGGGACATAGAAAAGAAAGATTGAACAGGAAAACTGAATTGAAAGTGTGTTTAATTTCAGTGACTAGAAGGAATATCATGTAATGAGAATTAAAATAGAGGATGGGAGCTATAAATTTAGAATTTACGTATACACAGGTGGTAGTTAAAATCTGAATAGATTTGAGCACTTAGAGTGAATGAAATGAAGATGTAAGGACTGATTGGTTAGGTTCTTCCTTTCATAGTCATGTGTGTGGTCTGGGTGAAAATTTAATGTGCAGGGCTTTCTCATTTTGCCTTCCTTTATAATCTCTAGAAAGCTGTAGATTTGCCTAAGGATGAACTGCTAGGTGACATTCTACAAGATCTGAACACTGAGGTAAGTGATTCTTTGGGAGTTATAAAATGTGCAGGGAACATTGGTTCTAGAAATAATTCAGAAGTTGTATGGAATAGACTTTTGCTAGAATTTAAAAAAATGCAAGGACAGTACCACCAAAAGAAATATCCCACAAAAATAAAAAGAAAAATAAAATCTTCCAGTTAGTTTCTTCTCACCATTTTAGGTGAGTAGTTTCTAGCTGTTACAGCTATGCGATTATGTAGATGGGGCTGTGTGGGTGTATGTTGGAAGTAGTAAGAATACACCCAGGAATCAGTTCTGTGAATGCTCACTGCTTGTGTTCAGTTGCTATAGCATATGTTCCCTAAATAGATTGAAGCCTGTCAGTCTTTAATTCTGAGTGGGAGTGAAGAAAGAGTTAGTGTCCTATTCCTGATAGAACTCAAATAGGCTCACCTACACTGCGAATTTGAAATTTGGGCATTTCTCATAAATTCTAAGTGCTTATTTAGAAGTGTATTTCTTTCTAAATGGCCATAGATCAAAATAATCTAGCATCAACACTATGCAGTCATATGTATCTTGATTGTTTTTAAATGTAATATTCTGGAAGGATAAGTGAAAGACTGCGTTAAATTTTAAAAAGAAAAGAATTGGTGAGGGGTGGATTCAGTATCTATTCAGGTTTTCTAGTGATTTCTGTAGTATTGTTGCTATAGTAACCACAGTGTATGAACATAGTTCCTGCGGGGGGGGGGGGGCAGGGAAGTAAAAATGCTTATTGGGTTTCAGTGAGCGAAATGCACTTTCTCTGTTACGTGGTAAACCAAGCATGGCAGTGAATATCTGTCTTACCCTTCCTTTTAGAAACCTCAAATAACTCTTCCACCTATAATAATACCTAAGAAGAAAAGATCTACTGGAGCTTCTCTGAATCCTTTTGCTGTGTACACCCCCAAGGTAAAGTGTATAGAGATACCCTTTCTGGATTTATGATATTGTTTTAAATTTATGTATTTTTGCTTTTCTATGTGAAGGAAATGCCTTTGAATTTATTTTTGATTTTTTTTTAAATTAGGACTGCCATTCAATATATAGTTTTGTGTATTTCAAAAATAGCATGTGCCTGCTTTTTTCATAGTAAATTTTGTAGTAACTAATATGTGTTTATTATAGGTATCACAACTGTGCTAAATGCAATAATTTTCCTCCTGGAAACAAGTATTTTTTTCTGTAAATCTAGGTAACAGTAAAATAATTGAAGCTATTACATTAATAATACATAAAATCTTTTTATAAATGGGAACTGTCATTATCTTTGGTCAGGGTAGGACAGTTACATATTTTTAGTATGCAAGTCTAAGTGACTAAACATTTAAAAATGTTTACAGGCAATTCCTTCAGGAAAAACTGCTTCCCCTGTCGCCAGGAAGGAGCTTTCATTAACTCCTGCTCCTCTTAAACGAGCTGAATTTTCTGGTAAGTCTGATGTCAGGCAGAAGTGCAAGGGTGTTGAGCAGTTGTTTTTACAGCAGTAGAAGAAGTGGAGGTATTGTGATGGCAAGTCTAAGTGTGAAAGATTTGGATTTGTAGCACTAAAAGTTAAAAACATCCAATTTGGAGACTAAAGAGAAATACAAGTGTAGGAAAAGGGATGTGCTGATGTTTCAGTGTTGGGTAAACCATTGTGCCCCAGGTACTAGCATGTGACAGGAATATATGCTGATGTCTATAGGAGAGCTGGTGCAGCCAGAGTGTCCGGATGATGAGTATGAGTCAGGGGAAATGGAGTTTGAAGATGGTGACTTTGATGAGCCCATGGAAGCTGAGGAGGTGGATATGAAGCCTGTGGCTGCCAAGACTTGGGACCAAGAGAGTGAGCCAGCAGAGAGGATGAAACATAAGGCGGATCCTAGGAAAGAGACCACGTCTTGCTTGTAAGAGCATTTTCTGGTATTTTTTTTCCTGGCAGATAGCACTCTAATCAATCTGATAGATTTTTTTTGAATTTTTTTTAATATTTATTTTTTAGTTTTTGGTGGACATAACATCATTGTATGTGGTGCTGAGGATCGAACCCAGGCCGCACGCATGCCAGGCGAGCACGCTACCGCTTAAGCCGCATCCCCAGCCCCTCTGTTAGATTAAAAAAAAATTTTTTTTTTCATTGTAGATGGACACAATACCTTTATTTTATTTATTTATTTTTATGTGGTGCTGAGGATTGAACCCAGTGCCTCACATGTGCTAGGCAAGTGCTCTACCACTGAGCTACAGTCCCAGCCAAGATTTAAAAAAAAAAAAAAAAAGTTTTCATAGTTATAGATGGACAGCATGCCTTTATTTGTTTAGGTCTTTATGCAGTGTTAAGGATGGAACCCAGTGCCTCACACGTTAGGCAAGTGCTCTGCCACTGAGCAGTAGCACCAGCCCTACTCTGTTAGATTTTGAAAAGGTTGGAAAATTTAATTTGTGCAGGGGAAGTTTTCTCCCAGATGACTCTTGTTGGGGCATTGATCAGGAAGATGATAGTTTCCAGCACAAGAAATTCAAGTGGATTCCAGTCAACTCCCATTGGTAAAAGGGACAGATGAAGAACAAGTGTTCCAGTTTTATTGGTTGGATGCTTATGAAGATCAGTATAACCAACCAGGTAATCAAAGATAAAGTAACCATATGTCTTGATGGAGTAGCAAGTTTTCCCTTGAATACTTAGTGCTGAACATTGGCACAGGCTCTGCCCTCATGTAAGTGTGTTATAGGAGAGCAGGACTTGTTCATTGTAAAGTGTGTGAGCCACCGTGTGGTGTGAATAGTCCTTAAAATGCTTATTCCAAAAATCAGTTATTTGTGATTTTTGAATGTGCTTGTACTTTGCCATCGATGTATCTGAAGTTGCAGGATTATTCTGCAAATGGAATCAGTCATTAATTTGTCTCTTTATTTAGCAAATTGGACACATGTTATGTTTAAGGCACTGAGAGGGGGTGAACAAACTGCACAAATTCCCTATGCTATAATGTTGCTTATATTTTAATGGGGTGGGAGTGGGTGGGGAGAAATTGGGTATAAATAAAAGAAACTGATGTAAAAGGGAGTTAGTTGTAGGATGCTCAGTGAAGGCCTGTCTTAAGAGATGATCCCTGGGCTAAGATGTGAGGCACATACAGAGTCGAGGAAAGGACATTTCAGCTTAAGAATCCAGTAAGTGGGAAGGACTGACACGAAGAAGGTGGCCTGTGTGATAGTAGCATAGTTATCAAGTGATAAGATTGGTATGCAGAGAAGTTGGAGATAAAGATAAAAGGCCATATAATGATGGATGGTCCCATAATTGACTTTGCCTTTAAACAGGAATTCTCTTGTCTGTGAAGAGAATAACAGACATGTTATTCTGTGTGTGCATGCTTGTATATATAGCTGTAGAAGGGTGAGCTAGAGTGGGGTGGTAGGAAATTATAGAAGCCCTGGAGATCAGTCATTCCAGGGCAGAGGTACTAGTTACTTGGACCCTGGAGGCTGGGAAGGAGAGAAATGAAGGCATTTAACAAGTATTTTGATACAAACTTGTTGATGGATTGAATCTGAGCATTGATGGAAAGAAGAAATCAAGACTGATTCCCAGGTCATCCTAATGAACTAGTATTGTGAATTCTTGATTCACAAAATGCTAGGGATAAATTGAAGAAGAGGGCCACACAACAAATGAAACAAAAAGTTTATTCTCTTTTAGAATTCATAGGCCTGACCTTCTGATGAGGGGGGCCTTACTAACTCCCTCTTTGTAGAGGAAAAAAAAATCATCTTACAAGAGCCAAGAATGCCCTTAAGATGACAGAGGAGGGTCATTCCATTTTTAACAACAGTAACTTTTAGAAAAGACCCTCCTCAAATTGAACAAATATGTTTCTGGTGGTGCTTCTGGGCCTGTTTCTCTTTAACCAAATTGAATATGTATTATTTCAGTTCTTCAGGATAACTTTTTTTAAAATTTAAAAATCACCTCCAAATGAATGTTTTTTCATTAAACAGAAATAGTGGAGATTCTCTGTTTTTAATCTTTACCCTTTGCCTAAAAGATAGGAGGCAAAATAATTTTGACATATCTCATTTGTTTCTCATCTCTGAATTTGAGTAGCTGCCTGTTAATTCTGGGATTTTTTTTAAGTCCTTTTTTTTTTTAACCTTCTTCCTGTTTTCTAAGACCTCTGAGAGAACTTCTCAACTTCATGGAACTGAGAGGTGTAATAGGTAGCATAATGACCCCTCTCCCTAAAGATGTCTATGTACTAACATTTGGAGCTTGTGATGTTTCCTTGCATGGTAAAAGGGACCTTATAGATTTGATTAATTATAAACCCATTGGTTAATGGTTCCATCAAAACCAGAAACCTGGAAGCCATCCTTGATTCCCTCCTTTTCCTCACTTGTTAGTTTACTTCTTCTAAAGTAGATAATATATCTCCTCATAACTGGTGCCCTGAACCCTTCTTGCCTACCGAATTCATTGTACCAGCCTCCTAATTGATCTCTAAACTGTTGTCTTCCACATTACTGCCAGAGTGATTGATCAGAAGAGTAACATTGACTATATCATTTCCTCATTTAAAAAAAATCCTCAGTAGCTATTGCTTATAACACAGAGTCCAAGCTCCTTAGCAAGGTTTCTGATGCCTGCTGTCTATGAATTTTTGCCCTAGAAATTGCTGCTGCGTGTCCCTTTACTCATAGTATTTGTCTGACTGGGATGCCCTTATCTGACACATTCTTCAAGATTCAGCTCAGTTGTCATTTCCTGAAAGTTTTCCTAAACCTCTAGATGGACCTTCGAGTCCTATGACCCCATCATACCCTTTCTCATTGTAGTTTTGTCATCTGATTTTGAAATGATCTGAATCAGTTTTTTTTTCTCTATCTCAAAGCCTTTAAGCTGCTAGAAATCTTTCATTTCCAGTATTCAGTATAATGCCAGGTCCATAGTAGGCATTCAGTAAATGGTCTCTGAAATAAACTACACAGTGATTGACAGTCTGGTGGATGCACATGGAGAGTTACAGAGCACCAGAGTTGAATTTGCTGCCATTATTTAGTTTGCTTCCTAAATTCTTGTAGCAGTGTGAAATAAGGATGAGTAAAACAAAAGTGGATGGTGACCCCCTCCCAAGTAAGTGCCTATAAAGCATCATTGCCAGCATTGGTTGCCAAGGATCAGAACCTTAAACAACAGTTCTGGGTTGGGGTTTTAGCTCAGTGGAAAAGTGTTGGCCTATTATGTATGGTGCACGGAGTTTGATCCTCAGCACCACATAAAAATAAGATATTGTGTCCATCCACAACTAAACTCTTTGTGAAAGAGAGTTTGTTATTTTTATCGTTTGTTTTTTTGGTTTATACTCTTATTAGTAAATACCATTGTTTCACAAGGCAGGGATCTACTAAGGTACCATAATGTCCAATATAATGGCCATTTGTAGTTCTTTTAATTTATACTGTTTAAAAGGAAATAAAATTTAAAATTCAGTTTCTCAACCAGTAGCCACCTTTTAAGTGCTTAATGGCCACATGTGAAAAGTAGCTACTATATTGGATGGGTCAGATACCAAACAAATATATATCATCACAGACATTTTTCTTAATTAGTGATGGTTTGTAGTAAGGGATATTGGAGGCTAAGATTGAAACATGGAGGCACAACTAAATTTTCAAAGTAATTAATTTCTGATATCAGGCCAGTGTCATAGATAGTTTTTTTTTTGTACTGGAGATTGAACTGGGGGGCACTTGACCACTGAGCCACATCCCCACCCCTGTTTGATATTTTATTATAGACAGGGTCTCACTGAGTTTCTTGCACCCTGCTTTTTTGCTGAGGCTGGCTTTGAACTCGTGATCCTCTTGCCTTAGCCTCCCAAACCTCTGGGATTATAGGCATGCACCACCATGCCCGGCCATGGATAGGCTTTTAAAATCAATAGTGGGGAAAAATTTTTTGGTGGTGCTAAGAATTGAACCAGGGTATGTACTCTACCACTGAGTTGTACCTCTGGCCCAGGGAAACATTTCACAATTATCTTTCTTTGATGGGGGAATCTCACTATGTTGCCCCTGTTGGACTCAGACTTACGGGCTCAAGTGATGCTCCAGCTGGACTCAAGCAGTTTTCCTGTCTCAGCTGCCTGAGTAGCTGGGGCTACAGGCACATGTCATGATGGCCAGCTCAGTTAATATTTTTTTTGTCATACAAGTGCTGAAAAAAGCTTCAGAGATTATCTAGTCTAGTTATTCACTTAGTAGGAAACAAGCTCTGGGGAAAAAAAGTAGTTGACTCTTCAGTGGCAGAAGTCGGGCCTTCTCATTGTCAGTCCACTTTGCCATTCTGTGGTACTTTGCAAGTTGTGTTCTCTGAGGTGGCACATCTTTCTCTGTTTTTGATGCCAATGGGTTAAATAAAATAGCTTTTTTTAAAAGTCCTTTAATTTCAGAGGGTTGAACAGTTTCATCGTGATAGTAGGTAATGATCACTGAGCTTTGTGAAATCAATGATGCTAATAAAAACGAAGTACTCCCAAAGACCCTGTTATTGTTTCTCACTTTCTTACAGATTCTAAGTCAGTCAGTTGTTGCTGAATGCACCATAATTATGAAAAGAATCTTACTCTTTGCATATGGGAAGATATCCTGTCTTCATTATGACTTTTTCAAGGTTGAATAATCCTGACTGCACCTGGTTTCAGCTAGTAACTTTGGGGGGAATGTAATCTTTTTTTACCATGATCTTTTTGTGGCAAACGAGGCATAAACAGTGTCAAATGTGTTGCATGAAGTGTGATATTAGTTTGACTGTAAAATGAGCTATTTGAATCTTTGAATCCAATATTAGAGTCTTTATTTTTCTTTGCATGGAATTTTGTTTTCCCATCTTTAACTGTCGTGAGGATGACTTCTAAATTTCTGTGCTACTGTGATTTTTTCCTTTAAATCGTCCCACGGTCCGCCCTTTCCTCTCCCTTATCTTCCCCACTTCCCTCACCCCAGCTGAAAATCACACAACTCTTGTAAGAATTTTAATCATCTGCAGAAATGAAAATCCTTAGATAGTCTTATTTCTACTAGAATAAGTGACAAAAGGAAATACTGATGATGAGCTGTCTTGTGAAACTGGGGTAATTGGCTTTGTGATGTACCACAATTTTCTTAGTGTCTCAGATAAGTGGCTATGTTGATTACTGCTGTCTAGTTCATGGAGCCTGGGAATTTTTTTACAGTGACCATCTCTTGGGTTGACTATCAGATCTTAGGAGTCCTTTCTTTCTTTGTTTTTAAAAATATTTTTTAGTTGTAATTGGACAGAATACCTTTATTTTATTAATTTTTATGTGATGCTGAGGATTGAATCCAGGGCTTTGAACGTGCTAGGCAAGTGCTCTACTGCTGAGCCACAACTCCAGCCCAGCAGTCCTTTCTTAATGGCTAGTTTTCTGTTGAAGAGACGGGAGAACAATAACTTGATGTTTAGAAAGGCATGTTTTTACTTTGTTGGGTATATTTCTGAGGGTCACAAAAGAAGGATATCTACTGATTTTATTAGTAAACCATTTGTTAAATAGAAGCAGAAGAGAAAGGAACAGTATAAATACTACCTAGTTAGATATGTTAAGTAACTTGTGATATAGAAAGGGTGAAATAGATTATAATAGAACCCTGTTATGAGATATATATGTTTATATAGAATAAGAGATGTGTTAGGCAGCTTTTTATCACTATGACCAAATACCTGACAAGAACAACTTAGAGGAGGAAAAGTTCATTTGGGGCTTATGGTTTCAGAGGTTCAGTCCATGAACGACTGTCTGACTACTGCTCTGGGCCCAAGGTGTGGCAGAACATGGCAGAAGGGTACAGTGAGGAAAGCTGCTTAGCATATGGTGGGCACGAAGCAGAGAGAGGAGTTGAGGTGCAAGGGACAAAATACAAACCTCAAAGGCATGCTCCTAGTGACCCAATTCCTCCAACCATGCTACACCTCCCTATAGTTACCATTTAGTTAGTCCATTCAAGCTAGAATGGACTGTTAGGTTAAGGTTACAGCTCTTATAATCAAATCATTTTACTCCTGAATATTTTGGCATCAACAGGAGCTTTTGAGGGGTACCTCATTTCCAAACCATAAGATACAAGATGAATTGTTTTTCCCAAATACAACTTTACATACAGAAAAATACTGATGTATGTATCCCAATACATGAAGATTGTTTTTTATCAGTAAGTGTAAATAAAAAATAAATTTAGAATGATATTCTCATATTTGCATGTTTTCATGAGAGGTTGTAATAGCAGACTTGTTGGACAATAGTTGTTTTGTTTTTCTTAATCTGGATAATACTGGTTATAGGGAAACTGTTTATACTAAATTAGAGAATTATTCTATCCCCTTTCTCCCAGGGGTTGTACCACTGTGATAGTGTACTATGGCATAAGTACTGAGTTAAGAACTGGTTTTGGGGCTGGAGTTGTGGCTCAGCAGTAGAATGCTTGCCTTACACGTGTGCAGCCCTGGGTTGGATCCTCAGCACATAAAAGTAAATAAATAAAATGAAGGTATTGTGTACAACTACAACTAAAAATAAATATTTTAAAAACAAAGAACTGGTTTTATATATGTTTGCTGTCAGAATGTTATCACAAAGGTATAAATGTGTGGACATGTTCAGTAAACATTTACGTTGTTCCCATGATTTGGTGTAATTGAAATGTTTTCTTTTCAATTTCAATTAAGTTTTCCCTTATTCTTTCAGGTGTGGTATTTCTGTTTGGAAAAGTTTTTATTGAATCAGCCAAGACCCATGTGAGCTGTTGTGTCATGGTGAAAAACATTGAGCGAATGCTGTACTTCCTTCCCCGTGAAATGGTAAGCATTAGTGATTAGCTTTGAGATTTCAGTAATTATATATGGCACCCATTCTCTATTCCAAGGTCAACCCTGTCCTTCAGTAGGGCAGCAGTTCTTCACAACCCCAATTCTTTCTTACTCCTTGCTTCATGACCACTGATTGTCAGCAATTCCAATAGAGGATGGGAAAATTAGAGAAATGAAGTTGAACTCAGTTTTTCAACTTGTTAGAGTAAAAGTGTCTGAGTTTTAATACAGAATGTTATATTTCCCTTACTCCTCATTTCCATAATAATTGGGCTTGGGACTCTAAGGCTCTAAAACGTGACATGGCATTTGGCCCAGTTTTCCTGCTCTTGTTGCATAGGCAGCTGTAATATTTCCCCTGTGGCCATTTAACAAGATCAGTTCCATTTGCTTCTTCTTTATTAGGACTTTTAATATCTCCAGCTCCCTCCCAGTATCAGTCCCTCCCCATTTCTGTTGAATTGTGGAGCATCTTGGTTAGGATTTATAATATTTATTTTCCCATTGTTTCTTAGCATTGATCATCTTTGCCTTGCTTTATGGTGCTTTGGGAGGAATTGGCCATTGGGTTTAGTATTTTTTAGGGATTGTTTTGCCTTTGAACTCATTGTTGAGACTATGCTATTAAGTGTTTAAATGGGGGAGGATGAAAACTGTTTTAAACTTGGGTTTCTGGTGGTTAAGAAGATCTTATGTACAGATACTTTTTCTCCCTTTTCTCCTTCCCACGGGAGAACAGAAAATTGATCTAAATACAGGGAAGGAAACAGAAATTCCAGTTACAATGAAGGATGTTTACAATGAATTTGATGAAAGAATAGCAGCAAAATATAAAATTATGAAGTTCAAGTCCAAGGTTTGTATTTGGTTGTAAATTTTTGACCAGCTCTCTTAATTTGTTGTTTGTTAATGTCTTGATTTTGTAAATAGGTATTGCATATCTACTTCATACAAAGTGCCTTCTGCATATCTCTAATTCATAGAATGGCAATCTCATAGGCATGAATGTAAAAACTGTGTTAGATTTTTAAAAATAGTTTGCTTTCTTTTTAAACTGCTTGTAAAATAATGGTCATGAATTTGAATATATAGATAACTCAAAGCAAATTACTTTAAATGCTTACATTTCATGTTTTTATTCTGAAATGGCAAAGAAAACATTTTGATTTTATAATTAGTTATTGCCAATGCATTTTGATTAGAAGGTTAAGTAAGTTTTAGTTTTAAAAATCAGGGACTATGATGTTATTTCTGATAGAATGAAAGTCTTATATTCGTGATATGTATGACAAATTGTCCAAACTGGTGTTGGTGGCACATTCCTCTGATTCCAGTGACTTGGGAGGCTGAAGCAGAAGGGTTACAAGTTTGAGACCAACCATAGTAACTTAGTGAGACCCTGTCTCAAAAAATAAAAATAGCTGGGGATATATCTCAGTGGAGAATGCCCCTAAAAAAAGAAACAATATTTTGATTTTAGTGAAATATTGATGCCTTTGGCCATAATTGTGGGGTCTGTAGCCCACTAAAAATATGGGAAGTTAGTAGTGATGGAAAGAAAGGGAGGATTGAGTTGCAAAAGATACAGCAAACAGTCTTAACTACTTAAGTTTTGGATTGTGGCTGAGTCACTTCTTTAAATTTCCACAAGTAATAATGCACAAGGCCTTGGGTTTGATTCCTAGCACTGCAAACAAAAACTAAAAACATAAAATTCCAGAGACAATGTGTTGTAATGGTGAAGCATATGAATGTTAGAGTCAGGTTGCTTGTGATTTAAGTCTTAGCCCTGCTGCTTACTAGTATCTGATTGTGAACAAGTGCCAAGTGACTTCCCTGTGCCTGTTTCTTTATTTGACAAATGAGGCCCTATTGCAAGCATTGTCAAAAGGGTTAAATCCCTTGATTCATATTGAATGATTAGAATAGTACTTGACACATAGCCAATGCTTACTACATATGAACTATAATTATAATGTTGATTATTCTAGCAAGATGGAGTTGCTTAATGTCAATTAGTAACAAATAATTTTTATTTTTTGAGACAATATTTTGCTATGTTTTATCAGTGAGGCATGTATAGCTCTGGACTTAAACTCACAATTCTCCTACCCAGATTTCTGAGAGTAGCTGGGATTATAGGCATGTGCCACAACCTGTCTCTTGACAAATGATTTAATGCATTAACATTGTAAAAATAAATCTCTTATTGCTCCTATTTGAATGCAAATATTTTGATTTCTGTAGTGTCTAAGAGAAGTCTTTTTAACATTGTCACTATGAGTCTTAGTCCTAGTTGAAAGGTGAAAGGATACCTTTTTGGCTTTAATTACTCTTGTGTCCCACAAGGATGCCAGATTCCTGATGATTTAATATAGGAAAATGTATTATTTATGTAATGCTGGATAATTTGAGTTTTGAAAACTTTTTTGTCTTAATGATTTTTTAAAACATCTACTTATCCAGACAGTAGAGAAGAATTATGCTTTTGAGATACCTGATGTTCCCGAAAAATCTCAGTACTTGGAAGTTAGATACTTGGTAAGTTAAACAAAGAAAATTACCTGGTTTTGGTGAATGGCATTTATTTCTACTTTTGAACTTTCAACTAGCTTTCAATTAGTAGTACTGACAGAACTCCTCAAGCCCACAGTTCATTGAGGTGGACATATAGTAATGAATAACTGAAATGGATAAAATTAATTTTAAGTACATAGTCTACAGGTTATACTGTCTTTCTCTGCTTTCAGTATGCATCTTTAAACAAATAACTTGAAACAGCACAATTGTTTGTCAAGTGGAATGAATGCCACATGATGGAGTTGGACATCATTAGTCTGTTAAGTGTCTCTTGTAAGCAGTGGAAAGGTGAGAGAGGAGTGTCAGTAGCATCATTATAGTGCTGCTCTTGCTCTTGCTCCTGTGACAGGCAAGGTCGTTGCTGTAGGGTGTTAATTAACTAGACCTTAATCTCTTTTTACCTTTGTTCTAGTGTTTTGATCCCACAATGTTGGAAAAGGGAAACTTTTAAAAAATTTTTTTGGCAGTGGTGATGAAAAGTACCATGGAAGCTTTTTCAATTTCAATTTTTCAAGTCCCACTCTGTTGCTTTCTTTCTTCTAATGGAGTGGTACTTACTTGGCTATTCTTTATCAGTGAGGCATGTACAGCTTTGGACACAAATTCTCTCTTGGGGGAGCTTCTTGGCCTATTTTCTTCTAATGGGTGTCATGAAGATGCATTATTTTGTCATTGTGAATTGTTTTTGTTTCCTACTGTGAATTGTTTTGGATTTCATTTGTAGCAAATTACATTTCACATGTATCAAAGGGGTTTCTTCTGCTGCTTCATAGAGAGGCTTTTGTTTATTTCAAATATAGAATTGGAAAATGTGAAGTAATAGTTTTAAACAAAAAAGATTTTTTTCCTTTTAGGCAGAAGCTTCCTCAGTATTTAAAAGGAGAAACATTTTCTCATGTATTTGGAACCAACACATCCAGCTTGGAACTGTTCTTGATGAACAGAAAGATCAAAGTACCTTGTTGGCTTGAAGTAAAAAATCCACGTAAGGAAAAATTTAGTCATAATGCTAAGTAGGTTGCTGATAAATGTGCTTTTTTTCCCCTAAAGGGAAGTTAAGGAATTGGTTTATATATTTTAGTGTGTTTATTTCCTTTTGTGTTTTTTCATCAAGATTTTCCTTGGATGATTGTAGGTATATTTGGAATCACTTTATCTCTGTAATGCCTGGCAGTTTAGTTTAGAAGGAGGCCTTAGCACAGGCAGCCGTTCAGGGTGCGTCCCATTATGCTGTTGTTTACATGTACTTCCCACCTGGCAGATAATGCCCAGCTGTTCTCCATAGTAAACTGCTGACCTTTGGAGGGGAGAAGAATCACATCCTAATGTGGATAGTACTTGTTTTGCCTGTTACTTGATATTTTCTAGCACTTGTATCTGAGATACTCTTTTATCTTCATGAATCTCTTAAAAATGTTTTATGATTCCTCCATGGTAGTGCTTTGGGTTTTTTAAACCTATCTTGGGTTCTGGATTCTTTAGATCATTTTACAAAAAGCTTTGTTTGGATTTAAAAAAAAATTGTAACTGTAGATGGACAGCATACCTTTATTTTATTTGCTTATTTTTTGTATGTGGTGCTAAGGATCAAATGCTGTGCCTCACACATGCAAGGCAAGTGCTCTGCCACTGAGCCATAGCCTCAGCCACTGTTTGGACTTTTTTTCTCAAGAAAATGAACATAGGTACACACACATCCAGTAATGTGGCTTATTTTTAGTTAGATATTATGTCATTTTTAATAGAAGATAGGACTGAAGAATATCTCAGTTAATCACAGTTGTCATAATTATGGTACTTTTTCTTTTTAAGTTAACAAAAGCGATTGATGTGTTATTTCTATTTTTTTCAGAGCTCTTGAACCAGCCAATCAGTTGGTGTAAATTTGAGGCCATGGCTTTGAAACCTGACCTGGTGAATGTAATTAAGAATATTGGTCCTCTTCCACTTGTGGTGATGTCTTTCAGCATGAAAACATTGCAGAATGCAAAGAACCATCAACATGAGGTAAAAAAAAAGGACATATTTTGTATTTGTTCCTTAGGTGTAATACTTGGCCTGAACTTGTATAGCTTTACTGCAACAAAGTTGTTCTTGGAGGGGAAAGCATACTAATTTAGTACAAAACTTCATTTTGGAGAAGGAATTGAATTTGTTTCTTTGTCTGGTGTTGTGGATTTTTTCAAGGAGTTAAATTGCTGAAAATATTTTTTTAATGTACACAGAGAATAATACAATGAACTCTCTATATCAATCACATATTCAGCAGTTAGCAAATTTTGTGACACCTGTTTTTCTCCCTTCTTTTTTTTCTCTTGAAGTATTTTAAAGTCAGTTTCAAACAGCATGTCATTTTAACCCTGTGTGCCTTTGTATACATCTCTTAAAATATGCACATTTTCTTATATACCATCATTAGCAAGCCCAATAACAGTAACAGTGATTCCTTGATTTAGTCTGAAATCCCCAGCACATACTTAAATGACTTTGTTTCTCACAATGTCTTTTAACAGATGGTTTGAATCAGGATTTACACAAGATTCACAGATGGTGTTTAATTTTTGTGCCACTTTCATCTCTTTTTAAATGGTATAACTCCCACCCATTCCCCCCACTTTCTTTTCAATGACATTGAATGATTACAAGAATCACTGATAGTTGTCTCATATAATGTCCCATTTTCTGTCTGTATTTGTTTGCTCTGTTGTGGTATCATTGGACTTCTTCCTCTCTACCAGTGGTTGGCAAACAGTGGTCTGTGAGCCAAATTCATCCCACTACCTGTTTTTGTAAATAAAGTTTCCTTGAAACACAGCATATCTTCAACTGTTTTTGCTCTACAACAGCAGAGTCAGTTAGTCATGACAGAGACCATGAGGCCTGCAAAGACTAAAATACTTATTTTTTGGTCCTTTATAGAAACAGAGTGCCTACTCTTCCTCCATCCTTCATACATCCATATGCTATAAGTTATCTCTAAAGGATGAATTAGATTCAAGTTCAACTTTCTTAGCCAAAATACTTTATAGGTAGTAGAGTGTACTTCATATTGGAAGACACATAATGTCAGGTTAAGCTGCTATTATTGAAGCTAATATTGGTCAGTGGGCTCAAATGGTGATAACCACTGTATATTTCTCCATCAGCTTTTCATCTAACCTTGCCACTACATGTGTTTTGGGCTGTTGTGGAGTGCTGTTGTGGTCTATTGCGTTGTGAGATGTTGAGCAGTGTCCGTGGCCTCTACCTGCTAGATGTGTGTACCCCCTCTCCCTGCTAGGTGTAACAGTCTAAAAATGCCTCCAGCAATTGCCAAATATTCCTTAGAGGAAAATGTGAGGGTACAGTTATCCCCAGTTGAGAACTACTGTTCTAATGCCTCCATGAATTAGTCATTTTACCTCAATTAGGTATTTCATTAAGAGTTTTAAAATGGTGGTTTTTACACACACACACACACACACACACACACACACACACGTATGTGTATTCCCTATCTGTTGAATTCATTATTATTTTATTTTTGACATTATTATTTTGAAATGGGGTCTCACTATGTTGCCCAGGCTGGCCTTGAACTTCTGGGCTCAAGTGAGCCCCCTGCCTCAGTCTCTCAAGTAGCTGGAACCATAGGCTACATTTGTTACATTTGATCCTTATGGTTTTCTTACTCTGATCAATGGGAGTTTCTTTATGTTTGCTTCATTTTGACATAAATGGGGGTATTTTTAAAAGAGGATTTTGGACAATATTTGCATTCTTTTAGTATGTGATTTCATCTTTATTTTTGGTAGTGCTGGAGACTGAATGAATGCAAGCGCTTGTGCATGCTGAGTGCATGCTCTACCACTGAGCTACAACCCAAGCCCTGATCTTTAAATAATCATTTCTGTAGATGATTGGAGTTAATAGTTAAGTGTTTGGGAAAGGTTCAATAAGTCCTTAGTTAAAATTAAAAAAGAAGTGTCCGTTCTCTTGTGCCCAGAGTTAGGTTTTCACAGACTGTTTCCTAATAAAGTAAATAGGGCTCTGTGGAGAAATGGCTTAATGAAGGCAGGGAATGTTTAAGATAAATCTTGAACATCGTGTTATATCAGAAAGTAAGGATGATATTAAAATCTACTGAAGATATGTCAGAAGGACCTAGGAAACAACTTGCAGAGTATCCTACTGACCAAAGGTGGGACAATGTGAGCACGATAAGAATAATTGCAATAGATGGAAACACTCAGTTCATGATGATACTAACAACAATACCACTGCCACATTGCTCATTTATGAAGGATACTCAGGAACTAACTCATTCTTAAAACTGATAAATGAGGGAATCAAATCAAGCATTATCCTGACTTTTCTGGAAAACATACTGTACCTCAGGCAACCAAATAATTGATGAAGTGAAGTTTCTGTTCTTAGAAGGTTTTCAGCTAATAAATAATGAAGGAAAAATGGAATAATGCCACTTTCTAATCTCCAGTGAAATAATGGCTCTAGGCAATAATTGACAGTGGCTGCTAATTTCACTGAAATATAGAAAAACAGACATTATGTGTCTGTGCTTTCTGATAGAAGTAATCAGTAGCACCTCTAAAGTATTTTTGCCAAATAGTTGAACCTGGTTTTGATAAAGTCATTTGATCTAACTGTGAATTTATAGGCAGTACAGAAACAGAATGTGTTAAATGAAAGTGACCCTATTAGGATATAAGCAACAGAATCCATACTACGGAGCATTCTATAGGATAAACAACTCAGTTTCTTCAACTAATGTAAATTGCAGGGAGATGATAAGTGGGGTAGGGTTGTACCTGTAGTTTTACATATCAGTAAGAATGCAGAATATATATTAGGTGTCTGATAAGTGATTTCCTCCTTCCTTTCTTTGCAGGTTATTGCTATAGCAGCTTTGGTTCATCACAATTTTGCATTAGATAAAGCACCCCCACAACCTCCCTTTCAGACACACTTCTGTGGTATGTATTTTTTAAAGATACTTTGTTAAAGACTTGATTTTTTTCTTAGACTTTCAAAAATTATTTTCAAGAATAAATAGTGCATACTGTTAAGGTTGTTTTTAGCTATGGAAACTAAGTTTTATTGTCCAGAGTTTTCTGTGCAATGAGGCAGGTGCCAAGGAATAAAATAATGTTCGCCTATTCGGGAGAGGTTATAGTAATATCAAATTGAAATTGAGTTGTACTACAATTCAATGTGTGAAACATCCACAGAATTCTGTGTGTTTAATGAGTCAGTCTCCAAGGAGGATACTCATATAGTCCATGTTGAAAGCCAGTTAAATAAATTTTGTTTTAGCAAATTTATTTTGTTTTAGCAACACATTAGTTTTGCTAAACATAAAACAAAATTTATGATTACTGTGAAGTTTATTACTTAAGTAGGGGGAATACATAGAAGAAAACCCTGGTAATAGCTTGGTGAAAATGTGGATGAAACTAGTCATTAGCTAATTTCAACAAGCCTTTGTTCACCTCCTCTCTATGTTACTGTGAGAACAGCTATTTTTATGTTGTAGAGGAGAAACTCTTTTCCAAGTTTGAGAAGTTTGAACTGAGTTACTTCATTGTAAACTGGTTAAGGCTTTGGTGGTGGTGGGATTTCCTCTGGGAGAGAATGTTATAATCATTCATTTTGACTTTGATGGATAGCAAAATTTGATCAAAGTTTTAACAATTGTAGGGATAGAGTTCTGTGCTTGGTGATTCATTTGAATCCCAACATGATCAATGAAAATACTTGAACCTTTTAACATTTAGGGATGGGGGAATATTTATATCTAATTTCCAAATTTCTATTTGGAAACATGCATTGATGTCTACCTGAAATTAAAATAAAATGGGTTTTGGAATTTTTTCCCCCTTCTTATAGTTGTGTCTAAACCGAAGGACTGTATTTTTCCATGTGCTTTCCTTAAAGTCATTAAGGAAAAGGTAAATAGCTAATTATTCCTTTTAAATATGAAGTATTTATTTGTTTGGAAAGAAAATAGGAGGATAGTATGCTCCATGAATTTTTTTCTGGGCCCTTAATAAAATGGCAGGGGAATAATAAAATGTAGTGAGCTTTTCACAAAGCTAAATGTATTCAATATAAATAATTTTTTTGGAGTGTACATTTTTTATTTTTTTTCTTTCATCTCCTTTTTTAAAATTTGTTCTAATTAGTTATACATGACAGAATGTGTTTTTTTAAAGAATTTTTTTTAGTTGTCAATGGACCTTTATTTATTGATACGTGGTGCTGAGAATCAAACCCAGTGCCTCATACATGCTATGCAAGTGTTCTGCCACTGAGCCACAACCTCAGCCTGACAGAATGCATTTTGACACATCATACATAAATGGAGTATAACTTCTCATTCTTCTGGTTGTACATGATGTAGAATCACACTAGTTGTGTAATCATATATACACATAGGGTAATAATGTTTGATTAAAAGTTCACTTGTTAATGTCTTCACGTGACAAAATCAAATGCTGCAACCTTGTCAGGTTTCATGTATATTATTTTAAATTGACTTGAGAAGTCCAACAGTTTGAGGGTACTTTTAGGTTAGGCTATCATTTGTGACATGTCCTGAATTACCTATCCAAGTACAGTGACCTAGGAATTCTTGTAGAGTCAAACTGACATTTTTGTGACGTAGTTGTGGAATACATATAGTTTTCAATTTCTATTTTAAGAGATTTTTAATAAGAGCAGATTGAATACTTGATTTATATTCAGCAATCCAAGTGGAAGGCTTTTGTGTAAAGATAGATTTTATTTATATTTAAAATACTCACAATTTTTATATTTGTTTTTAGTCTAGTTTCTTATTTATCTGTTCTTATACCATTATTTGAGAATAGTTAATACAACCCTTGGAATTTCTTTTCCTGATAAATACATCAACAGTGAAGTCTACCAGGGATTATATAGGAAATTAAGTAATGCTTTTGAAAGGTACTCTGATTTATATGCTTTGAAATGTGTCCAATGTACAAGCATGTCTCTATGGAAGGACATTTCTGCTCTTGCTGTTGCTTAGCACTTAAAATTTTGCTTTATTCTCATGCATATTACTAGAATGAGCTCCTCAGAGACTTTGTGCAATTATTATTGCAAAACCTAGAATCTAAAATTTCATTTCTGCATTTAGTTTTGAAATGGGGAGTTTCTTTTAACCCTAAGAAATCTTAATCCTGGTTGAACAAGAAGCCAAGGTATAATACTTTAAAGAGTTTGTGACTGGTATGTTTTTATTAACAGAATGTGAAGGTTGAGGTTGCTACAACAGAAAGAACACTGTTAGGTTTTTTCCTTGCAAAAGTTCACAAAATTGATCCTGATATCATTGTGGTAAGTAGCTTTTTGATCATGTTGCGGGGAAACTCTTCATTTCTTAGTTCTTTTCAGTGTGACTTTATTGGTTATTTTTATTGTTTATTTACTTTTGAGCTCCAAAGAATCTTTTCAGAGTGAAATGAATTGCTATACTAATTACAAATAGAAAGGGGAAAAACCCTAGCCTACTATAAGATAGGCTTTGTGTGTGTGTGTGTGTGTGTGTGTGTGTGTGTGTGTGTGTGGTGTGTGTGTTGCTCGGGATTGAATCCAGGGCTTTGTGCATGCAAGGCAAGCACTTTACCAACTGAGCTATATCCCCAGCCCCCTAGGCTTTTTTTTTCTAATATTAAAGCAACCCTTGAATTATTATTGAAGTTTAAAATACTCTAGTTATTTACAGTTGACGAGACCAGCATATCAGTTAGTAAATGTATATAAGCTATTAGTATCTTTAAAATTTTTGCTTAGTGACCCAGATGTATAGTGTCAACAGGAGTTAATTAATTCCCTTGATTGGGTGCAAATCAGAAAACTAAGTATTTTAGTTTTATGAGCCTAGTGGATCTCTATGACATACCTTTGAGAGCTCATACTAGCAATTTTTTTTTTCTCTTGACAACTTCCCATGTTCCGACTAGATAGTGAGAGCTAATAATTCATTGTTTTGCCCCAGTTCGTAGAAGTTATAAAGCAAGATATTTACTTTTGTGTGTTTTTTGGCCTTCCTTTATATGCTTCTTGATAGGAATTTTTCCTTTTGTCTTTTTTTCTGGGTCAATTGATCAGTCAAACTCTATTGTTTTATTTTTTGACAGAAAGTATAATAAACACCTATATTTTAAATATGATATTAGTAATATGGTTATAATATATATTAGTGGTAGATGGACACAATACCTTTATTTTGTTTATTTATATGTGGTGCTGAGGATCAAACCCTGTGCCTCACACATGCCAGGCAAGTGCTCTACCAATGAGCCACACCCCCACCCCTATATATATATATTTTTTTTTTTAGTGTTAGAAAAATTAATAAAAACTGTTCTTATATTACAGCTTCTTTTTAAAAGATCTTTTAAAAATGTGTTCTTTTTAGATATACATGTGTAGGGTATTTTTGTTTGTTTGTTTTTTAAGATAGGGTCTTGCTAAGTTGCTTAGGGCCTCACAAAGTTGTTGAGGCTGGCTTTGAACTCACAATCCTCCTGCCTCAGCCTTTTGAGCTGCTGGGATTACAGGCATATGCCACTGCATCTGGCAGTAGAGTGTATTTTGACATATTATACGTACATGTAGTATAACTTAGTCTAATTGGGATCCCATTCTTGTGGTTGTACGTGATGTGGAGTTTCACTGGTGATGTATTCATATATGAACATAAGAAAGTTATGTCCTATTTGTTCTACGATCTATTCCCAGTCTTCTCCCTTCCCTTCATCCCCTTTGTCTAATACACTTAATTTCCATTCTTTCCTCCCCTTGTTGTGTGTTAGTATCCACATATCAGAAAGAACATTCAACATGTTTTTTTGGGATTGGCTTATTTAACTTAGTATGATAGTCTCTAGATCCATCTATTTACTGCCAAAAGTCATAAAGTAATCTGGTTATATTGAGGCCTTGCAAAAATGTTTGCCATATCCTTCAGGTTCATTTTTATTCTCAGATATCTTATCTTGTAGTGGCATAGCTACTGTCCTGAAAGCCTGCGGATTGTTAAAAATGTCTCTGCACCCACATCCCTTTGTTATTTCAGGACCCATATTTAAAGTGTGAAAAAATCTGTCCATAGTCCTCTGATGCTCTGGCTTAGCACTGGGCCCACACCTAGTCTCGACTAACAGTAATTTGGTCCCCAGAGTGATGTCTTGGAGCACTATGATACCTGGCCTGACTTAGGATGTTAGAGCCAAGTCTGAGTGAGAAATTCGAATGTAAGATAGAGTCCTGACATGAGTTTGGGTCCCTGATCCCAGGCATGATAATTTGAAAATGATACATTCTTATAATCCTTTGGGACTTTAATTTAATAGACAAAACTGCCATAAATATATAATGGGGTATATTGTTTTTATGTGGTGGTAAAGTACACATAACATAAAATTAACCATTTTCACTGCTTTTAAGTGTACAATTCAGGGATATTAGCTACATACATAATGTGCAGCCATTAACACCATCCATCTCTGTAATTCTTCATCTTCTGAAACTGAAATGGTACTAATTACCTCCTCGTTCCCCTAGCCCCTGGCAACCATCATTCTGCCTTCTGTCTCAATGATTTTGTATACTCCAAGTGGTAGTATATGTTTTTAATTAAAATTAGTATCAAGTAAATCTATTTATTGATAACAATTATTTTGAACCTCGTCTAATTTTTAATTAAGTGAGTAATGTTATTCACGTGACAGAAATTGGGAATTATAGAAATGAAAAAATCTAGTTGCATTTTGAGTTATTTTCTATTCTATACAATTTTGTTTACTTCTTTTTAAGTTTTTTACTTGAACTATTCATTGGTATTATATATTTATTTTGTTGCATATTTATTAAGTATCTAAATCAGTAGGGGTTGAACTCAGGTTTTAAAGAAGCCAAATGCAGTTCCTGAATTTTCTAAGAAGTTTTTTGCAAACTCCTACAACACAAGCAGGTTTTCTGTTTTTAAGGAAGCAAAATTGAATTGTTCGAATACAGCTTTTAGTGATCATGTAAAAGTATGGGATGTTAAAATTTACATTTGCTTTTGAGATTCTGAGGCATGCGCTGCAAATTAAAAGAGATCATATGAACCTTGAATCAATTAGTATGAAATAAAGTTTAATTCAAGCAATCTGCTTAGCAGCCTTGTTAATGTCAAGGCTAATGAATGCTGCTGATGAATAAATTCCTGAAGAAGAAAGGACCCCCAATCGGAGGTAAGCTCACGATGTGATGTCTTCAATTAGAGACCAGAAAAAGAAAGGGCAAAGAAATTCTGTGTGTTTGAAGGTAAATCATCTAATTTGCATTTGTTATAATGTTATTGGCTGCCTCCTTTTTCTGCCTAGGGTCATAATATTTATGGGTTTGAACTGGAAGTGCTACTGCAGCGAATTAATGTGTGCAAAGTTCCTCACTGGTCCAAGATAGGTCGTCTGAAGCGATCCACCATGCCGAAGCTTGGGGTAATGGTAGTTTTGAAAATCTTATTTCTTTTATTTGCCATTTTTTTATTGGGTACTTACCAAGAAAGTACTATACTTTTTTGAATAGGAATTGATTGTCTTATAGGAACTTCAATACATTTTAACTTTGGTACCAAATGTCTTTTCCTTGGAATCCAGCATTTTACTTGAAAAAGCCACTGGTCATTTTTTAAATCAATGATTGGAATCTAGAAATAGTAAAGAAAGGCAGCACATACATATTACTTTTACTTCAGCATTCCTAAAGTGATAAGCCTTAGGGTAGGGTTGCAGGGTTCAGAATTCATTGAGTATTATCATTCAGGAAGATGGGAAGAATGAATGGAAGGGAGCTAATGTGAAATATAAGAAAGCAGTGAGCTATGTGCTTTCTCATGTAGTTAGCCTCTCATAGCAACTTCAATTTCATTTTGTAGACATTCACACAGGTCTAGTAGGGGAAGAACTGAGATTTGAACCCAGATCAGTCTGACTCTTTTAAAGCCTATGTACTTTTTATTCTGCTTGCTTGCTTCACATGTGGAGAGGTTTTGGTCGTCTTTGTATGAAGCACCTTCTTCCTAACCCTGATACTGTTCAGAGATTGAAGTCTTATTTTACCTAAAGCTTACAAATAAAATCAGCATGCTATCTCATCAGAGAACTTAGGAATCTGTCCCTTTTATAATGATCTCTTGAGGATTCTGCTGCTGCTCTCTGCTATCAGAGTTGGGACTCTTACTCTTCTTTTTCTGTTCATATCTTTAAGGTGAAGAGGTTATTATTACTTATTGTAAACATTTGCTTATCTCACCCCTTTTTCCCTTCATACTCCCTTCAGACTTTTCTGAATATGGAATCTTCTCAGTGAGGTATACCCCAACCAGTCTATACCTGTAGGTATAGTCCCCCCAAATTCCTTATCCCTCCTACCCAACTCTACTTTTCCCCTTTGCCAGAAACTTATTAACTCCTAAAACTATATACTTTCTTATTTATGTTATTCATTTAATATATACAATAAAAATAAACTCAGGATTCTTAGTTTTTTTTTTTTTTTTTTTTTAACTTTGTTCACTGCCATATCCTTAGAATAGTGTCAATCAGATACATGGTAAATGTTCAAAAATTTTCATTGATAAATGGAAGAATGAGAATTTTATTTTTGCAAATTTTGAGGTCAACCTCAAAGTAGGATAGCATGGAATATTCATGGGACTTGCTTTTTGTCCTCATCTTTGTAGGGCCGGAGTGGGTTTGCTGAAAGAAATGCTACCTGTGGCCGAATGATCTGTGATGTGGAAATTTGAGCAAAGGAATTGATTCATTTCAAAAGCTACCATTTGTCTGAACTTGTTCAACAGATTCTGAAAATGGAAAGGGTTGCAATTCCAATGGAAAATGTACAAAATATGTACAGGTATGATCCCAGATTCTTTAGAATCTGTCTATCTTGAAATTAGCAATAGAAGGATGCCACTACTATCCTTAAGCTATAGGGACCTGTGCCATGGTACCATGGAACAGAACATTGTCTTTATGTCATCACCACCATGTCCATTACTTCATAATTTGAACTAGTTTACTTCTTGAATTATTCTAATTTGATCTGTTTATGTCCATCTCCTTCACATTTTTTAACACTACCTTGATGTTTCCTATTGGTAATTTGGAAATTGATATGAATTTAGAGTTTGACACTTCTTTCACTTAATTTTTAAATATTTTTTAGTTGTTGATGTACCTTTATTATTTATTTATTTATTTACATGTGGTGCTGAGGATCGAACCCAGTGCCTCACACATGCTAGGCAAGTGCTCTGCCACTGAGCCACAACCCCAGCCCCATTCTTTCACATAATTAATGAGATATTTTGGAAATACAAAAAAAACTGAGCAATCACTAAGCCATTTAGAGATATTACTTGCTTGTTTTTAAAGTAAGGTTTCTGCTACTTCTCTAGCTATTTTTTCATGTTTTCCTACCTGTTTCTCCAGAGTTCTTGGACTACTGCTCTCTTTTGACTTTGTATCCTCTCCAAGTAATCTCATTGTCTTGAAAATTTAAATACCATATGGGGGCTGATGCTCCTCTCTGTGTTTATTCAGTTTTGAATTTTCCCCTACATTTCAGATTCATGTATTCACTTGATGTTTAATATGAACCTTTAGTTTGTTCAGAACTGAGCTCTGATCTTCTCCCATTGTCTATCTGTAGTCTTCCCTTACTAAATTAATGATACCTCTATTTTTTCATTACCATTGTAAGCCTTCAGTCATCTTCTCCCCTAAACCTCTGAGGCTTCCTTGGTTCCTCTCTCTGATATCCTACAGTAGATCCATTAGGTAATTCTATCAGCTCTTCTAAATATATCTAGATCTGACAACATCTTTTCACCTCCATTGACCCTACCCTGGTTTAGGCCACCATCCCCTTCCCCCTGAATTGAAGCTGTCTTAGTCTGTTTTCTGTTGTTTATAATGCAGTACCACAGACTGGGAAAATTATAAAGAAAGGAGATTTATTTTGACTTATGGTTCTGAAGGTCTAAGCTTGAGGAGCTGCATCTAATGATGATCCTCTTATTGTCAGAGACCTGAGGTGGTACAGTGTATCACCTGGTGAGAGGCAGAGAGTGAATGTGTGTATCCTTAGCTTTCTTTTGTCTCTTCTTATAAAGCTACCTGCATTCAATCATGGGGGCTCAAAGCCCCCACTTTAAATACTTTAGTATTTAAGTTTCTACCCTCATAATATTTCACAGTGGGGATTAAATTCCAACATGAGTTTCAGAGCGATAAACCATATTCAAACTGTAGCACTGGGTCTTATATTGCCAGTCTCCTTGGTTTTGCTCTTGCTCCTTCGTGGTTTATTTTTAATCCAGGATCAAGGTTATCCTGCTGAAATTAAAGTCAGCTCAAAATCTCCCATTGACTGTTCATTTGGAGTAAAACTGGATTTTATTTTGGCTTATGAGGTCCTATGCACTGTATCTCTATGCTGTTGACTGTCTTCTGCTCTCACTATCATTCTCTCTCATTCAGCCATATTTATGTACTTCCAGGTCCTGAAACTACCATATATGAAGTAAGCATATATTGCATGTTTACTGTGCACTAGGCACTGTCTATAACCAGCTCAGAGCATTGGAATGCTCTTCTGACTACCTGGATTGCTCTTCCCTCAGATACCTTTCCATAAGGCTTGCTCCTGTGTTAGTCAGCTTTCTATGCTGTAACAAAATTTCCTGAGAAGAGCAACTCAAGGGAAGATTTATTTTGGCTCACAATTTTAGAGGTTTCATCTGTAGTTGGTTGACTCTGTTGTTGCATTTAGGCTTGTGCGTTTAAGCACTGTTGGATTCAGTGCTTGCTTGGGGTAGTTGTTATATGATAATGAGTCTAAATGCAGAACATGGTGGGGAACACATGGGGAGGAGAGAGTGAAAGAGAAAGAGAAGTATACCCTCAAGGGCATCCCCCCACTAGGACCACTTCTTAAAATGTTTCTGCCACCTCCCAAACCCATCATGGATGAATCATGCTATTATCGTTATAATCCAGCTACCTCCCAAAGGCCCCACCTCTGAACAGTACTGTACTGGGGACTAAGCTTTCAACACATGAGCTTTTGGGGGTCATTTCAGGTCTAAATCATAACACTTGTTCACCACTTCCAGGTCTTTATTTTCAATGAAGTTTTCTCTGGTTCTCTAACTAAAAGTTCAATCTCTGTTCTTGATATTTTATACTGTCTTTGGGGCTTAACTTTTTCTCTTTAACACTTTGCATTATATAATATACTACATATTTAATTTATTTTTATTTTTTAAACTCTTGTCTTCCCCATGAGGATTTAAACTCCACGAGGATAGGACTTCCTGTCCATTTTGGGTATAGCCAGTGCCTAGTGCATAGTAAACATGCAATATATGCTTGTTTCATAGAATGAATGAAAGGATTCAGTGATTTTCAGGTATGCAGTTATTAACACATATGAATTTTTTTGTGGAATTTTTTTGTGCTTAGAGAAGGGCACTGGGATCAGTGGTATAAATGAATTCCTAATTACATACCGACCTTCTTTTAAATTGTTTCCAAAGGCAAGGTGCTGTTGCTCTGAAGTTACTTACACCAAAAATTCCTTGGAAGATTTTATGAAGTTCTGATTATAGTTATTGTTTCTTTTAATTACTTGATTCTGTTTCATTCTTACTTTTCTGTACAGTGAATCTTCTCATCTGTTGTACCTGTTGGAACACACCTGGAAAGATGCCAGGTTCATTTTGCAGATCATGTGTGAGCTAAATGTTCTTCCATTAGCACTGCAGATCACTAACATCGCTGGAAACATTATGGTAAACCTAACTTAGAAAGGGGGAAAGAGCATTTCCTGTTGGATTCAGTGCTTGCTTGGGGTAGTTGTTATATGATTATGAGTCTAAATGCATGCTTATAAAATGAGTAACTTGGATTCTGAAAGCTGGGCATCTTTTGTAAAAGGAAAAACTGGTTGGGAGAAGGGGAGGAATGCCAGGTGTAGTGTGCTGAAATTTGGGTGAACATAAGGATCATCTCTCTAACATCTGGATGTGTCTGGTGGAATGGTCCTTTTGGGAGTAAGGAAATAGCCAAGTTGTTAATAATTTAAGCTGTCTCTTTTATAATACTTAAAGAAAATGTTAGAAATAATTTACTACTTTCCCCCACAAAAAAGCAGCCTTTATTTTAGTAGTAGTTTTGAAGGAGGTATCTTGATAAAATTAAAATTAACTAACTCAAAGTTGTTTTTGTTTGTTGTGATTTGGAGCTCAAATTGTAAAAAGAATTTCTATTTAATAGTCCAGGACACTGATGGGTGGACGATCTGAGCGTAATGAGTTCTTGTTGCTTCATGCATTTTACAAAAACAACTATATCGTGCCTGACAAGCATATTTTCAGAAAGCCTCAGCAAAAAATGGTGGGTCCAAAATTACGTAGTATTTTGCTTTTCTTATTCCTCCTTTTTAATTACCTAGATAGCTTTTTTAAAAAAATTGCTGCAATAACATCTGCCTCTAGAATAATCCCCTGTGTACTAGAAATCATGTCAAGTTTGTTCCAGGGGGTTTGTGTGGTTTCCTTCTCTACTTTTTTTCTGTACAGAAAAAATTATTTGTGAAATATGAAATTCTTAAAGGTGGAATTAGACCTTTTTGGTAGATACCTACACATGGAAAATGTTTTGTCACTTAACC
Organism: Urocitellus parryii; assembly: GCF_045843805.1. Classification (NCBI taxonomy): domain Eukaryota; kingdom Metazoa; phylum Chordata; class Mammalia; order Rodentia; family Sciuridae; genus Urocitellus; species Urocitellus parryii. Next base: position 17,755,677 of record NC_135548.1, read on the forward strand.
ACTATCCAAAGCTTAATGTCAATTAAACCTTTAATTTCCTTAAACCAGTGAGCTTTTATTTTTATGTTGCATTTTTTCTGTACAGGTTTAATATCTGTAATCTAAAATGTTTGAAACGGGAAGCGTTTCAGATTTTGATTTTTTTCCAGATTTTGGAATATTTGCATTTTTGTAATGAGGTATCTTGGGGATGTGATTGAAGTCTAAACACAAAATTGTTTTATGCCTTATATAACATCCTGTAGTAATTTTATACCAGATTTTTAGTGTACCTGTGTTTTGACTGTACCCTGTTACATGAAGTGGGGATTTTGTACTTGAATAAGGCATCATGTTGGTACTCAAAATGCTTCATATTTTTTTAAATATATATTTTAGTTATACATTGACACAATATCTTTATTTTGTTTATTTTTATATGGTGCTGATGATCGAACCCAGGATCTCTCACGTGCGAGGCAAGCGCTCCACCACTGAGCCACAACCCCAGCCCCTGTTTCATATTTTTGAGCACTTCAGATTTTAGATTTTCAGATTGGGGATACTCGGTTTGAACTAGTATGATTATGAACACTACAATCAGGTTTCTGAAGTGGCCTCCATCATATTATAGCTAAAACTTTAGCTACTGTTCTATCTATTGATGATAAATGATACAGAATGGAAATTTAATGTTGAAAGTGTGATTAAGGTGGCTGGGGATGTGGCTCAAGTGATAGCACGCTTGCCTGGCATGCATGCAGCCCGGGTTCGATCCTCAGTACCACATACAAACAGAAATGTTGTGTCCGCCGAAAACTAAAAAATAAATATTAAAATCCTCTCTCACTCTCACTCTCTCTTTAAAAAAAAGTGTGATTAAAGTTCTTGTATTTGCTTGTTTTATGAACCTTACCAAAATTAATAGTGAATATTAATTTAGAACTATTTAATTTATCCAGAAGCATTAAATGTGGGCCATTAGTAAACTACACAGGAATGGATTTTCATTATGTGGACATAGTTATTTTAAAGTGTCCATATTAACAATGAGAGTGAGCCAGGCATCGTGGCATGTGCCTATAGTCCCTGTGCTACTTGGGAGGACACAGGAGAATTCACTTGAACTTAGGCATTTGAAGTCACCCTAGGCAGCGTAGCAAAATCCCATCTAAAAAAAAAGCTGGGGTGTATTGGTGCATGCCTATAATCCCAGTGGCTCAGGAGGCTGAGACAGGAGAATCATGAATTCAAAGACAGCCTTTGACAGCATTGGCAAGGCACTAAGCAACTCAGTGAGACCCTGTCTCTAAATAAAATACAAAATAGGGCTGGGGGTGTGGCTCAGTGGTTGAGTGCTCCTGAGTTCAATCCCTGGTACCACCTACCCTCCTCCAAAAAAAAAAAGAGAGAGAGAACAATAATACCTATGTGAAATACTGTAGTTTTTTTTACATCATGAATATTAGAGTGATGAATTTAATAGGACCCGTTTACAATTACAAATTCTGTATAATATGAAAAGTTGTATTTTTAATAATCATGAATTAAAAATATGAACTTTCTATGAGTTCAGAAATATTTAAAATAGAACTTGCATAGATTCTGAGATATAGCATTGCTTAGGAAACTACCATGCTTGGCATTCATTTTGATTCATGAACATATTACAATAATTGCATTTTCCCATAGGTAGGACCACTAACTAAAAATAATGTTGGTTAAAACTAAGTACTATTATTGAAAAAGAGAGAATGGTAAGACTTCCTAATTAAGTAATTAATTGCTGGCTGATTAAGTTATCTTTCATTTGATATTAGAGAGATGAAGATGAAGAAATTGATGGAGATACCAATAAATACAAGAAAGGGCGGAAGAAAGCAGCTTATGCTGGAGGCTTGGTTTTGGACCCCAAAGTTGGTAAGATGAGACCTTGGATTGGTTTACTCTGGGCGTTAAGGGTTTTTTTTCAGGTATAGCTAGACCTGTATTGGATCTTAGAAGTCAGCAAGTAGATAAAAATAAGATCATAATGATCTTATTTTTATCTTGTATGTTGTGCAAATCTTGTTTGCCAGTCAGCTAATATGGAATTAATGTGGATTTTTCTGCTATTCTAATATAATTTTTATTTATATAATTTTTACATATCTTGAAATACTGTTTTTTTTTTTAACTTTTTCTAACCACTTAAAAATGTTTCTTAGCTTATTAATGATACAGAAATAGGCAGTTAGCTGTGTTTGGTTTCTGCATGCTTTGCCAACCCCTGGTCAGGTGTAGAAGCTATGTGTCCTGCAATGGGAGTACCTCTCCCTTCTTCCCTCCATTCTGTGAGGGTAGGTTCTGCCTCTGCCAGTATGCTAGGACCAATTCATTTGGCCAACAGAGTTAAATACAGTTAATAGCCACAAAATCGAATTTTAACAGGAGAATAACTTTTCCTTGTCAAGAGTGGCAAAGATAGTGTTTTGTGGTAGAGCTAGAAAGGATCTTATTTTTAAGCCGTTTTGACCATTTTTAAGTGTACAGTTCAATAGCAGTGTTACACATATTCACATTGTTGGACATAATGTGAATTTTATCAAGTAATTCACTCTTGAGTAGGAGACATTTTTGACAAAATTGGATGTATTATTGGTTGGAGTCACATGGAACAGTAATACTATGGTGTTACATTTGGACTTGAATGCTGACTATGTGATCTTGTGTTGCCTGTTGAACATCTATAAGACTCGTTTTCTTCTTCTGTAAAATGGATATAAGAATAATCTACTATAGAGGGATTTAAGGAATAAATAGAATTGTTTGACACAGGGTAAGCTGTCAATAATATATGTTTATGGTTATTGTCTTAATACTGGACATTTATTATTTTTATTCAGTTTCTTCTCAAAGTGAAGGAAACTCTTTGTAAATGTCCTAGAGAAATATAGTAGCTTTCTGATCACCTTTTGTAAGCAAAAAGGGTGGATCGTTCCACTACTGACATTCATATAAATATTTCTTATCTGGTTTTCAGCACAGTTCATGTACAGGTAAATGGGCTACCCATTTTATTGTTTGAAGGTGTGTTTGTAAATATATATATATATATATATATATATATATATATATATATATATATATATATATATATATATATATATATATGATGATGGTGAAGCTGGGAGTGGATATCCACACACTTACTGGTGTTTTTTTTTTTTTTTAAGAGAGAGAATTTTTAATATTTATTTTTTAGTTTTCGGTGGACACAACATCTTTTATTTTTATGTGGTGCTGAGGATCCAACCCAGCGCCCTGTGCATGCCAGGCGAGTGCACTACCGCTTGAGCCACATCTCCAGCCCCTGGTGTTGGGTGGGAAGGAATGCTTGCTTGAGGGAGAATTTAGCAACATTCTTTTGGAAGTAGATATGATCTCTCTCCAAAATAATTGGCCCTGAGTGGTGTTTTCCCATAATAATGGTATATTTGGGGACTGTTGGGGAAGGACTGGTTCAAGCTGGTTTCATGGGGAGACAGAATGTTTTCATCAATCTTTTGTGATCTGGGCTTTCACTCTAATCCAATCATTTTATGGTGTGATAGTCCACTTCTGTCTCTTTTGTCTGCTTTATAGTGCTGGAGAGTAAATGGTTTCTATTACACTTTTTAATAGAGTACTTCTAATATGTTTTGACAGTGTTTTTCTTTAGACTTTTTTGACATTATGTGACCTTTTTATTTCAGGTTTTTATGATAAGTTTATTTTGCTGCTGGACTTCAACAGTTTATACCCTTCCATCATTCAGGAATTTAACATTTGTTTTACAACAGTGCAAAGTGTTGCTTCAGAGACACAGAAAGTTACAGAGGTTTGTATTTAACTGGGGTCTCTTGAAATTAGGATTAAAAGTATTGCTTAAAGGAGGAGGAGAACCAAAGGAGTTAGTGTTGTAGTTTTTCTTTTTCTTCTTTATGCCTTTATTTTTATGTGGTGCCAGGGATCAAACCCAGTGCCTCACGCATGCTAGGCAAGCACTCTACCACTGAGCCACAACCCCAGTCCCTGTAGTATTTCTTCTTAAAGGATATATTAATTATATCCTTAGTTATCAAAAAGAGAGGTTGTCCAGAAAGAGATAAACTGGTTCAGTATCTTTTTAAAAGTAGTGTTATTGAGGTATAATTCACACACATTACAGTCCACATAGCAGTCCTGGCATTTAGATTATTCAGTTTGTAATCATTACTATGTTCATCTTTAGGACATTTTTATTATTTCCCAAGGAAACATTTTACTATCATATCCCTCCCCCCATTCCTCCCAGCTCTAGGGAATCACTAATCTTCCTGCCTATATAGATTTGTGTATTCTGGACATTTCATATGAATGGAATCATACAACATGTGGTCTTTTGTATCTTACTTTGCACATTATTTTCAAGGTCCATCTGTGTTGTAACATGTATTGATACTTCTATTTTTTCTTTTATACCTCCTGTTTGCTTTCCTTCCTTCTTTCCTTTGTCCTCCTTTCCTTCCTTCCTTCTCTTTTTTCATAGCAGAAGATGCCTATTTGCCCTCTAGCTTCTTAATTTACATGTTTTTTTTTAGTTCCAGCCACCTGCCCAGGAGCTGTTTTTCATTTCCAATTCCATATTCCCAAAAAAGAGAATCTAATAGGCTTGCCTAGGTCAGTGAGCACCTCTGGTCCTATCATTTGTGACCGCAGGAGTGGGTTCACAGAGTACAAATCTGGCTGTTAAAGATGAATCTTTCTTTGGAACTAGAGGATAATCTTACAGAGGTGGTATTGGGTAGACAACCTCCCAAATAGTGACTGACTTTGATTAATGTTCTTTGGGCTTTGTCCTACTACTGTACCAGCACGTGGTAATTATCATTATCCAGCCCTTTTCCCCAACTGCTGACCAGCAGTGTTTTGTTTATTTGATCTTTTCAATTTGGATTTTGGATATATAACAGAATCCTTTCAGAGTAGAAGGACTTTAGAAGTCACCTAAGAAGTATACATGTAGCTATTAATGGATTCTGTATCATTTTCATGTACTATATTTTATCTTCAGATCAGTTAGTGTCACATAGGTAGTGATGGTGAAGCTGGGAGTGGATTGCAAATTTTTTGACTCCAGATTGTTTCAAGTTTACTTTTCATTTGACTTTCATAGTTGCTGTAAATAAATTGGAATGTGTAGCAAGATCTTTTTAATAGGTCTGCTATCATCATGTGCTATATTGGAAAACAATAGGTCCCTGTTACTTTTCTAAGAGTGTTCATTTACAGATATTGATCTTTATAAAATTAGATACTTTGTAAAGGCTGGCTTATCAAATGGCATTGACTTGACATACTTTAAGCTAAGAGGTTTATTTTAAATTTTGTACCTTTGAAAGGGCAAATGCATCTGGCTTTTCTTTGTAGCCTGTTAATAGAATTAATGGAGACTTGAGAAAAATGGTCTAATTCTTTCCCTGCTTTTTCCTGCTGTAAATTTTAATATAAGAAGACTGCTGGTTGCTTTTTGAAAATGTTGCTATTCTTCTGCCAATTGTAAAGCAATTTATAGGTAAAAAGTATAACATCAGTGCTAAGGAATATATTTGTATTAATTTTTAGAAATGTCATGGCCTATTTAAATGTGCTTCAAATTCTTAAAAGAAATTTGCTAGTTTAGTATTTAGCTTTTTATTTTTAGTCTAAAACATTTACAATAATTGCTATGATTCCCCATAGTTTTAAATTCTATAGCATTTTGTTTGGTCGTACAAATGCTTTAAAATGGTAGTTTAGCTGCTGGTTATTTTTTTTAAATCCTAGAAGTCTGTCTGAGCGTTTGTATTTTAAAAGCAATTTCCCCAAACATGTTGCTCCTCAATCTTGTTGAAGAGGATGGTAGCATGTGTAAAAACCCATCCCTTTAAATGAAATCAAAATTTGTGAGTAACTACAGGGGTGGGAGATATTGGGAATGACAGGCTGATAGAACACGGGTGGGAGGAAGGTGGTAGTGGGAAGGGCCATGGTCTGCAATCTGTTCAACTCTTTCTTAGGGAACGTTAATCTTTACTCATATAAGAAAGAAGCTTTTAAAGATGTGATCATGGGGTAAAGTGCCTACCAAATATTATTTTAGAATTTTATTTTACTGAAGTTTTACTCTCTGAAAATTTCTGTTGTGTGTTTATCAGGATGGAGAACAAGAACAGATCCCTGAGTTGCCAGATCCAAGCTTAGAAATGGGCATTTTGCCCAGAGAAATCCGGAAACTGGTAGAACGGAGAAAACAAGTCAAACAGCTAATGAAACAGCAAGATTTAAACCCAGATCTTGTTCTTCAGGTATATTTTTTCACTAAGAGACGTCTGAATGAAAATTTCAGCTTTTACAATTTGATTATTTAGGAATAGTATATAATAGTACAAACACTCAAGATGCTATGGGCAAGCACATGTGCTTATTTTATTTGTGGGTAAGTTGCCATTCAAAAACACTAGACTGCCTCAGAATAGGAGGTACTTCTATCTGCAATGGATGTATCTGTGCAAGATCTTTCTGAATTCTGGAAACTTTGGAGTCTATATATGCTTGCTTCCAGGAGGTTAGGGCATCATAGACCTTGGAAGACAGAGTATTTTAAGGGCTCTTTTTATTTCAGGGATATTGAGGGGTTCTTTTTCTCATTGGTGATCTAGAAAGATACCTAATGTAATTCTTAAGCATCTGCAAATATTGTTGTTTGTCTTTCGTCCTTGTGTGGCCTGCAGTATGACATTCAACAGAAGGCTTTGAAGCTCACAGCGAACAGTATGTACGGTTGCCTGGGATTTTCCTACAGCAGATTTTACGCCAAACCACTGGCTGCCTTGGTGACATACAAAGGAAGAGAGGTAAATCATGTAATCATATTCACATCTCTAAATATTAGAGTATTTTTAACTATATATTTTGTAGTGTGGGAGAGACAAGTTTGCTCCCTAGTTATCTAGATTTAAATACCCACTTTTTAGAAAAAGTTTAAGACATAGGCATTTAAATAAAAATTTATTCATTCATGGGTGGGGGGTAATTATTGAACATCTATGTGCCAAACTTTGTTCTAGTCACTGGGGATAGAGAATTAAGCAAGAATATAGGTCTCTGTTATTGCAAAGCTTGTATTCTTCCTAGGATGATGGGGGCAGGGAGACATGTTTTTGAGGCCTGGACTATTATGAAGAAGATACTTTAGTTAAACAAACAGTAATTAAATGAATACACAAACATTAAAAAACTAAGATATTAGGACAGAAGTAAATGCTCTGCAGATAACTAAAACAGGGCAGTGGCCTAGAGAATGTTTATATGACTAGTTTAGATTGGTCAGGTTAGGCCTTTTTTGAAGAGGAAACATAAGGGAGCTAGTTTTTGATACCGAGTTTAACTATCGGTATTTGTGAGGGAAAGGTGGGAGTCAGGAGGAAAGCCAATGTAGCCTTTTACTAAAGGATTAAGAGTTCCTTCTTGTATGTGTTGCCTTTGAGATGAGTAATAGATCTCCAGGCATATTAAGCAGGCAGTTAATTGGGTGTGTAAATTCAGAATTCCAGGAGTATGTCAGGCTGGCTTTATGTGGATGGAGAGTATCTGCTTTTCAATGATAGACCAGATACCAAACACATTTTAGGTACTATGACTTTATGAACACTATAAACTTCATCTGTTTAGTACTATGTACATGATTATTTTTGATTTGTAAAAGAATAGTTATGGTAAATATTAAATTCATTTGACTCCATTAAACTGCTATTTCCTGTCAGTGAATGTAAGACTACTCATTCTTTTTTTTTTAAAGAGAGAGTGAGAGAGGAGAGAGAGAGAGAGAGAGAGAGAGAGAGAGAGAGAGAGAGAGAGAATTTTTAATATTTATTTTTTTATATTTTTAGTTCTCGCCAGACACAACATCTTTGTTGGTATGTGGTGCTGAGGATCGAACCCGGGCCGCACGCATGCCAGACGAGCGCGCTACCGCTTGAGCCACGTCCCCAGCCAAGACCACTCATTCTTAAAGGTGGTAGATAGTGGTTCTGGGTAGAATGCTTGTATTGGGGTCTGGGCATGGAATACTCTAGAGCAGGGTTTGGCAAACTATGCCCTGCTGGGCCAAATCTAGCCTGCCGTCTATTTTTGTAAATGAGATTTTATTGAAACAGAGCCAAGATCATTCATTTATGTATCATCTGTGACTGCTTTTATGTGGTAATAGCAGAGTTGAGTAGTTAAGATAGAATCTTGAGGCTTAGCATAGACAGCTTTTACAATGTTGAGGTAAGTTCCTGTTATCCCTAGTTTTTCTAATGTTTTGAACATAAAGAGATGCTGTACTTTGTCAAATGCTTTTTCTGCATACACCATGGAGTATTACGCAGCACTAAAAAATGACAAAATCATGGAATTTGCAGGAAAATGGATGGCACTAGAGCAGATTATGCTAAGTGAAGCTAGCCAATCCCTAAAAAACAAATGCCAAATGTCTTCTTTGATATAATGAGAGCAACTAAGAACAGAGTAGGGAGGAAGAGCAGGAGGAAAAGATTAACATTAAACAGAGACATGAGGTGGGAGGGAAAGAGAGAGAAAAGGGATATTGCATGGAAATGGAAGGAGACCCTCATTGTTATACAAAATTACATATAAGAGGTTGTGAGGGGAATGGAAAAATAAACAAGGAGAGAAATGAATTACAGTAGATGGCGTAGAGAGAGAAGATGGGAGGGGAGGGGAGGGGGGTAGTTGAGGATAGGAAAGGTAGCAGAATACAACAGTCACTAATATGGCATTATGTAAAAATGTGGATGTGTAACCGATGTGATTCTGCAATCTGTATTTGGGGTAAAAATGGGAGTTCATAACCCACTTGAATCTAATGTATGAAATATGATACATCAAGAGCTTTGTAATGTTTTGAACAACCAATAAAAAAAAAAAGATAGAATCTTGCATGGTCAGCAAAGCCTAAATAATTTGCTGTTTGGCACTTTCAGAAAAAAAAAAAGTTTTCTGACCCCTGCTTTAGAGTCTATATCAGCTCTATCCAGTAGGATTTGAAGGTAATGAAATGTTGTCTATCTGTACTATCCAATACAATTGTCTCTAGCCATGAAACCTGTAGCACTAACTGACTGAAGAACAGGAATTTTTAGATTTATTTAATTATAATTAAAATGAACTTAAATAGCTGCATGTGACTAGTGCTACTTTATTGGATAGTGCATATCTAATTATTATGAAACAAACATCAGGATGTTTAGAGTCATTCTTTTGTTGGCAGCACTGTCTTGGCTTAGGGCACAGCAAGGAAGGGCAAAGCTTTTATTGAATTCCAGTGATATGTTAGAACCTATTTGCATTGTTTTATAAAAACCACTAAGAGTCTTTTGACATGGGTATTAATGTCCCCTTTTGCAGAGGAAGCTAAAACCCCAAAGAGGTAAAGGATAACAAGTAGCTATTTTGAATTTGAATCATGTCTTTCTGATTATCTTTTATTGAATTAGGTCTATCTCCTCCATATCAGAACATCTTTCATGACTGTGGTTCTGCTTTATATTCTGCCTCTTAGTTCTAGAAGGTCATCGTTTTTGATATTCATCATAAGACATAGACCTTTTTTTACATTAGAAAGATATAGATGCTTTAGGGACTAGTTGAAGTGAGAGAAGGATGTTTTCAGTTTCTTAGGCTAAGCTTACTTCAAAATTATTTAAATTTTATTTCTATATATGTATCCAGTGGCTTCTGATAGAATACCATCTTATTTTTGTATTTGGAAATGCACTCACTATGCCCCAACTGGGTGATAATACATGGGTTGACTATTGAGATTGGATCAAGGTTACTCTTAAGTTTCTCATGAGAGGCAATAGTTGACAATTTACTCCCTTGGAGAGTGCCTCTTGCTGTTGGGAAATCCCTGTTGTTACATTTTCTGCATTGGCTCAGAAATCCACAAGCTTAAAAGGGCACTGTTGATAATGATAAGCCCCAAATTTGTCCAATAATCTCCCCCACTCCCCTAATCCATTGTATTTTAAGGGCAATATTTTGGTTTAGCTAGATTTTTAATAGGGAGCCTAAGCTCAATTTTTGTTTTTCTGTTATAGAAAAATATAACAACAAATTTTTTTTAATTTTATTTATTTTTTAGTTTTTTTCGGCGGACGCAACATCTTTGTTTGTATGTGGTGCTGAGGATCGAACCCGGGCCGCACGCATGCCAGGCGAGCGCGCTACCGCTTGAGCCATATCTCCAGCCCCAACAACAAATTTTTACTAAATAAATCATTTAAAAACCCCTACTCGACTCACTAAAAAACAAAGAATTTCAGACAAATGTATAAATAATCATGTGATTTGAATTGTTTGTTTCTGTCCCTTCCCCCCTTATTCCTTTCAGTAAATCATGATGAATATTGCACCTATGGGAAGTAGGTCTTTAATATGAGGTTAATGAGAAATAATAATTATACAACTCCTCCCTGGAAATATTCTAGAAGATTCAAAGTCCTCTACACAAATTATTTGCTAAGATAAAAATGATTGTTAAAGTATTGGTGGTAATTATAAGCAATAGCAGATGGAAATAGTCTATGTGATAATCTCTCTTTGTGTTTGCTAGAATTTTTCATATGTACTGTTAAGGCTGTGATTTTCAAGCATCTCTTAGTTATTAAAGGGATAACAATAGGTAGGATAATGTGTAAAATGAGAGTCCTTTTAAGGAGATTTTGGAATACTTTCATAACTTATTAAATGTTTTTTTTTGGTGATAAGATGAAATGGACAAAAAATAATAACTTGAAGAACTTATTAGTAGTTTGCTTTTCAATTCCTTATATTAAGGTTAGAGCAGAAATTAATTAGAAGGAAACCTGATGGCATACCTTTGCAAAAATAAAAATTTGCATTTGGAGATGGATTAATGCATAGTCTGGGAGTCCTTGAAGTTCCCCCTTCCTTTAATTTTTTAAGCCTATTTTTTGTATGTTCAGTTTTGTTGGAATCATGCATGTTTGGCTCTGGTGAACTAATAATTTCTGTAATAAAATATATTATGGCTACTTGAGTACTCAGTAATTGCAAATTGTACTTTAAAAATAGGTTTATAATAAAAGTGCTAATAGTTGTGTCAAATGGGCATCAATATTGTCTTTTCACAGGTGTGATCTTTCATCCTGAAACTCCCCCATGATTTTTAATTGCTCAGCGGTAGAGGATTAATGATTAAGAAATTGTATGAGAGACCTTACAGTGTGAAAAGTTATTTAAGAATAACGGAAGTTAGTGTTTCCAGAGAATATGGAAACATTGTTTATAGACACTCAAAAGTGAATCACTACAAATACCATCTGTATCTGTATTTGTTCTCAGTGTATTGAGTAGAACATAAAAAATAAATTGGGTCAGCCTACAGCACTAAGTGGGCATGTATATTTAAACTATAATGAAAACTTATCAGTTGTCAAGTGTCTGGTGTGGTAATTGAAGTGATTGTTCACTAGATGGCTATAGACACCCTAAGATCATTAATCAATTAAGTATTTTATTCTGTGAACAATAGCGAAGGCCATTTAGTGACTTAAATCTGTCCACATTTTAGACTTTTATTATTCATGAAACTATTAATAAAAGGTTAAAATTGTCCAAAAGATTATAATCGTCTAGTCTGTTTAGTGTTTAAAATAATGATGATATTTGAATTGCAAGTTTTATTCATGAGACTAATTATTTAACTTATTATAGTAAGCTAATGCTTCTACCAAGTAACTAATATGTCTCTGACCATGGAGGCACAATATACTATTCCCTCAGTCACAGTACTAGAAGCTGATCTAGAGAAAATAAGAAATGATTTTGATATATAATTTTGCTTTTTTGAATTTGTTTTTTTTTATTAAGGGATTTAAAACTTACTATATATTTATAAGCATACTCATCGAATAATCCTTAGCATAATGGTTGTATTTGTCTTTATGGAATAATTAGTACTTACTGACATTGGTATTGTTTTATTTCTGCATTCTGTTATTTCTGCACTCTTGAGAAAATTATTTTTGATTTGGATTTCTCATTGCATTTTCAAGTGAGTGTGTGCTCTAATATTTGGGCGTAGAGTCCATGCATTTTCATTTTCCCACCCAGTAGGCTGAAATGAGTCCTTGCCAGCCTGTTTGCCAACTGACTATAGCTTACAGTTGTGCTCAGAAATGAAATTTGTTCATCTAGAAAATGTGTCCAAATCCTTACATGCAAACATTACAATCTTGACTAAGGCTTTCTGGGATCCTCTTGGTGATATGGGAGCACTTATCAGGAGCCTTGGGAATGGAACTGGGACAGAAGGCTCTAGCCTTTGTTGATGTCAGTGGTAAAATAGAATCTTATAATTGTTAAGGGAGTCCTCCATTTTAACCTAGAATGTTGGTGGAGATTTTACTTTTCCAATCTTTTTTTCTTAAAATTAGCATTTTTCCTTTAAAATTAAAAGTAGTAAAATATTATAGAGACAACTAAAGACCATTTTCTCCATACCTTCTATCATTTATTTTTTGTCTTCCTCTAAGGTAACTACATTCTCAGGGTTGATTTTGTTGTTCTTCCCTATGTTTTTCTTTTCTTATTTTTTTCCTTTTTGTAAGGTAGGAGTATGTGTGCAGTTTAGTTGCCACAGAGATTGAGTGACCTGAAAGGCCTGAAACACATATTGTCTACCCTTTCAGAAAAAGTTTGCTGGTCCTGGTCTAAAAGATAATCATGTGTAACAGAAGAATAACTCTGGTTTTGAATATTGCCAGGCATAGTTGGTGAAATTGAGGAAATTAAAGGTAGGAAGAAGGAATGAAAACATCTTTTGGACATAAAAAATACAAATTTTGAAATTTACTCATTCTTTGATTGTTGTATGTGAACATCTTATCAATCAAGTACAGCACTAAGGGGAGATCTGTGAATACTGAAAATTTTATGTAACATTTTGTATGTCATGCCTATGTGTGCATTTTTGGGGAAGAAAGTGCAAAGCATTTAAGAGATTCTCACATACTTGATGTGAAACTGGTAAAGAACTGTTGCTTTATATATATATATATATATATATATATATATATAAGCCTTAAAAATGTATGCTTTTGTCACCTAAAATAAAGAATTCACAGACCAGACCCATGGAAACCACATGAGTGGTAGGAAAGCAAGTTCTCATTCTGTTTCTAGAATTGTAATAGTCACCATTAAGACCATTTTTTATTTCAACTGGCCTATTAACATTTTGATTTTTTAAATACAAGATTAATGTGAGATTTTTTTTAAAGAATAAAATGAGGGCTTAATATATTTTAGCAGACATATTTTATAAAAGAAAAAGTAATATCCTTTTTCAGTGGTCATAGATTACTTATCATTTTTTTTAATTTACCACTTTTGAAGTTGTTTATAGTATAAAATTCAAGACCAAAGAAACTTCTATTCCCTTTAATTTTTTTTTTACTTGTCAATGGACCTTTATTTATTTATATGCGGTGCTGAGAACTGAACCTAGTGCCCCACACATGCTAGGCAAATGCTCTACCACTAAGCTACAACCCCAGCTCTATTCCCTTTTTATTGTCATATTTCAGGAACATTTAGATTCTCAATTCTTTGCATTTCTGCAGATCTGATAATGCAGTAGTATTCAGTTTTATTAATTTGTATTCTAATAGCTCAGAATTTGTGGTGATTCAGATGGAATAAGTTGAAGTACTTAGTACAAATTAATAGTTATTTTAGAGGCTTGGTTCTTGTCATATGTCATTAAATTCTATAGAAACAACTTCTGCAGTCAAGTAAGTGGCATTTTAACTGCAGATCATTTATATTGATGAACTTGTACTAAGGAACATCTCCATTTTCTTGTCCATTTGTCTCTATCCTCTCTAAAAATTGATGAGAGTGATGTTGCTAAATATCAAGATGAGAAGAAGAAGCTCCACTTGGGAAACAGCCCATGGAAGTCCAGTCCAGGTTATGATAACTTAGACTTTAAATAATTTGAGAGAAATGCAGTGACCAAAAATTAAATAATGCATACATATTTATTTTTATATATACTTATTGTCATAATGCATAATCATATAACATATATATAATAGTCTATTATATAAACATATAGTCTTTTATTATAACACTGTATTACATTTATAGAAGTAAATGAATTACACTTAGACCTGATTTGAAGTACTCTTTATACTTGAAACTATTTCTTTCAAAATAGCCAAAACTTTAGACTTGAGACAAATTTAGCATGACCTTATCCTCGTGTCTTAATAGTTGGAAACTAGCACCTCCAAGATATCTGTAACATTGACCTCTGTGTGTCCTTTAGGGTTTTGGACTTTGAAAGGTCTAAGTTTAGGTGGACATAAAACAGTTGATGTTAGAGACAGCTGGGAAGAGAAAGATAGGCTCAATTCTTATCTTAGATCTCTGTGAAATGGGCTGGGATCTGTGTGCATAAGAGAAGAAAGCTTCATCAAAGACCATTTAGACTTATTTCCCTTGTATTTACTGAAGTTTTTGAATATATTTATCTCATCTGAGCTTGGGGAAATTCAGGCATGGGCCCATTTGCAATGGTGATACATGTCTCTGTCAGAAAAGGAGCAACCCTCCCTCCCACATTATACCACTAGATGTCAGAGGTAGTAGGAGATGGTCCTGGGGTTATGGGTTGTCTTCTCCAATCTTTCAGAATCTTTTGTCAGTACTAACCTTCAAAGTTCTAGGGCCTCCTTTCATTAAGGAAGATGGGATTTCCTCACTCTCAATCTAAATTCTCTCGTGCTCTTCCTCATAGTCACACCACCCTCCCTTCACAGTCACATCTGAGACTTGCTTCCTCTTGCATGGTTAAGGAAAGCAGATGAAGGGGAAGGTCAGAAGTTCTTTTTATAGGCTACTCTCCCTTTGGGTTAGATTACAGTCAAGACTGGAATGGACTCTACAGATGCTAATTTTCCTTTAGGTTGAACAAGGGAGAGAGTGAGTGCCTGTCTGCTTCAGACGTTCTGCTTAATATTGCTGCATCTCTTTGTCCAGAGGACCCTAGTGAAATGTACCATATTAGTATTTTATGTAATTACAGATGTGCCTCAGTCTTTTGTATTTATTAAGTATTGGACTAAAATGACCTCCCCCCCAAAAAAAAATTCTACATAGAGGCTCATAGTTAAAACTGTAGTAAATTACATGCTGACCTACATCTTGAACAGATATATCACTGATTTTCTAGTATTACAGGACACAGTAAAGTAGATTTGGCATAATTGGGTGCTTTATACGTGTTTAGTACTTAATGTGTAAAGTCATCTTATAAGTTGCTCAGTTCAGAAACCTTACCATTTTTCTTTGACTTTTCTGTTTGTCTCAAATTCATAGCCATCTGCCTCTCTAGATGAATGTGTCTGTATATCAGAATCTAACTTCACCTGGACAGCTCTACTACTGTCTCTCTAGTTCAAGGTACCATCAACTCTTGTCTCAATTATGTCAGTAAAATACTTAGTGACCTTTGTTTTTGCTCTTTTCCCTTCAGTCTACTCTCAATTCGCTGTTTAGAGTGATCTCATTAAAATGAAAAGTCCCATCTCCTTCTGCAAAATGTCTTTACTACCAAGACCTTATAAGATTTGGCTTCCTGTTACTTGTCTGACTTTGTCTCTTTCTTGTCTTCTCCATCTTCACTCTGGTCTTTCTGGGCATGCTTCCACCTGGGCCTTTGTGATATCCACTACTTATTTTCACTTCCATATATCTCATACCTCACTTCCTCACCTATTTTCTTGTTTTATTCAGACGTCATCTTTTCAAATGAGGCCTAGCCTGAACACTAGTCTTAAAATTGTAAGTTCTTAACATCTCCTAATTTCCTCACTCTCCTTATTTTCCTTAAATACTTATCTTCTTCTACCACACTATATTTTTCTTTCTAATATTGCGTATTTTCTCCACCATATTCCCTCTGGAGGTATACTTCCTATGCTCAGGGATTTTTGTCTTTCTCTCTAATGCCTAGAAAAACACCTGGTCATAATACATGGCTTAATAAATACTAGATATTAACTGAATCATAATATGTGCTTATTAAATATTTACTGAGATTAAGTGTTTACTGAAATATTTATTAAAAATTTACTGAATGAATAAATGAACAAGTGAATGATTGAAAGAAGTGCTAATGCTGGACCTTTTACTGGGCTTTATTTTACTCATCTATGCAGAAGTGCTATATGTTAAAGGAATTGAGATTACTTCTGTGAAATCTTTTTTAAAATTTTTAAACATTATATAATAATTTTATTGAGATATGATTCACATAAAGTATGCCATACAATTCTCATACAGTATGACATTCACCACTTTTGAGTATATTTAATTTTACAATCTTTACCAAAGTCCATTTTAGAACATTTTCAAAAGAAGCACTATAATTAATAGCAGTCACTTTCCATTTCTTACTCCGAGCCTCACCAATCCTAGATAATGACCAAACTACCTTTTTTCTCTGCAGATATGTTTGTTCTGGATTTTTGTTGTTGTTGTTGTTCTGGATTTTTATATTGAATCAGAGTGTGTGATCTTTTGTGACTGGCTTCTTTGACTTTACAAGTTTTCAGAGTTCATTCATATTGTAGCATGTATCAATATTTCATTCCATTTTTTTGGCCAAATACCATTCCATCGCATGGATATATGTTGTTATGATGTCACTTCTCAATATTCAAGTATTCTGGATTATAGACTCTTATCAGATATGATTTGCAAATATTTTCACTGTTTCTTTAAGCTGTCTTTCTCTATCTTGATAGTGTCCTTTGAAGCACAAAAGTTTTTATTTTGATGAACTTAAGTTTATCTATTTTTATTTTGGTGCCTTTTCTTTTCATTATATCTAAGGAACCATTTCTTAATCTAAGGTCAAGATATACTGCTGTGTTTTCTTTTTCATCACAAATTTTAGTAATTTGAGTTTTCTTTCTTTCTCTTTGTTAGCTTGGCTAAGTGTTTATCAATTTATGTTTTCAAAAAAACAACTATTTTGTCAATTTTTTTGGATTTTTTGTTGTTGTTTTAGTTTCATTGATTTCAGATCTGATTTTAATTATTTTCCTGTCTTTCCTGCTTTTGGTGTTGATTTGTTCTTCTTTTTCTAGGGCTTTGAGGTATAATATTAGGTTATTTATTTGTTGACTTTCTGTTCTTTTAATGAATGAGCTCAGTGCATTGAACTTTCCTTCTAGCGCTACCTTATATTGTCCGAGAGGTTTTGATATGTTGCATCAGTTTTCTCATTTACCTCTAAGTATTTTTTTAATTACATCCCTGATTTCTACTCCTGTATTTTCTTATAAAAGTCTTTAGTTTTAGTTCTTAAATTTAGATCCTCTTTGAATAATTCTTACATAGGGCATGAGGTACACATCCAATTTCATTCTTGATATCAAATTGTTCCAGCATCCTTGGTTTAAAAGACTGTCTCTCTAATCCCCCCAACCCCCTTTGTCTGAGCACCTGTTTTAGTGTTTGTTTGTTTTTTAATCACTTTAACCAAAATACCAGAAAAGAGTAACTGAAGAAAAGCTTATTTGGTGCTGATGGTTTTAGAGGTCTCAACCCACAGATATCCAACTCCTTTGTTCTGGGCCCAAGATGAGGCAGCACATCGCAAGGGAAGGGCCCAGCAGAGGAAAGCTGCTCAGTTTATGGTGGTATCAGGAAGCAGGGAAGGATGATAACAGGGAAGATGCAGCCTTGTGGAACATCTTCAGTGACTCACCTTCTACAGTCATGCCCCATGTGCCTGCAATTAGCATCTAGCCAATCCCTTCAAAGTAGGATGGACTGATTAGGTTAGAACTTTCTCAATCCAGTCATTTCAGCTCTGAATATCCTTGCATTAACAGCAACTTTCGGGTGACACCTCATATCTAAACTATAGCAGTACCCATGTCAAAATTTAATTTTAAATTTGAGGATTTTGTTCCAGACTCTGTAGAGTTTAGTTCTCTTCATTTAAACATTTCAATCAGAAGTGTTGGAGACAGATTGTTTCTTTCCCAGGCTGTGTTTTCATTAATGGGGACCCTTGTAGTAGCAACAATTTTCTGAAAGTCTGTTTACTTGGGGAAAGCTTTCAAGAAAGACACATAATCTAATTCCCTGCTTAATGTTTTACTTGCTTTTGTGAAGTTGTAAATGTCAGAGTCTGTACTTGTGGCTTGCTTTCCCTTTCTTCAGTCTTCTTGTCCCTCCTTGAACTATTTTTAATTCTTATTTTCCTCCAAAGGAGCTTTTTTGAGCCTCAATGGAATTTTAGAGCCAGGGCAATTACTTGCACATTTGCATGGCATAATGTGGAAGGTAAGCACTGCACAAATTTACAACCAAAGCCCTGTTCTGATCAAATATATCCATTGTCAACCAGCTTTCTGGCATGTGCTGTGAAGGTAACCAGGCCAGCTGGCAGTCATCTTGTGGCTTGAATGCCATGTTGGACCACACAGGTACTTTTTCATCACAGGCTATTAATCTTAGAAGCTGAATTTTTAATCTTAGAAGTTGGAAATTTTTTTGGTGGAGCAAGAAAGTGGAAAATTGATTTTCATTGATGCTGTTCAAAGACTGACAAGCGTTAACTATAGAGTGTACATAATTCAGTTTGTCTGCTTTTTGAAGTCAGTCAACTAAGTAGTAGTGAACCCCTGTGGAGGCTTGTTACCCCTAAAACACAGATGTAAGTTAATCATTCCAATGCCTATAATGTGTGCATAAGATCCATACAATTGCTCTCATAATGCCACTTTCCAATTAGCATAATGTACTTTTTATGCTCTTTTTTAAGACGTATTTCAGTTGGATAATAAATATAAAATTTCTTTAGAATTGTAAAATAGAGTGATCAGTTATCCTGGGTTTGCTTTGGAGGACATAATGTATCAGCTTTATGTACCTGCTGAGTGCTAGGAAGTATGCTGCTCCATCAATGTAGTAACCTTCTTGACAGTTCTTAACCAAACATTTATATGCAAAATATCTTACTTTTGTGATTGTCTTTGGGTCTTTTTCCTGATTTCCTTCCCTTCAGGTTAGTAAATGATTGAACTTAGCCAAACACTAATTATCAGAAACTTCGTTCTTCCATGGATTCAGTAATCTTCAAGGAAAGTCTCCAGCATGTCCTCCATGCTGTAATTGCTGCTGGCAGTGCAAAGATGAAGACAGTCCCAGTTTTGTCCAGCGACTAGACATTACAAAGTCATATTGTTTATAATTAGTAATTCCATCAACAAAAGCAATCTCACATAGCATATGGTATACTGAGAACATGTAATAGTCAACTGTTCATTAAAACAAACAAAACTTAGTACCTACTATGTGCTAATGGGGTTTGGCTTCTTTTTTCACCTATACGTTGAATTTTTTATTATTATATTTAAAATGGATCTGCACAAAATTAGTATCAGTACTTAAATTGATTTTTTAATTAACAAACATAAAAATAAAAGGAAAGCCTATACTTCAAATTATTTCTATATTTTCTAATCTCCACTTCTGTTTAATGGTTCAGGGATCATGCTTTAAATGTTTGTATTTGATCTTGGCCTGTGCACCATGCAATAGATGTTTATTTGCCTTACCTCTGGGATGATACTCACCTACATGTTTTTGCAGTTATAGATGGGTGTATGTGAGGTGATGAATATTTTTAACAGAATCTTGGCATGGAAACCTATTTTTAGTTTATAAGAATGGACAGGATACTCAGAATAAGGAAAAGGATAGTTAAACATTTGACTTAGGCATTCTTATTTGAGAAGGCAGAGGCATTTTGTCCTTTTAATTACTGAAACAATTGGAAATGTGGCTAAGGCTGAGAATATAACTACTATTAGACTTTGTGTTGATGCCACTGATCACTGCTGAGGTAGATTTTCATTATATTGACTCCAGTCATATACATTCTTTGGAAATCTCTTCCTTTCTTCCCCCAAAGCTTGTCAGAATGAGTGACTTTTTGTTAACCCAAATTCATTCCATTCTCTACATACGTGAAAATTTTATATGATCCTATTTTGGTATATGTTTCTTTTCCACAAGCTGCGTGTTATTTGACAGGTGTTCTGAAGCTCCTTGCTTTGGCAATGAACCAAGATGACAGAGCAGTAATGATTTTGAAAGTGCCATTCCCTTCTTGTTAAGAGACAAAAAGTGTGAAGTTATTAATTACTATTCACCAGTGGCATAGAAACTGGTGTACGCTTTAATTGTCTGGTTATACAGTCAGTCTGCATAGGTTATTTCCAGGATAAAACTACTCTAAGAGGAAAATACCATATAACTTCACTTTTTCTCCCCCTGTATCCATTTTTCTCTTTTCATAAATTGTAAGTAAATGGATTGAAGAGAAAGAATTGCTAAAAATTAAAATACTGACCTTTTCTCCCCCGTAGGTTTTCTCCTTTCTCATCTGCTCAGATAATATATTTATGAGTGGCATGGCAGCTTTTGACAACCTTGCATATTTCCTCCTCCCCAACCCCAAATTAATCAGATGCCCAATTGTTTGCATCTGCAGTGTATAACATTTTACTACACTATTTCCCTACTTTAGCCATGCTGGGTATATTTATTGCTAATTGGAAGAATTTACTTTTGTCAGTGCTGTATGGTGGCTTGAAGCATATAGTCAGGCACATTAAAGGTATATCCATGTCAAATTTAAAAACAAAACAAACTTGCTGGGCTTATGGCTTAGGACTGATTAACTGAGGGAAAAGTAATAGAATTAGCTCTTTCTGTTTGTGTTTCATCATGTTA
The DNA here is from genome assembly GCF_045843805.1 of Urocitellus parryii. Lineage (NCBI taxonomy): Eukaryota > Metazoa > Chordata > Mammalia > Rodentia > Sciuridae > Urocitellus > Urocitellus parryii. The sequence continues at coordinate 17,776,554 of NC_135548.1, forward strand.
GTGAGCAGAGTAAGCCTGTGTCATTTCACCAGATCATAAATACTGTGTAAAATTGCAGTGACCTGAGTTTGGTAAGTTGTAGGAGTTTTGGAAGTTGGGGAGAATAGTTTTTTTGCGTATGTATATATTTGTGAAGAAGCTGTTTGATTTTAATCCAGAGATTCCTGAGCCCCGTAGTCATTGTTTTAGAGATGTTGTCCCTCCTTTGAAATTGAGTGCTACTGTTGGATTTTCAGCTTTTTCCTTTTTATTATTATTTTTTTTGGTTGAATTAGTTTATATCCCAATATTAAACTTCAATGTGTCAGTCTCAAAAATCTAAACTTTTTCTTTGAAAATTCCCTCTCTTTTGAAAAGCAGTCTGAAATGGAATGTAAATGAAAAGTGAATCACTAATCACATTTAAAAAAAGGACAGCAAAGCATGAGTGATTTCCAGAAACAGTTTATATGTAATCTTTGGAATTGTTCTAGTTACTAATTCTTCCTTACAGATTGGGGCTTATTTTTCTGTTACCTATTTTTATTGGCTTTTTTACATTTAACAAAAGCTTTGATGGTTTGAAACTAGTGATGAGGCTGAGTTGAGTAAGGATGGGAGTAGAACAAAAGCTATTAGGTTTCTTTCATAATTTGGATTATCAGACATTTGTCTATATTTGTTTCAGTATTTTTTCCCATGCTGATGTAGTGGCAGGCAACATTTTCAGCCCTGTGCAGGAGGGTGGTAGGGAGAACAGTTGGGGGTGGGTGGGGAAAGGCATAAGCTCATAGGCTATTAATAATGTACATTGATCTTGAGACCACATGTCATATTTCTGAGCACTGGCCAACAGGGAAGGGTACGTGTTCTATTTACGTTGGACTGCATGGCATGATGCAATGGACAGCTGATAATTTAACCACAGAAAAAATCTGGATATTTCTTCTTTAATTGTGTCCTGATAGGGCAGAGAAAATAATTTGTTTTCAGCAGACTGACTTAGAGACAGTGAAAATATTTAATTCAATTACTGGTTCTTGCCTCATAGCCAGAAATTCTTCAAGTAATATTTGCTGAGTGTGTACCATGGAGGGAAATGGAGACAAATGACATTGCTAGTGACCTGCCAGCTTGAGATGAAAACCTTAGGTAATGATTCCAATAAAACTAGAGCAAGAGCTTGGAAGACAAAACTCATGATTACTTACTAGTAAACAAGGGAAAGGATCTTCTGTAGGTACAAAACCACATGGAAATGCCAGCATTTGCACTGGAGAAGGCCCTAGAATAGACACCAAGGGTGCCATGTTCACCCACTCATTTGCTTTGAGCATGTCATTCTTCCTTGTCAGAAGATGATAGTGTCAGAGGTAACAGTGGGCTTCAGTTACAAAGTCCTTAGCATAGTGTAGTCCTTCTACTATTGTTTCTTAGAACTACCCAGAGGAAGCGTTTGTGCAAGGTATTGAGCACCTACTAGGTATCAGGCATGGTTCTGGTATTGGAGAATTGATGGTAAGAGTAAGTATTCAAGGATTTTGTCTTCATGGAGTTTTCATTTTGGAAAGTGAGAGCAATTAATCAAATGGCCAAGTGAATATTTATGCCATTCTGAAGAAAATAAGTGCTAAGAAAAGAAACATAAATTTCTGAGTGCTGATAGCAGTGGAAGGCCCTTGACCTAGAATGAAACAGGATTCCAGAACCCATAGCCCTTGAGTCTGCAGAGTATGGGCTGGAGTTAATTAGAAAAAAGTGTTGTAGGACAAGTATTCCAGGATGAAAGATAGCATGTGCAGAGGCCCTTTGGTGGGTAGAAGCATTATGTGGCCAAGGAATATAGAGAAGGCTGATTTAACAGGATTGTACTAAAGAAGTAGGGAGTGATGTGAGACGAGGCTGGGAAGTGGCCACAGTCAGGCCATACAGGCCTTGCAGGCCATTTTTGAGTAAGGGGCAAATGTTAATGGGTTTTATGTGGAGATGAGAGCAATTGGCTTACACTGACATTTTGAGAACATCATTCTGAGTGAATTGTATGGGTCACAGTGGATGAGGGGAAACTGATTAGTAGGTTGTTATTAGAATATTTCAGGCAAGATATGGTGGTAGCTTCGCTGATGATAGCAATTGGGGTAGGATTAAGAGAGAAATATCATCAAAGCTTGGTAATAAATTTGATGTGGAGTTTTGCATGTGAACAGTATGAAGGTCAGCTCCTGAATGCCTGATTTGTGCAGATAGATGGATGAGGTGCCTTTTACTGAGGTAGAGAAGACTGGAATATGACCAAGTTTGGGGCAGGGAGAGGGAATAATGAATAGTTTGATCTCGGATGTGTTAATTTTAAAAAATGTTATTAAATTTTTAATTGTTGCATAGTAATTGTACATATTTATGGGGCACAATGTGACATTTCATTACATGTATACAATATTTAATGCTTAGACTGTGGCAATTGGCATATCCACCCCTGCAAGTATTTGTTTGTTTGTGGTAGGGTTCCTCAAAATCCTCTCCACTAGCTATTTTGAAATATTCAATTAAAGGTTTTCACTCATTATTAACCTACTGTGTTATAGAACATTAGAATTTATTTCTCCTATCCAACAGCACCCTGTTAAGGATATGTTAAGTTTGAAGTGGCAGGATATAAACTTGTGAGTCATTGATATATAAGTGGTAAATTAAGCCATGGAGATGAATGAGATTTTTTTGGGAGAGAGGAGAGAGTGGAAAAAGAATGGGTGTAAGGATCCTCAGCTTGCTGAAGGAGAATGAACCTAAAAAGTAGGTTATAAAAAGTAGCCAGAAAAGTAGAAAAGATAGCAACAAGTGGTGTCATGGAAGCCAGGAAAGAGTGTTTCAGGGAGGTGTAGTAGGCAGATTTCAGGAAGAGACAATAATGATAGTTTTGAAAATTTTGCACTGAATTTTGCAACAGGGAAGTGATCAATGCCTACAGTTGGTGCTATTTGAGTGCAACCATGGTGGAAAGGTTGAATTGTTATGGGAAGATATAATTCACAGTTTATAGATGAGAAATTTGAGGCACAGGGAGGTGACTTGCAGAACAACTTTATTAAGTGGCCCAGGAACCTCAGACTCCCTGCTCTAACTGTTCTGCCTACCACCTCTAGGCTCCTGGCTTACCAGCTAAGCATGTAGACTGAGGCAGCAAACATAACTCTGTTCTGCCTCTGTTGTTTCCCCAGTGGTAATCCATGTCTATTTAACCTCTCTTGAGCCTTAGCTTCCCTCTTTTTAATAATGGTATCTACCCAATGGGATCGTTGAGAAAATTAAATGAATAATGGGTGCTAATGCCTTGTTGCATGTGTGATACATAGAAAGTACTCAGTAAATGTTATCTAGAAAATAAACACATTTTGCTGTTATTTCTGGCCTGAGAGCCTCTCTTACCTCCAATTATGTTTTTCTTTTGTTTGAGGGCTGTATAGTCTGCTTTTTTGTATGCTGTTTACCAAATTATTTTCAAGTTTGTGTTTTTACTTTGCCATTTCTTCTGCCTTTGTCCACCCACACCGCAAATTTCTGTGCACAACTTACTTTTCACAACTCACTTTCCATGAGTGATTTAACCTGATCTTCCTCACTCTCCAATTTAATGACATCAGGTTACGTTTACATTCATTCACTCTTACAGGTTAGATTTTCATGAGTTTGATATGCTTGTTCATTCCATTTTCTTAAAACAGTTTCAGGGGCTGGGAATTTTTTTTAATCTTTCAGCAACATCTAATAGAATGCTTGAAAGTAGTAGGCACAAAAGGGCAAACACCAAATATTTTTATATTAAGAAGAAGTTCTTTCCATTACTTTCTTCTCATCCCAGTTCTAATATCCTGTTTTCAGTTAAGTCCTGCCAACCTATCTTTGAAATATTTTGATTATCCATTTCTCTTCATTGATACTGCCACCCCCATGATAAGGTCAGGCCACCATCCTCTGTGACTAGGATCACCATAGCAGCCTTCCTCTGGTGTTTCCCTTCTTCTCTTATCCCTTCTAATATAGTCCCAATAGCAGATGGAACTCTGTTATAAAAGTATAATAGCATCTGCAAGCCCTTCGGTGGATCCCATCTCAGTTTACCTTGGACTCCAAGGTGTTAATTTGTATCACCTCACCTTTGTGCTACCTACCTGCTGACCCCTTCACCCACATCCCTGCTTTAGTTCAGCCACATGGGTCACCATTTTTATTGTATTCTGCACACATATTTAATTCTTTTCCTCCATAGAGCCCTTATGCATGTGGTTCCTTTTGTCTGGAAACCCCCCCCCCCGAACTTTGTGCAGGGTTTGCATTTTTCAACTCAGGTTTCAGCTTATATGTCACCTTCTTTTTTTAATATATATTTTTTAGTTGGAGATGGACACAGAATATCTTTAATGTGGTGCTGAGGATCGAACCCAGTGCCTTACACATGCCAGCAAGTGCACTACTGCTGAGCTACAGTCCCAGCCCTTCTATGTCACCTTCTTGGTGAAGATCTCCCTGACTACTCTTCCTAAATAGGTCCATCCAGCTCAACACCATTTCTTATTTTCAAATTGACTTTTTTTTTCATTTTCCCACAATTTTTATAAGATAAAATGCATAAAATAGCAAATACCTGCATACACATCTCCCAGAATTAATATGTTGAGAGTTTGTCATAATTGCTTCAGATTTTCCTTTAAATAAAAGAACATCATGGGCTTGGGCTGTAGCTCAGTGTGCCTATCATGTGTGAGTCATTTGTTTTGATCCTTAGCACCACATAAAAATAAATAACATAGGGGCTGGGGTTGTGACTCAGTGGTAGCACACTTGCCTAGCATGCAAGAGACACTGGGTTCAGTTCTCAGCACCACATACAAATAAATAAAATAAATGTCCATCAACAACTAAAAAATATTTTAAAAAGCAAACAAACAAATAAATAACATAAAGGTATTGTGTCCATCTACAACTAAAAACATTTTTAAAAAAGAAAACATCATGGATTGTTAGTCTCTTGTGTGTAAATTCTCTAGTTTCCTCCTTCCCTCTAAGCAGGCACCTATTATGATGTTGATATATATCTTTCCTTTTTATATGCTTTTGTTACCTGTTAATGTGCCTACTTTATGTAAATGGCATCATATCATATTTGAGCTTACAGCTTTCTTTTTTTCATTCAACATTATATTTTTGAATGATATTCATGTTGATATCAGATCTGATCACTGATTTGAACTGCTCTATAGTATTCCTGTGTGGATATTTTACAGTTTATTTATATTCATTTTTACTAGAGTTCCTACACATGGTAAGTACCCCCCCAAAACTGGCAGAATTTACTAAAATAAATGACTTATTTTATAAACACTTAAAAATTAGATATTAAACCAAAGAAAGATGACTGTTTTTGCATTTCTCTGTCCATGTTCTCTTATGCATTAGCTTATTAATCTTTATTACATCCCTGTAAGGTAAGCCTTTTTATCATAAACATGGCACAAATAAAGGAAGTGAAGTACAGAGAAGTGAAGTCATGTGCCTAAAAGGTTTTGGAGGTGTAACAATACACCTTCCCCTGAAGCTTTAAACTACAGATCTCCTAAAAAAGGAACCAATGCTTACTCTAAATTTGCTGAAGTCAGAGAGTACATATGTCTTTAGCAATGAAGGACAGACTTGATATTTTCATGTGAATATAAAATTGTATCATAAAGAATTTGTAAATTGGGAAATGAGATTATTTTCTTCTTCCTATTAAATAATGATTGAAGAATGTTTTAAAAACTAAAATTCATCTTTATAAAGAGGCTTCATATGAATTAATATGAGGAAAAAAATGAAAAACAAGATTTATAATCAACCATGGGAGGGGACCAATTTGTAAAGAACAAAAAAGAAAAGTGTTTTCTACAAAAAGAACTTTAAAATACTGCTATCAGTAACAGCAATTCAACAATGTATTTGAAAATAAATTTTAGGCAACTGTTTATGTATGATATCTAACAATTTCTCATTATATAAATGTTTTTCCATCTGACCATATAATGTATGTGCTTTGGGGAAATAAAATTCAAAAACTATTTAAATAGTAATTTCACAAATAGATTTTTATTGTCACTGAAGTAGATAACCACTTTAAATTAAAACAGTGGCTTAAATATGGTCTGATATTGTGTTTTATATTCCTAAAGAAAGTGATAACCTTAAGTCACACTAGTCCAGCCTTATTTCTTATGATTCTCATTCCAAAGTAACAGGAAATTGAACTTATTTTGAGTGAGTACTAATTAGTACTAAAATACTAAATAATATCATGAAAATCATGTCTCCAATACATGTCCTGAATGTATAAAGAATTTCTATTTATAAATTATTTTAAAATTCTGGTTAGAGAATGGGCAAAGGACTTACCTAGATATTTTTCCAAAAAAAGGGCCAAAAAGGTACTCAACACCACTAATCCTTACAGAATGAGATGTGCATGGTAGCCAAAAGGTGGAAGGAATCTCAAGAATTCATCAATAGATGAGCAGATAAACAAAATGTGGTACATATATACAAAAGAATATTGTCATCTCTTATATGTAAGCATCACTGATAATGGTGTTGTACTAAATTTTCTTCCAGTTTTCTTCATAAGATGTAATTTATTCTTTTATGGTTGATAATTTTTATGCTTTTATTATATTTTATTTTTCTGTGGTGCTGAGGATCAAACCCAGCGCCTCACACTTGCTAGGTGAGAACTCTACAAGTGAGCCACAAGCCCAGCCCAACAATGTTTTTCTATTACTGATAAAACTTGCTATTATGAACATTCTTTTGTGTAAATTACTTTAACAATATTTATTGAACATCTACTATGTGCCAGGTACTGTGATTTTTTGTCCTAAGTAGTTTTACATGACAGTAAAGCAGAATTCACTTTGACACAATGTACACAAGTGGAGCATAAATTCTCATTCCTTTGGGTGTACATGGTGCTGAGTCACACCAGTACTGTAATTATACATATATACATAAGCTAATAGTGTCTGTTTAATTGTAATGTCCTTCCCATCCCCAATGCTTCACCCCTCCCTTCACTCTCCTTTGCGCTATCCAAAGGTCCTTCATTCTTCCCTACCCCCACTCCCACTGTGGATCAGCATCCATTTATCAGAGAATATATTCAGCCTTTGGTTTCTTGGAATTGGCTTATGTCATTTAGCATGATGTTTTCTAGTTCCACCATTACACCTGCAAATGACATAATTTTATTCTTGTGCATGTCTCTTGGTAGACTTATGCAGTTAATTACTGTGTAGTACATATTCAGGGATAGAAATGTTTTGTCATCAAGTATGTATATCTTCAAGTTTAAGAAATAATACTCAGCAGTTTTCCAAACTAGTACAGATTTTACTGCTATTAGAATACATAAAAGATCATGTTGCTCTTTGTACATATTTTCAATTATTAAGTTCTGTCATATATATGTATGTAATGGTATCTTGTGGTTTTAATTTGTATTTCCTTGAGTAGTAATAATGAGATTGAATATATTTTCACTGGCCATTTGGATAAACTTTTGTGGAGTTATTAAAATTCTTCCCCATTTTAAGTATCTTCTCTTGGCTTATCCTTCCATTCTACACTTCTTCTTGTTTTTCAAATCTGCCATGCTTGAATTAAAACTAATAATATTCCATATTTATGCCAAGGATTATAGTTTTGTTGATTACACATGGGTGGTTTCCTTGTAAAAATTATTTAAAACTTTAAAGTACGTAGTAAGAGAGAGTAACTGCTGTCCTTAAATAAGAATCAAAACTAATCAATGAGTTTCTTTTCTCACTTCAAGTGCCCACGCACTTTCCTTTAATCTTTTAAAAGCAGGAGGGACTACCAAAGAGTCATGTGGGAGAAGGAGATTTTCTGGAACCATCCAATCTCATTTCCCTCCACAAGTGCTACTAATTTCCATTGATTTCAGCTATTATCAGAGCACTTTCGTCTACTTTCACATTGCTTTTGATTTTTCAGGTGTGATTCCAACAAATATTGTTCGCTGAAATTTTCTTCTCAAACATTTTTAAAAAGCAAATGAATTTTCTGCTTGACTATTTTGTACTTGCTTTCTTTTGGGGGAGTTCTGTGGATTAAACTCAGGGGCAATCAATTAATGAGGCACATCTCCAACCCTATTTTGACTTTTCCTTCCAAAAGAGTCTCGCTAATTTGCTTGGTACCTCACCATTGTGGAGGAATCTGGGTTTGAACTTGTAATCATCCTGCCTCAGCCTTTTGAGCTGCTAGGATTACAGGCAGACCTGGCCTAATTTACTTCTTTTGATTATGTTGCTTCGGAGAGCCTGTTTACACTTTTTCCATCTAGTTGTTTTAGTAAAAATATTAAATAAATGTCAGAATAATTATTGTACATACATTTTAGGCATATAGTCAAGAAATTTATTTGGTGATTTCTTTCTTTTTTGTATAGTTTGATTTTGCTGTCAGCACTGAAAACTGAACCCAAGAGTGCTCTTCCTCTGACCTGCATTCCCAGTTTTTTGTTGTTGTTGTTTAATATTGAGATAGTTACCCATTCTGGCTTCCAACTTTCAATCCTTATGCCACAAGCCTCCTGTGTTTCTGGAATTAAAAGGATATATTTGTTGTTGTTGTTGTTGTTGTACATGCTCTAAATTCCTCACTCTCTGTGGCATCATGATGCTCTTTTTAAATTAATTTTGATTGCTGCCTTTTTTCAGGGGAAGGAGATGCTGTTGGAAATTATGTTTTTTCATTACTTGTAATTTTTCCTTTATGAAACAGGTTACATAAAAGCATCTTGTAGTCCTTGATTCTTGCCAGTTTATCTACAAAATTTAGAAGATGTAATGTCACACAATAAATGTTCAATGAAAGTTTTGAACAGGTGACTGTAAAAGGCAAGGAAAGTGTGTCCATAGATTTCATGGAAAGGGTTTTTACTCTAATATTAAAAAAAAAACTGTCCCTAATGGTTCTAGAAAAATCACATACTCATAATTTCCTCCTAATGTCTTAGATGCTGTTTTCACTCTAATTTATGTAGGCAAATAAATCTGGAACCATGGTGAAGAATCTGTATACTGATTTTACAAACAGCTCTTACTGTTGTTTCCTTTACATAGTACTTCCCTACATTCTCATTGTATTTCAGTTTAAAAAGGTTTTAGGGGAAGTGTGATATGGGCCATGAATAATTCACATGATGATTGAAGTCTGCATATTCCTTTCCTCATTTGGAAATTTTTAGGAGACTTAAAACTTCTTCAAAATCTCATTCTGGTTGAATAAATTATATGGTAAATTTACTGGTATCTAATTTCCATAGTGAGATAGTCAGGATTATTTACAGAAATAGAAAAAAAAACATTTTATCCACACACCACACATTCATTCTTGTACAGACATAAATATGACTTATGTTAAGAAATTGGCTTATGCAATTATAAAAGCTGAGGAGTTGTAGGATCTGCAGTAGGCAAGCTGGGGATATAGAAGAGGAAGAGGGAAGATATGTTCCAGTCTAAACATCAGACAATTCAAGATCAAAGAAGAACTGATGTTTCAGTTTTTGTCCAATGGCAGAAACAAAGCAGAAAAAGATGTTTCTGTTCAGGTAATCAGGTGTGAGAAGCTCCATATTACTTACTCAGTTAATCATAATATTTTGTTCTATTCAAACATTCAAATTGGGTAAGAGCTACCACAGTAAAAATGGTAATCTGCTTTCACACTCTACTGATTCAAATCAGTCTCATTAAAAAATCACCTTCATGTGCATCATCTGAATAATATTTGACCAAACATATGGGGACAAGTGGCTCAGAGGAATCCATGCATAAACTTAATCACTAGAAATGCACGTGCATGCTTATTCATAAAAAAATTTATTATATTTTCATTTCCTGAATGCCACTGATTGAAAGAAAAGTGAGATCATTTTAAAATTATGTTAGCCACTGATTTAAAGACAAATGAGATCATTTTACAATTATGTTAGCCATTATATACTTAGATATTTTTTATTTATATATACACACGTCTCACTCTGATTATTGTATCTTCATCTCTTAGATATAGCAAAAAAAATTACCAAATTTCAAGGCTTTAAACATAAAACTGTGTAACCAAAATCTGGTATTTTCTCTGCAAGTAAGAAATTTAGATATTTTAATGATCAAATCTCATCATTCTGTGTACAGCTTATATTAATTTCTTCATTATTTTCTTTATTTTATGTTGTTTATCATTTGATTTTGAGTCATTAGTATTTTTCATCCTGTCTAATTAGAAAATGATAGACTAAAATCTTATTAGAAATGAGACAATTTAGTAACATGTTGTGCTAATTTTAAAACAAAATTAATCTTTTAATTTGCCTTAGGATCCATGTTTCTTATTTAGAGATATGAAGCATAATATTTTATGGAATATTATACATTATATTATGAATTGTGTACATTGTTGTATCTTTTTATTGCACTCTTTTATATAAAAAAGACATTCACACTACAGTTGATTTCCTAATATAAGAAAGATATTTTGATTTCACTGTGAAGCTATGCATTTCATCATTGCACCCTCTGTATACAATCTTGTTTACATTCTATATAAAAACACAATTTTATATACAAAAGTCACAGTGCAATTAGGCTCCTATGCGGAAACAACCAGAGTCACCAAACCAGTGAGCTATATCCCCATTTCTTTTAATTTTATTTTTTTAAATTTTTAGACAAGTTCTAAGTTGCTGAGACTGTCCTTGAACTTGTAATCCTCCTGCCTCAGGCTTCTGAGTTATTGGGATTGCAGGCATGCATCACTATGCCTAGCTGAATTTACATTTTACAAATAAATTGGCATGAATATTTACATGTACCTATATTTTTGTATTGAAGGATTTTGGTAAAATTACTGAATGATAGAAGATGTGCATTTAAAATATTACGTGTTTCACAGTTGTTAGCAGGTATTTACGTTGTGTTTCTGATTTCAAAGAAATTCTTCTGAAGATTGAACATAATGAACAATCTCACTTTAGATTAATTTGTTTTTAAACAAAGGTACCAATATTTTATATCTGAGGAAAACTTTCCAACTTTTTGTTAGTAATATTTTTAGACATGAGTAGGTTTTGAACTACATCAAAATTTTGTATAAAATTGTTTTTACATGATTCTGACAGACCCTATTTAATGTTCTTCCAAAACTTTCCTGATTCTATTAAATTAAATTTGGAGCAAGTACAGATATAAGATGTCCAAATTTTGAGTAAAATCAAGATTTTGTCAGAAAAAAAGAAAGAATAAAGTCACTAGGAGGAATGTGCAGAAGATGCCATATTGAGCAGAACTTTTATTCAAAATGTGATGAAATAAATACAGACATGCAATGAGTCCTCTGAAGGCTATATAAGCAACTTGTAACTGGAGGATCAAAATGTATCCAGGAAAAGACTATCAGAAAATTGACAAAAGTGACAACTTTGGCAATGGATCAATAGGAGACATCATTCTCTTGAGGCTAATTCTAAAATGATCAAAAAGTTGCAATACCAGATTTGGAAATAAAGATGTGGTTAATAATAGAAGCCAAAAACAGCAGACCCAGAAAAAAATTTTGCAGAATTTCTCAGTGAAGATGGAAGTGGGGAGCAAGATGATGGATATGGAGCCTTTAAATTATGTTCTATTCAATTTTTAATAAAGTTATCAATGTAACAACAATAACAACAAAACAACACAGGTTTTCCAAATAACTCTCATTGGATTAGAACTGAATTTATTAATTTAACATAATTAGCATGTTAAACATTAACTGACGGATAAAACATCAAACTTAGTATGTTGATCTTATAGCCAGCTACTTTTCAAGCTGTCTTAATAATTATAAAAGTTAAATGTCCATTTTCTCAAAGAGTGTATTGAGTTTTACTTTTTTGCCCAAATTCTTCTAAATATTCTTATTTTAAGTATACTTTTGCCTTGAGAGACAAGGCTAAAATATACTTAAAATAAGAAAATCTATTCTAGCAGATATTTATGTACGGTCTCTTATACAAGCACACCAAATCAAGATGATGTTTTGCTTCATATTTGTTGTCCTTTTGAAAAATGGAAACTAATTTTAATAGGTTAATTGATTTATACTTCTGATTTTTAAAAATAATTTCCTAGTCACTAATAGACATTGAATATTATTAAATATGTTTCATCTGCCTATTAATACTCATCAGTTTCTGTTCATTATGTGACAAATTACATTGGTAGATACAACAAAATCTGGTCATCATTGAAAAAGCCCTTGTCTGTGATATATATAGTTAAATATACAACTGAAACAGTTGAGAAGCTCCTTACTACTTACTCATGGGAGAGTTTGCTATTTTGTTCTATTCAAGCATTCAATTTAGGTAAGAGCTACCACAATAAAGATGTTGATCTTATACCCACCTACTTTACAGTTAACATTTTTTTTCTATTTTTTTCTTTTTTATTATTTTAATTGACAAATAAAATTGTATTTCTTTCTTTCTTTCTTTATTATGTACATCAAGTTTTGAAGTATGTATGCATTATGGAATAATAAAATCTTATTTATTAACATATGTATTACGTCTCATATTTATTATTTTTGTTGTGAAAACACATACTATCCACTGTCCCAGAATTTTTCAAGTTAAGCTATATGATTATTGACTATAGCTAACATGAAGTACAACAGAACTTTTAAAATTGTTACTCTTAACTGAGATTTTTGTCTCCTTTGACCAAAATCTCTCTATCAACCCTCCCACATCCACCTCAGACCCAGGTAAGCACCATTCTGCAGTTCAATGGGAAATAATTTTAGATTGTACTTACAAGTAAAATCATGGGGTTTATCTTTCTGTGCATGGTTTTAATTTAATAACGTCATGCCTTCCATGTTTATATATCTTCTCACAAAGACCAGGATTCTCTTTAGTTTAATGATTGAATATTATTCTATTGTGTGTATGTACCATTTCTTTATCCATTCATCTATTAATAGATCCTAAGGTTGATTCTTTACCTTGGATATTTTCAATAGTGCTGCAATGAAAATTAGAGTACAAATGTCTCTTAGACATACTTATTTCATTCCTTTGGGATATATATAGCCAATAGGGATTGCTGGATATGTGGTAGTCCTTGAAGTCTAATGAAGACAATTCTATAATCAAAAGGAGGGGGATAAATAGGTTTTAAATTATTCCTTTGTCTCTGTCAGTTCTGTTGCTGTGGTGTTTCTGCAAGAACTGGCCCTGCAGTCTGGTAATGAACAGCTTTTATTATAACATGATCCCAAACTCTGAGTCTTCATGGTAACACACACTTAGACTCAATAGTTACAACACTCTTTTTAGTTCTTATGCACTCATGATTTTTTATTTAACAATTGTTTCCAAGCAGCAGCACTCTGCTTTGGCAACTTAGCCTCTAGCTTTGGCCAACAAATGTTAAACACTCTGACCTTGTCCCCATTGTAGGAACCTGATTCCTATTAGCCTTGCCCTTTCTGGTGAATTATCCTTTGAGGACTTTTTTCTGTCATAAAATTAAAATCATTCAAAGCTATTAGAGAGCTTCCAGTAATGTCACTGGAAGATACCAAGAGTTTTTTGTCAATGTGGCTAATAGATCTGTTCCCTGAATCCTTCCATCCCTTGAAATAGATTTTCTTTAACTGCAGGGAGCCCCATATCACTGTTTTCCAGGGTGCGTGCCAACTTTTGAATGGCACTTCTAATGGTTTTCCGGAGCAATGAAAAATTTACAAGCTGCTGGAATCACTGCCTAAAGTTTTGAGCATTTATTAAGTTCTATCTCAAAAGGAAGAGATTAAGTAGATTCATTGAATGCAAGAGAGCTAAGCCCCATCATGACTCCTCAGCATCCATTGTGTTAAAGAGGAGTTTGTGTTCCATGTCAGTTGGAGATCAACATGGAAACGTAGCTACTCTTACAAAGATCTGCTGGTTCTGTTCAACTAGGTAGGGAAGAAATGGTAGTCGACCAAGCCAGTACTTGGCATTTGTTAATTTCTTGCCTTTGATGCTATTGATTAGTCTCACAGAAGGGGATGATTATATTCTTTATTAAAGGAGATGTTTATAAATAGATTTATAAATTAATTGCTGATTTGCTCTGAGTTATAAAGCACAAAGAAGAGCCCAATTAATAATGAAAGTTAGGACACAAGCATTTTTTAAAATAATTTTAACTTTTGAATATTAGAATCTGTGAAAAATACACATTAGTTCTAGGTCAGTTTTAAGTAGTGAAGTATGTCATTATTTTACTATTTTGCTTAAAATGTTTCAATATTATCTTGGTAAATCTCAATAACAACCAGGTGAACTAAAGTTATACAACCCTAATTTTTTAGAAGGCTTTTAAGCCTAAGGGAAAGTACTTGTGCAAGAACAAAAAGCTATTTTTTACAGACAGAGCATTTTCTGAGTTCAAGACACACTAGTTAATATATGTACCTGTCTTTCTCTCAATTCATGATCATTTCATCTTACTTTTTCTTTTTAATTACAAGTTATGAGTACAGTGACATATGCATTTACCCCAGCCACTGGGGAACCTGAGGCAGGACAGTTGCTTGAGCCCAGGAATTTAAGATCAGCCTGACCATCATCATGAAAAAACATCTCAAAAACAGAACAACACTGTACAAATAATTTTCAAGTTAATAAAATGTTTATACAGCATACAGATTTGGAGAGCATATTAAAAAGTTCTGATACTAGATCTAAAACATTAATAAGTATTGAAATGTATTTGGTCATTGTTTTCATCTGAATATTAAAATACCAATTTTATTACTTTTCAAAACACAGCAACAGGAATCTAATTCTTTGTTATATGAAAGCACAATCTAGAACATCAGTAAATTTCAATCCAGGTAAGACTCACAAAAGTGAGTTACTCTTGGTGTTCATGCCCTGTGTAAATAAGAGTAAGAAAGTTTGATCACAAAAGAACAGTGGAAAAAAATAAATGTTCAAATTCCATTCATATTTTTCTTAATATCTTTCTTGATCATATAGAATTCAGGAGTTAGTAATTAATTATAGGAAATTTATCATCTAAATGATATTGTGAAGAAATTCTACATTAATTTTGATTCTGAAATTTTATGTCTTTGCAGAAGTAAGAATAATATTTTTAAATTAGTACATTGTGTTTTGTATATGGTCACATGATAACAAATTGTCCTTGTTATAAAAACAGGTGTTCTTGTCAACTATTAATATCAACTCCTATTGAATGACCAAATTAGTGAATTTCACAGTGATATTTCTATACACTCATATACAATACTTGAATCCTGACCACTCTCCTTAATTCCAATTTTCCCTACTCTCTCTTTTTCATCCCCAGTTACCATCCCTATTCTTTAATATTCCCTCCATAATTTCTCTTTCCAGATACCATATGTTAGGAAGAGAATATGATAATTGGATTTTTTTTCTGATTTTTTCACCTTAACATGATGACCACCCTTTTCATCCATTTTACAGTTTTTTCTTCGTTTCTTTTATTAACCTTTTCATGTGAGGTTTGAATTATACCATTTCCTACTATCCTGGGCCTTTAAATTTCTACTCATAAATCTAATATTTTTCTGATGTGTTTATAATTGCTTTGGCCCTTATTATAGATTTCAGTTTACCTTTGGTAATTTTATAGACTATGATTTGGAGAGGTTCTCATATGGCCATGTCCACTTGGTATTCTAAAATCTTATACCTGGATGTCCATAACTTTCACAATATAAAAGAAATAGTTACTTTTGTTCACTGAGAAAATTTGCATTGCCTGCAGCCTGTACCTCTTCTCCATTGTGTGTACCAGTGATTCATAAAAGTAGTCTATGAATTGTGTCTAGTGGGTTTGTAAGTTGTTTACAATTGTTTTAATTGTTATTGATATTGTGTGAATGTGATATTTCATCACCTTCAAGCTATGATATTTTTCTTTCACTTGATCTAGTTTGTGGGTCTGACTTCAACTGGATATTTTTAATTTGAGGCATTGGGCTCTTCATTTTTAAGATTTCTAATTGATTCTTTTCCAGAATCTGTATTGAATTTTTTTTCCATGTCCTGCATTGTTTTCCTTCATTTACTCAGTTTTTCTTTGCTTCATCTTTGAATTAATTCACAATTTTAAACCCCTTTTCCAAACTTTTTTTCTGGCACTTTTGTCTATTGCATTATCTTTGGAAAGAGTTTCTAGAGTTATGAACTATGAAGCAGTCATGCTACCTTGCATTTTACCTTTCGTATATTTCTGTATTGAAATTTGTACATTTTCAGGGATATATATCTTTTCCACATTTATGTGAGTGTCTGCTAAGGAAATAGATTTCCCTGGATGATGTGTCCTGTGCTATTGGTTAAACGTGTAATGTTGAATTCTTTTCCAAATGGTGTCTGTATTGTAGTTTCCTATGTCTTATCTATGACTCCTGAGTTGTGATAGTTTGCACTGTCAAGTAACAACTTTTTGTGTTGGTGTTGTGAGAGTGGAGTCACGTTATTGGACTAGTAATATAGGCAGTAGAGTATCTGAAATGCATTTTCTGTTGTGGTTCTTCCAAACTTGTCAATAATGTGCTGTCTGCAAATACATTGGAGAGACCTAGGCTTAGGACCTGAATAAATGAAGATCTCATACCTGCATAATTCCATAAGAGTTGCTTCATTTATTTTTAGTTTTGCTTTAGGATGTTCACACCATTTAATTTTAGTTATCTCTATTCATTACTAAATGGGTGTGTTAGGTGAAAACTTTTTATCTCTCTTCTTATTTTTAATTTCTTTCAGCACCAGGTTTTATTTTTATTTTTGAAGATATATATGACAGTATAGTGTATTTTGTACATACATGGGATATAACTTATTCTATTTACAATCAGAGAGAACATTTGACATTTGGTTTTTTGGTATTGGCATATTTTACTTGGTATAATAATCTCAGATTCCATCCATTTACCAGCAAATGCCATAAATTTCATTATTCTTTAAGGATGAGAAATACTCCATTGTGTATATATAAAACATTGTCTTTAAATTTCATCTTTTGAAGGCCACCTAGGTTGTTTCCATAGCTTAACTATTGCTGGGCTGCTGTAGATATTGATATGGCTGTGTCACTGTAGTATGTTGATTTTAACATACTACAGTGTGTTTTGGTTATATATGTAGGCCCAACTCTCCATCATGTCAGTTTAGGAACTGACTTCCTCAACAAGACTTCTAAATTGCAACAAATAAAATCAAGAATCAACTGGGTTGATAACTGGTTGAATGGGGTTTCCATTCCAAATTTTCTGAGGAATCTCTGTACTGTTTTCCAGAATGCTTGCACAAATTTGCAGTCTCACTAGCAATGTATGAGTGTAACATTTTTTTCACATACTCTCCAGCATTTATTGTGACTTGCATTCTTGATAATTACCATTCTGACTGAACCAAGAGTGGAATCTCAATGTAGTTTTAATTTGCATTTTTCTAATTGTTGGGACTTTGAGCATTTTAAAAATATATTTGTTGACCAGTTGTATTTCTTGTTCTATTAACTACCAGTTCAGATTCTTTGCATATTTATAGACATCCTGTGCCCACTAGAAGAGAATATAGGCCCAACTGTATTGGGTTATTTGTATGTTTGGGTTAAGTTTTTTGATTTTTGTCCATGGGGGCAAGTACTAGG
Organism: Urocitellus parryii; assembly: GCF_045843805.1. NCBI lineage: Eukaryota > Metazoa > Chordata > Mammalia > Rodentia > Sciuridae > Urocitellus > Urocitellus parryii. The sequence goes on from NC_135548.1 coordinate 17,794,328, forward strand.
GATTCAACTCAAGGGCATTCAACCACTGAGCCACATCCCCTGCCCTATGTTTTGCATTTTATTTTTATTATTTTTAGTTATAGATGAACACAATTTATTTACTTATCTATTTATTTGTTTTTTATTTATTTATTTTTATGTAGTGCTGAGGATCAAACTCAGGGTCTCACACCGGCAAGGCAAGTTTCTAACACTGAGCCCCAGCCCCAGCCCTGTTTTGAATTTTATTTAGCCACAGAGTTGTTTAGTACCTCTTGATTCTCCTGTTTCAGCCTCCTGAGCTGGTTTTTTGAGTTTTTTACATATCCACAAGACTAATGTTCTGAGGTGCAGGTGGTAAAGATTTTCTCTCATTTTGTAGGCTCTCTGTTCATGTTCCTGATAATTTTCTTTGCTGTGAGAAATCTTTTTACTTTGTTACCTTTCCATTTATTGATTATTGATTTTATTTGTTGCAGTTTAGAAGCCTTATTGAGGAAGCCAACATGATGGAGAGTTGGGCCTATATTTTCTTCCATGGGTACAGGATATCTGGTCTAATGCCTAAGTTCTTGATGTACTTTGTGTTGAGTTTTGTGCAGGAATAGGGATATGGGTTCAATTTGATTCTGCCATATACATATTTCCAATTTTCTCAGTACAACTTGTTTAAGAGGCTGTCTTTTCTTTCAATGTACGTTGTTGGTGCCTTTGTCTAGTTTGAGATAATAATATTTATGTGATTTCTGTAATGTTTTCTGTGTTCCATTGGACTTTTTGCCTGTTTTGGTGTCAAAACCATGCCATTTTTAGCACTATATTATAATTTGAGATTGGATATTGTGATGCCTGCTGCCTCCTTCACTTTTTTCACTAAGGATTGTTTTGAATATTCTGGGCCTCTTGTTTTTTCAAGTGAATTTCATAACTGCTTTTTCTATTTCATTGTAAAATATCATTGACATTTTAATAGGAATTGCATTAAATCTATAGAATTTTGGTAGTATGGCAATTTTGATAACATAAATTCTGCCAATCCAAGACCATTGAAAATCTTCCATCTTCTAAGGGCTTCTTCAATTTCTTCCTTTAGTGTTTGGTAATTGTCATAAAAGAGGTCTTTCACTTCTTAGATTGTTTCCCAATTATTTTGTTTTTCTAATTTTTTGAGCCTATTGTGATTCATCAGCTGATACATAATTTGTGTACAAGATCATAATTGATTTATGGGTGTTAATTCTATAACCTGCTACTAAGCTGAGTTCGTTTATGAGTTCTAGAAGTTTTGTGGTGTAGTTTTAGAATCTTGTTGTTGGCAAATAGGGACACTTTGAGCTCTTCTTTTTCTATTTATATCCCTTTAATTTCTTTAACCAAACTGCTCTGGTTAGAATTTCAATATTCATATGTTGAATAGAAGTGGTAAAAGAGGGCACCCTTGTCTTGTTCTAGTTTTTAGAAATAATTCTTCATTTTTTTCCATTTGAAATGATGTTAGTCTTGGGTTTTGGGGAATAGAGCTTTTAAAATGTTCAGTTATGTTCCTATTATCCCTCGTTTTACTACCATTTTGAACATGAATGGGTGCTGTATTCTGTCAAATGCTCTTTATTCAATTATTGAGATAATTATGTGATATTTTTAAGTCTATTTATGAGTTATGTTTTGATTTTCATAGGTTGAACCAACCTTGCATCTCTGTGATGAACTCCACTTGGTCATGGTGCACTATGTTTTTAATATGTTTTTGTATGTAATTTTTCAGTATTTTGTCAAGAGTTTATGCATATATGTTCATCAGAGATATTTATCTAAAGATTTATTTCATTGAGGTATCTTTGTCTGGTTTTGTTATCAGGGTGATTCTTCCTTCATAGAATGAGTTTGGAAGTGTTCTATCCTTTTCTATTTAATGGAATAATTTGAGGAGTTTTGGGTGTAATTTCTTCTTTACAGATTTGGTAGGAATTGACATAGAATTTATCTACTCATGGAATTTTCTTTATTGGTAGCTCCAAATATTGATCCATGAAAAATAAGTGGCTTCAAAAATGCTAGTAGTCTCTGGGCTCAGTAGTACATGCCTATAATCCCAGCAGCTTGAGAGGCTGAGACAGGAGAGGCTGAGTTCAAAGCCAGCCTCAGCAATGGCTAGGTGCTAAGCAACACAGTGAGATCCTTTCTCTAAATAAAATAATGAAGCAAGGATGAGATGTGGCTCAGTGGTCGGGTACTCCTGAGTTCAATCCCCAGTAACAAAAAAAAAATGCTAGAAATGAGAAAAAATATGAATTTGTATAAATGCCCATAAATCATTCAGGTCACAATTAAACAGAAAAAGAAAACAATACATTTGAATATATATATATATATATATTTATATTTATATTTATATTAGTGCTTTTGTGGTGCCAGCATAGCATCATGAAATTGAGGTACATTCTCTGTGAGTTGGGTACATTTAAAGCTGTTGTCTTCCATTTTTAGTGCTTTTGTTCATCAGAATAGGACATGAGGACATATAAAATGCATACTGAAGCATGCTGAAGAAGTGTGGAGTCTATAAAAGACTTCCACTTATGAGGAGGGTTGGGAAAATTGACATCATATTGTATAACACAGTACTAAATGGACCATCCTGCTCTCCTGGGACCAGATAAACTCTTCTTAATGGAATTTTACAGTCTCAAGAAATTGTAGTTTGGGCTGGGTTTTTTTGGCTCAGCAGTAGAGCACTCACCTAGTACATGCAAGATGCTGGGTTCAATCCTTAGTACCACATAAAAATAAATAAAATAAAGGTATTATGTCCAACTACAACTAAAAACATATTTTTAAAGAAGTCATAGTTTATAAAATTGTCATCAAAAAGTCTTCTACATTTACCTTGCCATGGGAAATAAGACTCAAATTTGAATAGAATGCATGAATTGAAATAATTCTCTTCTTTTGAGTGGTGAATATAAATTCAGCCTGTATCATTTTAACAGTACAATTTTTTTTTAAAAAATCATCATTCATCATCATAGTCATCATCATCTCCATTATAGTTATCATCATCATTATTTATTTCGCTATTGGGGATTGAAGCCAGAGCTCATACATTCTATGCTATACATTACCACTTATCTCTTTCCTCTGTCCTACCAGGAAATTCTCTCAGAGGAAATGCCACAAGATTCACATTGTTTTTTTTCTTTGATTGTTGTTGTTATATTATTTTGTTTTGTTCTATAATGTAAATGAAGTGGGAAAGATTTTCTTCTCCTATGTGGATAGACAATGTTTGGCTCCTTCTGAAAGCATGAGTGAGTTAATAGTCTATGTAAATATTTTATTATATCAGCTACTACATAACAACTTACTGATACCTTTCTAGTGCTTCTTTCTACATTTACCCATGACAATGTGGTGTGGATAAGAGTATATAAACTCTGAAGGTTGCCATCTTTGAACACTTTTACCCTTAAGGGAGGTAAAGTTTTGTTGGTACCATACATAAAATAGAAAAAGTAGCTGGAAGTAAGATATTAGCATATTTGCTCTCTCCTACACTGGAATGTCTTTGTAAGCCATCTTTCCCTGGTCTGTTTACTGCTTTTATTTAACTTCTGTAAACATTTTTATATATTTGTTGATCATCTGTATTTCTTCTGTGAAGTTCCTGTTGAATTTCTTTGCTCATTTATTAAATGGGTGGTAGTGTTATTATTAGTTTTAAGTTATTATTATTATCATCATCATCATCATCATCAAAATCATCATCATTATTTAGTTCTTTTTTTAAAGAGAGAGTGAGAGAGGGGAGAGAGAGAGAGAGAGAGAATTTTTAATATTTATTTTTTAGTTCTCGGCGGACACAGCATCTTTGTTGGTATGTGGTGCTGAGGATCAAACCCGGGCCGCACGCATGCCAGGCGAGCGTGCTACTGCTTGAGCCACATCCCCAGCCCCATTATTTAGTTTTTTATTCTGAAGTTAATGCTTTTTCTGAGGTGCAGGTGGCAAAAGTATTTTTCCTATTCTGTTGGTTCCCTTTTCATGTTCTTGGTGTTTTTCTTTGCAATGAAGAAGCTTCTTAGTTTGATGCAGTACTATTTATTGATAATTGATTTTACTTTTTGCAGAAGAGTCTTGCCCTTCCAGCATCTACTATTGGGAGCATGAAGGCACAGAGAAACTGCTCCAAAGACATTTTCAGAGAATTGTTTCTGCTCTATTATGCAGCAAAAATAGCTTCTATAGTGGGTATGTGCCAATATTACAGGATTCTTGAAACCAAGAGTCTAGGAACTGCCTTGTACCAACAGGGGAATAATTTATTGTCAAAGGAGCAGGGAAATGGTGCTTGCCAGTGTTCTGACAACACTCTGTTCCAAAACATAGTGTTGTATGTTAGGACTTCTCTGTTGCACAATGAGCAAGATAGGCATTCTTCTTTGTCGATCCATGGTCAGGCCCACCAATAACTTCTTGTACTTTAGAGATTATATTAAGAAGTCTGTTCCTGAGCTGATATGTTGGAGTTTTTGGCCTACATTTTCTTCCATCAGGAGCAGGGATTCTAGTCTAATACATAAGTCATTGATCCACTTTGAGTTGTGTTTTTTGTGTGGTGAGAGGATTAGGTTTCCATTTAATTCTACTACATATGGATTTCCAATTCTCTCAGCACCATTTGTTGAAGAGGCTATCTTTTCTCCAGCATATTATATTGGTGATTTTGTCTAGTATGAGGTAACTGTATTTATTTGGTTTTGTTTCTGTCTTCTGTTTCATTGGTGGTCTTGCCTGTTTTGTTGCCAAAAGCATACTGTTTTTGTCTTTAGACCTCTGTAGTGTAATTGAAGTCTGATATTGTGATGCCTCATGCTTCATTTTTCTTGCTAGGAATTGTTTAGGGTATTCTAGGTCTCTTGTTTATCTAAGTTATTTCATGATTGCATGTTTTCTGTTTCTGTGAAGAACATCTTTGGGCTCTGGAAGGGAATTGCATTGAAATTTTATAGCACTTTTGGTAGTATGGTCATTGTGACAGTATTAATTCTGACTAAGAACATGGGAAGTCTTTCCATCCCCCAAGGTCTTCCTCAATTTTTTTCTTGAGTGTTATGTAATTTTCATTGTAGAGGTCTTTTACCTCTTTTGTTAGATTTTTTCCCAAGTGTTTTTATACTATTTTGAATAGGATAATTTTCCTAATTTCTTTTTTAGCTCATTCTTTATTGGAGAATAGAAACAAAATTGATTGATGAGTGTTACGTTTGTATCCTGCAATTTGATGAATTCAATTATGTTCTAAAAGTTTTCTAGTGAGTTTTTTTTGTGGGGGGTGTTCTAAGTATAGAATCATGTCCTCTTTAAATGGAGCTAGTTTTAGCCCTTTCTTTCATTTTGATATCCCTTTAATTACATTCCTTTGCCACATTGCTCTAGCTAGAGATTAAAGGACCTGATTTGTTCAGCTCTCTGTTTATCATTCAATAGTGAATTTGGTTATTCGGTGTTTTATTCCATTATGATCTGATAGATTGCAGGGTATTATATCTACATTTTGTATTTGCTAGGAGTTTCTTTATGTACTAATAGAAGTTGTGAAAGTGGGAATCCCTGTCTCATTCTAGTTTTTAGAAGAAATTCTGTAGTTGTTCTCCATTTAGAATTATGTTGGCATTGGGTTTGTCATGTATAGCTTTTACAATGTTGAGGTTTGATTCCTTAATTCCTGTATTTTCTAGAGTTTAAAGCATGAATGGATGTGGTATTTTGTCAAAAGTAGATGGTGCATCTATTTGGATAATCATGTGTTCTCATCTTTGTGTCTATTTGTGTGATGAATTACATTTATTGATTTCCATTTGTTGAATCAATTTTGTATTCCTGGGATGAAACTCACTTGGTCATGGTGCACTATTTTTTAAAATATATTTTTGTATGGGATTTAGCAGTATTTTATTGAGGATTTTTGCATCTATGTTCATCAAGGATATTAGTCTGAATTTTTCTTTTTTTGATGTGTCTTTGGATTTGGTAGCAATGTGAGATAGGCTTCATTGAATTAACTTGAATAGTTCCCTCTTTTTTACTTTCATGAAATGATTGAGGAGGATTGGTATTGGTTCTTCTTCAGAGGTTTGGTAGAAATAGGTTGAGCATCCATCTGGTCCTAGGCTTTTCTTTGTTGGTAGAGTCTTGACGACTTCTTTATTCTCATTATTTGCAATAGATCTGTTTAAATTTTCTATATCCTCTGGTTCAATTTGGGTACTTCATGTTTCCAGGAATTTACTGATGTCTTTAAGATTTTCTAGCTTATTTGGATATAGATATTGAAAAATAGACTCTATTTATGCTCTGTTACAGTAGTGTCTATGCTGATATTTCCATTTTCACCATAGATTTTAGTACTTTCCATGTTTCTCTCTGTGTTAGCTTGGCTAAAATTTACCAATTTTGTTTATTAAAAAATTGATTAATTTCTTTTTCAATATTTGATTTTATCAGTTTCATCTTTGATTTTTATTATTTGCTTTCTTTTGCTAATTTTAGTGTTTTTCTCTAGGTCCTTAAAATGTAATGTTAGATTATTTGCTTAGTAGTAAAAGAAATAAAGAGTAAAGAGAGAACAATGGAATTTGATTATTTGTAAGAGAAACGAGAGATATAGAAACAAAGGGAAATAAAAGATTTGAAACAGAATAAAAAGCCAATGCAAAATATGCTAATTGAAATCTTTAACCCTCAGAAACAGATAATGGAAAAAATAACTATGTTTAACAATGGCACAAATGAAGAACCAGAAACATATGTAGAAGTGCAAATGTATAAATATTCATCATGCATCCATCTGTACACAGAGAAAAACTAAAACAACAATAACAACAACAAAAATAAAAACCTGGTTTGTTACTGAGATTATGTGCTTGTTGTCTGTTCCAAAGTATCTTTCCATATCTCAGTTTCCCTTCTCCATGGAATGGCATGGGGAGCTGTGAGAAGTGCTGTCAGCTGCATCTCCATGATAAGGGTTATGCTGCATTGTACAAGATATACTCAGGGAAGGCAGTGAGGTCCAGTATTTTCCCCAATTGTTTTATTCCATGGGAAGTTACTAGGCATAAATAAATAAATGCACACCTCGTACTATACCTCACTCTTCTCCTCAGGGCTACATTCATGGGACAGTGAAGCCAATCCTTTACCATTCTGTATTTCCAGGGCACTGTTCTTTCTGACATCCTGAGGTCTGCTACCAAGCACCAAGAACCATCAATCCTGCTCAATGAGATTTTGAAGCCACTGCCACTGGTTTTGGGCACTGTTGTGTCAAGGGAAGAGAGGAGGATAGGCTCTTTTTGGCTTATCTGACTTGCATTACCTCCAGGAAAAATACTGTCCATGCCAGGAATTTTACTGATTTGCTAGGCTCAGTTTAGGCCTTGTGGCTGGTGTCTGGCAGATTTATGTATCGGACTGAGCCTCAACACATGGATCTAAGTACTCAGTCTGAGTTGGAGCCACTGCAGTAACAGATGTTTAAATATATCTCCATCTTCTGCTACCTGTACATAGCAGGCAGACTGGTGGTGACTTTCATTCCACAGTTTAATGAGTAGAAAAACTTGAGTCTGCCCAGGGCAGGCTTGACCCCTGGTCCCAGATTCTGCATTCCAAGACTGTCTGCAGCACTTTTGTTCTTATTATTATTATCTTTTTTAATTTTAGGTGGACACAGTATCTTTATTTTATTTTTACATGATGCTGAGAATTGAACCCAGTGCCTCATGCATGCTACGCAAACACTCTACCTCTGAGGCATAACACTAGCCCCTTGTCTGCAGCACTTTTCAGTCTTTTCCATCCTCATGTACTGATTTCCCCCACTCACATCAGAACCTAAGCTTCAGTTCTGTTTCTCATCTTCATCTGATGCACCCCAAATTCCCCAGTTTTCAAGGCTCTCTGTCCAATATTGAGTATCAGGGGCATGCTTTAATCCCCACCTTACAGAGAAGTAATTTTCTCACTCTCTGAATCCCATGTCATGGAGCTGTGAGAAAAGCCACTTCCTGCTTGTCTCCCCTTGTTTGACACTGATATCTTTATCCTATTTTATGTGACAAAGATAAGGTTTTCTTTCATTTTTACAGCTTTTAGTAAAGATTAAGGTTATGGGACCAATAATTTACTTTTAAGTATCAAACTTTTATAATCCCCATGTTTCTTCCTTGCATTTGATAAGTACAAAGTGGGAGACATAGGAATTTTTAATGCATTCATTAATTACCTGTCAGAAATACAATTAATATTAATTCTAAAAATTTCTCCAATATGGGTCTGGAGGAATATTTTATAACAAAACATCAGTGTCATAAGCTTTTAATATTTTTATTTCTATTTTGATTAGATATATATTTAGACAGGCCACTGATTGAGATTCCTTTTAGTTTAACCTTATGTCAGGAATCTGTATATTTAAGGAATGTAAACTTCAAGTTTGGAGACTGCCACTGATTTTTGCAGATGAGAAACTGGGAAATGTATTCCCAGAGGAAGGAGGACATTTACATAATAGTTAGGGAAACAGAGGTACAAATACCAAGACTCTGCTTTTCTGGCAGTCTTTCCCCTTGAGAGTCTGTAAAGGTTTTAAAATGCTTCCTAGTTTATGAGGACTTGAATAAAGTGGGAATGACACAGGAAAAAAAATCAATTTTATAATTTATTTCAATGTGTCTGAAAGATGTATTCTAATAACATTTAGAATACATCTTTCAGACAAATTTTGTAGCTTTCAAAATCTTTTTAAAGTTCCAGAGAACTCTTTGCACTTTTTATGTATAAAGGGATTGGATAGTGTATTATTACTGGTGATTTCCATGCTGAATAACAAAGACCGACATTTTCAAGCCACCTTGCTTAGTATTTGACTCCTGGAATTCCAAGATAGGGAACTGTGCATCTTGCTACCTTGTCTTGAGTTATCAGAGGTTTGTTTCAGTTCAGGTGGAAGAAAAATGCCAGCTATTACATGGATTTTAAGTTCAGCCTTCAAGACAGGCAATTTGCAAAAATAAATTATTATCAGGTTCTGCTGATTTATTGGCTTTTTCTCTGAATTGGAACTAAGAGTGCCTTCATTGAATATTTTATAGATTCACAGCAGTAGAGACAGAAAGAGGTAAATACGAGCTATTTTTTTAAATGGAGGTCATATTTTAATTATGCCAATCAAGAAACACCATTTATTTAATAAATTATACCTTAACTTTAAACAGAGTTTACTTTAAAAAGAAAACTACTCACCTGTTTTTTTTATACATTTTTGCTCTAAAAATCTACTAAAAAATCACATCCAGGTGATTGCTGCTTTGCAAGGGTTGAGAGCAAGTATAAAGCTCATAATAAGGTAAAGTGATGTTTTGTAAAGCTCATGTTCTTGCTCTGAATTTTGTGTTTTAAGATGTTAATGCTGAAAATGTAGCTATATTTTTCTTACATTTTATATGAAAATTTACTAATAATCCATTTTAAAGAATTATGTTGAATTTTTTAAAAATGTTTTTTTTTTTTTTTTTGTATCAATGTTCTCTTAAGTACTTGGGGGTCCCGGGGGTAGGAAGGAATGATAGCCTGGGAAATAAATAGTAACAGAAAAATTGCAGCTTTCTAACTGCAGAAAAATATAATATTTTAGTCAAGGATTTTTGGGTCAGTTTATATTACTGTGGTTTTAAATCATTCTTACATGACTTACAATATCCATTCCTAAATTAATTTTTATAGAATTGTGGAATTTCCCTGGTGCCATTAGTTTGGAATGTATAATATACATTGCATATAACTTTTCTTTTTTCACTTGGACCCTTGATGTTTTGATATCATAACATTTAAGGAGACTTGTATTCTCTATTTCACTCCTTGGCTCTGTATTTATACTAAAGTAATATTGCGAATTGTGGCAACCCAGTAATCTAGAATCTATATCTTAATACTTGCATTAAGAAGGGCTTACATATCCATACATTGAGTCTTTCCACTAAAACTTTCAGTAATTTTAAAAACTATAAGTAAATAGCAGATAGATTAGAAGAACATAAGGAAGTACTAGGTCCTGAATTAGAACAAATTAAATTCTATGCTTTTATAATTATATCCTAGTATATAAATTCTATTTTGATGTATAACTGAAAAGAACCAATAAAAATTCTCAAAAAAATATCAGGTAATGAAATTTTCTAAAAATTTACTCTTCATCTAATCGAAGATTAGATGGCATGTGCAAAGTAATAACCAGTTTAGAAGCAGAAACTCCAATAATTGAAATACTTTAGTTTCAGAATTGTTGTTTTTTCATTATACTTTCTTAAAATATCCAAATTCTATGTCACACTCTGAAATTTCAAATTTTAGATGTTTCTATATTTACTTAAATGTTCATTGCAAAACACTACTATTTTATAAACTATTCTAGGTTAGGAAATATATTTGCAAATATCCTGGAGCAGCTAAAATAAGGTTAAATGTAAACAACATCTTTTGTTTTTGAATAACTTTAATTTTATTTCAGTTATGAAGATCCAAATATTATGTGAGTAAGAAGGGTGTAATTTTTATTTGGGGGATAAAAGTATAGAGTTATCATACTGTATTCCATTTAGAATGCTATTATGATATTATTCATAACTTAACTGAGCTCATTTGGCTTGGAAAAATGCACTATTTCTAGCAATTGGTGTTATATACTTTGTTGAACATGAGTAAATGTGGATAAAATAAATGTCTACTTGCTGAAACGTCATATGTAATATAATATGCATGAGATAACTAGTAATTAAGTATATTGAATTCAAAAATATGCTTTAATTTTTCATTCTCTATTAATATGTTGGATGTGAAAGTTTTGAGCAAGTAATCTCAAATTGGTGCTATAAAGGAAGAATAAACAAGTTAGAGTAATGTCATAAATGTGTTAGTAGGAACAACAATATCCTCCAAGCCTTCTGCAAATTTGAGTTTAAATTTGGACTTCAGATGAAAATTTGTAGTTTCTTCCTTCTTGCTTATCCTTTAAAAAAAAACATATTCCACTGTCTTTTGTTACCTATGTCAAGCAAACCTGGTGATGTGGTTAGCAGCACCACCTGGTTTATTAAGAGATATTGTATTGTTTTATATCTTATTGTTTTGTTAATTTAATTATATGAAGGTACTGGAATAAAAAGAATATATATATATATATATATATCCCTTTCTAAAACAATAACCTACTCTAATGCCTAATTTCCCCTGCAGAAAACATTCTTCAGTGTCTTTTCATTGTGCCATTTCTGTCACTTTGGTTTGGTTATTGAGTTAGTGTTTCTGTTTAGTAACTCTGTGTGGTTTTTATTCATTGATATCACCCCAGAAGATGGTTTTTGTCATTTCTCTTTCTTTTGAAAGCAGCAAAATTTGTATAATCATTTATCTTTAGCTATTTAACACATAAGATGGACAAAACTTATACTGTTTATGAATACAGTCAATCATCTTTGATACTCTAAAAGCTCATGTCTTATGAGCTTTCCCCTCAAGAGGTAATTCATGCCAATATTAAGTCATAAAAACACATTAAAATATTACCTATAATTTCTCATATTGTTAGTCTTTTTCAAAAGTATTCTAAATAAATATGGATATGATTTTTATTCTATAACATTCAACTTAAAAATAGTATAATGTATTTCAGTATTTGTGTAAAAATCAATTGGAGGTAAGGGGAGTGACATTTTGGAGATATCTCTGTCATGGCTCATAATCCTTACCCCATTAGTGAGAGAATTTTAGTTTGAGTATACATCAGAATGCTTATTCTGTTGTACCCTGCAGTAGTGGAGAACATTAATTATTTTGTCAACTTTGGTTCTTATTATATTTTAATTTTTTTTTTCTTCCTAGAACATCCCAGAAGAAGGAAAAGAATTAATTGAAGCTTCCAGACAATCCATGAAGAATGGTAAGATATTTGAAGACTGCCTGAAATTCTGATGCTTATTGACTTTAAATTACAGAATTTTGGCCTTTCCTTCCCTCCGGCGGAGGTGGGGGAAAGAGGAGTCGTTCTGTTTAACCCTGGGTTCGCCGAACTCGCTTTAATTTGCTCAATTTGCATTTTGCTAATTATTCCTCCTTTCTCTTTTACATTCTCTGGCTCACCCCTTTCCCCTATACCAAAGTCTAGTTTGTAGTCAATGCCGACTGGGGCAAGACCTAATCTTATCCTTTCCCCCGCCACCCCCCACCCCCAGCCATTTTCATAGCTTTCCATCGAACTCTGCAAATTTTGCAATAGGGGGAGGGATTTTTAAAATTGCATTTGCAAAGTTAGGTATCTGGGCAGACGGGGGGAGGGAGAGAATGGGGAGCAGGCCCCGCCCCTACCGCCTTTGCAAATAAAAATCCAGAGGGGGGGGGAAGAGCAGGAAGTGGCGGTGCGAGGGCTGCTGCACAGCTAGCAGAGATGCGGTCTGGATGGTAGCGCGTGCCCTGAGCTCTCCGCCTTCCCCGGCCCGCCAGTCCGAGGCAGCCCGAGCCCAGCCCGCGGCCCCAGCAGCAGCTCCGAGAGCAGTCCCAGCAGCAGCGCCATGGCCGGGTGGAACGCCTACATCGACAACCTCATGGCAGACGGGACCTGTCAGGTCGCAGCCATCGTGGGCTACAAGGACTCGCCCTCCGTCTGGGCCGGCGTCCCCGGGAAAACCTTCGTCAACATTACGCCAGCTGAGGTTGGTGTCCTGGTTGGCAAAGACCGGTCAAGTTTTTTCGTGAAAGGGCTGACACTTGGGGGCCAGAAATGTTCTGTGATCCCGGACTCACTGCTGCAGGATGGGGAATTTACCGTGGATCTTCGTACCAAGAGCACCGGTGGAGCCCCCACCTTCAATGTCACTGTCACCATGACTGCCAAGACGCTAGTCCTGCTGATGGGCAAAGAAGGTGTCCACGGTGGTTTGATCAACAAGAAATGTTATGAAATGGCTTCCCACCTGCGGCATGCCCAGTACTGACCTCTTCTGTCCCTTCCCTCACCACTCCCCACAGCTTTTGCACCCACTCCTTCCCATACACAGACACCATTTTTATTTTTTGGGCCATTACCTTATTACCCTTATTGCTGCCAAAACCACGGGCTGGGGCTGGGGCGGGGCCGGGGCTGGATGGAAAGATACCTCCCCCTTACCCATACTCCTCCTGTGTGTGGTTGGAAAAAAATTTTTCTCATTTTTTTTTTTTTGTGTGTTTTGGATTTTTTTGTTCTTTTTTTTTTTTGGTTTTGTTTTTTTCTGAATAAAAAAGATTCTACTAAAAAAATTACAGAATTTTATATACTGTTTATTATGTTTTTACCGTCAGAAGTAAAATATGACATTGGGAACCAAAAGAGTTGAAACTTACCTGTCAACAGTAAACCTACCAATCAAAGAAGGAAGTAGTTGAAACCACACTTGTGCAGGCAATCAGAATAAAGAATGATTGTCCTTCCATTCCGTCACCTGATTCAAAGGTAATGTATTTTTTAAAAAAAAAAAATTCTTTGCATTTTTTTTTACATATCATCTTCCATGATGACAAACATGCTAGAAAGAAATAAGGCTACCAGGTTATAGTAGAAAACAAGGATAGCAACAGATGAGATATATTTATAGAATTAACATTGAGAGAATATGGTGGGAATAAACAGTTTTTCAGTGCGCCCTTATGGAATGAAAGAAATAGAAAAGAAGCCAAAAGAACAGCTTTATGAATATGAACCTGAGAAAAGGGGATGCATACAAAGAATTCATTTATGAAGGGAAAGTTGTGTCCAGATTGAATAAGAGTCAAGATGGCTGATACTTAAATAATAAATATTAAAATTAATAAGAGTAGCAACTTAATATTAGGCCAAACTTTGGAATGTTATGGGAAGTACATGCTGGACATATAGAACAATGTGTCATATTTGTCTATCATTTACTCTTGACGTCCTTCAATGACTAGGAGGCAGGGTTTGGGATTACAATCACAATCATTTGTGATTATAATGAATAGAAAACTAAGCAAATAAATGTGGCATATTTTATATGCTTAAGAAATCAATGTGACATATAACTAAAAAGAAATCAATTAAAAATATATACATATATATAATACAGATAGTACTGCTATTCAAAAAAATAAAAATCTAAACAGAACAAGTATTAGTGTTAATGAATATAATAAATAAAAAAATGAACTTCTAAAAATTAAAAAAGATGGTAAATTTTTAAAAATTGATACACATTAATTATACAGAATTTTCACGGTGGCATATTTGTACATACATATAGATCAAGTATATTCCCATAATTCTGTTTTCAACATTCTTTCCTCCATACTCCCAATTTTATGTATGCTAATGGTTAAAAATTTTTATTCATTTATTTTTATGTTGAACATTTCCACCTCTAGTTATTCATATGAGAACAATATATGATACTTTTTTACTGAGTCTGGCTTATATTACTTAACATTATGCTTCCCTGTTTCATTCGTTTTGCTAAAATTAACTTATTTTTGTTGTTCTCTATGCATAGAAATCTTCCTTGTGTATATATACCACATTTCCTTTATCCATTCTTTTATTAACAAGCATCTAGCCTGATTCTATAACTTGCCTATCATTAATAGTGTCATGGTAAAGATGGGCATATGTATATCTCTAAAGTAAGCAGATTTTAATATTTTCCATTAAGTACTGAGTAGTATAGTTGGATAATAAAGTAGTTCTATGTTCAGTTTTTGAGTAGCCTTCATATGAATTTCCATAGGGATATAGTAATTATGTTCCTACCATTCACATATAAGAGATTTTTCTCCTCATCTTCCCAGTATTATTTGCTTTCTTGATGATTACTTTTTTGAATTGTGGAAAATGGGAGCTTGTTGTTTTGATCTGCATTTTCCTGATTGATAAAGATGTTATGTTTTTTTTTTTCACTGAAGTGTTGGCCTTTGTATCTCTTATTTTGAGGACTCACTGTGCATTTGCTCAGTGATTGAAAAGGTTTTTGTGTTTCTGGTGTTAAGATATTTGCATTAATATTTTCAGGTTATTAACCCTCTGTCAGAAGAGTAGCTAGTAAAGCTACTCTTTTCTCCAATTCTGGAGGCTACCACTTCTTACTGTTACGCAGGAATTTTTTCAGTTTGATGCACCCCCTCTTATCCATTGTTGCTCTTTTTTTCTGAGCTGTAGGGGGCTCTATTCAGGAAGTCATTGCCTACATACTGAAGTGTTTTCCATATATTTTTTCTTCTAGCATTTGTAAACCTTCTAGTCTGGTACATATGTCTTTAGTCCTTTTTGAATAAACTCTTGTATAGTGTTATAAAATAGGCATCTAATTTCCTTCTTTTACATATGGATATCTAGTTTTTCCAACACTATTTCTAAAATGTCTTTTGTCTTTCCGCCAAAATATGTTTTTGGTGTCTTTGCCTAGTATCACATGACTGTATCTGTGTGACTTTGCTCTCTGAATTTTCTTCTATCCATTGGTCTATGAGTCTTTCTTTACACCAGGGCCATGGTTTTTATTACCATGGCTGTGTTTTATATTTTGAAATTGGGCATTGTTGTTTATCCATTGTTTGTCTTATAATCAGCATCACTTTGTCTAAGTCTTTTTTTGTTTGTTTTCCTCCCATACAAATTTAGGAGTAGTTCTTTTTTTCCCAATTTTTGTGAAAAATGTCATTAGAATTTGAATGGGAATACATGGAATATATAATTCATTTATGGTACTATGTCCATTTTCACAATATTAATTCTGCCTCTCCATGAACATAGGAGGTCTTTTTAATTCCTATTTTCTTCTTTAGTTTCCTTTTTCATCAAATGTAATTTTTCTTGAAGAGGTCATTCACTGTCTTCTTGAGGGTTATTCCTAGCTATTTTTAAAGCTATTTGAATGAGCTATTACTCTTTCTTTGTTCTCACTAGGTATGCTATGGTGTATAGACACTTTATTCTTATATATTTATTTTGTTTCCTATTACTCTGATGAATTCGTTCATCAAAAGTAGAATTTTCATGATACATCATTTATGTTCCTCTAAGAATAGGACTATATCATTTGCATATAGAAATGATTTAACATTTTAACTTCCCTATTTGAATCTCTTATTTCTTTCTCTTGTCTAAACTTTTAAGTACTGTGATTAGTGAGATTGGTAGCAATGAACATTTTTGTCTTTTCTGATTTTAGTGAAAATGTTCCTTGCTGCACTCCAGCTGCAGCAAAATAGCGGGGGTGGGGGGGGTGACGAGGAACTTGTGTAGATTGATACAGCAGGAGTAGAAGCCCTTTATTGTAGGACAACAAAGGTATTTATACATTCCACCCAGCTTATCTTAATTAGCATAAACTAGATACATCAGTCAACCAATAAGGAATCTCCACATTTAATGGTTCGCTGGCCTTACTTCACAAACCACTCCCTCTGGCATTTTTCCAGGCGCCATCCAGACTTGTTTACAGACTCTAACATTTCTCTGGCAAAATGCCAGGTGCCATCTGACTTGTTTACAGACTCCAACAGTTCCTCTTCATTATACTATTGGCTTTGGGCTTGATATACTTGGTCCTTATTATCTTATAATAAATTTCTCATATTTCTAGTTTCTCGGGGCTTTGTTATTAAGGGCGATTGAATTTATCAAAGGCTTTTCCTGCAGCTGCTTAAGTGATCATAAAATTTTGCCCTTGATTCTATATGTGGTGCATTAGTTTTATTGATTGGCATGTATTGAATCATCCTGGAGCAAAACCAGCTTTTATGTTTTTTGTTTTTGTTTTTATGTGACTAGAGTCTCAAACCAGGATGTGACACAGTACCACTGAGCCACATCTCCAGCACCTTTTATTGTTTACTTTGATACAGGTCTCATTAAATTTCCCAGTCTGGCTTTGAAATTACAGTGTTCCTCAACAACCTGCTGCCTTTCTGAGAATGTAGACATATACCACCATGCCTGACACTGTATGTAATTTTGTAATGTGTTGTCAAATGTGATTTGTAAAGATTTTATGATTTTTATACTATGTTCCTCAAAGATATTGGTATCAATTTTTTTCCTTGTTCTGTTCATATTCTCTTTTCCAGTAAGGGTAATACTTTGCAGAATTGCTTTGGAAGAATCTTTCCTTTGCTCTTACATGTAATAGGAGGACTAATATCAGTTCTTCTTTAAATATCTGATAAAATTTAGCCATGCATTCACCTTTGGTCTTGGAGGCCTGTTATTATTGCTTCAACCTAATTGCTTGTTATTGAGCTGTTTGGTTTTTATTTCTATCCCTTTGATTCAAAAATTTTAGGCCATATTTTACAAATATCTTCTAGATATTTTTGTTGCAATTTTAGTTTTTAAAATAATCTAGATTTTCCAATTCATGGACAAATAAGTTTTCCTATAGTCTCTAGAGATCTTCTGGATTTCAGTGGTGTCTGTTTTAATATTTCTGTTTTTGTTTTTACCTTTATTCACTTGAATCTTCTTTCTCTTTCTTTTAGTTCCCTTTGCAAAGGGTTTATCAATTTTATTCACAATTTCAATAACCAATTATTTGTTTTATTAATAATATGTTTTTTAATTATTTTATAATTTTGGCTCTGACATTAATTATTTCCTTTCATGTATTGGTTTTAGAATTCATTTACTGAAGTTTTTCTTAGACTTTGGATGCTTCATGAGGTATTTAATTTGAAATATCTCAGATTTTTAATGGAGGTAGCCATTGCTATAAACTACCCTCATACAATTGCTTTTGGTAGATTAGTGAAGGGACATCAGAGGGAAAGAAAAGTTCCTGTACAGTAAGATTTATCAAAATATGACATGTGCATTTCTGTATATAGTATAATGAACCCCACTATTATATTTACATACAATGTCTCAGTAAAATAAAATAAAAAACAAGCAATAAAAATAACTGCTTTTACTTTGTCCCATAAATATAGAGATGTTGTGTTTTGACTCTCTTGTGGTTCTTGGGTCTATTTAAAACTTTTCCACCCCTGATTTCATCAGTGACCCTTTGATTGTGCAACTGTATTATTGATTCTTCAAGTATTCATGCAGTTTCTGTAGTTCTACTCACTATTTGCTTCTTTTATAATTAGATAATTATTTCACATGTAATATTGGGGTTCATTTTGCAATAATCATACAAGCATGGTATATATTTTTCCAGTTTGAATTCCCAGTATTCTCCCTTCCCTACCTCTGTTATCTCTTATCTACTCCACTGTTCTTTCTTGTATTTATTTGTAGTTGTTTTAATTAGTACATCATTGATATACATCAAAGTGAAATTCAGTGTGATATGTTCCTAAGTGTACAAAGGAAAATTTCTTCAGATTCATTTCACCACACTTCCTTTGACAGTCCCTCCATCCCTTTAAATCTCCTTCCTCTACTCCTCTGACCTCTCTATTTTTATGGAATCCCCCATTTTTTCTTTATTTTTATCTACCTTCTTAATATAAGGGAAAATATTCAACCCTTGACTTTCTTGAGTCTGAGTTATTTCACTTAGCAGGACATTTTCCAATTTCATTCATTTACAATCAAATGCCATTATTTCTTTTTATTGATGACTTACTAAGTAGACCTGCATTACATGTATGTGCCACATTTTCTTTATACATTAATCTGTTGATTGGCACCTAGGCTTCTTTTTGATAGCCTTTCTATTTTGAATTGTGCTGCCATAAAATTTGATGGGGCTGCATTCCTAAAATGTGCTGGTTTTAAATCTTTTCAATATATACCAAGGACTGGGAGAGTTGAGTAATACATTACTAGTGTTTTGAGGAATCTCTTCATTGCTTTCCAAGGTGTTTGTGCTAATTTGCAGTCCCACCAACAATGTACAAGTGTACTTTTCTTCTGCATCTTCATCAACAGTTACTATTACTTGAGTTTTTGATAATTGCCATCCTATAGAGAGTGAGGTAAAATCTCAATGTAGTTTTTATTTGTATTTCCCAAACTGCTGGAGATGTTGAACTTTTTAAATATATTTATTGTTCATTTGTAGTTCTTTTAAGAACGATCTCTTTAGTTTTTTTTCAATTTATTCTGTGAGTTATTAATTGCTTTATAATAAGTTTTTTGAGTTCTTTATATATTCTGGATATTAACACGCATTTGTGGATCAGGTGGCAAAGATCTCCCATTCTGCAGGTTCTGTCTTTATGCTTTTATTTGTTTCCTTTAGTGTTCAGAAGTTTTTAATTTGATGCCATCCTACTTATTGATTCTTGGTTTTATTTCTTATGCTTTACGAGTTTTGTTAGGGCAATTGATGCTTGTGTTAATGTGTTGAAAAGTTCACCTTACAATTTTATCTAGCCATTGTAGAGTTTCTTGTGTAATTCCTAAATCTTTGATCCACTCTTGAGTTGACTTTTTCTCTTCATGTGTGTATCTATTTTTTCCCAGACCCACTTGTTAAAAAGGCTGTATGTGTTGTTTTCTGATAGCAATCCATTGTGATGTGGTAAGGGCTAGAGGGAATTATTTCAGTTTTGTATTTACTAAGACATGCTTTGTATCCTAATATATGATCTATTAGAAAGGAAGTTTTTTGTATGCTAAAAAATTATGAGTTCTGTTCTTCTCTGATGAAATAGTGTGTAGATAACTATTAAGTTGATATGAAATAAAGTAAAAGTGATATATAGGACAGTTATTGATGTTTTGTCCACCTAACCAGTCACTTTTGATAGTAATATTAACTTCACCAACACTTATGTTTTTTATTGGGGCCTATTTGTCCCTTTAGACTGAATAGTAATTATTTTTATAAAATTGATTGCAATGCCATTCATGTGTAAATATTTTACAGACGTTTTTATTTTTGTTGGATTTTTCCCTTTAGCAGTATGTAGTGACCTTCTTTGCTACATTTGAGTAATTGTTGCTTGAAGTCACCTTTATCACATTTACAAATAGCTACTACTTTTTTGGCTTTCATTTACATGGAATATCTCTCTATTTTTTCACTTTTATTATGTGAACAACTTTGCAAGTCAGGTGTGTTTCTTATAAACCACATACATTTGGGTCTTGTTTGTTAATTGAATATTTCAGTCTATATCTTTTAAGTTGATAATTAACATGATGTGAATCCAATGTTAATGAGGTGTGTTTCTTTATAATAGAGGGTTCACTCTTAATTCGCATTTGCTTATCCACTCTTCTGGTTACATTCATTCTTTGTATTCTCCAATGATTTATTTTAATCTTCTTCTTGTGTATATAAAATTCCATTGTGAATCTCCTACACTGGTAGCCTAGTTGTCATAGTTTATTTTAGTTTATTCTTGTTTTGAAAAGTCTTTATTTCTGAAGAATAACTTTGATGCAGATCACAGTGTAGACTGGCAGTACTGAAGTAAGACAGATGAGACTGGACACCAGAGGAATTAGCAGGAAGCAGGTTTATTGTCTGCAGCATCTCCAGAGGGAGCTTTCACTTAAAACAAATTCTCTCACTGAATACTGAGTCCAGACATTTGTTGAGCTTTATACCCAGTGGTGTCGACAGGGGAGCTTGAAGGTATACATTTTTGCAGGGGTCTACATGAAAGTTATTTTTTTCTGTGAGTTCTCATAAGTTACCTGGTGTCTCATTTCTTAGAACTGTCAGGGATTTTACAGATTATAAATCCACAGAAGCAGAGTGCATTCATTAAGTCCAGGGGTAAATTTTTTTTCCCAAAATTTGAATTGCTTTTAATGATTTTTAAGTTTCCAAGAATAAAAACACAATACAGGTCTATATCATTCTATATGTTAATTGCTCTCATTCAGAGGAAATGCTATCTGGCTAGGATGGTGTCTTAATACAGAAGAAGGAACAAACATAACCCAGGTTTGTTTTGGTCCCTCTTCCAATTTTCTCTTTATCCCCTATAACACACACACACATAGACATACAACTTTTCTCACCAAATAAAACTAATCTTGCTTGGAAACAAATGTGGATACTATTCATCTCTGCATACTGCATAAAACACTGCTCACTAAGAGTGAGTATGAACTATGAAGTAATCATTTTCAAAACCAGTTTAATATAGTTGTAACTTTGCCACACGATCCAATTTTAGTTTGGTTTCCTAAAAATTAGTAAACTATCCAGGTTGACAGGTCTGTAACACTCAAACCCTTTTCTTCTATCACACATGTACTCTACACCCGTACATACCACACAAGCACACAAACACATACAACCTTCCCACTCTTCACAGGGCACTACATTAACATTTGCTCTAATGTGGTGACATCTGAAAATATTAAAAATCACAAACATCTCCAGATGTCCTTTCAAACCTTGATGTCAATGTATAAGCTTAAGATTAATAACATATATCAGTACCCTGTGGCAGTTCCAATAATTAACTTATCCTTGAGGTTAAATTTAATAGTTTGGGGAGAGTATAACCAGTAAGATTTTCCTAGAAATGAAAGTGAAAATTTTGAAAGAAACATTTCATGGCTCCAAATTAAGAATGTCAAATTGTCAATTTACTGAGGTTCTATACAATAATATAAACTTTACTGAGGCTGTGAATTATGTAATATAAAATACTTTGTTTTTGTTTGTTTACACCACAGTCAAATGTGAATATTAATATAAAGCCTTCTCTGCCCAAAGATTATAAAAATCCTAAGTTTAATTAAATTTAGGGGCCTTCACCAAACTTGCTGCAAGTTTGGGGACATAAATATCCAACAGCCATAAAGCTGTGAAAGCCCCTATAAGGAATAAAATAAATCCTACTTGCCTCAGACTGAACAGGGCAACACTGAGACTCAGCCTCAGCCTATGGCAGGGCTATAGGAAGAAGAAAATTTTAATTTTAGAAAAACATTACCCAATTAATTTAAAATACATGCATTATTTTTTTAAAAAAATCCAATGATCAAGCAAGAATAGGAGAAAAGAGCAGCTCTTTTATCTACTACAATTCCATTTTAAGCCCATATTTGTTTTTTCCTAGGGAAAGGGAATTTTCCCCTATATAAGTTTAATTAAACTGAGTTCAACACATAACTTGATCAATGGAATAGGTATTCTCCCATATCTAATGGCAAACATTGTGAGAGATTTCTAAAACACAAATTCAAATGAAATAATTCCAGCAGTCTCTCAAAAATTGATCCTCATTTGCCAGCCTTGTTACTATCATCAGTTGTAAATCTTATAAAATAGAAACTAGTGCCAGACAAAACGTTGTTTTTGCTTTTCTACAAAGGGTGATAAGAGGAGTAGATGAAAGAGCCAAAACTGCAGTTCTATTAATCTTATAACTTCCTCAATAATGGCAATTACAGTGCCTGCCTGAATTTATCAAATCCCCAAAGTAGGACAGTTAAAATTCAATTTGACTCAACTTTATCTACTACTTAAAGAAGCACAAGTCAAAAGAGTTATTTCAACATAATTTGTCCCACTCATGATTCAACCACATTAAGGACCCCAGAAGCAGTTAGGTAAAAGGTATTTTCTAGAAGCTTAATCATCTTTAGGTGCATGAAAATTACAGATTACATACACTAAATGGGCATCACCTATGAGCCACATAACTTACAAGGTACAGGAAAGATAATGTACTTAGTTCTTAAATGCCATGCATAACACTATCAATTAATTGTTCATTAGAATTTTATCACTTGTTTAAATTTTTTTATCCCTTTGGACCCCAGAGAACAATAAACTTTGCGATAAAATATTGGTCTTCTCATAAAATGCACATAAAGCTTTACACAATTTTTATAAAGGTCTACCAACTCTTATAAAGTTTGTGGATAAATCTGTACATGAAATCCTTTATTGACACTGATTTGGGAGAACATTTCCTATTTAATCATTATAAATGATTAATCATTCTTAATCAGGCCACTTTTACCTTAAATACTTTTCAACAAAGTTTGTTTCTTTGGAAGTATGAAAAACAAGTGACCAAATCTAAAAAAAACTTATGCATATTACAAAACAATTTAGCTATGCAAACAGTGGAAAGGATTGTGGGACTGGCAAAAGCTTTCATGGTGATAAATGGATTCTGTCTTTTCAAAGTATGGAATTTTTTGCACCTCAATGGTACCAGAGTACAGAAGCTATATCAGAAGAGCACAGCACCAGATTTTAAAAACCATTCAGCTTTAAAATACTTGAAATTATTCACTTAAATACAAACTCTTCTGTAATGAGTAAACATTTAAATATATTTTCCTACAAAGATAAAGCCTTTTTGCCTTAAAACTTTATTTTTTAACATTTTTCCCATAACCTCAAAGTTATTTTAAGAAATACTCACTTTTTAGAAGCCTTACAATTAGAGAAACTCCACTTGTATTCATTGATAATTACTTTGTGGATTATTTGATACTTAAAGATATCAGGAAAAACAAAAAGTCCAACAAGGGCTATTATTATAAAAGATTTGTAACACAAAATACTGAATAATGGCAGTTATCTCTACAGAAAAGTTCTCTATTAGAACACAATAATATTCAAATTTGCCAAGGATAAAAACAGCAAAGCCAAGTAGGCTTAATAACAGAAGGTATCCATCTAATCAAATAAATAATGTTACCTTCCAGGAACCTAATATATTTAAAAATTGTCAGTCCACCAATTACCATCAAAGTACCCCAAGAGGCACAGTAGTACACTTAGAATAACATATAACAACCCATTAACAACATAAGTAGCTATTACTACATGCACCTAAGCTTCTAGAAGTTTGTACCTGAAAAGCTTCTGAGGTCCATGCAGTACTGAAATCTCAAAAATAATCAGCATGAAATTAATCGGTCTGGCAGTAGGCTCTAAATAGCTCATGGAAGAACTATTAAGGCTTATATATTTTAAATATCTATGAGATCTGATGACACCCAAGGGTGTGGAAAGGTGACAATATGAAGATTTCAAACCTATTGCATAATAATTAATATGTATATTTAATGGAAATATCAACATACAATTCTATATAAACTGTTCAGTTTAAAACATGCAGCTAAGAAACAATCTACTATTCAAAGGACAGAATTCAATAATGTATCAAAACTGCATTGATAACTATGAATTTTATTATGTGGACATCTACTGTGGCATGCATCTGTACAGACCTTTCAGGCAGTGGTCCACAGCTGGGTTATAAATAAAAAGGCATACTTTTTTCTCTCTTTATTACAATGAAGTTTAACAGTACAAAAAAGTCACATGACCTTCGTGGGTCAGATTTCTTAAACCCTGCAACATGAGGAACTCTAAATACATTAAGTATTGTTACACATTCAGACTTCCAATGTACAGGTACTTGGAAACAGCCCTCACCAAACTAGGTTGGGGACATGAAGTCCAACAGCATCTGAAATGCTGTGAATGCATAACTTTACAAATAGCAATGTAAGCTTACAGAACTTGCCTTTATTAAGGTGGTATGTTCATGTAATTCCAGCGCCTTCACAATTTAACAATCCAAATTTACTATACTTCACTTCTAAAAACCTAGACGAAACATGAAAAAGAAGCCATACAGTATAAATTGCAACCTCAGAAAAAGTTCCTGCTTTATTATTCCAAATAATTTTTCCTATGTGAAATAAATTTACAATACTTCCTGGTATGTGGGAAGATAATGTTTGTTAAAGTCACAATGAAGCCTTATTGACGGAAGCTCGGCTATATAAACAGCACACCTTGCAACATTACAGGAGGTCTCATTCCCATTGGAGGTTGAGGAGGCCCACCTTGGTTAGTGGGTACCATTGGTGGTCCCTGCCCATATGGTGGCATAGCACCAGGAAGGTAACCTGGCATGCCTTGATGATGACCACCATACTGACCATGAGGTGGCATTGGGGGTCTCATTCCTTGCTGCTGTGGGATGCCTGGCTGTGGTGGCATCATACCTCCAATTGGTCCAACTGGTGGATTACTGATTGGGGCCTGTCCTAATCGAGGAAGATTATGCTGATAATTATGTAACTGTGCCCTTCTCTCTTCCAGTGATAAATCCTCATCTGGATGGATCAACTTACTGGTTGCACTGGTGGTTGTAGGTGTAGCAAGCTTACTTGTTATTGAAGCTGCTGGTTTTGCTGCAGTACTATTTGTTGTCCTAGTGGTTGAAGCTGTAGACTGTGTATAACCAGGGAATGTAGACTTTGGGGGTTCTGTAGTTTTTGCAGGGGTGCTATTTAAGGGCTTGATATCTGTACCAACAGGTCCTTGCACAGCTGCCTGAGCTTGTGCTGTGCTAGGAAACAGAGCTTTAGAAGATGCAGAAAGACTTTATGAATTGGATGAAGCTATACTTGAGCTTGTTACAGGTGTCCCCATCTGTCCAGCACTGGGGAAAAGAGGCTTAGTTACTGGAGGCTGTGGAGCAGGTACTGTTGCTGTTGGTGCAGGTGGCCTATTAAGAATACCTGGTGCTGACACAGCCTGTGCTTGAGTCATTGGAGGAATTCCAGGACAGGGAACGGGGGGGGGGCTTACCTGGTGGCATACCAGGCATAAGAGGTGGTATTCCTGGTTCAGGTGGCATCATTCCACCCATTGGCATCATTATGTTTTCACCACAAAATGACTGGGTGTATTTTCTCTGATGATGCAATCCAGGTGGCATGCCTGGCATAACTGGTGGCATACCTGGCATCAGAGGAGGAACACCTGGCATCAGTGGAGGCTTGCCTGGAGGCATTCCTGGTGATCCTGGAACTGGTGGCAGTCCTGGCTGAGCCATTGGAGGGATATAACCTTGCTGAGGTTGAACAGACTGTGGTTGAAATGAAGTTGAGGCTGCAGAGTCATCATCATCATACTCATCAGAATCATCCTGTTGCCTCTTTTTTTTTTTTCTCTCTTGTGTTTTCTGTTCAAGAAGTTGTCATCTTTCATCCATATCTTTTTCTAGAATACCTTCCATACCGTATATTTCCAACTCTATGTATGTTCTCCCAGGTATTGCATTCCTTACAGCATCTATTGTCTCTTTATGAACCTGCATGCAATGAATAGCTAAGCCAGGTCCTGTATACAATTTCTTATGACATATATGGCATTTAAAATGCTTTGCCTTTTTGTGCTGTATAAGGATCTTCTCATCATCAAATCTCTATTACAATACCAGCACCACGGCTTCAGCTAATTCTTCTTCTTGCGACCCATAGCTGTGTCCTTTCGGAAAATTAAAGGGAGGAGAAAAAAGCAGGAAAAGGAGGAAATAAATTGCTCACTTTTCTGACCCAATGGCCACCACCTCGTCCCACAAGAAACCCAGGGGTAGATTTAGTTTCTGCAAGTCAGAGCAGATCAAAAAGAAATAGGGAGTATAACCACATTTGAGCCATTTTGTAGAGATCTTTGCTGATACATTGTAAACAAGAACAATTATGGTGAGGGTCTGTGGAGAAGCTTAATGAAGATGCATTTGTGTATGAGGAGGTGCCACTATAGTATTTCTGTTTTAATGCTTGAAATATATTATTGCGTGTCCTTCTGGCCCTTTGAGTTATCCAGATGTGTTACCTTTTACCAATGACTTGGTGCTTCTCTCTTGAATCTGTAAAAATCTTTCTTTGGTCTGAATTTTGGCATTTTAAACAAAGAGCAGCTTCATTTGTGACTGTCATAAACTGGAAGCAATCAAGATTCCCCTAGACAGGTAAACAGAGAAACAAAGTGCTCTTGTCACAGAGTGGACATGACTTGGGATTTAAAAGGGACAAACCAAGGTACCAATAGCGTGGCTGAGTGAGCCACCCTGGGAGTTTGTGTCATTCCATTCACATGACATTCTGGAAGGGCACATTGGCTGAGGCTGGTGTGGGGTCGAGCAGGAGACGTTCTAGGTTATTCTGTGATGCTGTGGTGGTGGATATATGCACCACGCCTTGTGAAAACCCAGAGACCCACCAAGAGTGGAACTGGATGTAACCAAGTAAAATCCAAAGTGAAGATAGGGACCTGTGACGGAATGCAGATTGCAAACAAGAATGTACCTGCATTACGAGCACTGAGGATTGAGCCCAGCACTGAGGATTGAGCCCAGGACCTCCTGGAGGCTAGGCAAGTGCTCTGCCACACCTACAGCCCAACCCTACTGCAAATGCATGCCACAACCCCGCTGAGCAGGGTGAGGGGAAGTGACCACCTGGAAACTCTAGAGGTCAGAAGAGACTGGAAGACAAAGACAGAGGAACTGTGCAGAGCACGGTGTGCTGGTGGTGACCAGCCCTGGGAGGCAGTGGTGATGGTAGGAGCAGGGTCTCTCACTGGTGGAGATGAGTGACAGATAGGCAAGGGGGAGATAAGGAGAGAAACACTCAGTGACAGAGAACTCCCAAACCCGGGATTGAGGGGGCAGGCCAAAGGGATACAGGAGCCAACTGAAAGTTCTCAGTGGCCAAAGCTGGAACAGAGCGCTGGATTGTAACCAAAGCGCAGTGTAGGTATTCATAAGCACAGACTGAAAAATAAATGACTGCACTCACCCCGCCCAAAAAATAAAATCAAATAAATAAATGGTTGCATGAATAAATAAACGGGGACACCCCCAGGCAGAATGACAATGTCCATGTTCTTGACTTTTATAGGTACTCCCTCCAGAAGGCAGGGCTCAACTCCCACTCCTTCAGTGTGGGTGGCCCAGTGACTTCCTTCCAAATAGGACACAAGGTGGAGCAGGGAAAGCCTGACCCCTCACAAGGTGGTCAATAAGGGCAGAGGTGAGTCATGCCCAGGACCTGTACCCCGGCAGGATATGGGAAGAGAGTGACACTCGCCATGGTCTTCCTGCCTGAAACCACAACCCAAGGCTAACCAGGAGTGCAGAAGGCAGCCCCCTACACTGAAGGCCAAGGGACGCCCTGACCAGAATTCCCCCAAACTGCCCAGTCATCAAAACAGGGGGCCCGTCAGTCTAGCAGGGCCTTCGGAGACAGATGACTAAGCAACATGGTGTCCTGGATGGATGGGTTCCTGGGACACAGCAAGGGCAGGGGCAGTGAGGAATCTGACAGAGGATGGGCTTTCATTAACACTGTACCAACAGTGGCCCCAGAGAATCGTGAGCAAGAAGGTCACTGGCACAGGGTCCAGGGGACTGCCTGCCCCTGCAACCCTTCGGTAAATATAAGCTATTCTAAAATAAAAGTTCATTTCAAAACACTAGCATGATTTACTTGTTAATCACAAAATTAAATCTGCCTTAAATTTAGGTCTCCAAACTACCCATGACAATTCCACACAAAATTCCAATTTTAAAATACCTTCTAGTGCTGAGGTAGAGGGACATACTCCCTTGTTATTTAAATGCCCTCCTCAGTAGACACATCGTGGCTCCCATCCAAGAATTCAGTCTCTCTCACATCTGCTCTCCTTCCTGCTGTCCGCCTCATCTCAGCCTCCTCTCTCAGCCCTACCCACCTTTCAGTCTCATCCATTCTTTAAGAATACACAGTGGCCAGAGTTATAGCTCAGCAGTAGAGCGCTTGCCTAGCACATGGGAGGCCCTGGGTTCGATCCTCAGCACCACATAAAAACAAATAAAGGTATTGTGTCCATCTACAACTAAAAAATTATATATATATATATATATATATATATATATATATATATATATATATATATATATACATACTTGAGCTCCTAATTTGGATATACCAAATTTGCATCCACTGGGAACCTCAGAATATGGCTGTATTTGGAAACTAGGCCTTTGCAGGTGTTATCAAGGTAGGGAGCCAGATGAAACCATTGGATTGAGTGGTCCCTAAACACAGTGAGAGTTCCCTCGCAAGAAGGCCATGTGTGGACGCCCAGGGGAAGGCTGTGTGAAGAGGCAGGGACCAGCATGATGTGTCTCCAGCTGAGGAGCGCTGAAGACTTCAGGAGCCACCAGAAGCTAGTGGAGCCGTGGAGCAGTGCTCCCTTGGAGTACAGAAGGAACTACCTGCTGACACCTTGATTTGGGCCCAGAGAATAAGTGGGCTTTGGTGGCACAGTTCTTTTTGTCCCCACTGTTGCTCTCTCTGAGTCTCCCCTCTCAGCCTTCCAGAACCAGCACATCTCCCGCCATCTGCTTCTGTCCAATCCAGTCTCCTTACAGCTCTGGTCAGAACACCCCAGCAACACTCCTGTCTGCCAGGCAACCAGCTCGAGCTTCATAAAAGAAGGTTCGATGCATAAAAAATTGCTAGTGAGTTTTAAATTAAAGAGGCAGACTCTCGTTTACTTTTATTCCCAGCTCCGGGACGGCTTCTCCTAGCTCCCGCCTCCAGCCACCTAATGCGGTGGAGAGGTTTACAGAAGAGACTATCGAGAGAGGGAGTGCATGCCAGGGAGTGAGCTTTTATTGGGGAACAAAAAATTCCAGGGAAAATCCCATCCAATGAAGGTTAAGGGGGGCAGCATCCCAAGGTCAGGGCCAGCTATTGGGTCTTCGGGGCAGTGGCCAGGCACGCCTCTGCACGGACAAGCCCTCGTACCTGGGACAGGGTGGGAAAGGCTCTGACACGGCTGTGTCTAAGCGCCTCTCTCCCAGCCAGGGAGGTAACTCAAATCACATGCGAGGATGGCCTCCCACACTCCTGGGCCCTGGGGAGCCTGCTGCTACACCTGCTACAGGTGGTCAGTCCAGGCAAAATGCAACCGCTGGAACGACAGCAGTCCCCAAGCGCCTGGAGCTGGGCAGGGTCAGCAGCGTGGAGCACACCGCGTCTCCTGACCAGCACTGAGGCCTGGCCTGACTCCCACTTTACAACCAGGTCTCAGGAGAAGGAAGGCTGGCCTGCCCTCCCCCCCGCCCCCCGAGGGCTGGGCTTGCAGGCGTGCTCCTCCACACCTGGCTGCTCGTTCCTTCTTGAATTATAGTTCAAATTCAGCCTCATAATAACCTAGCATTGCCCTTCTCCCTAAAGCAGAAATAGGATTTTAAAAGCCTGTGTAATGAAAACTAAGTGCACGCTGCACGGCGTATAAGAAATTTTACCTTAAAATCTACCAGAGTAGCATCAGAAGTATACAGAACTACTGGAGCTGGGCTGAGAAATCAGGGAAGGATAGAGGGAGAAGGGAGGGAGGGCCAGGGAGCACCCTTGGGATGAGGCTGGGAAGCTCCCGCACTGGCAAGATCACTTCCAGCCACACTCCCCACGTGTGACACCACTGGCCTCTCCCACACCAGCATCACCCCAGCTCCAACAGTGCACTGAACCCCGATTCTGCATGTGATGTCTCTCCAGGCTCCTTTTCTGTCACCAAATCACAAAAGCCTCAGGCTCTGAAGCCCTTCGCATTCTCCCTTAGGGGAAGGAAGGGCAGCTGCCCTCCAGACAGCACGGACTTAGGAGCCCACTGCTGAGGGCCTGGTCACAGCCTGTGGTGCTGAGGGAGGTGGGACCTTTGGAAGGTGGGGTCCAGCAGCAGAAGGAAGCAGGTCACTGGGGGCATCCCCTTACAAGGACATTGTGACCTGACCTCTTTTTGCTCTCTCTTTGCCTGCCGACCACCTTGGGCCACCTTGAGGTGAGCAGCTCCCTGCAGCACGTGCTCACTCTGTGATGCTCTGCCTCACCACAGCCCAAGGCAATGGGCCAAGTGACCATGGACTGAAACCTCTGAAACCAGGAGCAAAGTAAACCTTTCCTCCTGTAAGCAGGTCACCAGTAGCATTTGGCACAGCAGTGCAAAGCTGGTTGATGGAGCTTCCACTGAACAGGTTCCGCCTGGACCACGAGGACAGCAGGGAAGTGTAGCAGCCGTGGCCAATTACATTCAGAGAAGTGCTCCCTTTGATGCCAGGCAAAGGGAGGCAGGTGGCAGAGCAGGGAGGGGACTCAGGTGTAAGGTCAGGAACCAGGGTGCTGGTGCCTGTTATGTCTCCCACTGGCAGTGTGACCACAGGTGAGGCCCCCTGGGCCCTGCTTTCCTTGCCTACAGGGGAAAGGCTTCCATCTAAATGTTGCTTAGGGAATTTCCTGCTCTGCAGTCCATGCCCCTTCACAGGTGAGAAGAGCCTCTGTCAAGTGACATCTGAGGCTTGCAGTTGAGCATGCTGCATCCCTTCCGCTGGCAGACTGTCAGGTCTGAGAGGCCTGAGGCACAGCAGCCAGAGCAAGAGGCAGAGCATGTGTGGCCGGTGGTTTCCTGATGTGCCCCACACTGACCGACAGTGTCACCAACCACCCGGGGTCAAATTCCCTGCAGTCGCACTCGAGTTAGGAGACTGAAAGATCTCTGGCTCTAACTAAAGCACGTCCAGGATGGCAGCAACGGAAACACTCCCCGAGCCGGGAGTCACATTTCTCCTCTCATCTTTCTTAATGGGAGTTTGGGGATATCTAGATTTCGAGAGGTACTAATCATGATGATATATTTTCAAAATCGCAGTTGCTGTAAATACAGAATTTCCAGTATAAGCTAGTCAAACCTACTAAAGCATATTATTATGGGATTAAGTATCAATCTAAAGATCAACCAATCCCTTTACCTTACATGATATTCATAACTCTGTGTATAATATCTGGTACCTACAACTTCCCATTAGATTGAGAAATAAATGTAATTATACAAAATATTATTTTGTCTATGATTATATGTGGAAATCTGAAGTTTAATTTAGTACATTTGACCATTAAGCATCAGGAATCCCTAATTATCACTAGGCCAGGTGGGCCACATCTGTAATCCCCAGTACTTGGGAGGCTGAGGCAGAGGATATAAATAAAATAAAAAGAGCTGGGAAGGAAGTTCAATGGTAGAGCACTTGCCTAGCATGCATAAGGCCCTTGGTTCCATCTCTAGTACTGCCAAAAAAAGAAAAGAAAAGAAAGGAAGAATTCCTAAATATCTATTTCAAAATCTAAAAGATGTCCATGTTTGGAATAGGAGAAGGCAACCTGGTTTTGCTAAATTGCACAACAAAATAGATGATTGCTGAGTGCTAGGGAAGATTCCTGTCATCACCTCCACCAGGACCTAGCAAAATCACAGAAGCATTTGTCCTCCCGCCCAGCAACCCCACTTCTAGGAATCTATCCTAAAGCCGTCCTGGCCAAAATATAAAACACCCTCTGCACAAGGCCAAGCACGGCAGAGCTATTTGTAAGTAAGACCGCACGACACTGGCTGAGTAAGCCATGTCCCAACCCCATGTGGAGCTCTAGGCAGCTCTAGAAACTCCCAGCACTGCCCTGCAGGCCTCTGGACACGCCCTTGTGAACAGGGCAAAGCACAGAGGAGGGTACCTGGTGCTCACTGCCCCACAAACCTGAAGATGTAAAGCAGGCTTGAACCCCTAACTCTTATTTATTTATTGGTACCAGGGATTGAACCCAGAGGCACTTTACCACTCAGTCACAGCCCAGCCCTAATTATTTTTTATTTTGAGTCAGGGTCTCCATAAGTTGCTTAGAGCCTCAACCTGGTGATTGTCCTGCCTCAGCTTCCTGAGCTGCTGGAATTACAGTTATGTGCCACCATGCCTGGCTTCTTACATCATTAAAAAATATATATTTTTAAATGAGCTTTGCATGGTGATCCCAACAGCTCAGGAGGCTGAGGAAGGAGAATTGCAAGTTCAAAGCCAGACTCAGCAACTTAGTGAAGCCCTAAGCAATTCTGTGAGACCCCGTAAAATACTAAAGTAAAATACTAAAAAGATCTGGGGATGTGGCTCAGTGATTGAAGGCCCCTAGGTTCAATTCCTGGTACCTCCTTCCCCCAAAATTTAAATGATCTAAATGCATAAGTTGAGTTTTAATATATTGATCAACAGGTGGATGAGGCTCTCCATTGTACCATTTTTTAATCTGAATTCTGAGGGGTGGGTATAGTTGTGCAAGAATGCTGTAACATTAAAAATTCAATATAATAAAAATATGTGGAAAATAGACACTAATGAATTGAATTCATGTCATTTGTTAACAACCTAAATGTCCATCAACTGATGCAAGGATAAACAAAATGTTGCATTTAGTAGAAATATTATTCAGCAATAAAAAGGAACGATGGGGGCTGGGGTTATAGCTCAGTGGTAGAGTGCTAGCCTAGTAAGCACTGAAAAAAATAAAAGTGAATAAATACGTAATAGATATGTTACAACATGGATGCACCTTGGAAGGGTTATGTTAAGTGAGGGAAGACAGTGGTGACAGCCCTCGCACTGTAGGATCCTGTTTACAGAAGACCCCTGGAGAATGGGAGGACCCACAGGGACAATGGTGTGGCTGCAAGCTACGAGAGGAGCCACTGGAAATGACTGTGGAGGAGGGCGGGTTCCTACCTGGGTGATATCAAGATTTCTGTGAATATTAAAAACCAATACGATAAGTGAAATGCATCTCATATTAAACAAAATTTAAAAATCTGCTGTTAAAGGAATGGATCAGGTAATTAGGGAACATGAAGGCTGACTTGATATTAGAGGATGTAAAGGAACTGTCAGTGTTTAACGGTTACTAGGATCAGTAATTTACAGACTTAGGGAAGAGTCCTTGTAGCCTGGAGAGACATACTGACGTGCTGTGAATCAAGTGACACTGGACTTGGGTTTGCTTTTAGGTGACCCACCACGGAGAGCAGTGGAGGGAGTCCCTGAGGAGGCGGGCAGAGGTGCTGTCCTGCTTCTGTGTACATTTGAACATTTTCGTGTTACAAAGTTTAAGAACAATCTTGACCTCTGAAGAGTTAGGAACATACTCAATGTTTTCTATAAACAGTGCAAAAAACCTACTAAGCCTGGCAGGGCAACTATTGAGAAAGTGAAAGAAACAGGGTCTTCTAGCTAAAGGAGAGAAATTCTCCCCCTGTAATTCACCATTTTGTGAGGAGAAAGATATGGAGAACATGCATAGACGAGAGAGATAGAAAAGGCCATTTGCTCCCTGAAATTGGTTAACCAGGATAAAGAACTAAGTTAATTATTCATTGATTCCATGAGGGTGAATATCCCCAAGTATTGAATTTGTTAGTTGTACCTACCTAATAAAGCCTGGGGAGAGACCATAGCATAATATTTCTACACAAGGGCGTGCTGAATGTGGTCTATTATATTGGAAATACTTTGCAAATAAAATTAAATCTTGGTGGATAAAATTCTTATTTCCAGCCATGCAGCTATTCATTTCTTAACTATTTGGTTTGATTTGATTCATGCTAATTTTGAGTTCTATTGCTAAGACACCTGCATAAGGAAGCAGCCCCCTGGCAAAAAGAATTCCTGGAGGTGCTGCCTAGGGTTGTCCCCAGCCAGCTGAGCAACTGGGACAAATTATCCAGGCCTCCTGGAGGCCGCTTTTTCTTCTATAAAAAGAGCACAATAACACCTGCCACGTGGAAGTGTGGAGAGGTGAAATGCGCCAACACGTCCAAAATTGCTATGGCAAAGTCCAATCAACAGCAGTAGTTATGAGAATTGTTCTGAAGCTCAGTGTTAAGTTAGGCTAGCACAGGGGCTGGCAGAAGATCTTGGTCTTCGTGGCCAGGGTAGCCGAGGTTAAGGTCTGGGGCTGGAGGGTTTCACGGTCTTGGAACGGCAGGACTCACTTGCTGGCTGACTGTGCCAACTGAAGCCTTTTGGTTCTTTAGTAATTATCTGATCTATTAATTAATAAAGCTATTAATTAGTGTAATTCTCCAATCTCTTAATGAGTGGATCCACTAGCTGATATAGCCAATAAAATAGTTTCCAAAGGCACATTAAAGTATTTTAAAAGATAAGCTGCCTAACTATAGTCTGAACGAATGAGCATAATTTAAAATAATATAAACTACTTGCTGGTTCCTGAGTAACAAGAGATAATCCCAGATACATGGAAGAATAGCAAATTTTAATCTACATTTTACATTTAAAATTCCAGCACTAACATGGAAATCAGCCATGCCTGCACACAATGGATCTTTTATTAAGTGAACCCCACACCCTGATCCTTGAGAACACGTGGGAGCCAACCCACCTCCTGACATTGCCAAGAGCCCTGCTGTCCACCTCAGAGTCTGCAGTAAAAAAGAAGTGATTTTTAAAACATTTTTTTTCCTGCTTATTAAGGACTAGGTACCACAGAACACTTAGAAACAAACTAAAATTATATAAAAAGTAAAAAAAATTTAATCCCACACTCAGAAAAAAAAAATTACCAACTTTTGGTCGACTTCATTCCAGTCTTCTCTGCATGACTTTCATCTCTACTTGAAGTGATAGTGTATTCAATTCTATATCCTGCTTTTGACTTAAAATACCGTACAAGCGCTTTCCTTTTATTACCAATTCTCAGCATTTTCTAAGACTGAACAGGACGTAGCCATATGGAAGTAACCGATTTGGGGCCTGCCCTGTTGCCAGCCGGCTGGCCCTATTGCTTCCCATTCGGGGTCTCCACTGTGCACAGCTCTGCAGGGATCCCTGCATCCCTCAAGCATCTGCTCTCTCCACATCGCAATAGCAGCATCTACAGGGTCACTGTGCTCGGCCAGCAGCGAGACCCCCACTCCAGTCACGTCTCTGAAAAACAATAATACGAGCAGGAACGTTAAGAAGATAGGCCTCGGGCTGGTGTTGTGGCTCAGCAGTAGAGCGCTTGCCGGGCATGTGAGAGGCACTGGGTTCGATCCTCAGCACCACATAAAAATAAGTAAATAAAATAAAGGTATTGTGTCCAACTACAACTCATATGTATGTGTATGTGTATGTATGTATGTATGTGTGTGTGTGTGTGTGTGTGTGTGTGTGTATATATATATATATATATATATATATATATATATATATATATATATATAAAATTTTAAAAAAAGAAGAAGATAGGCCTCCATAAACTTCAAACTACTGGGTTATCTCTTCTCCACTATATGGTAATCCAAGGTCAGCAAAATGGGGACACGCCGAGTGGAACAAACTGTTCCTATGGTCCATGAGCCCCCAGGCAGCACTGAGGCTAGCAAGTATTAACTGCAGGCTAACAGTGAAGGACACCACCGCAAAGACGGACACATCAGGCACTGGCTTCCAGCTGAACCACCTGAGCACTCTGAATGTTCCCTGGCTTCTAAGGCAGCCTCTTCCTTTGTGGTGCAACCACCCACGCTGTCACCTAGGCAAAGAACAAGGATACACACCTGCAGCTCCAAACATTGAGCCTAGAGTTTCTGTCAGTTAATCTTGGGGTTGGGGGAGTCCCTAAATACTTAAAGCTCAGAATGCCTGTGTCCAGCCTATCTCAAAGCTGTAATAGGAACAAGAGCCAAAATATTGCAAAATGATAACAATAACAGAGGTCAAGCATCCCTCATCCAAAAATCCAAAATGCCCCCGAAATCTGAAACTTTTTGAACACTGACATGACACCACAAGTAGAAAATTCCACACATGACAGGTTGCAGTAAAAATGCAGACATGCAGAATCACTGTAGAAAACTGCTGCTACCACCTGGATCTGGAGTGGCTCCCCAAGGCCCTGTTTTCATGGACTGTTCTCAGCTTGGGGCTACTGGAAGATGTGGGCCTAGTGGGAGGTGTTCTGGTAAGTGGGGGCACATTTTTTATCCACTCTGAGGCCATGGTGCATGCAGTGTCACATGATGTGCTGCCTTCCCACAGGCCCAGAGCCATAACACTAGTCAATCATGGACCAAAACTATAAGCCAAAATAAAACTTTCCTTTTTATGAGTTGACTGTCTCAGGCATCTGTACAGCTAATGGAGAACTGATTAACAAGATGACCTTCTGGTACATAAGGTGTTTAAGAAACATACATAAAAAAAAGAAACATACATGAATTTTGTTAGGATTCATCCCCAAGATATTTCATGAAGTATATGTAACTATTTCAAAATCTGAAAAAGTCAGAAATACTTCTGATCCGAGTGTTTCAGGTAAGACGTGCTTGACCTGTAATAACACAGCCTCCCAAAACCCTAACATATCTCACAGAGGAAATCCTACACCAAACTGTGGCTAAAGAGTGTAGGGTCAGGCCACGGTGCAAGGCCATGGCCAAGGGACAGCTCTCTACAGAGGGGCACCCACAGCTTCTGATGCATATGCTCCCCTCCCCTGTCCTCCCCTGCCCTCCCCTCCTTAGCTGCACAGTGCGCAGAAACCACGCCTGCTCCCGGGAGACCTCCCGCTCGTCCACTTTCTGTGGACTCCATCTCTCAGTGACCTGCTGGCTTTCATGATTAGATTCATTTTCACTTATGAAGAGCAAGGTATAAAAAAAAAGTCAGGTAACTATGAAAACAAATCATTTCTCTTAGAAGAAGTTTTACAAAAACCAAGCTTCCTCATAATCAAGAAAATAAAACTCCTGGGCAAGCCCTTTATATTGTTTTTTCCCAACTTTTCTAAAAATAAAGTTTTAGAAGTTTGAATCTTCATAAGGCAACTCCTTCAAATGAACCCTCTGGGATACAGTCGTCATCACATTTATTTTTGGAAAGCTGAGTAGGTCAAGAATACCTAAAATAACCTGGTTTCTATTTAAAATACCCTGATCACTTTGCAACTCAGAAGGAAAAAAAGATTACTTAAAACAATTATTCAAAATATAGACATCCGCTAAGCATGTGTATCTGACACACAGTGGGGCAGGACTCCACTGAAGGACAAAGAGAGAGATTTCCTTTCCCAGATATGTGAAAATGCAGCCAAGTACTTGAGAAAAAAATTAAGAGATATACTGGACAGTCATCTCCACATCAAGAAAAACACATTAACTGTGAAGTGATCTGCTGAATCCAAACAAAAAAGAAAGGCATTTTTCAAGGGATCTCAACATGTTCTTACCAAAGGAACCTTTCAGCCATGACGGCAGCCACTGTGAACACGTTGTGGCAGAAGAGCAATGGCACACATCCAGTGCAGGCCTTGGGGCCCACCCAGTCAGGGAGACGTTTCAGAGGTATTTATTCCCCAATTTTTAAGCAGTACTTACCACAAATACTTTTTAATGCCTCATTCCCAGGAGCCACAGGACATGAAACAGTGACTTAAATTTGCCAGAAATCCACTGGCTCAGACCTCTGCACAGGTGCCCCTGCCCCACCCCATGGCAGAGAAGACTGGAGACAGAAGGGGAGGCCGGGAGGAGTGCCCTAGCCAGGCAGGGAAGTCAGGGACACCATCAGGACTCAGAACTCCTCAAGGAGGGACCCAACCTCTGTGCCCTGGCTGGGGGCCTCCCTGGTGGCGTACATCAGTGAAGCGTGTGCTGTGTGAGCTGAGGGCACAGATAGAGATGGGAGCTGGCAGCAACCAATCCCTGCGGGGCCCTCCGAGGTGCTGGAAGGAGCAGTTCCTCTTCAGGCTCTAGCCCCACAGCCTTGATGAACACAGCTCTCAGAAGGGCATGTGGACAGTCCCTTCTCCGACCCAAAGAGCACTGAATGACCACACAAATGCACACCCCCTAGGCAGTGTGATTCACCAACATTGTGCCAAAAATACTGCCACACTTCACGTGGTTGTTTTGACAGAGCGAATTGTTGTACTGTGATTCTGAGTTTTGCTGCTGTCAGCAATCTCAATGAGACCTGTGCCGCCCTCGTTCCTGAATAATACTCACCTTTGGTAGGTCCTTTCCTGTTGAGCACAGCTTGCTGCTCCTCAGTGATGTTCAGCCGCCAAACCACGTCGGCCAGCGCTGACTTGAGCAGCTGGATGTCGTCTTCCTGCATCTGGACCCGCTGCTCCAAGGAGGCGATGTGGTCTGACACCTCCATGCTACTCGCGGCAGACGCGCTGTCATCTAAGCCAAAGGGAAGATGGGGATAGTTTTAGACACTCCCAGAGCAATCACATCTCCAACCACAGGCTGGCACAAGGCTCCAACTAGACTGTAAATTGTGCATTGTTAATTGAAATTTATAAACTGAAAATGAAAATTGTAATTTATAAACTCAAAACTTGAGAGACACAGACAGAATGAAAAGAGCACAAGAGAAGGCAGATCTGTCCCAGCATTGCCACGTGCTCCAGCCCTCCCTCTTCCTGTGCTCCAGCTCTCTCTTCTCCAGTGCTCTAGCTCTCCCTCCTCCTCTGCTCCAGCCCTCCCTCCTCCCGTGCTCCAGCCCTCTTTCCTGTGCTCCAGCTCTCCCTACTGTGCTGCAGCCCTCCCTCCTCCCTTGCTCCAGCTCTCCCTCCTCCCATGCTCCAGCCCTCCCTCCTCCCATGCTCCAGCCCTCCTTCCTGTGCTCCAGCCCTCCCTCCTCCTGTTCTCCTTTCATTTAGTCTGTGCCTCTCAAGTTTCAACTGTGATTTTAACTGCTGTTGTCCTTTTCTGCAGGTTGGCCAACTTACTGTCTTTTCTATGACATTAAGTATTCGGAAGTAGAAGGGATGCGGGCATCTGTCCACTTCACCTGCACAGAAGTCTGTTCTGCCTGGTCTGCTGGCTTGTGTTCAGCTATGCTGATGGTAGGCCACACAGGGCTATGTCAGTTGAGTTTGAAGAACAAAGTGCCGAGTGGCCCAGTGTGCTCGGTACACAGCATCGCACCCCCCATGCTCCCCAGGCAGGCACTCCGGCATCCTCCTGCCTTTCCTGTCCTCCCCTTCGCCTATCCTGCTCCAAGGGGCTGGCCTCTCCTCTCCTCGGGATTTTTTTTTTTCTGCATTGCCTTTGCTTGGGCTGTTTCTCAGCCAACTTTTTGCATGACCAAATTCTTATGCTTGAGACTCAACTCAAATAGGAGCTTCTGGGAGAACTTTCCCAAAAACTTCATCTAAAGCTGTTACTTTCTATTTCATTGACCTTATTTGTTGCACAGCATGTTCTAAAAACTATAAAATGGTCTTGCTGGCATGTTCACTGCTACCCATCCACCTGGAATGTGAGCATCGTGGAGGGATTTCTGCTTTGGGGTATGTCAGACTAAAAGACCCTCCTGGAAGCACCCTCCACCCCATGCAGAAACCAAAAGCCTGAAGTAGCATTAAAAAAAAATCTACGTGAAGGTACAGGGAAGAGAACAGAAACATGCACTCTGGTGGGCACTCACACTTGCCCTAGTGGGAAGCTCACTCAACCTAATGAGAGCTCATAGATTCTGATGGGGAGCTCACACTGAGACTCTAGTGGACAGCACACTTAAGACTATAGTGGAGAGCTCACACTGAGACTCTGGCGGGCACTGTGGGCCCTTGTGCTCACACTTAGACTATGGTGGGAAGCTCAAACTTAAGACTATGGTGGGGAGCTCACACTTGGACTCTGGTGGGCACTCACATTTCATCTCCAGAGGGATGCTCACACTCAACACTGAAGACTTCACATTCACTTAGAAGAAGTAATGTAGGAAACTATACAAGAAGCCTGTCTCATTGCTTTTACCCTGGGGATAAGCAGTACACTCAGTGGTAAGGGCCCAAGTGGTAAGCTTTGAAATATTTTTGCCCTAAGAAATTAAAAAAAAAATCAAGTTAGGAAACACTACTGGAAAAGGTGGGGAAATCCTACAAGGAAAAAAGCAAGAGAAGGGTCCCCAAATCCCATATGCTCAAATCTCTGACTGATCTGGCAGCGAACTGCAAAACATCAGAACTGAGAGTGGAGCTGTTGGTCCAGAGATAGGGTCTGCAGCTGAAGTCCAGACAAGAACAGCACCTATTAACACAAAGGAAACACCACCAAAGAAAAAAGATATCATGTAGCTTAACATTCACAATGCCCAGCACATAATTCAAAATAACGAAACACACCAAGAATAAAGAAATGGAGCACATTCTCAGGAGAATAGAAAATAGAATTGAGTCCAATCTCAAGAGGAACAAAATATTGAAACTACCAGATGAGGAATTTTAAATAGATATTATAACTATTCTAAAAAGAAAAATTAACATTCTTTCAGTGAATAAAAATTCAGTAGAGAAATGGGAAATCCCAGCAGAATAGAAACAATTAAAAAGAGAACCAAATACACATTCCAGAACTTATACATATATATACATACACACAATTTCTGAAATAAAAGTTCACTGCATGGACAACAACTGAAAGGACACACAGAGGAAAGATCAAGAAAACCTGAAGGCAGGCATATCGGAAGCAATGAAGATGAAGGACACAGAAAAAAGCCTGACCAAAAATTAAGAGAGCCATGGGAATCTACTAGGCACTCTTAGCAGTCCAACACACACTTAATTGGCACACAAGGAAAAGCAAGAGAATAGGGCAAAAACAAAATCTAAAAAACAATGGTCCAAATATGCCAAATCTGATGTGCAGGAATGTACAATTGCAAAATGCTAATCAAATACCAAGAAATAGACGGCCATGATTAATTTCTCTGACAAAAAATTGTATGGGTACTGTTTATGATATTTTTAAAAAGCTAGACCCAACTATAGGCTGTTAACAAGAAATGCACTTCAATATGAAGATACAGATAGAATGGAAGTAAATGAATAGAAAAAATACACCATGCAAACAGTAAGCAAAGAAGGCTGGACTACTGTTAATGTCAAAAAAACTAGGTGTCTAATAAAGTGTATATTAGACAGTCATTCCACAATGAAAAAAGGGATAAAAACCAGGAATATTCAACATCCTAAACATGTGTGTGCCCAATATAGAGCTTCAAAATACAGGAAGCAAAATTTAACTGAGTTGAAATGTAAAATAGATGATTCTACAATTTTTCCTGAAATTTTACACCCCATCTTTTAGTGACTGAATTATCCCCGACTGCAATGTAAGCATATTCTACAAAATACACATTTTTTTTTCCTTTAACAAACTTTGGGGGTCCTCTGATGAAGCAATAACCCCAACATGTAAAAAAATAGGTGGTAAACTTTTGTGCATGAATTATCACACATCATGTTCTGATAATACATGCAGCGTGCTGTGATAATCTGTTTCAGCCCTGCTAGTGAGACCAGAACTCTTCCAAGCATGCAGGATTTCATATTTGTTTACCCAATGCCCTATGCATAGGTAGGAATGTTTCCTTCTTGTAAAAAAATTCAACAAAAAACTATTATCCCGTACGCCAAATAAGACGCAGCACCCTGGAGCCAGTCCTCGCTGTCTTTGCGCTGAAAAGCTCCGGGCTGCGCGAAACGGCGGGTCCCGGGTCCCTCTGCAGCACACCCGCGCATCCCGGGAGTCGGCCGGTGCCTGGGGCTGTCCGGCCGGGCGCAGCGTCCAGGGCGCTGCTCCCCGGGAACAGGGCGGCCGCGCCGCCGCTCCTCCTAGGGCCGGGCGGGGCCGCCGGCCTCCCCGCCGCCTCCAGCGCTTCCCGCCGGGGTCCGCACGCAGGCCGCGTGCGCGGGGCCGGGGGCGAGCGTGGCCCCGCGGCCCCAGCACAATGCGCCGGCGGCGGCGGGAGCGGGGTGACTGTGTGGTCCCCGCGGCCGCCAGGCCTGGCCCCCCTCGCTCCGCCCGCCGAGGGCCCTCACCCTTGCAGAACTGGAGCAGCGAGGACGTGCCGTACAGGCTGCTGTAACTTGAGAAGCAGTCCTCCATGCTGAGGCCGCGGGCCGCGCCCACTCCCAGCCGGCCGCTGCTCACCCACACACTGAGCCGCACCGCGCCGCTGCTGCGCTGGCGCTGGGGCCGGCCCTGCTGTGGCGGCGGCTGCCGCGGATCACCATGGCAACCGGCCCGCCGCCACCGCCCGCGCTGCCCATGCCGCCCGCCAGGGGGCGCCTCGGAGGCGCGGGGACGTGGAGGGCGGGCGCGGCTACTGCCTCCAGGCCCGGCCCTGCAGCGGCGGGCGGCCTCAAGGGGACAAAGGGCGAGGCCGCGAGCAGGGGCGCAGGACCCTGCCCACGCTCAGCGGACGCGCTGTCCTCGCGCGGTGCGCAGCTCCGGGACCCAGCGCAGACAATGGCCGGGCGCCTCCCTGGGGCCGCGTCCTCCGAGCGCGCCCTCGCCGCCCGTTTCCCCCCGCGGCTGGCCCTGCCTCGGCCAGGACAGCGCGCAGCTGCCACCCTCCGAGGCTTCCCACCCAGGGCAGCCCGGCCCGTCACAGTCACAGCCTCGCATCTGCCTTCATTCAGTCAGGGCGAGGCCGAGGTTCAGGACAAAGTACCGTAGCGGGAGAAGCTCGCCCATCCGCAAGTTTGCAACTTTTCCTGCCCCTATTAAAGCTAGGTCAACCTTCTGAGCTAACTACCCATGGCCAGAAGTGATGACAGTGCGGGCACTAGCGGTGAGGGTGCTCTAACCCCGATGGACTTGGTCCAGAAGCGACAGTGTGACGTTTACACCTCTGATGCACAACCACTCGTACCTTGAGTTATATGGGCAAATCTGAAGTTTTAGGTGTGAACCTTTGTAGGTTGAACATAGCGGGGGATGTATGAGCTATTGTTAGGGAACTTTTGGGCCTCCCTAGGTCTGGAGGCCTGTCTTTCTGGAAACTACTAGAGTAGATACCAGTAGATGGCAGGGTGGGGTACGGGGTCTGTCACTCTGTGTGTGGCCCATTTAGTTTATGGGGAAATCAGGCTGCTGTTAGGTGCTGCAGGCAAAGGGGGACTTTTAAGGCCTGTTCTTTAAGGAAAACAAGGATTGTTGACAAGGGACGATATATCGAGGATAAAGGCTGAAAGACCTAGGTGGGTGAAGGACAGTGGACAGGACGTCCTAAGGATGTTGCAGGAAAGAAGGCCAGCAGGAGCTGCAGAGGGGCCAAGAAGCCTGCCCTGCCTGGTGGAAATGGATGGCTCATGTAGCAGACATTAGCAGAATGAGATTGGACTGAGGGCCAGGAGCCAGGGGAGAGAGTTCCAAGAGCCAGAGGGGTCTAAACAAGACCCTGCAGGAGATGGAGGGCTATGTGGAGGTTTTCATGGGTGCACATGCTGATGAGAATGGGGCTGGGAGCTGAGTCTGTGTGTGACCTGGACACCAGGGGTCAGGGACTGCTGCTGGAGCAGCCCAGGGTGTCTTGAGTGTTCCAGAAATGAGCACTGAGGGCCTGGATAGAGGAACCAAGGTGGACCTGGGGGATAGGCAGGGACAGCGAAACCTCCAGTGAGGAGTGCCCTGTGGCAGCTGGAGTGAGAGGGTTGGGCTCTAGGAATCCTTGGCAAAGAGTTGTAAGTGAATTCTCTAAAGGAGAGAGTGGAAAGTCAGAGGGGAACTGGGGCAGAGCTTGGCAAGGGGGGGAGAAGGAAATTCCAAAGGAGCAGTTGGAGAGGCCAGAATTTCCTCGGAGGATGTGGTGCAGGAAGCTGAGAGCACAGACAGCTTCCGGGGGTGAGTGCTTGGCAGGGTCTTCTGCAGAAGGCCAGGGAAGATGCAAATGGGGAAAGACCCTTCATCTGGTGGCAAAAGGCTCCCAGGTTACCTGGAGCATCTCAGGGGGCAGTGGGAATGGAAATCAGGTTCCTGGATGCCAAGAGGAGGACACATGTTTGAGGACTTCATCAGGGAAGGGAAATGAGAGCCCAAGACACTTGGCAAAAGGGCCAAGTAAAGGTCTCCCTGTCCCCTGCATTTCTAAGAGGCAGGTGCTGTGCAGAGA
This sequence comes from Urocitellus parryii, assembly GCF_045843805.1. NCBI lineage: Eukaryota > Metazoa > Chordata > Mammalia > Rodentia > Sciuridae > Urocitellus > Urocitellus parryii. Next base: position 17,838,872 of record NC_135548.1, read on the forward strand.
GAGCTTCCAAAGGGCGACACGGAACACGATGAACATTCTGAGTTTGCCTTCCTGTTTTCTCATTTGCCACCCTTCCCCTCTTCGGTGCCCATCTTCACACTCAACCTCCCAATCTTGAGCTTCAGGATCCAGGGGAGGTTTGGCATAATCCGGGCGTGGCATTTCTGAACTAGGAAGGGAAATGTTAACTATGAATACATGATTAAAAGTTGCTTCTCTTGGGTTGGGGCTGGGGCTCAGAGGTACAGTGCTCGCCTGGCATGTGTGAGGTGCTGGGTTTGATTCTCAGCACCACCTAAAAAATAAAGAATTGTGTTCACCTATAACTACAAAATAAATATTTTTTAAGAAGTTGCTTCTCTTTAGTTACTTTTTAAAAAATATTTATTTTGTATTCCTGACTTTGAATGGTAAAAGAATACTATCTGGTCACCACAGCTGAGGTTTGGAAGTAAAGAAAATTCAGAAGTGGGAAAGGAAAACTCTGTTTAAAAGTTCAGTTGTAAATTTGAGCTGGAGATTTTCTTAGAAGATATTAATTCCATTAGAGTGGAATTACAAGGAAGAACTCAGTCCACTTGCTTTTGAGTCAATAAAGATCATCATTACACTCAACCTAGGGTATCCAACAGCTGTGTTTTTCCCACAATGATAAAACCTTAGGCTTAAAAAAATATATAGAATCATTTCAAGCATATTAACATTAAGTCAATTAGGTTTAATCTACATGACACTAAAAAAAGAATTCATGGAGAAAGTTCAAGAAAAATCTCTGAAGATTTAATTAATAATGTGTGATGTTTTTCCCAATTATTTTAACAGACTGTGATTCCACATCATTTTGAGGTAATTTGTGGCCTAAGCCCAGAAAATGTTGTCATTGTAATAAATGATGTACACTCTGTAGGACAATGTAACCATAGTGTTCAGTGGAATTAATAACAGCATTTGTATAATGTGTGAAAAAAGAGAAAAGAAAGTAGGAGCTCTGTACCATTTATTCATAGAGAGCAATAAAAAAATTACTTAGAAACATGAAGCCTTGGACATCTATTGTTTAATGAAACAGGCTTCCAAAAAATTTACACAGTGCCAGACACCAGGCTTGGGGCCGAAGGTGCAGCACAGAAAACATAGAGTCTTTCCAACTGCAGGTGGCCATGAACTCAGGTTATAGGGTTGTAATCAGCACCTTAAAAATGAAATAGAAAATTCCACTTCTGGGTATGTTCTCACAAGAACTGAAAGCAGAGACTTCATAGGTATTTGTACACCCGTGTTCACGACAGCATAGTGCACAGTAGCCCAAAGTAGGAGTAAACCAAGTACACTCCAATGGACGATGGGAGAAGCACAAGGCGGGAGAGCCAGACCAGGGAACATTCCATTTTTAAAAGAGAGGGCATTCAGACACATGCTATGGCATAGATGAACCTTGAGGACATAGTGCAGAGTGAAGTAAGTTGGTCCCCAAAGGACAAATGCTACAGGACTCCACTAATATCAAGCTCTAAGAGTAGGCAAATTCATAGACTTGGAAAATAGTATGGTGGGTGCCGGGGGCGTTGGGGAGATGGAATGGGGACAGAGTTTCAGTTTGGGATGATGAAGAAGTTCTGGAGAGGGATGGTGGCAATGGTGGCCCAATGATGTGACTCTGCCAATGCCTCAGAGCTGTACCCTTAAAAATGAATGTAATGGTCAATTTTATGTTCTCTGTTACCACAATTTAAAATTATGAAATGGACTAGAGAGTTGCCCCGGGTACTGAACATAGTAAGAACACATATTTTTACTTGGATTGTGAGTCTTTCCTTTAAATGCAGCTACCTGGGCCTAGTTGATATTTAAAGCATGTTCCCCCAGGAATATGCAGAGGCACACTGATGGTAAAATAATTCATAATTACAAATAATAAGTGCTATGAAACAAAATGGAAGGATTCCAGTAGTTCTGGAGGATCCGAATTGGCCTGAGGAGGAAATTGAGGGACCAGAGGGGAGCACTGAGCTGGGGAGTCCACTTCTGGCAGATGAAGGCACCGAGGAGCCTAGGACTTCACTGTGGCAGAGGGGGCCTGCTCACAGGAGGGCTCAGAGATCCTGTTAGGGGCTGTGGTTTCTCTCTAAGTCCAGAGTTGACCTTCAGTTACTGTTATAGGCTGAATTATGCCCCCTCCAAATTCCTGTGCTGAAGTCCTAACCCCTAGGACCTCAGAATGTGACCTATTCAGAGATGGGGTCTTTACAGGGGCAATCAGGTAAAAATGAGGTCATTATACTGGGGCATAATCCAATGTGACAAGTGTCATAAGAAGGGGAAATGTGAACACAATTTCTCAAGGAAGAAAGATGGTGGCCAGGTAGAAAATTGTATCTACAGACAAGGAGGGGGGCCTGGACCTGGTCCTTCCGTTGTTCCTCTGAGAAACTAACCTTGCCCACACCTTGATCTTGGACTTCCAGCTTCCAGAAAGACAGCAAGTGCCTGTTGTTCAACTGCCTAGTCTGTGGTCTCTTGCTCCGGGAGTTCTAGCAAGACCATACCGTTAGCATAGAATCTCAAAACCAAGAACCAGCAATGCCACCTTTCATTACTGATATTAAAATATGAAACATGCTTTCTCATGATGAAATCATCACTCCACACTGTGAGAGATAATCACCAATTCTTAGCACTGATAAGGGACATTAAGCCCTGTGAGGTCCCACCTGCCTGCCAATGCAGCTGTGGTTTCTACGGCATCCCTGACAAGTGGTCACTCAGCTCCTTTCACAAGTTGAAGAACCTCAATGATTAAATAGACTGTTGCTTATTTTTAGCCCAAATTGCCCTTGCCAAAGCATCCTTTGCAGGTCCTGCTTTTGTCTGGTCAATTCGATCTCCTCCTGCCCTGGTTCAAGTTTTCCTCTATTCTGAAATGTTGCAATGGTAGTCAGGGGCTTAAGCCCCCAGCTCAGCTTCATTACTGGAGGGTTAATTTGCACAAAGAGACAAGGTACTTGATGTCATTTCATTCTCTGTTGCCTACTATTAAGTGCAAACATCTTGGCATACACTTTGTCCTGCTTCGAAGGCCATCTTTGGCATCCAACACCCCTGTCACACCATGCCATCCACAAACTCTAGCTCACGGCTCTCACGGCCATGTGTTTGAATACTCTGGACCTCAGTCAGCACCATTCCCCAGTCCAAAGTGCCCGCCTTCCTGGCCCACCAGCACCCTGACTTCCTGGTCAGGTAGGCATGAATGGGCCTCTGTAGGCACAAGCAAGTCTACCCCTTGTGCTTCCCTTATGTATCCCTAATGTCAATCCACCTCAGCCCGTGGGACCCTGTGTCCACTCTCCTGGGAGATCACATGCCTCTAACACCCATCATGCTTGACACAATGTGGAATGTAGTTGGCAGTGAGAAAAAAGCTACTGAATAAATGAATGAACCCTCCAGACAAAATTGGCCACCTGTTACACTCGACAGACTTTCAAATGCTTGGAAGACAGCCCTCGTGTCTCAGAGTAACGTCCCCATTTCCTCCCTGTCCATCATGTGACAGCTTCTAGACCCTCATCTGCCTAGATGCATGTGCCCCTCCTCCCCAAGTCCTGTCCCCTGATCCTGGTACCCAGAACTACACACGACAACCCCAGAACGCTCTGACCTGGAAGCACTTCCCTTTAATACCTTCAATATTATGAGTCTATTGATGCACCCAAAGTTTATATTGATTTTTTTTTTTGAGCAGCCAGGATGTGGGCTATTGTTTCACATTGAACTTCCGGTCAATTATAGACCATCAGTCTGTTTGAGATGAACCGCTCTTGGGTCTTCTCCATCCTATACTGAGCTAGTTAATTTTTTCTATCCAAAGACAGGATTTATCTTTATCCCTGTTAAATGTCATCTTATTGGTTTCCATGCATCCTTTTACAACCAAAATCTCTTAAACTCTTAAGTCTGACATGTAACACATCAGCTCTGTGACAGCAGAGAATATGCCATAATAGACCCGTTAAGGTCTCCTCACCCTTGTCATTGATGAGCACATCATCAGGGTAGGATGTGGACAGAGCCCTCCGGCAGCACTGGGGACATCTGCCTGCACCTCTAATCATGCATTTGCTTATATCTGGGCTCTTGCCAAGCTGTTTGCCCACCCTGCCCACCTTCCTCCGTTTCGTTGAGGAGATTGGAGAAGAATTTCCGCCACGGCCCTGGAAACCCAATCTGGTAACACTATGAAGAGAGGAACTTAGTTGGCTTGGCTCTGAGGAACTACCTTTCCTGCCAAGTGTCGACATGCTAGCTCTTCAAAGATCTGCTGAAATCTTTGCTCAGAACCAATATTAATATCCAACGTATCATCTGTGTGTTCCAGAACCCAGCTTCTCCTGCTCTTTGGGAAATGATGAGCTTTTCTCCCTTCCCAGTTTTCTGCGACTCCCATCTGGCAAAATGAAAGGTGGCTTCCGGAGGCCTGGAGAAGGCAGCTGCAGTCCCTGGCCCTCGCTGGCCTTGGACTCCTGCCGACGCCTCCCAAGGGATGCTTCTCCTAACCCTCCCATTTTAAGATTACTGTCATCCTTGGAGAAAAAGAAGCCCATGAAACCAAGTCCCAGCTCTGCACACTGGCTTTCAGGATCCTTCATGGTCCCATCTGTGAGCTTCTAGTTCAGATGCTCTTTGCCCTCAACAGTTCTGCTTTTCATTTTCCCCAAACCCCTTAACTGCCTGCCCCAAGGGCTTTTGCTCATGAGATTCCTGCTGGTGGAAATGTCTTTCCACTGGATCTGTGGGCTCCCTGGCCTTGCCCCTGGCTGGGAGCATCAGGCATGGTAGCAGCTCCATAGCTCAGCTAACAAAGCCAAGCTCCTGGACCACCAATGTCACTGGGACGGGCCACAGTGGAGGAGAGGTACGGCTGAGAAGCAGTACTTTCTGCTCAGACAGCCTCATCAAAGGCCACTCCAACTCCATTATTCTACTACAAAAATGTTGACATCTCAGAGCCATGAACACTGGAGCCTCTTAGATAATTTGTTTATTGTCCAAGGAGATGTGACATCTCTTTATTATCTAAGAAGTCCATGGCCTTTTTACCCTAATAGGCTATTCAATCCAACATGTCCTTAATGATTTACATTCATCCAAAGAATTTACATGTTTCAAAGTATCTGAAATGAAGTGGAAGATCAAAAGCAACAGTTGGTTGGTTTTCTCTGCTTAGGAACATCAACCCATTCAGAAAACGCGTTGTCGTCCTTGTCTCTACAGTAAGTGCCACAGAACATTGTGAATCTTTGGCTGTGGCCTCTCCACCAAATCATGTCATTTTGGGGGCGTTTGGTCATTTGCTCCATTGTGCCGGCTGTGAAGTTTCACAGTCGTTCTTGGCATACCACAGGCTAACCACAGAGTAAATAAGCTAATATTAGAGCAACTACTCATTGCAGGGTGCCTGGGACAGCCGGGCTCCCAGACTGTGTCCTGGCTGATGGCTCACATCTCCCTTTGACTCGCTCAAGTATTCTGGTAGGGATGATAAATCATATAGTCATCCTAGCTGATGTGGGAAGGCTTAGGATCCCTCCACACTGTGCGCCACAACAAATTATTTGATTCCTGCAGGCACATTAAAAACGCCATCAGAAGCTGCCTCACAGCATCAAAATGGCGAGAAATAAAGTTGCCAGTCATCTAGATTTTTATCAGAGAAGTCAAGGGGAAAAAGGCCCACTTCTGAGGTTTGCCTGGGGCCTGCTCACCACATGGCACCTGGTGCTCATCCTACGTGGGAGCTGCCAAGAATGAGCAGGAGGTGGGCTCAGAGACAGAGAGGGGTGGAAGGAGTCCCCAGGAAAATGGAGCTGGTCAGGGATAATCATGTCCACAGAAGGCAGCCTGCAGTGCTATTTCAAGAAAGGCAAATGTGTACCAAAAGGAAAGATGACGTTTGGAAGTGGCAGTGGCTTTGTGGAGGAAGAAGAGTGAGGGGTGGCGTGGGAAACCAGGGAAGGAACGGCCCCTTTTTAGTCTGAAGCCTTGTAGAACTATTTGATTTTTTAAAATAAGCACAGTGTGAGACAAGGCAGATTTCAAACTCACTCTGAAAGTCCCTTATATGTTTTAATCTAAGTCCTCAAGCTGCCATTGTGTATTTGCTCCTGATTGTGAGTTCCATCCTCGTCGACATTACAGACACCTGCGGAGCCATCTTCTGAGGCTGGTGACTGTGCCCGCCAAGTCTCAATTCCAGTCCCAAAGGGACCTTTCCTTTGAGTAGGGAAATCTTGGATGGTGAAAGATCTACATGCCTTTTTATTTTGCTTTGCATTGGATCTATGTAAAACAATCAAAGTCAGGAAAATGTGTGGCTAAGGGTCGAGATTTTAAGGTGTCCTGGGATAAATTTTCCAGGAAAAAAAGTATATTCCTGCATGAGATTATAATGCATCAAGTTCTGTTTTCATATACTGTCCACTTGCTGAGACATGGAGGTGGAAGTTAAAAGGTAACTGGAGAACATGTTCCCAGGCAGCCTCTCACCCTGTGAGGACAGGGGGGTTCCCTTAGGACCCTCTTACTAATGACAACAAATTAGAATTCATTTTCATACCATATACTGAGATGAGGCCATTAGTTACATTACCATATGCCCTCTTAGTGACTTCATTCAGTGGTTTGAAACTCAACTCCATCCAGTGAACTTAGTAGCAAAATGAGTGTCTCTACCTACTGTAATAGGAAGTCATTGTCTTTGCCACGATTCACACAGGCATGGATATTCTATGTTCTGCTTCTTCCCTTGCATATCTAATGTCCTCAATCAACTGTCCTGCAAGTGCATCTAATTGGTGGAAGCAAAATTATAAGTCTCTATGTTGAGTCAGTGTGTCTATGCAAAGTGATTACATACTTTTTATGAGACCCTATTTTTTTAACTGAAGTTGTAGGTTATTAATTTTGAGTAGTTCAGTTTCTCCAAATTATGTCTATCTAAATTTTTGTCGTCTTCATACAAACTTGAGAATACATTTGTAAGATATTCAGAATAAAAATGTTACTACATTGGAGAAAATTAGCATATCATCATCCCACATCTTACATTGCCCATTTTTGTTTACATAGCAAGAATAGCTAAAATATACTCATTTAATTCAAACCATACATAGTACAATTTCATCACCCCAGTCCTCACATTGTACAGTACATCTCTAAACTTGCTTATCTTGTACATTGCCACTTGGTATCTTCTTGCCTACATTTTCCGGTGTCCACTTCCCCTTCTATCACCACTCTTGTTACCTAGCTCTTGAGCTCTTCCAAACAATACAAGCAGAGGACATACTTCCAAACACATTTTATGAGGCCAAAATGTACTTTCAAGTATTGATCTTGTATACTGTGACCTTGCGATATGCACTTATTTCCAATAGTTTTTGGTTTTGTTCTTTTGAATTTTCTACATAGATTACAATGTCATCTAAAAATAAAAACACCTTGTTTCTTCCTTTGAATGTATATTTTTTTCTTTATTCTTGAACTGGTGAGGGCTTCCCATATGATGTTGAATAAAAATAGTGAAAATGGGTACCCTTGCTTTTCTCTTGGAAAAATCATCAAATTGCTCACATTAGGTATGATGTTTTTGTTAGGGTTTTGTGTATATTCTGTATAAGACAAGGACTTTTTATTTTTATTATGAATAGAAATTGGATTTTGCTAAGTAATTTTTTTTACTTGAACTCATGTATTTTCTTCTTTTAGCATGGTAATGTAGTAGATCATGTTAAACCTTGTATACCTAGAATAAATTCCACTTTGTCAGTATGTACATTTTTACACATTTTATTTGCTAATATTTTGTTGAGGGGTTTTGTGTTTGTGTTACTGAGAGAGAGATTTCTATACTTTTCCTATTTTGCAATGTCTTTATCTGGTTAGGGTGCTGCTGGTCTTATAGAATGTGTTACTGTGCCCTCTGATTCTATGTTTGGGGAGAGATTGTGGAGAATTTAGAAAACTATAAATTTAGGGTAGAACTCACCAATGAAACACTGGAGACTGATACTTTCCTATTTGAAAGGTTATTTATTATTGATTGGATTTCTTAGTAAATATACAATGCTATACAGACTTTATATTTCTTTTGTGAATTTTCTTAGTTCGTGTTTTTTAAGTAGTTGGTCCACTTCATCTAGGCTACCAGTTTTGTAGCTATAGATAGGGCTGGTTGTTTATAGCTCTCTTTTGTCATCTTTAAGATTCATGATTAGTAATGATAGTCTCTCTTTCCTTTATAATGTTGGCTTATTATGTGTTCTCTTCGTTATCTTGTTAGCCTGGCTAGAATTGTTATTAATTTATATTGTCAAAATACCAACTGTGGTTTTGTTGATTTTCTTTATTATTTCCTGCTTTTCAATTTTTTTATTTCTGCTTCAAATTTGATGATCCTCCCCCTCCCCTTTCTTATTTCTTGTTTGCTTTAGAACTTCACTTGCTATACTTCTACTGAAACGTGGGTTATTGATTTTAGAACTCCTTTTCCAACATAAGAATTTAATGCTGGGGCTGGGGTTGTGGCTCAAGTGGTAGCGCACTCGCCTGGCATGCGTGTGACCCGGGTTCGATCCTCAGCACCACATACAAACAAAGATGTTGTGTCCGCAGAGAACTAGAAAATAAATATTTAAAAAAATTCTCTCTCTCTCTCTCTCCTCTCTCACTCTATCTTTAAAAAAATATATTTTTTTTAAAAAAAGAATTTAATGCTATAAATTACTCCATCTAAGCATTGCTCAGCTGTATTGCACAAATTTCTGTAATCTGTATTTTCATTTTCATTTACTTCAAAATATTTCTAAACTTCTCTTGATAATTTGAGTAGTGGGTTGTTGCAGAACTGTGTCACTTATTTTATAATATTGAGGTATTTTTCAAAGAATCCTCTAAATTTTATTATGATAAGAGGAAAATTTTTTGTGTGATTTTGATTTTTTTAGAGAGAGAGTGAAAGAGAGAGAGACACTCAGAGAGAGAGAGAATTTTTAATATTTATTTTTAGTTTTCAGTGGACACAACATCTTTATTTGTATGTGGTGCTAAGGATCAAACCCAACACTGCGCATTCCAGGCGAGTGTGCTACCACTTGAGCCACATCCCCAGCCCATAATTTTGATTTTTTTTTTAAATTTTAGTTGGCAATAGACAAAATATCTTCATTTTCTTTATTTAGTTTTTTGTGTTGCTGAGGATCAAACCCAGTGCCTCACACCTGTGAGGTAAGTGCTCTACTCCTGAGCCACAACTCCAGTCATGATTTTTTAAATAAATTTTAAGTATGTTTTATGACCCAGAAAATGTTATATCTTTGTCAAGTTTTCATATTAATGTAAATGTGAATGTAAATTCTGCCATTGTTGGATGGAATATTCTGTACATGTCAATTTCATCAAGCTAATAGGTAGAACTCTTTGGTTCATGAATATTTGTACTTGTTGTCTAGCTCTTTGATTGATCAACTACTGATAGAGGGTTATTGTACACACTTTATTTTTTTTTTCCAAACTGCAAATCGCCCCAAGTTTTATTTGTAGTCCGTACAAAAGGGGAGGAAATTAAGGTTTTCTAACACCACCTACTTGGGGAGATGGGGAATTGGGACTGTGCTGCTCACCATCGCTAGAACATCAGTGGTAAGCAGGGATTTGGACACATACCAACTGACTGTCCCAATAGGATCTCAGTCTCAACAGTCTACAGAGGAACAATCAGGGCCCCCTGGACTGCTGGCACAGCTTGGCGCACAGGAAATGGTTAAGCTAACCTTTTCCTGGCCTCCCTCACATCTAAAAGAAAAAGGCGCCGCCGACCTCAGCTGCAGGTTGCTTCCCCATCCACACGACCTTAAATATCACGCACAAAAATAAAAGGGAGCCAGGAAAAAATAAAAACAAAAGTAATTCCCATTCTGGAGAGATGGGAGGCAGGGTAGAGGGGAAACCGCAGATCTAGAGCCAGTAACAAGATGTGATGCTGAGGCGAAGGAACAAAGTAAGTTACTGCCAAACACTCAAAAGGATGGTCTCCTGGGGAAGGCCCACATGGTAGAGGGAGGGGATGAAAAACCGCAATGGGAGAGGTATGGGCCAGAGTGGTTATAACCTGGGTCTGCACCCTACCTACCTCTCCCTCCCTCCCCGTGGTGCCCCATCCCCAGGATGGCCCTACATGCGGCGCTGGTAGCCAGAGTGCATCTGAGCTGCCTGCAGGTAATCATTATAGGAGCCCGAATAGCGTGCGTAATCGGAATGGGCATCGGGCAGGCGACGGTAATCCAGCGAGGACTTTGTCGGCGAGTGGCGGAACGAAAGCTGCGACTCTGATAAACGGGGGTAATCAGAGAGCTCGGCTAAACGCCGGTCGGAACCATACCTAGTCGAGAGAAGAAGACAGTTGGTGAATGAGACAATTGAGGGGAGGGCTCCAGATGGGCATGGGGGAGATGCCAATAGGGACAGGGAGGGTGTGATCAGATTGGTCTCCAACAGTTTGGTTTCCTTGTATCAGAAGGTTCTTCACCCTATCCAGGCCAAGAAATAAAGCCTGGGTTCAACTCATTAGGAAACCAAGCCCTCCACTGAAGCCCTCCTTTCCGAAGTGGCCAAGGTGAATTTTGGTCTATAGTCCCAAACCACAAACAAAATATCCCCACCCATGGGTCCTACACAAAGACTTTGGTTGTTTATCAACAGAATGCCGGATGAAAGCAAGGTCCCCAACTTCCCAGAGTGTGGACACATCTCATAAACTTGCCTTCAGCCATTAAGTGCCAAAAGGACTACTCTTTCACGCCCACCCCCACCAATACCAGGACAACAAGGTAACAGGCTTAAGAATCCCTGAGACATAGGGAAAGGGTATGAGCCATAATCCTGCAGGCAGTGGCTCCTAACGCACCTGGGCTAGTCTAGAATGGTGACATTTTCCCAGCCTGACTGGTACCACCCCAGGCTGAGCTCTGTGCTCCACCTGAACCCTGGTGACCAGAAAAGTTCACAGACACCGACCCCCTCGGCCTCTGCACACCCCACAGGAGTAAAGGAGAAAAGACCGAGGGAGGGGCCTAAAATTCCCCTCCCATGCCAACCTCAGCCCCTTGCCCTAAGCCCCAGCTGGGGGCAGAGGCGGGGGGGCATACAGTACCTTTTCTACATGGCGACAGCCTTTTTGTAGGGATCGTCGTAGCTGGCCCGGGGTGGGGAGAGGTGGGTACGCTCATAGGGCGGCGGGGTGCTATTGGCGTTGGCAACGGCCCCCTGGGACATGGACAGGTAGGCTGCAGACGGCTGACCTGCCCCATCGTAGGCATTGCCCGGCTGGCCACGGTAGGAGGCAGCAGCCTGGGGATGCTGCTGGGCAGCATAGGAAGCAGCCAATGAGGCTGATGACTGAGTGCGGTAAGGAGCTGCCAGGGTGGCAGAAGGCTGGGCCCTGTAGGCAGCTGCGGCACCATAGGAGCCAGTGGCCGCAGCAGCCGACTGAGCCCCATAGGAGCCTGACAGGCCCATCGATGCTTGGGCCCCATAACTATTCAGTTGGGTCTAGACAACTGGCTGGGCCCCATAAGAGCCAGCCATTGGGGTAGTGGCTTGTGCAGCATAGGCGGCTGGCTGGCTGGCATAGGCAGCAGCTGTGGCTGGCTGTGCCACATAAGCAGCAGGCTGGGAAGAGTAGGAAGCAGCCTGCTGTGCAGCATATGGGGCAGACTGGGCATTGTAAGAAGCCGAGGGCTGGGCATTGTAAGAAGCTGCCTGGGCTCCATAAGCTAGCGAGGAGGCTGCAGACTGGGCCCCATAGGAGGCAGCCTGAGCCCCGTAGGAGCCTAGGGAGGAAGCTGCTCCCTGGGTGTTGTAGGAGGAAGCAGCTGCACGAACTCCATAGGAAGAGGCAGCCTGGGTGCCATAAGAGGATGGCTGGTTACCATAGGAGGCAAGGGAGGAGCCCTGAGCCCCGTAGGAGTTGAGCGAAGAAGCTGCCGCTGCCTGACCCCCATAGGAGGAGAGGGCTGAGGCTGAGGGTTGGGCTCCACCATATGGGCCGAGAGAAGAAGCTGCAGCAGACTGGGAGCTAGGGCTATCCAGCTGGCCCCTGTATGGGGCCCCAAGGGAGACAGAGGGCTGAGCACGGTAAGAGGCTGCCTGGGCTGTCATGGGCTGAGTCCGATAGCCGACACCCAAAGAGGCAGAAGGCTGGGCCCTGTAGGCAGCTCCCAGCGACACTGAGGGCTGGGCCCGGCAGGTGGCTGGCTGGGCCGTCAGAGGAGCCACATAAGAGGCTCGGGGAGGTGAACGGCGCAGGGGGCTTCAGTCGCGACCAAAGAAGGGTGGCGTGGGCTGACGGGCTTGCCCATCAAAGCCACCAGTGCTGTTGCCAAAAGCCTGTTGGTAGTCGAAGGTGGCAGAGAAGCCACCAGTTCCAGGGAATGCCATATCCCCAGCCCCTGGTTTCTTGGTCTTGTCCCCAGACTGGATAGCCAGGCCAGGCCCCTTCTTCTGACCCTTGGTTGAGAGTTCCACGTTGATGCGCTTGTCCTTCACTTCTTTGCCATTGAGCTGCGCAATGGCGGCTTTGGCATCTGCTTCCTTCTCCATGTGAACAAACGCGTAGTCTGATAAAGCAGCAGACAGAGGGTTAGCAATTAGGGGGGCAGGGCATGCTACCAGATGGGTCCCAAATTGGATACAACAGCACCCAGCTGTTGCCAGTTACCTCCAGGCCACCAAACCCTCCTCCCCAGGAGTATGTCATCAAATATTGGCTCCCACATAACAAAGCTTCTGACTGTCCCAAAGAGTCACCTTTGACTAGGGCTTTTTCCCATTCTCCCCTTTCCCCCTGCCACTTCACCCAACTCTCTGGTGAGAAAAGAAAGAGTAAAGATGAACTGCAACACAGGATAAAAATCTTCACAGCTACTTTAAGACTAAACCAGCAGACAAAACAAAGAAAGGGTTTCTGGATCACTCAATTATTCAGTGTTCTCATCCCATGCTCACCAAACACCACTGCTCACCTTTGGCGCTTAGCTCTCAAGCACTAGCCATTTCTCAGCCTAGATCAATTAAGGTGAAAGAGATTCAATTCAGGCAAGAGCCTACAAAGAGCAAGCAGTTCACAAAATTCCTCCAATGTAATCTCCCTTCTTTTCACATTACTTTCCAACTTTCAAAGTACTTTCATGCACACAACCTCACTTGGGCCTTATAACAATCCTGTAAGGTGGCACAACAAAGGATCATCATCTCCACTTTACTGTTGGGCAAACATGTTCAAGAATTTTTTACTTTGCCCAAATCAAAGTATATCAATGTCAGGACCAGTTTTAGCTCTTCTATGCCCCATGCCCCTTTGCTACACCCATATGTCCCTGGGACAGATTGGTGTAAGGTATAACTGTGTAATATGAAAAAAAAATGTAAGCTTAGAAAGAGAGATTCTAGACCCTATGTACATCTACAAGGTAAGGGAAATGGAAACTAAGACCCCTCCCCCTCAGGCATATTACATCCTCCACCACTTCCTCTTTAAAGGACAGAGAGGTATACCTTATCCTTTGGAGTTCTGTTCATAGGCCAGACTGCACACAGGAAAGACCTGGTTTCTCAGCTGTGAGGCAAGAAGCTGCAATCACTGCAAGCTAGAAGGTCACCCCTGAGGCTTTCATTCAAGACCTGAATGAATTGTGTGAGGAAGAGGAACTAAGACAGGCTATAAATCTCAAAACTGAACTATTCATCTACCACAGAAGAAAACTTTAGAAAGGAAAAAAAATTCTCGGGGTTGTGTCCATACTAGAAATTGTAGAAATTGCAATGGTGCAAACAGGACCTGAACAATGAGAGGAGCTTGTCCCTGAGAAATAAAGCCCTGCAGTTAAAGGCCCTATGGTTATTTTAAGAAAAAAATCCAAATGCTGGGATCCAATCTCTGTCACATCAGTTTAAAAAGATACCTCGAAGAAGTTCCCAACACCCCATTTTCAAAGATATCCTTTCTATGACCTTCAAACAAGTGTCCTTATTTTTAGAAATTTTCATTTTTAAAAATAATGGAGATACCCTCACTTGCATACCCAAAGATCTATTTCTCCTAAAGAATATTATCTTTCATCTATAATAAAACACAATGTCATCTGTACACACAAACTTGGAACCTTCTAAAGATGATAAAAGAACAAAACGAACTATCACAACTCTCAAGTCTTCAACACTCCCACAGACAAAGCCTGATTCCTTATTTACCAATTATGAAAAGCTAAGCATTCCATTTCACTTGGCCACACAGTACTAGAATTATCCTCTGATCTCTCATCTTCATTCTGGGTAGCTAGCTAAAAACAGTAGCAGGTGGTCTAATGTCTCTAAAAGCAGAAACTGTGCTGACCCTCAGGAATGGCAAAACCACCTAGAGAATGCAATGACAAGCAGAAAGGCTCACTCAAGGTAAAGAGAAAACAGGAAGATCTGCTAGAGCCTGTAGGCAGACTGGGGGAGGGGGGATGAAAGGGGACAATCTCCAGGCACAGTGAGGGATTAAGGAAACACACCACATTCCTGATTATTTGGAATTCCCCCAAACATCCATTGTCTACTCCCTACATAGCTGGGTATTATTAAGAGATCAAGGAGTAAAATTTAAAAACTGAGATTTCAGGTCTGGAGATGTAGCTCAGTAAACTGAGCTCATGCTTAATATGTGTGCGACCCTAGGTTCAATTCCCTGCACTGCAAAAAGAAAAAGCGGGGTTGGTTTGATTTCACATGCTCAGTTCAACTGACAGCCCAGATGAACTATGTAAATGTTGGTGGGGGAAGATATAATTATAGCCAAATTATATCTAAGTTTCTAAGCCTGATATCTGAAAGGAATTATAACTAGGTTGTCCAAATGACTGAATCACATCAGGGTTAACTGTGTCCCATCACACTGAGTAGCCAAATTCAAGCCTAACCCCATCAACGATGCCCAGAATCCCAACTCCTTCCCAGCCATCAGAGTAGCAGAGATCCGAAGAACTCCAGGGACTCTTTTGCCTGGATAGTTAGCTCAAAGTAATCTCTCCGTTAAGACTAGCATTAAACCTAACAAGTAGTTCTGCAGATACCTCCTAATGGTCTGATGACATCACAATCCCTCTAGTACCAAAGTTAAGAGAATCCAGAAAAACAACTTTTCCTATCCTAAGATGATTTTTTAAAAACTTTGAAATTATAGAGCTCGGTATTTAAAAGATGGCTACCCACAAAAGAGAAGGGATAATTTTCCTCTTCTGACTCAGACCTCCCCTGAAGTATGCAATGGCCAAAGTCTGCAAGTGGTTCTTGAAGCTGTTCATCTTTGAATAACCAATAGGACACAGCTGCAGAGAGTGGTTACCACTGTTGCTATGGAGATTTTTGGTCTACAAATCATATCTAAGCTCCTAGAGTAACCAAGCAACCATGTTTTTCTCCTGTGAAATAAAACAGAGCTAGCTGTCCTGTGCTTTTCAAAGACTTGACAGGGCTGAGGGTGTGGCTCAATGGTAGAGTCGCTAGCACAGCATGTAGGCCCTGCGTTTGAACCCTAGAACTGCAAACCAGAAGACCTGACAGCAAATCAAACGCTCATTCACAGTCAAGAAATAAGTAAGCTATTTATTGAGCCAGTCTCTTCTACAAATTCCCAACTTTAAATCCTAAGTTTTTTCACCCCCAAGAACTATAAAGATATCAGTGAAGGATATCAGTGCATCAGGTGCTATTGCATATAAGCCTAACAACAATGGAAGACACCTCCCTGAGGAAGTCCAAGCACTTCTGCTAACAAATGTTTACAAAGGAACAAAATGCACAAACTTTTCTCTCTAACTCTCACAGGGAATCAGCCAGAAATTCTAAAACTCATGTGAAGTTATCATGCACTTTACCACCACCACGATCACCACCACCATTCCCCTGGTCACTTAGTGTTGATCCCAAACAAATTCAAGAACATTTTTGGCTCTCTCTATCACTTGAGAACAAGCTTCTTGATCATGAGTTCCATAGAGATTGCCCCAAGTACTGATTCTAGACTTTCAATCTACCAGTCACCCTGCCTAACAACTACAGAAGAAACCTAACAGATTAATTAAACACAAAACTCTCATACCCCTTGCTGGCCAAGTACCCAATCTGACACCCTCCCACCCTTTCATTCTAAACAAAATCAAAAATCCATGCACCATACATCCTGCCTCAGAGCACCCAGCAGGAAAGCCCGATTCCGGATAGTCTCGTGGACTTGCATAACCTAAGTTGAGGAAAATAGAATGGAGTATTAATGCAGAATAAGAATTTGTTCCTAGCAAGGGACACAATGACATTTCCCCAGCTTGTGGAAAGGACAAGAAATGGCCAAAGATGTGCCTTTACCGGACAACAAATGAAATATCTTTGGTGACCATGAACAAGCAACTGCACCTATTTATTTCTCATCCTCAAAACGTCTCACACAGGGTATGAGCAGGCATGAATCCAATACCAGGAGGGCATCACATACTCCCCGGTGCATCCTTGAAAATAACAGGGCAAAGTTAACTCAGATCTGTTCCCAAGTGGAACAAAGACAGGCCACATATATACAAGGGCTGACCCATCAAATCTTCCCCAAAAGAGAAAGAACTTAGGGGATAAGAACCCAGAGTATTAAAAAAGAAAAAGAAAAAAAGAAAAAGTCGACTGGGCTCCAAAAATGAAATCAAGCCTAAATTATGGTGACACATTTTTCTCAAAGAAAAGGCAAACTAGGGATCTGCTCTAAGAATTAATTCAAGCAATGACAACTCTCAAGTAAATCGTTTCCAGACAATGTTTAAGGAAGACCTCTCACATCTCTCCCCATAATCCCCTCAGCCAAAGTATGCCCCCTTGCAAGTCTTCAAGCTTATGAAAGAATGACACTGCCCTGGGGCATCAGTTTGGCAAGTAAAGCTGTACAAAAGGGGCCCTCATAAAACAAATCTCCTTCCACAAGCAAAAAGGTCAGGGTTTCCAGCTAACAGATCTAAAATGGAGCCCAAAGGGTGGGAAAAGAGGGAAAACAGGTTTAAGGGAGTTGTTCCACAGAGCTGCCACATCTAACCCATCAAATACTGAAAATACCAAAGTGGCTCGGAAGGGGCCCTTCCTGTACCCATGAGGAGACCCATGCCAAACAATACTAAGAGATCCCAGCCCGAGAAACGTCCAAGGGCCCCGTTACCTTCCGCTTGGGAGCATTCATCAGGAGGGAACACGAGGGCGGCCTTGGGGCGTCAGCCCCCACCTTTTCCCTCTTCCCTTGCTCTGACCGACGTCTGGAGAGGAAGTGGGGAAGTGGCGAAATCTTCCCCGCTCCATGATCCGGCTTGTGCCCGTCACTTCCCAATTTCCGCTCGGTGCCAGGCCCAGGAGACCAGAAGACGCGCCCCCGGTACACTCGCAAGTCTCTGGCGCGTCCCCGGCCCCGTGGCTCGGCTCTCAGTGGCCGCCGCACCCTCCCAGAGCCGCTTCCTCCCACTTGGTGAACGGTGCCTGGACAGCAGGGGGGGAGGGTGGCTCTGCCCAACGCACCCCCAACACCTCTGGCCTCGCCCCAGCGCACTTCCCCACCCTGCCCAACCGCTCAGTGACCGACCCCCGGGTAAGGGGCGTGGCTAACAGGCAGAGTGCCCCGAGCGCGCCCCCGCCCCCGAGCGTGCCTCCGTGTTACCTTTTACCACGTCACACTCGATGACGCGTCCATGGCGCTCAAAGAGGCTGCGCAATTCCTGGCTCGTGCATGCAGCCGACACATTGCCCACGAAAATCTTCCAAGTGTTCAGCGGCCTTGGACGCGACATCTCCACCACGAGCGCCCGCCCCGGCCGCAGCTCGTGGCCGTGCAAGGCCTCGATGGCGCGCAGCGCGCCTACGTTCTCGCGCATGTGCACGAAGGCAAACTGTTTCATGACTGCGCAACTCATGACCGTGCCGTAGGGCGCGAAGAGGGCTGCCAGCTCCTCCGGCGTTGTATCCGCCCCGTCGACGTTGCCCACGAATATCTTCATTTTGCCGCCGCAGCCGCCTTCCTGGAGAGCCGGGACTGCTCCTCCAGCGACAGCCGAGACGTCCGACCGACCGGCAGTCCTCCCCAGGAATCTATTGTACACACTTTAATATAGGCTTGTTGAGTTCTCCTTTCAACCCTGTCAGGCTTTGGATTGTGAATTCTGATGCTGTCTTATTAGGTACATACACATTTAGGATTTTTATGTCTTTCTGAACAATTAGCCCTTTTATTATTTTTTTATCTTTCATAGTCATTGCTCCAAAGTCTGCTTTATCTCATATTAATGTAACTATTTTAGCCTCATTTTGGTTAGTGTTAGCCTAGTAGATCTTTCTCCAGAAATTTACTTTTAAATTATCTGAGTCTTCATATTTAAAATGTGTTTCTTACAGACAACATAAAGTGCCCACCCTGAAAACTTCTTTTACTTAGTGTGTTTAGACATTTTGAAGTTATTATTGCTATAACTTGAACGAATATTCACCATATTAATATCTGTTTTCTATTGTTTGTTTTTGTTCTTTGTTGAGAATATGTAATTACTTTCCTTGTCCCTCTAAAGATAAGTTTTGTTGTTTCCCTATGTAGGTAAGTTGTCCCTCTACAGATAATTTTTTTTGTGTGTGTATGTATGTATGTTTAGTTTTCTGCTTTTCTGTTTATTATGTTTTCTGTTTTTATGCAGTTTGAATATGATATGCCTAGACACAGATTTTTAGTAATTGTTTTCCTCTGAGTTTCCTTCATCTGGGGTTTGGCATGTCATTAATTTTAAAAATGTTTATTTTATGTTAGTTTCTTCTTTTATGGTATTTCAATGATGTGTTTATTATTCCTTTGAAAATTTTCTGTAGGTTCTTGGATTTTGTTGAGTTTTTTGTTATTTATTTTCCTTCTGTACAATTCAGTTTAGGGAGTTTCAATTGACTTGTTTTGGAGCACAGTGATTCTCCAGCTGTGCTCAGTCTATGTTGAGCTCCCAGAGGTCTGTTTCCTTGCTGTTACTCTGTGTGTGCATTTTAAATTTCTGGTTGCTCCTTTAGATACTTAGAATTTTCATCTCTCCACCTTCATTACTCAACTGTTCTTGTGTTTATCTGCTTTTATCTATTAAATTACTTTGCATATTAATAGTTATTTAAATATTATATCTGGTAATTATATAAAATATTGTCATTTTGGTTCTGAAAATTATTTTGTCATTTTAAACTGTGTTTTCATCTTGATTTTTGTGATGCCTTGTATTTGATAATTGGACCTGAAATAATGAGGCTTTTGAGGAAAGGATTCATGTTCATCAAACTAGGAGTTAGACTGTATTTCATGTTTGCTCTAGGTTTAGGTAACAGAGGCTCCACAATTCACTAATATCTTTTTGACTTTTTGTTTATCATCCCCTCTTGACTTTTGATTTCACCAAGTACTACTTCTCAACAAAAATAGCTGTCTTGTAGCACTCTTTCAGCTTATGTACTCTTTCATTACACTAGAACCTGTTGGTGTGGTAGTAAAGAAAAAGGGTAAAGGAACATTCTGTAGCTTTCTTGTTAAATCTCAGTCTTTTAGTAGGCCTCTGTTTGGTTCTGTGTCTTTCACCAGTGCTTCTCCAGGGGTCAAGCTGACCCCAGACTCTTATTAATACTGTAGCTTTCTAAATCTGTGTCCTTGATTTAGTGACAGCTATTGGCTGTATGGTTTTTATTGTTGTTGATATTGTCTTTTTAGATAAGGCAGGAAGACTAAATTGTACTAGAGTCAGGGAAGTACCCTTCCTACAGGTGGGATGTAGCTTTGGCAGAGTCCTTTTCCTTCAGAGTCATGGCCTTTGTTTTGGAGAAGTCTGTGATGTATTTCATGGTGGTTATTCTTTTCTCTCCCTGCAGAGCTACAGGGGATCTTGGACTTTCACTATGAGAACCTACTTCTATACTAGGAAACTGTAATATTGCTTTTTTTATATTATTTTTGTAAAGGAGAGTTAGAAACTTTTATTTGGCCTTTATTGTCATAATGTCCCTCAGGTTGTGAAGCAGCAATTCAAAGGAAGCTCTGCTACATTGCTGAGAATGTCTGTTACAACTATGCATTCAGATACTGGAAGTATAAGTGCAGGAATTTTGGTGTGAATATGTCTCAAATTTTCCTACCAGTATTCATGTGATTGGTTTTGTGCATTGCCCAATTTTTCCCTTCCCGGAAGAGTTCTTTATATATCAATTCTAATTTTAATATGTTAACTAAATTTTTATCTAATTAATACACTTATTCTTTCTTCAGGTTCACATTGTTCGTTTTCTAAATTCTTGATTGGCAAATTTTGTTTCCTTCCTTTTTTCTCATTTAATATTGACATTTTTATTAAAATGAGCTTTTATATAAAATGTTCCAAAAATCATCTTCTGTTTAACTGTGGTGTTAATGTTCTATTTTATTCAACAGTCATCTACAAGAGTATTACCAAATTACCGAGTGTTTTTCTGTCTAAGTCTGCCTATAGTTAAATCTTACACATTAATTTATGTTTTTGTTAATTTTGGTTAGCATCTGTAGAGTATGAGTTTTGTACTTACTTAAACTCTTTTTATGGCCCCCAATTTATCATTGGATTTAGCAAAGGATGTCTAGGAACTTTAAAAGAAAGCATGGTATCTGTTAATCTACAATATATGTCTGTATGTGAATCTGTGGACTACTACTTCTGTGAATGCAAAAAGCACCACTGAATTTTTCACTTTGAGTTTAAATTTATGTTGTGTGAATTTTTAAATATTTTTTTAGTTGTAGTTGACCACAATACCTTTATTTTGTTTATTTATTTTTTGTGGTGCTGAGGATCAAACCCAGGGCCCTACATACGCTAAGCGGGCAATCTACGGCTGAGCCACAACCCCAGCCCCTGTAATGTGAATACTATCTCAATAAAATAAAAAAATAAGCCATGCAGGCCATATATGCCCTGCACTCAGCCATCTAGCTGTGCCTGAGTGCTAGTACCCACTGTCCCTAGAACTCGAGCCCCCCCATCATCAGCCAGATCAGGACTCTCTGGGCTGAGGCTAAGATCCCTACTCTCTCTCCACCTGCAGCCCCCTTCTGCTGCGTGTCCACAACTCCTCTCTACCTGATCTGCCCTCACCAGCTGCAGACGAGCTCCACCTCCTGACACTGTTCCCTGCAGAGGAGACCCTGATGGCTCACCTCTGCCCACACTGTGGCTTCAGTCACTTAACAGCAACCTCTGCACCTTTGCCCCTCACCGAGCCATTGGCTGAAGCCCTGATGACCCCCTCCCTGCCTTCCTCCTCCTTCACCAACCTTGAACAGACCCCCACCCATCAGGCATTCCTGCCCTTGGCCTGATGCTGGGGGTCCACCTCCCATCTAAGTCTGACCTTGCTTTGGGGGAAACTCTCCTGGATCTTCAGCCCCCACCTCAGCCCCTTGGCCCTTAAACATGTTCAGTCTCTCACCAGTCAGGCCAAGGGTCAATTCACCCTGACCCTGACTTTCTTCACTCTGCCTCTCTCAGACCTCCTGGTCAGTTGTCTAGGAAGAGAAGTTTGCAGGTATCTCACCCTGCATGGGCAGTGGGCTCCACCGCCTTCAGGAGCAGATCCAGCACTATCCTCTGAGTCGAGTCCCTCCTCACTTGCCAACCCACTCTTGCCAGTTTTAAGGATGTACCGCCGCAGTGCAGCATAACCCATGGAATTATCCTCACCCACCCATAGGCTTTGATAGTGGCATAAGATGCAGACCTTGGCTGGGTGCAGAGTTGTCCCTCATGGTCAGTCACTTGGACCCCAGACCCTCCACATGTGCTCACTCTACTGTCCTCCTACTGCAAGATTTGACTGTATGCAGCCACAGGTCCTCCTGGCATGTGACCTGGCTTTCAGAAACCAGTTTCCCACCCTCTTTTCTTTCCTGCTCAGAAAAATGGAGAGAGTTCCCATAGTTCAGCAAATCCAGCTGTCTCCACCTAGGATGAGACTGGGTATTGAATCCACGGTCACAAGTGAGGGTGACACTTGGGGAGATGCTGAGAAATTTAGCCAGCCACCACCCACCTAAAATGCACAGGAGCCAGGAAGATGGTTTGGGACTGCCCTGCAGGTGCTACAGGACTCTGGGTCCCAGGTATCCCTGACCAACCTGTGGGCCACAGCTGTGCTGAGGCCTCCCAAGCCTCAACAAAAAAACCCAGAGAAAACGGACTGCAGCAGTTCTGATCAGGTGAGACTCAACCTCTCCTTGACTGGAGGGGCTGAAGGCCCACGTCCTCTTGCACACACTTGCTACCCAGACCTCAGCCGAGTCCTGGGGAACTGAATACGTGTAGTAGAGAGGCTGAGGCTGTGGAAACCCTAGGAGCCCTAATTTGGAGCACCTCTCTCTCTCTCCCTTGTCTCCAGTAGTGTGCCCAAGCCTTTCCTGTCATTCTCTGGCTGACCAATGATTTCTGTTCCTTAAGGTCTTATTTTCTTTTGTTTTCCCTGGTGCTGGGTATTGAACCCAGGCCTCATGGTAGAGCATGCTGGGCAGTGCTCTACCACTAAACTACACCTTAACCCCTTAAAGTTCTAGTTTTTGTTGTTTGTTTGTTTGTTTGTGCTGGGGATTTAATACCGGCACGTGCCACAGCAGCAGACCTTTACGTTATTTTTAAGGCTCCTATCTATGGTTCAAATGCCAGTCTTGTGTGAGAACTCAAGCTGGCATTGCAGTGGGCAACAGGGGTTGGTACAATGTCTACCCCTTAGCCCATCCAGAGTCAAAGAGAGGTTGAGTCTCACCTGATTGGAACTGCTGCAGTCCATTTTCTCTGGGTTTCATGACTGTTGACTCTTCCTCCTTGAGATCCAAAGATACTCCCACTCCCAGGGATTCATCATCTGTAGACCCTCCTCAGAGACTCTGAGAATCCAGAGGCCCACCTCCCCACAAGTCCATTTCAATTCCTGCACCATCTGCTTGGGAGGGAGAAGAGGAAGGGGCACGGGCCAGGAGAGAGGGGAGGGAATGCCTTTAGCCCTGGTGCAGGAGGCAGGATCCAGCTCTACCACCTGCCATGGCTGAGCCAAGTCCTGGCCTCTCAGAGCGTCAGTTTCCTGGGCAGGCCATCTTGACAAGCTTCATGATTTGCACAAAGAGCTGGGTAGGGAGCCCAGCATACTAACAATTTTAGCAGAAATTGTCATTATCCAGTGTGCCCTCACTGCGTCCCTGTGGTACAAGGGGAAGACAGCAGGCCTGACTGCAGACCCTGGGAAAAGGGGGCAGGAGGGAGGGGCAGTGTCCTCAGTGACCTGGGCCAGCGTCTTTCTCCAGCCTGAAGCTCCAGTAGGCGCTGCTCCTGGGCTGCCCACTGGGGCCAACTTAGGCACAGCGGATGTCAGCTAATCCCTGAGACAGAAGAGTTAGACCAGTGGAGACCTAAGGGTTAAGCCAGGCCTGGGCACGAGGGTTAGCCCAGAGAGACTAAGGGTTAAGCCCACTGGGGCAGGCTGGGGGCAGGCCAGGGGCAGTGGCGGCGCAGCTGCCCAGACTTCCAGGACGCTCCTGGCGCCGCAGCCACCATCCTCCGGGGACGCAGCCGGCGGCTGGGGACAGCTCCGCCAGCCAGCGCCCCCTCCCGTCGCCGTCCCCGCTTCTCTCTGGGCCCACATCCATCGTGACTGACAGGGACTGTCACACAGCGAGGCGCCCACCATTCACACTTCTGGGCCAAGATTGAGAGGTCCTGCAGGACTGTCTGACCCATGTCCAGCCAGGGGGCTAACCTGCCTGCCAGAGGGAGGCTGCTGGCTGACCACAGTGGAGGGAAGTCCTGGGTCTGTTCAGCCCTCCCAGACCCCAGAACCTTGCCCACCATAAGCAGTCGGGGTGAGCTTGCTCCCTGGCACCTGCGCCTCCCAGCTTCCACCCACCCAGCCACACACATCCCACCCAGGCAGGGGACCTTGGAGTGGGTGGGCAGGCCAGAACCCCAAATCCCACTGGCAGCAATGCAGGGTCCCTCACCAAACACCTGGAAGTGACCAATGGCAAGTGTTACTTTGTTTATTTTTCTTAGTTGTAGATGGACACAATACCTTTTATTTTGTTTATTTTTATATGGTGCTGAGAATGGAACCTACTGCCTCATACCTGCTAAGCAAGTGCTCTACCACTGAGCCCCAGCTCCAGCCCCAGCTGGCAAGTGTTACTTTGAAGTGTGGGTGTGCAGTAGCTGGTGAGATGAGCATTGTTAAAAACAGTGGATTAGCAGGGTTGAGGACAGAGGATCTCAAGTTCAAGGCCAGCCTGGGCAACTTAGCAAGATCCTGTCTCAAAATTAAAAAATGACAAGGGCTGGGGGTGTGGCTCAGTGAGTTCAGTTCACAGTACTGCAAATTTAAAAAAAAAAAAAAGGAAACCAAACAGAAACACATGGATTCAAAGAGGAGCTGATTGCTGTGGCAATTTTCAGAGGAAAGCATCCCCACTTTTTCTGTTTGGATGCTGGAGTTACACATCTGCCCCTCCATACTCCCACCTGTAGGGCCCTCAGCCTCAGCCCTAGTCAGGACGTGGGGGATGGCCATGTCCTGGTCCTGCCCTATCTGGACAGGGAGACCTGGTCTGCCTTCCCTGCCTCCTCACTCCCATCTGGCATGGCCAGCCACCCTGATGGGGCTCTTTCCTCCCCAACTGCCAGCCTCCACTTATGGAGAGGCAGGATTCTCCTTCCCACCTCCCTCTGGAGAGGAAGACAGCAAGGCGACCACCTGCCCTGCTCCCTCATCTATCACCCTGAACTGTGCTTCACAATAAAATTACTCATCCTCGGTCAGTGATAAATGAAATCAGTATAGAGGCGACCACACGGAGTGGGGGTGGGGGCTCCCCATTCAGGAGCTCCAGACCTGGGTGAGGGAAACCCAGCCAGCTGTCTTTGTGTTAATGCACAGCCTGGCCAGGGGCAAGTCAGTGGACTGTGCATGCCTGGAATGCTCCCGGGGTAAGGGATTCTGTGTGTGTGAGCTGGGGCTGGGAGGAAGCCATCTGAGATAGAGGGTGTGGTGTGGTAGCAGGGAGGTGGCCAGACAGGCCACAGGGGACAGGAGCAGAGGGACCAGAAAAATGGGGAAGGGCAGACCCCAGCAGGAGCAGCCCTCTGAGAGCCCAGCCTGGGGCTGTGGGAAGCCTGGAGCCTCCGGACCTTCAGATATCCCACAGACCTCAGCCCTGCCCACAGCCCAGCCAGGAGGACCGTGCCCTTGGTTGGCTCTTCTCTTCTGGTTTCAGTTAAAGAACCATCAGCCAAGAATGCCAGAGTGCCATCCACTGGGGCTCCCGTCCAGTTAGAGGAAGACAGGATTTCTGTGGGAGTCAGAATACCACGGTTTGGATGTGTTCAGAAGCTCCAGGAACAGGATGCTTTCTGACTGGAGGATCCAGGAAGCTTCCTGGCAGAAATGGCATTCAAAACTGGCATCAAGGATGCACAGGGTTAGAAAGAGGGACCTCAGGGCTGCTCTGTGTCTCAGGCCCTGATGAGTGGTCTTCAGTGCCAGGTGCCGGGTGGGGGCTTCCTGTTCTGCCACAGCAGGTGGAAGAAAGTCTATGCCCTAGAGGTAGAAAGTAGCCAGACTTGGCTGCTGCAGGGGCTGCAGCCTCCCAGCCCCTGCCCACAGAGCCCCTTCAATCTCTCCCTGGGCAATGTTCAGGAAGTCCCAGACCTAACCAAAACACCATAGCAAAATTGGATTGGCAGGGCTAAAGCTCAGTAGAAGAGCGCTTGCCTAGCATGTGTGAGCACTGGGTTCCATCCTTTGTACCACACAAAAATAAACAAATAAAATAAAGGCATTCTGTCCATCTGTACTACCAAAAAAAGTGGGTTGGCAGCTGTTGGGGCTGAGGGTGTGTTCAGCAGGTTGCAGAGGGCATGGGGTCAGCTATGTTGTGCAGCCCAGGCACTGTGAGAGGGCTAGCTCAGAGATGAGGTGTAGCATGTATGAGGCCCTGGGTTTGATCCTCAGCACCACATAAAGATAAATAAACAAAATAACCATGGAGGGAGGGATGGAAGGGAAGAGAGAGAGAGAGAGAGAGAGAGAGAGAGAGAGAGAGAGAGAAACATCCTCACAGGTGTGCAAAGAAGCAGAAAACACAGCCCAGCAGGAAAAGAGGAAACCAGTCAACTGAAGGTGACCCAGAAATGACAGAGATGACCTGGGAGGAGACACGTACATTGGGACATTCACTACAACTCTGTCCAGACGTTAAGAAAACAGAAAGCAGATGAAAAGTGGTCAGACTTTTTGAAGCCACGCTGCCTGAAGGATGGGACTGCCCAGCATGCAGGGCTGCAGGGGCCACCCCACTCCACCTATGACACCTGCACACACCCCGGACACTCAGTACATACTAATTTTGTCTCCTTTTATCCTCATTCCCATTTTACAGACTGAGGTTGGAAGAACTTACAGTCTCTCCAAGGCCACACAGCCAGGAAGTGGTGGGCAAACAGCCCTGGGCGCAAGGCCTACCCTCTAGGTTCCACATCCTCACAGAGATGAAGTGGGGCTGCAGCCCAGGAGGCACCTGGAGGGGCTTGGCAGGCAAGAGGCAGAGGTGGATGCCAGGTCCCCATTCCTCCCACACCCCAGCTTTGCCTTAGCCTTGCACTCCCCAGCTTGGCTGGGAGCCTTGCAGGAGGGTGCGTGCTTCTGTGACAGGTAACCACCTGGTCACCATCTGGGCTGTGGCCTTGGAGTTCAGCCCCCAGCCCACACACCTCAGCAGCTATACTGGGAGGTGCAGACAAAAAGCCCAGGAGACCAGTACCCCCACCCAGACCATAGCCAGCACCATCCCTTTCCTCAGGGTATCCTCAAGCCCCTGGCTGTCCTGCAGGTGATGGAGCTCTGACTGCCTAAGGCACTGTGGCTCCCAGAGGGGACTTCCTCTCCTCTCTGGCCAGGGACTAGGCAGTATGTGCCCCTTGGAGAGCACCCTGATAAGGACCCCACCCTCCCTGGGCCAGTGCTTTGCTGGCGTGTGAGGTCTGGCTTCACTCACAGAGAGGATCTGAGGCTCAGAGCACAGCACTGCAGCTCCCTTGCCTGTTGCAGCCTCCTGCTCCAGGGTTCACACTCCCAGAAGGGCTGGTTGGGGTAGTGCTGAGCCCCACCGGGAGTCTCCAAGAGAAGCAGCAGCTCAGGGCCAGCAGAGGAGGCGGGGGACCTCCGCCAGCTCCCACCAGGTCCTGGCAGCATGAGCGATGGCGGTCCGAGCGATAAGAAACTAATAATTCATGTTTCCAGCTCCCGAAGCCGGCGCCAAGGGAAGGCTGAGCCGCAGCCACCCCCACACTGGAGCAGCCGAAACCCTTTATTCCACAATTTATTAAGGACCAGAGAATGAATGGCTGTAATTAGATCAGGGCTGCCAGCACTTTTCATTTCATTTATTTGTATAAATCCTAAAGTCAGGGTCTGCCCTGGGGCACAGAAAGCCAGCCTCCTCCTGGCCAGGTGCCCACCCCAGACAGAGCCAACCCTCCTCCTACCCCACCCCTGACTCCAGGGGGTGATGAGGACAGAGGGCTCCAGAGGGCTTGGGTGGGGGCCATGGGTTCATGGTCACCCATGTCAACTCCATTTGGTGGTGGGTCTCTGGGCCAGAGCCAGAGCTCTGCTGTGACTGTTCTGAGCCAGGGGCTCGCCCACGGCTGAGGGCCAGGCCTGAGACCAGGCACAAGATCTACATCCTCAGCACAGATGGTCCAGGCTGGCCCTCTCCAAGACTCCTGCCACAGCCGTGGCCCCGCCCGACAGAGTCCCTCTCTCTCCCTCTTACACCAAACGGCAGGGCTCTCAGGCAGGGCTCTCCTTGGCGGTCCTTTCCCTCTTGGGCCAGGCTGGAGTTGGGGACAAAGACTGTGAGGTTTCCTTACAGCACCTGGGAGTGAGCCTGCCAGCTCCTCTCAGGAGCCCACTTTCAATCTCATTGACCTCTCGTTATACTCCGGCACATAAATTCAGATTTGGAGATCTTATGTTCCATCATAAATTGGGCTGGCAGACTTCCCATCAACAAGATAAAGCTGTCTCCTGTGAGGTGGGTGTTTTATTACTCTCGGCCTCAGTGCTGCAGGTGGGGGCTGGGGTGGGAGTAGGAACTGCACTGTTCAGAAGGCTAGATGGTGCCCAGGGCCCTGAGTCCCTCCTGCCATCACAGGCTAGGTTCTAGGGAAATGGGCAGCCCCTGTACCTGGCCTGCAAATGCCCACACACCCCTGGAGTGAGCAGCCATAGGTGAGCCCTGCCTGGGTTCCCAAGGCCCTGTGTTGACCGTTCATGCAGACGGGTGAAGTATGGCTGCAGATGTGTGCACCATTCCTTCCAGGTGGCTGTCATCAGGTCATGAGCCTCTGCATCTGGGCTCTGCACAGGGCCTCAACACATCCCCACCTGGGGTCATGGCCAAACAGCAGCAGAGTCCTGGTCCCAGGGAATAGCACTCAGGGCTGCCCCACCTGCCCTCACACAGTACAGGAGATGAGATGGTCCCAGGGGAGCCTGGTTAGTCAGGAATAGGAACTTAGACATCCAGAGGGCCTCACCGGACATCCATGCACAAAGCCACCAGTGCACCTCAAAGGATGTCATTGTCAACCTACCTCACAAGGACTGGGGCTGGGTGGCAATGGGAGACCGGAGTCAGACTCGGTCTATACATCAGGAAGTCAGGACAGTGATCTGGTCCACCCAAGCTTCCTACCTACAACAATCCCGACATGACAAAGACACCGATGTTGATGAAGGGGCTGCTGGCCCTCCAGGTGGGGCCTCACGTGTCCATGCCCTCTTCCTTTTTTTAATATTTATTTTTCAGTTTTCAGTGGACACAACATCTTCATTTTATTTTTATGTGGTGCTGAGGATCAAACCCAGCGCCCCGCGCATGCCAGGCGAGCGCGTGACCGCTTGAGCCCCCTCCCCAGCCCCCATGCCCTCTTCATGATGCAACTGGTTCAGAGGTGTGACTTACTGAGCACAAGGTGACAGTATTATAGCATGAAGAAACACTGAAGGGACAGCCCCAGACAACTGGGCAGCCTTGGGTTGTGTGAGGGAGCATGCTCCACGTCAGGCACTCTGCATTGAACACCCACGCGTTGTCCCCGGGTACACACCTGTGTGTGCACCACTGCTCCCTGTCACTCACCTGAGTGTATGCTGCTGTTCTGTGTTCTGTTCCTGAACACTTACCACTGCTCCACCCCAAATGCCGTGTGCAGGTTGACTCAGGCCACACTGGGGCAAGGACATGAGACATTGGAGGGCATCTGGTACACCGGCCTGCACCTGGGTGACTGTCAGTGTCAGGTTCTCAGCAGGTGGCCTTTAGCTTTTTCTTGTATCCTTCTACCCAGGAGAAGGCGAAGGCTGTTACCAGGCAACTCTGACTAGTTTTCTCTATTTTGAGCTTCCATATCTGCTTTTCCTAGGCCTGAATCCTGCCCTGTGGGGCCCCAGACAGCAAAAATTCCCCACAAACCCTTGCTGGTGGACAGAGAAGGCACATCACAGGAGAAACATGGATAAGCATCAGGAGATCTCAGGCAGCCAGCACTTGGTCTGCAGGATCTCAGACCCTCTATGGTGTGACCACTGCCTGTCGCTATGTGTCCGTGGGCACTCTGCCTCACCCTTGTGTCAGTGGCAGGGTCCTCAGAACAGCACCACATCCCACTTATGCACCCTTAGATCTAACCTTATCTTCCAGCTTGGGCAGTGCTTGCTGAAGACCAAGGATGTCTACCTAGGCTTCTTCAGCAGAAGACTTTCAGGTATCTCTCTCTGATGAAGAGGGTACCTGTGGCAGTACCCTCTTTTTTCAGTAATGAGGATTGAACCCAGAGGTACTTTACCAATGAGCTACATCCCCAATCCTTTTAATTTTTTTTTTTTTTTTATTTAGAGAGAGGGTCTTGTAAGTTGCTTACATTGCCGGCTATGTTGCTAGGGCTGGCCTGGAACTTGTGATCCTCCTGCCTCAGCCTCCCAGATCTGTAGTCCAACTCTTAATAAGCTTCTGGGGACAGGAAGGTATGTAGAGATTCCAGGGCAGGTGGTAGCAGAGGGGAGCAGTCAGGCAATGGTGTTGCCCAGGGACAGGGTAGCCATGTCAAGTTAGGAATGGCTCAGAGAGCCCAGAGCCCAGCAGGTACCAGATCAGGGTATGAGCTGGATCCACCCATGGCCACATTGGGTTGCCCCATGGACAGTCCTTAAGACACTGGTACCTGCCATGTGCCAGGGTGTGTCAGGAAAGCCACTACCCCAGCACTGAGAATCCACCCTGCAGCCTGAACAGCTGAGGGGGCTCTCAGGTGAGTCAGAGCAGCAGCTGACCACCTGACCCCTTCTAGCCCTTTCCTTTTCCCTCCAGCACCATCCGTGATGATTCAGCACATCCCGCCCAAGGTTTTCTTTGTGAAGGAACTGCCCAGATATCCTCTTGTTTCCACCTGGCAGTCTGGCAGAGACCCCACCTGTACCCACTCCTCTCCCCACTTGGGGATGACCTCTGCCCCAAAGCTCTGCAGACAGCATAGCCTAGTGCCCCTATCAGGACTTCCTGGTGGGCTCTGGCCCTAGGGCTCACAGGGCCTGTGAATTGTACACAGAGTGAACTCTAACCAGCACTGCTGGGCTGGACCAATGAAGGCCCAGATTCCCAGAGTAAGGAACACGGGTCCCTGAGGCCTTCACACCGTATTTGTGCTGAGTGTCAGCTAAAATGAATGGCAGGAGGACAGGGCAGGCACACATAAGCACAGGAACACCCCTCATGAAGCATTGACACACATGAGCACATGGGGCCCCTCACTCCACCCCTGCTGACACACCCTTGGGACGTGGAGTGGGTGAGACTGCACTTAAGGCCTGTGTGCTACTTAGCTCTGGTGGCCCTGAGGGTGCACAACATTTCTACAATAATTTGAGCCATGAGGGAGAGAACTGCACCCTGCCCCCGAATCCACTCTGCAGGACAGCAGCTGCTCCCATGCACCCCTGTGTATGCTCTAGTATGCAGACTGGGCCCAAGTGTGGCCATACTGTCTGCAGTATCTATCTCACATCTATCTCAGTGAGAGACAGATGAGATAGATTTGGGGGCCTCAGGGGGCACTAGATAACTCATTTCTTTCCCTTTGCTTGGCTCAGAGTTGATGGGAGCCCCTCAGTTTCTGCGCTCCAGATCCATTTACAGAGGAAAGTGTCTAGGGTGTGCAGGGGTTTGGTGCTCCCACCTCCCATAGCTGCTCTGCTGACTGTTTTACTTCAAGCTAAAGGCGGCTTTAGAAGGTGGGTTTTGAGCCCACCTCTTTAAAGAAGGCTTTAGAAGATGGGTTTTGAGACCACCTCTCATTTTCAGATGAGAAAGTAAGGTCCCAAGAAGGGCAGAGAAGACTGGGTCATGCAGCTGCTGCAGGAGGGTCTGAGGCTCTGCACACCTGCTTCAGCCTCCCCAACAGAGTCTACCTTTCGGTGGGACCACAGCACCAGGAAGACTGCCCTAAGATGGGGGCTGCTTCTGCCCCCATGTGGTCAGAAACAGGCATCTCTGTCCCTTCTGCAGAAGGGCCGAGTGTACAGATCCACTGGTGACAGAGGATCAGGCCCATGCTGCCAGGCCAGGAGGAGAGGCCTCTGTGATGCCTTGAGGGTGAATTTAGGAGTGCTGAGCACCTGTGCATCACTGTGCCTGTGTCTGGTCACTGCCTGTGTTGACACACTTGAACATGACATATGACTGTCACTGCACAGGTAACGTCACTCCAGCAGTACAGGGCGCTGTGGGTGCCTGCTAGAATTCCTGCATGTGTGCATCTGGACACCAACTGCATGGCCACAGGAGTGGGGTGAGGCTGAGCTGAGGCATTCTCTCTTTGTTCCTTTAAGTGGCAGAGACTAAGGTAGTGGACAGCCCCAAAACACCTTCCTGCATGCTGAGAGACAAGGCATGGCTTCTTTTCAGCTCACAGCTAGCTGCCCAGGTGTCCCAGCAGGGCAGCTCTCCCTAGGTCTGAAAAGGCTACATTCCTGAAGTTTCTAGCTACTTTGCAGGAATGTCTGAGGGAGCCTCATCTGGCTAACCTCTAACCCCTGACCTTCCAGGTTAACTCTTTCTAGACCAATAGTGCAACCAACTGGGTGTCACCTCTGCCTGACACCCTGCCTTGGCAGGTGAACATGTGGACCTGGGTCCATCTGTGCCTGTGTTTCAAGTCCCAGTCTCGGGATATCTGTGATCTGTATCTCTTAGCACACATCCTGTCTGTGTTGGTGCTTGTGGGAAGTATTTGAGGATTTGTGTGCTCCATGAACCTGTCCGATGCATTCAGGCTCAGCAACTACTGTGCTGGCACACAGAAAGTCATGGGTGTGACACACATGTGGTTGCTCTTTGTATGTCTTTGAGCATGCATGCATTTGTGGGTGGCTGGGCAGCTGTGTACACAGGTGTGCTTCCTCATAGCTCAGTGTCAGCCACACCTGTGGCCCATAAGCTCAGTCCCTGCATGTCCCCCTGTTCTTGGTGGGTCTGGGTGCGCTCCCATGCAGCACCCGCCTCATTGAAGAAGCTGGTGAGCTCAGGCAGAGAAGCCGGGAGGCAGGCCAGGACTCTGGGAACCCGCACTTCCTTGGACTCTACACCTGTGCTCTCACTCTTCCTCTGCATCTCTCTTCCCACAACCCCTTCTCTGGGTAGTCTCTTCCTGGGGTTACACCACATCTGGCGCTCAATAAATGGTTGATTGACTGATGAAAGAATGGATAAAAAGGGGGCTTTAAGAGGCAGGCACTCCAGGATGGGTCAAGTCTGGCGCAGTGAGGTTGGGGGCAGAAGTGCTGACGGCAGTCCCTTCACTCCCCCAGGACGTCTCAGGTCACCGTCTGCACTGCTGCCCGCGGGTTATTTATGACCCTCCTCCCCCTGCCGGCGGCGGAAGAGGCGGCTCCGGCCTCAGCCCAGCGGCGGAGGGCCCAGCGCGGGGGAACCTGGAGCAGCGACGGTGTGGCGCCTAGTGGAGGGCGGGCGGGGCCTCGCGGGTTTGGAGGTGGGGCTTTGGCTTTTGCAGCCTTCTTACCCGTCGGTCTGTGATCAGTAGCAGCTCCGGCCACACCATGTCTGGGTCCGCCGAGACCCCTCCAGTAGGCCGGGTAGCAGGAAGGGGCGGCCCGGCTGCAGCGGCGGCGGCTTCGGGTGCCAGGGCTCAGTAGCAGGCGGGGTGGAAGCGCGGCCAGGCGCCTTCAGGGCCGGCGGAGACGCAACTCCAGCCAGGGCCAAAATAAGTTGCGCCGGCGACCGAGAGCCGGCTGCTGGGCTACCCGCGCGACATGCCGGCGGTCAAAAAGGAGCTCCCGGGCCGCGAGGACCTGGCCCTGGCCCTGGCCACCTTCCACCTGACCCTGGCCGCGCTGCCTCTGCCTCCGCTGCCGGGCTACTTGGCCCCACTGCCCGCCGCAGCAGCTCTGCCCCCCCGGCCGCCTCGATGCCTGCCTCTGCTGCAGGCTATGAAGAACTGTTGGCTCCACCACTCCGGCCCTCGCGCGCCTACCTTAGCCTGCACGAGGCCACGCCGAACCTCCACCTGCCCAGAGACCCACTGGCCCTTGAGCTCCTCTTGGCCACAGCGGCGGCGGACTTCCAGCCGCTGCTGGACAACGGTGAGCCCTGCATCGAGGTGGAGTGTGGCGCCAACCTTGCTCTGCTCAACGTGCGGAAACTCTGCCAGGGCAGCAAAGGCCCTTCCATCCGCCACCGCAGCGAGTGGCTCACGCCCAACGAGTTCCAGTTCGTCAGCGGCCAAGGACTGGAAGCGCAGCATCGGCCACACAGGTGCGGCCGACGAGGGGGCGCAAGCCGCTGTCCCTCTCCTTCGCTACTGGGGACCCGCGGGTCCGAGCCCTTCGCTCTGCCACTGGGGAGACATGGTTTTGGCCCAGAGAGGGCGCTGCAGCTCCAGAGCACGTGCTGCCGGGGTGTGAGTGCACACTGGTTGGGGCTGCGCAGGTACGTGGGGCCGCGGGAGTGGGGCGGGGCGTGGGCGCGTGGAGCTGGAACAGTGTCAGCGAGACCTGGAGCAGCCCGTTTGGATGGTGACTCCAAAGGTGAGACAATACACCTTTGGAGGCCGGATCGGGGGCACCTGATAAGCGCGGTGACCCTCTGGCGAGGGTCTTGGGAAGTTTGGGACCCGGTAGCGTTTGGTTTAGGAGTTCAGGCTGCGCAGCGGCTGCCCTTTCCTGCGTTGGGGACTGACGCAGGCCTGGGTCGCAACTGCGCCTCCGCTCACCAATTCCCCAGCTCAACCTTCCACTGCCCGGCCACAGTTCGGGCTAGACTGGCTAAGAGAGGGTGGGGCAGGAGGAGGGGCGCCAGGGCTGAGAGGAAGCCGCCCTCCACCAGGGGAGGGCCTCGCCCAGGATTTGAGTTTCAGAGCCCAGCAGATCCCCTTCTCGTCCGAGAGGGTGGGGCGGGCAGTAGGCTCCGAAGTTGGACAACAGTGGGTTTGGAAGGTTGGTGTGCCTTGCATACACCTTCCAGGAGTGGGGACTGGCTTTGCGGGTGACGGCGCCCCAGAGGCTCCATCTATGCCCTGACTGCCCCTCACCAGCTGTGCTCAGCTCTCCTCACAGGAAAAAGTCTGAAGACGCTTATGTCCAAGGGAATTCTGCAGGTGCATCCTCCAATCTTCGACTTCCTGGGCTGTCGAATATCCTCGCCTGTGGTGAGACCTGGGAATAAGCTGGGTTGGGGTGTCTGGACTCCCCTGAGAGCCTGGTGATCTCTAAGATTGGGAGTCCTAACTTCAGCCCTCTGGGCAGGCTGGAGGGAATCCTCCCAGGGCAGATGGGGTGGGTGGGGTTGCTTTGTGCTGTTCCAGACCATCCCTGGGAATGGGTGGGAATCCTGGGTCACAGGATCCTCTCCTGTTTGGATGAAGGGTGGGTCCTGCCTGTTCTTGAGCAGCCTCCCTCATGGGTGTCTTGGAGCTACTTCTCCAGCCTTCCAGGTTCCAGGGTCTTCCCACTGTTATTGTCATTCATTGGGCCTGGGGACTTCCCTGTCCCAGGTCTGGAGATCACCAAGTCATCTGGCTCAGCAGAGAGAGGTGCTGGGTGCTGGGGCAGGACTCTTTTGAGGTGTAACAGTGTTAGCTGGCCAGGTTGCACATCTGGGTTATCCCCAGGCTTGAGCCTGAGTGGTGTGTGTCTTGGTGCTCCTAATGTTGAAGTGCTGCCCTGCAAGGGTCTGGACCTCGGAGGGTCCATGACATGGAGCCTGGCTGGGGCAGGGTCTTTGCCTGTAGGTGTCCAGAGAGCAAGAACCCCACCTAGGATAGACAATCTCTGGCCTCCCCACTGGCCTGGGGAGCAGGTATGAGACTCCAGGCAGTGAGGAGTAGAGGGTTGATCTGAAAAGGAAATTGCCTCTAGAGAGGAAGCTCCCCCTGTGGGGTACCTCTAGGGACATGGGGGGTGGAGGCTGCTGTTCCTAGGTCCACCCAGCAGTCCCCTCTTACAGGAAGGAGCAGGAGGGGTGGAGGTACCAGTGGTCCTGGAGGGCCCAGGCTGCCACCTTGGGTTTATTCCCTTTGACCGGGTGGTGGGGTATCCTGGCTTCGCCATGGGCTCTGCAGGATGCACGCTGAGCAGGCTGGGAAATCTTGGACACATGGATGCTGGCAGGGGAAGGAGAGCCACAGGCCCAGCCCACACCTGGTCTGTCACAGTCACAGCCTCAAGCCGCCCGCCCTACACACTTGAGTCTACAGGAGCACAGGGCACCTGTACAAGAGCTCCCCAAGCAGGTGTGCAGAAACACCTTTTGCTTGCTGTCACATACCTACTGGGCAAAAGATTGAAGTCCCTCTCCATCGTGGCACCCCTTCAGGCAGCTGGAACTGGACGGGATCCTCTGGGTGCCCACCTCAGACTAATCTGGGTTCTCTTTTCTGTTTGGATGGGAGTGCCCCACAGTTTCCAACCTGCCACCCCTGAGGCCTGCCACAAGAGAGGGGCAGAGGGTGACCTGAGCTCAACATCTGCCATCACCTCAAGTGGCAATCTGAAGCTCAGAGAGGGATGGAGCTGCTGCCTTTCTGAAGCTCCCTGGTTCTTGCCCTGAGTGAAGGGCACTTCAGACCTGGGCCTGCCGGCCTCTCTGTGCCTGGTCGCTTCCTTGGAGGTATCTCCATGGATCCCCTTTCTAGCCCCAACCTATTGGTGTACAGAGGCTGTCTCTACCCACCCTTGTGGCCAGTTTCAAAGGTGTGTGCACTTCATGGTCACAGATACTCCAGGGGTAGAACATGGTGTGCATGTGACTGTGCATGCTGGAACCCACTCTCACCATTTCAGAAGGGGTCAATTATTGGTTAGGAGCCAGGTTCTCAAATCTGTTGAGCAGTGGGGAGCTAAGTCTCTGATGTATGGGGGGGGCATGTGTTCCCCATCCTTGGGCAGGGTTAGAGTGGCCATCTGGGTTCTCAGCATGCTCCCCCATAGAGTTACCCCCAAGAGCCACCCCAGACCTAACCTTCCAGGGTGCTTTCAGCACATACCAGGGACTGGAAGATCCTGTGCCAAGCTCTGTGCCTCATGTGGCTAAGACTGGCATATAGCCTGGGCTCCTTCCCAGCCAGCCGGTCCTGGCCCCCTTCCAAGTAGCAGTCTTATAGACTCTGTGTCCCTCTCGTCTCTTCCCACAGATGAGAGGCAGAGAGATGTTTACTCCTAGTCTGGGTTCTACTTTCTGTTTGGATGGGAGTATTTCTGCCACAAAAGAGGGGAAGCAGGTGGCTTTGAGAAAATACCCCTTTTCTTTTCATGAGAGTATTTCACCTAAGGCTGAAAGGTGACTGAGGAGAAGGGCAGAGCTCATCTCCAGATGCCTGGCACTGGGCTTTGGCAGGCTGGACAAGGCAGAGCCATGGGCCAAGCGGAGTTGAAAATGATACGAAACCTATGGATTGACAGAGTCCGAGACATAGGTGGGCACTCACCACTGCCGTCTCCCTGCGCTCTGCTGTCACTGGACCCTGTCATCCTGTGGGCTGGCCCTGAAAACCCATTGGCCCCATGCCATGTGCCCTTATATTGCTGGGTCTATTTCACTCACCATGTTACAGAGGGAATCAGGGTATCCTGGGCAGACCCCAGCAGATGTGTGAGGGCAGGTGTGGGGGATACTGTGGCTCCCAGAGCTGGGGGAGGGAGCACTGAGCTGGGCAGAGCCAGGCGTCCGGAGATGATGTGGTGCTGAATCTGAAGAGAAGCGTCCTTGCAAGGACAGGACTCCATGCAGCAGCCCACCTCAGGATCCTGGATGACCTGGGGCAGGGACCCTCCTTGACCCCTTCCTCACTAAGCTCATGGGTGTGGTGAGGATCAACTCTTTCTGGCAATGGGAGGACTGAACAGGAGAGGAAAGTAGATACTCTGAAAGCCCATGTAGCCTCTGAGCCAGCAGCCTCTTAACCAAGTAAGAAAAAACCTCCGTACACTGGAAAATAATCAATGACATTTTTTCTTTTCCCTGGGGCAGCAGGACCTGGAGCCAGGAAGGGTAGAGAAATGCCAGGACTGGGGCCACACACTCATGTCCACCGCTCTGTGCAGAAATGTGTGAGCTGGGTGCAGAGCTCCAAGCTTGAGCATACACAGCACCACACACTTACACATGGTGCAGGGGGGACACTGAGGAGAGAAATGAACCATCAGGGCTGGGGAACAAAGGGTCAGGGCTGTCAGTGCTCTCGGGCAGCCTGTGGCTCCCAGGCCTGCAGATTGCAAGGGACCAGCAGTCTCAGACAGACTTCCCCTGAGCTGGGCTCTTCATGGTGCTAACAAAATAGCAAAGAGGGGCTGGGGCTGCCGCTCAGTGGCAGAGTGTTTTGTGAGGCCCTAGTTTCACCAGCACTGCAAAAGAAAAAGAAAATTGACTTTGCTTGTTGATATTGCTGTAAGTTTTCAGGACTGACAGAGGAGATGGGATGTCAGCCAGACACGTTGAGAGGGACCTGCTCCCTGACTGCACACCCACCAGGACCAGCCCCATGATCCCTGCCCCAGGCTGTATGTACAATCCCAGAAGACTCTGGGGACACAGGGAAGGAGCTGAAGTTCATAGCTTAGGCATCCCCAGGGCTCCCTGCCACAGGGTGGGTACCCACACTCAGGCTGGGCAGGCAGAACAGCCCACACTCTGCTGTCCTCACAGGCTGTGCCTACAGCAATGAGGCCCCTGGGCCTTGGCCCAGGCCCAGGAGGCTGATGTCTAGCTCAGCCTTAACGTTCTCCTCCTCCTGCCCAGAACCGGGGGCGGCTGGCGGACAAAAGGACAGTGGCCCTGCCCCCTGCACACTCCCTGAAAAAGGAACAGAACCCCAGCTTTTCTGCCAGTGATGGTGACAGTGATGGAGGTGGCCCAGCCTGTGGACGGCAGCCAGGCTTGAAGCAGGAGGATGATCTGCATGTCCGAATCATGAAGAGAAGGTACTTACTCCAGATCTGGGCGGGGAGGCTCAGGCTCCTATGGAAGGGGGCACGAAGACCAGGGGTCTTCTGGAATGCTGCTGTGGGGCGGGGGTGCAGGCAGAGGCTGTCCTCTCTCCTGAACTGGCGCCCTGGCACCTTGTTCTGCCTCAGCCATGCCATGGTCACTTCTGGGTAGAGGTTGGCCAGCAGAGAGACCCAAGGTCCGGTACCCACCTGGGCTGACACCCACAACCTCCCAGAAATTTGTTTCCTGATATGGGCCTCGTCCTGCCAGCACCTAGGGGTGGGGTGTCTGTGAGTAAGGATGGTGGGGGCTGTGGTGCCTGGTGTTGCCCGGGGCTGTTCAGCCTGCTCCTCGTCCTCATCTCTGGGAGGCCAGAGCATCTCAAGCCCTGGGTTTGTTCAGTGGAAGCTGCCACCAGGTTGAACTGGGCATGAGGTGCCACCCTCATGACTGCCCTGGCTTCTGGCTGGTGGGATGTTAAGAGTCAGGCCCACACCCCGCTGCTGTCTCTGTGCCAGTAATGGAGCCACTGACCCTCTTTTCTCTCCCAGTAGAGTCCACACCCACTGGGATGTGAACATCTCCTTCCGAGAGACATCTTGCAGGTAGGAGCCTGGCTTGGGCAGGGGCAGCTGTTGCCATTTCTCCTGGGTCCCACCCACCCTGCTTCCCTCCTCTACCCATGGTTTTTTGTCTTGTCCTCTGTCCCAGTCAGTGTGAGCCAGTGTGGGCCATGCGGTTGCCAGGCTGGTTTGGATGTGTGTCCTTACCTGGCCTGGAAAGTAGGTGGCATGGTGCCCAACTGAGATCAGGAGGCCCATCTCAGCCAAGTGCAGACTTATGCCAGGCCTCAACAGCATGGGCAGGGTCCTAGACAGTCCACCCGTGGAGACAAAGCATGCTATGACCCTCACCACTGGACTGTCCATTGGAGCCCAACAGCTCTAAGATGAGGCTGTGATTTTCACCTCTCACCCTCCCAGAGACCCATCAGGAGGGAGAATGGTGATGTGTGAGCAGGTTCTTGAAGGATGCATAGGAGTTCACTGGGAAAAGGTGGTCTGCAAAGCTGTGGAGGGATGAAGGATGGGATGGAAGGGAGGAGAATGGGAACATGGCAGGTCTGGCTCAGTGGGATGCTAAAAGGTCTGCACCTTAGCCGCTGGACCAGTTGGGCTTTTTTCTCCAAGCTGAGCCAGCCAC
The DNA here is from genome assembly GCF_045843805.1 of Urocitellus parryii. Lineage (NCBI taxonomy): Eukaryota > Metazoa > Chordata > Mammalia > Rodentia > Sciuridae > Urocitellus > Urocitellus parryii. The sequence goes on from NC_135548.1 coordinate 17,878,767, forward strand.
AGAAAGTTCCTGAGCAGGGAGTGACCAGGTCTGTGTTTTGGAAAGATCCTTCTGGGGACCCTGGAAGGTTGGGGTTTCCTCACATGGATTTGGGTTATGGAAACAGGCTGGGGCCTGTGAATCCAAGACATAAGGGATAAAAAAGAAGCCCCCAGGAGGAGGTCAGGTGTCAGGGACCTAGTTCCTGCTCCCAAGGGGCAGGGGCTGGTTTCTGGTTATTGGGGCCAAGTTTTTCCTCAGGGCTTCAAGGGGAGCACCACAGGAAGGCCTGATGGGGAGCAGTGGGCACCAAGGGCAGGGAAAGCCTCTTGGGACTCAAGCTGTGGGTGCCTGGCCTCCCAGGCCCAGCTGCAGGAAGGCAGCTTGTCCTGGATCTCTGCCAGAGGTGTCATTATTTATGTCTTCAAGAATGTCTGGATCTTGGAGCCGAATTACAATAAAAACATCTTTAAACTTATTTCCACCTCATTTTGGAGTTGCCAGCTCAACGGATCATTTTTATGAACCGTCATGAACATTGATGACATTTTATGAGCCTTTTACTCTGGACGCTACAGGATAAATTTGCAAGCAAGGCCTGCAGGGAAACCCAATGGCTGTGCCTCCCCTCCGGACCTGCACCTCCTTTCAGTACACCTGGCCTTGGGGTGCGGGGAGGCCCCAGGAGTCCCATGCTGAATTCTTACCAGTACTGGCTGCTGCAGCCTGGCTGTGCCTGGGAAGATGCAGGCCTGCATTAGTGGAGACCCTGGTCCCACAGAGGATCCAGAGGGGCAAGGATGACTTTCTGGATTTCATTAAAGGGAAGGTTACAGTTCTGGAGAAGAGCACACCCCAGAGGACTAACAGCCCATCATATCCCGTCTGTTAACAGCCCCCAGTGTCTGGACCGCCAGCTGCCTCACACTGGGTCACCAACTGTGTTTGTCCCATCCCGACTGTCTGTCCATCCCCATTGTCTGTCACTCTTCACTGGTCTGTCTGCCTCTTGCATCTGTCTGTCCTCTTCGTCCTTCTGACCAGTCCTGCTGGGGATGCCTGCTGCTGGCTGCAAGAAAAGGCCCAGGGCCCCTCTGCCCTGTGATGCCCCTGCAGCCTGGCTGGCAAGAAGGGCCTTCTAGGTCCCTGACCATCTAGGGCCCCCAGCTGGTGAAGGCAACGTGAGAGAGTTGGGGTGGGGAGGCCCTCAGGGGGGAGTCGGGTCTCACCCTTCTCCTGGCCTCCTCACAACCCTCCCTGCAGCCTTCCTGACCCTGCCCCTGTCTCCTCCCCACGTGCCACAGCAGCCTGCTGAGGCCTTGCCTGTGTGTAGTGGCCCCACACTGTGAAGACAGGTGCAGAGCTCTCAACTCTCCAGCCTGTGTGTGAGTCTCTTGGCATTTTTTTAAAATGAACCCAGCATAATTTTTTCAGTGAATAACTGAGTGACCAGAACAGGTTTTCAGGACTGGCCCATCTTGGGACCTAAGGAATGAACCCCCAAGGCAGGGACTTGGGTGTGGAATGCAAGGGCAGGTCCTGTCTAGCCAAGGGTGGCCCCCATCGGCCTGCACCTTGAGAGCCCCGGTAACCCCCAAGTGAGACTGAGCCGATCGCTGTCATTGAGGCTGGTCCCAGATGCAGGTGCTGCTGGGGGTCCAGGCCAGGGCTCACAGGAAATTACTGTGCTCACCTCTCCAGTCCCTGGAAGCAGGAAGTGTCCAGTGCACTGTGGGGAGCAGCTCCATGGCAGCTGCAGCCCTGTACCCGGCCAGTCCAGGCCCCTTCCCCATGCTGAGGACAGCAGTTCTGTCCAACATCCCACATCAGTGAGGATGATGGGGGATGAGCCCCGTGAGAATAATCCCATAAAGTACTTACTCCCCACCTGCCTCCCGCCTTCATGGGATGGGGGAGAACCTACATCTGGGTCTCTTAGGGGCTCTGGGGCCTCCCCGGGGTATCTGGTGCTGAAACTGATCTGCTTAGGGCCTGGCCCTGGATTAACCTGGCTCCTGCCAGCCCAGGCTGGGGGCTGGGGGCTATTTAATAAGGTTCAGGATCGGTTCCTAGGTCACTGTGAGGAGGCTCTGCTAGTGTCAGTGCTGCTGAAGAGGCTGCTCCACCACAGGTGGGCCCGGAGGGCACTGCTGGGGACACTGGGCTTCCCTGCCCCTGCTCTGGCTGACCTTGACTTCCTGTCCCCTCCTTCTCTGTTGATGATGGGGTTGCTCACATAACCCCAGGGTGCCCCACTTTCTCCTCCCTCTTCTCTCTGGGGCTGTGGGTGAGGGCTCAGCAGGAGGGAGAAGGGACAAAGAATCACATGCAGGGTGATTCCAAGGCCAGGCCTGGGTGCACCCTGGGTGCACCCTGGGGATCACAGGTGTCCTGAGCCTGCCAGGGCAGATCTTTTTATCTATGGGACTTTGGTCTGAACCTCAGTTTCCTGATTTGGAGAAATGAGGGCCCCAAGAGGGTGTTGCAAGTTTTAACCAAAGTGGCATGTGCCAGGTGCTTGCTTCAGAGCTGGCAGCACATGGGTGACAGTGTGCCCTCTATATGTCTGTCCTGTGAGACAGCAGGCCATCCTGTCCTCCCTCTGAGGCAGGGAGCCGAGCACAGCACTGCCTCTCTGGAGAGAGGAAGGTGGGAGGGGCTGCTCTGGCTCTGCACAGACCAGGTGGGTGCTGGAGTGGGGTCCAGGTGCCACGTCTCTGCTTTCTCTTGGCCTGCCTCCTGAGTGTGCGTAGTTGTGGCATCCCAAGCCCACAGAGGTAAGCGCACACATCACCACGCTCAGTGCAAGCTGTCCTCAGCCCCAAGCACCCTTGTACTCATGCTCATCAGGTGGCACTGCCAAGGCTCATGGCTCCATCCTCTGTCTTGCTCTGCTGCAGCCAGGACAGTGACCTTCCCACACTCATATCCAGTGTGCACCGAAGCCGCCACCTCGTTATGCCCAAGCACCAGAGCCGCTGTGAATTCCAGAGAGGCAGTGTGGAGGTTGGCTTGGGACCCACAGGTGAGGAGGCCCCTGGGTCCTGAGGACGATGATTGGGCTGCCAGGGCCACAGCAGCTCTGCTTAGGGACAGCCACCCTCCCTGTGTCTGTTCAGCAGCTCTGGAAGCCTTGGCGGGCAGCCAGGGAGGCCAGCAGAGTAGGCGGGAGGTGTGAGGCCAGCTGTCCCCTGGGGCTCCATGTGATGGTAATTGTGTTAATCCCAGCCAGTTAGGCAGACTGGCGGCCCAGGGCGGCTCCAGTGTGGCTGCTGCTGGGGTGGGCTTGGAGTTTTGAGGCCGACCACCCCCTCCTCACAAGACAGGCACAGGCAAAGACCTTCCAGAGCTCACCTCCCACCAATGCCCACCTCCCACCAAACCCACAGGGCATGTCGGCCTGTCCTGCTTCTCAGGGGTCCTGGGAGGGAAAGGGCCCATCCCCTGCAGCCTGGACCACTTCAGGTAGGCCAAGAGGGTGCTGGCCCAGGAGCTTCCAGGGCCACCAAGGAGATCTGGTTCCTGGAGGCAACAGGAACTCAGAGGGAGAGAGCATCTTGGGGACCCAGGCAGTCTCCCACGGAGCAGGTCATGAGGGGTTGCAAGATGCCACCGCTGAGAGTGGGCACAACTTGACCTCAGGGGCCTTGTCACATGGACCCTGGACAGGGTTGTTTCTGACAATGGCTACTGCTCTGGGAAAGCAGGGTGGGCATCACCCACCACCCTGGACACTCCCAACAGAGCCCCCATGATCCCAGAAGGCCCTTGGGGATAGGGGTGGGGGTTGCTTCTGGAGCTGCTTTGGAGGTGGCTGATAAAATCTAATTGCCCCATCGATCGGGCGGAGCAGAGGGAGCCCCTCAGTGATTGAGATGTTCTGAGGCAGCAGGCCCTCTCCTGCCTATGTACAACCTCCTCAGGTACACAGACCTGCATGTGCCCTGTGTGTCTCCTGCAGGGCTTGCTCACCCTGCCAGGTAGCCCTCCGCACTCTACAGTGAGTGCAGGTCACATGCTGTGCATAGCAGCCAGGATGCTGTGTGTGTGTGTGTGTGTGTGCGCGCGCACACGTGCACGCGCGTGCACCTGCCAGGTCTGCAGCTCCCCGTGGGATTCCTCTGGGCCCTGAAGTGGTCTTTACCTGTCACCATGTCTACTTCATTCCTGTGGCCCAAGGGGGTGTCCTTCGAGCCACAGCTTCCTGGGCTCTGGACAGGAAGGATCCCAGAGGACTGAGGAGCTCAGCGCAGGTCTTGTGACTTTAAGGTCCACCCCTGGTACGTGTGTCTGCCTCCTGTCACTGCCTACATCAGGTGTGACTCTGAGCTTATGCAGTCTCCTCAAGGCAGCTACAAGGCTGGGTCTCACTGCGGGGCACTCCAACCCCAGTATCACCTCCCCCAAGCTGTGACTCTCAAGCTCCCCAGGAGCAGAGAAGCCCAGCAAGGAGGCGGGAGTTGCCACTGTTGAAACAGGGAACAGACTGCAGAGGTTACCCTTGCTGACCCCTGAGCATGTACAGGGAGCAGGAGATGGGCAGCAGGTGTGGAGAGAGGCTGCAAGACCCACTCCCTGCCTGGTGCGCTCGGGGTGCCCTCCTGCTTGCTGGACTCTGACTCGCAGCTCGTGATGCCCATGTGCACCTGAGTGCCCTCCATCTGTCCTACAGGGTCTGTCTAACCTGACCCCTCATTCAGGCAGTGGGGACTGCCCCCTGTCTTTGGGGCAGGGCCTGGGGCCAGCCAGCTAGACCAGTGGCAGTGAGGTGGCTGAGATCAATAAGTTATTAGCACCATTCTGTCAGCTGTAATGTGGAGATTGATCAGTGCTCTGGCTGCCGCCGCACTTCCCTAGCCTGATAAAAATGACAGATTAAAGGAATAAGAAAAAGGAATTAGGCTCCTGAGCTGACAGCAGGGCTTCCTGGGGGTACAGGTTGGGGACCCCCAAGTACCAAGGTGTCATGAAAGGCTTGAGTTACACAAGGAGCAGCCCTCATCCCCGCCACCCTGGGTCTTCAGAGGCAATAGGGTCTGACCTGGAGGCCAGGATGATGACCTGCTATCAGCAGGGCCCCCTGATGTCAGGGTCCTCAGGAGGAAGCAGAGCTTGGGGGTGCAGGGACAGGTTTGGAGACGGACCTATAGATGTGTGTGGCTTTTATTTTCATTTCATTTTTATGGTACTGGGGATGGAACCCAGGGCTTCTTACATGTGAGGCAAGCACTCTACCAACTGAGCTACATCCCCAGCCCTGTGTGCAGCTTTTGATGTGGAGATGTGATCTCTAGAGGGGATAGTATAGGAATAGGCAGACCAGGAGCCAGGCACCTAGGGTCTGTGTAAGCAGGTCAGCTGTCCAGGGGTTACCCTTGGAGCACAGAGCCTGGCTGGGCAGGTATGTGCTTGCCAAGGCTGAGTGCAGGAAAGAGGAGGGTCTGGGATTTTGGTGCAGAGAGGAGGGCTCCCCTGAGCACACCCCTGGTGTGGGGAGTGACATGTGCCTTCCTGACTGACTCTCTTCCCCAGCACCTGCACAGCCCACCCCAGCCCTGCTCAGAAAGGGAAGGTAGTTCTGTTCTCCAGGAGAAGCTGAGGTGGGCTCATGAGCACACATGGGAATGGACTGGCTGGTCAGGGGCAGCCAGAGGCCCGTGGGGACACAGTCACAGTCACGTGTCACACCCATCACTTCTATTCAAATGCAGCCTGAGGCCCAGGGTCAGGGCTGCCCTGTTTCCTTGCCTTGCTCCATACCTGTCATGATATCCTCCAGCCAGCTGGGCTCACCAGGTGGAAGCCTGGGACCCAGGGCTGGCAAGGCCTTGCCCACCAGCACCCAGGATGCTCCTGAGTGGAGGGGACTGGGGCTCACTAGACTGAGCTGGGGCAGGGGTGGGTCTTCCCCACCTGGTCTTCCCTGCCTCCTCCTCCAGTCCCTGAGACTGGGTGTGGCTCACTCCACCCTCTGCAGGTGGCTTGCTAGGCAAGAGACTGGGCTGCTCCCCGCACGTCATCAGTGACTGCTCTTCAGAGAAGAAGGCCCGAAGCGAGTAGAGTCTGAGTCTGAGTACCCTCGAGGTGGGAGCCCAACCCAGGGAGGAGAGACAGGTCACTGGAGGAGGAAGCAGTAACTGAGTGCTTGGAAGTGTTGTTAGACCTTCCAAAAGGGGCAGGTGTGCACAGAGGAGGGACTTGGGTTTTGTAGCAGGGGTGGAAGGTCTTAGGCTTAGGGTGAGGTGTGCCTTCCCTACTTGCCTCTCCGCCTGGGTAGTATTTCAAGGAAAATCCCCTCCCTATGTGCTACCCCAACGCAGAGACTCTGCTGCTGCCAGAGCTGCAACCCAGCATGGCGCCTGAGGACCACTACCACCGGCTGGTTTCCGCTCTCAGTGAGGCTGGCTGCTTCGAGGAACCACAGCGTCTCTACCACCTGGGCCTCCCCAGCCATGGTATGTGACCTCCCCACCTGCCCCCATACCTGTGTACACTCTCAGTTGCCTCTCCACCCCAGAAGAGGGTGTTGGCTGCTGACATCAAGACCAGGATTGGATCTGTCAGTGACCCCCAGCCCTTTGTGGGTAGGCGATGAGGCCTGGCTGCCCCAGGTATTGTGAAATCTGCTGTCATCATGGCACTTCCCTAGGTGGCTACATGAGTAAGAAGGCACAGGATATAGCCAGGAAGAGATGGGGCCAGGAGGTAGGGCAGGTGGGGCAGAGGTGGGCATCTGTGGTCCATGGCTCCCACACTCTGAGTTTTCAAAGCCCCTTTTCTCCGATAATCCATAGTTTTAGTCAGATACTTCCCCAACTGAGGCTCCCCACTCCTCCATGAGAACTTGTGCTGTTGGGTCATATCATAGGCAGCAGTATGAAGGACTCAGAAAGAAGTGGAAAGTTACTCATCTTTGTAGAAGTAAAACTAGATCTTCAGTCTCTTCTACATTCTTCCAGCAATCACTATAAAAAGGGAGACTGGGTTATTGTGGAGAAGGAAGGGTGAGTGGAATATCTATGTGGAGCAGACTGGGAGAGTAGACTCTGGAGGACCAGCATTATTGTTTAATGTGTAACTTAATGACAAAGCAGAGGCAGTGCTTTGTCATTGACTTACACTTCTTCTAGCTCCTGTTTTACTCCCTATGGGGAGAAAGTTTGGGCCATCTCAGAGAGGACTCACTCTTAGCGACATATGAGCCTGTTCACACTTTGATCAGGAATTCCCACCACCATATCCAAATAAAACTGGGGGGTACAAATTGCAGTCAGTGTAGAAAATAAATACATCCCATCTGGAATATGGGGGCTGGTTAGAAAGGAAAGTACATCAAATATTACAAAACCCAGGATATAAAATAGATTTTGATATATAAACTTTATAAAGAACAGTATAAAGTTAGAGATGTTCTGTTCTTTTTTAATTTATAATTTATTTTTTAAATTTTGGTTGGACAATACCTTTATTTTGCTTACTTATTTTTATGTGGTGCTGAGAATCGAAACCAGGGCCTTGCATGTGCTAGGCTAGTGTGCTACCACTGAGCCACAACCCTAGCCCCGAGTTGTTCTGTTCTTACAAAAATTATTAAAATTTTAAAATATTTTGAGGTGTGTTGTCTGTTGAATTATTTTATGTGCATTGCAAACTTGTCTACAATATTATCTATGAAATATTAGCAACATCTGTTCTTTCTGTTAACATTTTATATTTCAAGTACTGAGAACTAACACCTTAACCTATCTCTCCTAAAATTTATAAATTTATTAACACATTTTAAGGCTATAATGCACACATCTGTTACTCTCACTACCATCTCTTTAGATACTAAATTATATATATATATATATATATATATATATATATATATATATATATATATATATACATACATGCATACATACATACATACATACATACATACATACCACTGCTTGGCATTTCTTCAAATGAAATAAATTCAACAATTTAAAAAGACACCTGAGGGGCTGGGTTGTGGCTCAGTGGTAGAGTGCTTGCCTACACCACATACAAATAAATAAAATAAAGGTCCATCAACAACTAAAAAATATTTTTAAAAAGAATTTTAAAAAGCACCTGAATGACCATGTTTAATGTGACACTAATCACAATAGGTAAGATATGGACTCAGTTGGGGCTGGGGTTGTGGCTCAGTGGTAGAGTGCTCACCTAGCATGTGCGAGGTGCTGGGTTAAAACTTTCCCACCACATAAAAAATAAATAAGTAAAAATAAAGGTATTGTATCCAGCTACAACTAAAAATATTTAATAGAAGATATGGACTCAGTTAAGGTGTCCATCAACAGATGCATGAATAAAGCAAATACAGTATATATACATGACGGAATATTATTCAGTCAAAGAAAAATTAATTCTTCCATTTGCAGGAAAACAGATCTTGTTAAATTAAATAATTCAGCCACATTAAGGAAAGTATTGCCTGTTTTCTTTCATATGTGGAAACTAAAGAAATATCCATAAAGAAGGACAATTAATGACCAGGAAGCAGTTAGCAGGGAGAAGGAAGTGTGAGCAAGGGTAGAAAGAAGGTCAATCCATGATACATGCATGTATGGAAATGACACAATAAAACCCATTAATTTATGCAATTAGTATATGTACACACACACACACACACACACACACACACACACGCACACACACGAAAAACAGGAGATTATGACAAAGATACCTAAGAGGGAGGATGATGTGAAGACATAGGAAGAAGATGGAATACATAATCCAGGGAGAGAATTCTCAGAAGAACACATCCTAATGACATCTGGATCTCAGCCTTTACCTCCAGAACTGTGAGACAATAAATTTCTATTGTTCAAGCAACTGCACTTGTTATGGCAGCCCAAGCTGACTACAACACATCCCTTTCTGCAGAGAGAAAGATAAGGTGTACTCTGCCTTCCCCCATGGTAACTCTCAGCCCTATGATGTGGAAGATGGGGCCTTGCATGAGTTTGTCACTGTGTTCACAAGCACCTGGCACTATTCTCATTATTTGAATATTTTGATGACATAGAACAGCTCTAACAGTATGAAAACTGAATGCCAGAATGGGTACAGATTGGCCAGTTCCAGATTGAAGAAAATGAAGATGGGTAGAAAATTAAGGGATGCCAAAAAGTAGTAATCAAGATAATGAATGAACAATTTTCAAAAATCCAAATTAACACAAAAACTCTATGATGAACTCCAAAACATTAAACATTTAAATACAGCAGGATCCACTAGATGTTATTCAAAAACTTAACCACAGAAATATCACAGACTGCAGCCAATAAGAATGGAATCCTGTCCATAGGGCTGAAGTTGACCCAGAGGGCTTTAGCTGACAGGAGAACATGGAGGTGTAGTTAGTGTCAGAGGAGATGTAGGGACAGGCTGACAGCAGGGGTCCATTCAGGACTCTTCACCAACCAGTATGGAAGTATTTTTATATTGTAATAATCTACACAGCCACACTGCTTGAACCATGGAACACCAGCCTTTGATTACAGGTGGAATCAGTCACTCCAGAGCATTCTGACACTGACTGGAAACATTTCTAACATAGTAAACCACCACTTGAATGAAAGGGTCAAAGTCAAATGAATTCTATGTAAATTTCTATTCCATGTAAGCCATACATTCTGATTATTGCTACTATTAATATTAATTAAATTACAGAGAATGTTGTCAACTGACTTTTGGTGATAACTTTCCCTAAAACTCAATGAAAATCAGTACAAGGAATTCTGTATCAGTATATTATTTTTTCCATATGTTCTTCATTCTTTTCTTTTGGTGGGGGGACTGATTTGCTCTTCATGTATTTGGAACTGTACAATAGCTAACTTTCAAATGCAATCTTTAAAAACAAAATGTGGTTAAAAAGCCATTTTAAAGTCACTTGATAATTTCTGAAACAACTAGGAATTTGAAAATGTGCAATTGAAAGTGAAATTACCAATGCAGTTTTTGAATGTATTCCTCAAAAACAGGAAAGAAAAAAAATGCTTCAGTTTTGCTCTCACAAAGGGCCTTACTCCTTGATGGCTCTATTCCCCTGAAATACATGTTGAAGGGTTAATGGAGCCTTGGAAGTCACACACCCACTTGCCTATCTGCTAGAGGTCAGGGTCACACTGGGCTTTCCAAACTTACTAAAACAACATCAATCTGATTAAATAGACAAAACATGTCACTCCAGTGACAATCACTCTTTAATAAGAATGTCTGCTGGCAGTACACAGAAGAGTCCATAAAAAGAATTTCCCATGTTTGAACAATTTGTTATTAAATTCACATTCCTACAATGGACACCTGAGATGCAAAACAATTTCTTCTAGTGCCCTACAAGTACTTTGTTTTGGCTATAGGCAATATTTAACAAAACCATGTGTGTATGTGGAGAGGGGTTACCATGTTCTATGCACCGCCACTTATTGCTCACAACTTCCTGAGTCAGGTTCCTGCTCTAGTCTAGTATGTGCACCAGATGGAAATGAAATCTGCACATCAACTGTTCCACTGGCATAAGAACCACATTGGGATTTATGTTATCTCCACTGGAAAGTAGGCTCAGAGTAATATGGAAAAATGTTCAGTATAATATGCCCAGGACATACTTAGTGCTTGCATAAGTTTTCAAGTTCTATGGATATGGGCAAAGGCAAATGCCTTCCTACATTTGCCAAAACATTTAAACTGATGTCATAATTTCTTTACCAAAAATCTTGCCTGTTGGGGCTGGGGTTATGGCTCAGTGGTAAAGCACTTGCCTAGCACAGGTGAGGTCCTGGGTTTGATCCTCACCACCATACAAACAAATAAATAAAATAAAGGTTAACCCCACACACACTGAAAACAAACAAACAAACAAAACCCTGTCTGTGTACCATCTCCCTGCCCTCAGGGCCAGGTGTACTTTTTAATTCTAAGAAGGAAACTAGTAGGAGAGGTGAGCATCCATTCTATTCATAGTGAGAGCCCAGAGGGGCACACCTCCCCATGGTCCAGACATGGGCCCCAAACATGTCCTGCTAGAGAGCTGTGTGGTAAAATCAAATCTCCAGTTGTCCCTCCTAGGCCCTGCTGAGCATGGTATTTCTCTTACAAGGAATTCTTCTCCTAACAGTTACCTCAATGCTTAGGTAGGGGCTGCAGGTCCCACTGGGATTCTGGTGCCAAATTGGACTTTGTAAGTTCTCTTTAGGGGAAGCCTCCAGCTGGAGACTCAAATTGTTCTTTCCCTTATAAAGACTAGATTGTTGGGGAAAATCACGCTGGAGCAGTGGGTATGTGTCTGTGGCCAGAATTCCTGCTCTGTCCTGGTAAGAGTGAGGAGTGGGTATGTGTCTGTGGCCAGAATTCCTGCTCTGTCCTGGTAAGAGTGCTGTCCCGGATGCCTGACCTCCAGCTGCAAAGAAGGAGACAGACAGCCCACATGGCATTCATGGTGCTCCTGTCTCAGTTTCTGGACAGTAGCTTCTTATTCAGCAGCTAAGTGAGGGTCACCCCCTTCTTCTGGGTGCCCTCATATAGCTACAGGAACATGAGGTCATTGTGTGACTGGCTCATGCCAGGATATTTCTGCTGGTGCTACTGGTGGAAAAATAGCCTTGCACCCCTCCTTAAAGTTTCTCCTTTAGAATTCTTGGCAGTGCCTAGCTCTGAGATGCTCAGAGAGCTCTCAGACAGCTCATTCCCACCAAGCTTAAGTGGGGCTGGGCCACCTCATGCTGCCACCAGAGGATTCTTATCCAAGTTGAGGTGTCTACTACCTTCTTCTTGGGCTCCAGAGAAGCTGGATCAACTTCCACCAGTGGGGAAGAGGCCACAGCTGCCTTTGGGCAGCCAGATGGGGCATCCTGGTAGGCTCTTCCTAGTCCTGCATGAGGGCAGTGTTGTGGTCCTGAGAGAGCGAGGTGTTGGAGCTCCTTAAATGATGATAGTATACTTCTGTGATGACTTGAGTTTCAGATTTGAAGATTCAGTGAGCTGCTGAATGGCAACTTCAATGACCTGATCAAAGTGATTCAACCGCAGCAGTTCCATATCTGAAGAAGAGATGCACCATGGCACGAGATGGCCTGGATGAAGATGTCCTTCTTAATGACCTTCACCTTGATGGATGCCTTCAGGGAGACTCAGACCTCAGCCAGGACACCTTCCCCACATCATAGTAAGGCTTGGTCTTCACGGTAGTGAAAGTGGTGACCATGGTCCCCCATGGCATCACTGTGCAGTCCTTTTCTATCTTGGCAGCAGCTACAGGGAAGGGATTTGTCAGGATTTCAATTCATTGGGTTCTATGTAAGAAAACTCTGCAGTGATAGAGCCCAGTTCTGAGCTACTGAGGGTGGGCCCACTGATCAGAAAGAAGATCTACAGCCTGGAAGACTGCTTCTTGAACAAGTTCAGAGGACAGTGGTCAGGGACAGCAGACCTTCTGAGGACTGCCAGTCCTCTTTAATCTGCAGGTGTAAATCCTTGGACTTTGTGTTCCACTCAAAGGTGAACTCTTCCTCCCAAATGAGGTGAGGAGTGTTCTCGGCTAGGGTGCTGGTGAACTGCTGGACAGTATCATTCATCTGGGAAATGCATACAGGCTTAACACTGCCCAAAGTACCAGGATCATTTAGCAGTGAGGTGTGGATGTTCTTCACCAGTGGCTTTAGTTCATGAGCCCTTGGAGGTTTAGGAGGACAGGATTCCTGAGCAGCAGATGAAGTGCACTGTAGATTCTGAGCCTACTCTATGTCTGTGGGCTTGGTGCTCAGAACCATGACAGAAAGATAGAACCCACAAAGTGGTTCAAAATATCCTTAAGGGTTTCAGATACTGCATTTGTCTCAACCACCTGGCCCTCCTCTGTTGCTCTCAGCTGGATCTTAATTGTCACTTTTGGCAAATGGATTCAGGACCACCTAATATGGATGTCTTCTCTCTCTTCTTTCATTTGTAGCTCCAGCTGTAGATGAACCAGAGACAGCTGCATGTCATACAGATGGTGTCCTGAGCCCACAACCCAGGTGCTGCCTTCCATGTGACAGGCCACCACCTTCTTCTGGGCTGACTGGACCACACTGGAGACTTCTCCAACTGCAACAATGGGGAGACCTGCAGGGGGCCTCCCTTTCCTTTTGGCCTCCTGGTTCAGGGCCATCACTTAGGCTACCTTCCACTGGTTCTTATAGTTGTTCAGCATCAGGATCCAAGAAAGCAATGTGTGGGACTCCCAGCACTCTTCAGGCTCTGCCAACTGCCAGGATGGGGGTCACATGCTGGCCAGGACACACCACATCTGGTTCAGGCCAATCATGACCAAGGCCACAACAAAGATCAACATCAATATGCCAGGAGCCTAGCAAGGCCATTATGTTGGTGCATATCCTTCCTGCCTTGCACGAATTTCCCAGGACACAGAGCCTATGGGTGGTGAGCTCAGGCATCCACTGGTGGCCATCCAGGGGCTGGAGGGAGGTCCACATGCCCAAGCCTGATTAGGCCAAGCCTGGCTTGGTGTGGAGCCATGAGGCCTGAGGCCACATGAGACAAGCAGGGAGGGAATACCTGGCTGAAGCCAGGTGGCCAAGGCCAGGTATTGCACCCCAAGCCCAACACACCTGGGAAAAGGGTACACAGAAGCAGACCTGGCAGAAGGAGCACCTGACTAGTGTATCTTTCTTCATTCTTTTATAAATTGAATTTCTGAAATATCATTGTTATTTATAATTCATTACTGATATTCAATGAAAAGCACCATCAAACTAACCACATCATTCTTTACAGAACTACAAAAATATCCTCAAAGAACAAAAGACCCCTGAATTGCAAAAACAATCCCGAGAAAAAAGAGAAATGTTGGAGACTTCATAACACTGAGTTTGAAAACATACCGCAGAGCCATAGTAACAAAAATAGCATGGTCAGATCATAAAAGCAGACATGTAGACCAATGAATTGAAATAGACAGCATAGAAGTGAACAGACACAGCTACAGCCATCTGATTCTTGACAAAGTAACAAAACCATGTGCTAGAGAAAAGACAGCCCCTTAACAAACAATCCTGGGAAAACTAAATATCCATATGTAGAAGATTGAAACTATATTCCTATCTCTCACCTATGTCAACTCAAAATGGATCAAAAACCTTAACAAAATACCTGAAACTTTGAAAGGTATTGATCTTGCCCAGTCGGATGGCAATCATCAAGAATGCAAAAAAGAAAAAAAAAAGAAATGAATGCTGTTGAGGATGTGGGGGAATTGAAAACTCACACACTGTTGGTAAGAATTTAAATTAGTATAGCCATAGGGAAATCAGGATAGAGGTTCCTCGGGATACTAAATATAATACTACTTATGATCCAGATAGGGCATTCCTTGAAAGAATTAAAGTCAGCAAGCTATCCTACAGTTTATTGTTTCTTGTGAATTGCAGCACAAGAGACAAGTTATTAAATCAGACCAGATGTATATGTCAATATATACATGGGTAAAGAAAATGTGATACACACACACACACACACACACACACACACACACACATACACACAGAGTGGACATTATCCAGCCATAGAAAACAATAAAATCATGTAATTCCTAGAAAAATAAATGGAATAAAGACCATAATATTATGTAAAATAAGCCAGACACAGAAAGACACGTATTACACAATTTCCTTCATATGTGAAATCAAGGGATGAAAAAAGACATGAAAGTAGCAGAGACTTATTAGAGAAGATGAAGAAGAATGGGGGTGGTAGAGGATCATAGGCATGGGTATTACTCTTGACATACTCAGAATTAGAATTGCACACTTTGAAAGCACCCCTTGTTGAATTCTCTGCCTGGTGTTATATCCAGACTACAAAGCTTTTTTAACTCTTTAAAACACTGGTGCTCCAGGGTATTAGTCAAATTTTCGCCACCATAATAAATACCTGACATAACCAACCAATAAAGAGAAAAGGTGTATTCTGGCTCACAGTTTTGGAATTCATGATTTATTAGAACTATTTTTTTTTGTCACTGGTGTTTGACAAATTATTGCAAAAGGAGGGCATGACCAAGCAAAACTACTAGTCTCAAGCCAGGAAGAAAAGAGAGAGAGGCAGGGAATGGGGGTCTTAAATATCCTCTAAGAGGACACTACTGATAACTTAAAGATTTCCTACTGGCTCTAATATCTAACAGATTACATCAGTTCCCAAGAGCACCACACTGGGAACCAAGCCTTTACCTAATGGACTTTTCTAGGACATTCCAGATCCCAACTCTAATATATCCAAAGTATAACTCTACCTGTATAGTGTGCAATTATCACACACTATAAAGTCCAACACCCACAAAAAAGAAGAAAAAAACCCCAGCAAACTAGCATCCTCCAAGGATCATCAATCTCTGGTGAACACCTCCTAGACTCTTTCCTTCCTTGATCCAGGAACTCACTTGATGCTAGAAACAAATATTATGACATCTTGGGTGAGACACAGGTTGAGTCCACACCTCCAGGCCCTTGATATCATGAAGGTGAGAAACCACTCTTGCCTCTTCCACAGTCAACGTTTCCCTTGGTCTCCTGTGACTCCAGGGCCAACTCCATTGGCAAGGTTGTCAGTTTCCCAGAAGGACTTTATTGGAAAGGTCCAGGAGAAAAGGTGATTTAAAAATTGTCAGTTCCCACCCTGCAGAGTCTCCTCCCTGATTCCTCACCTGCAGAGATGCACAAGGCCAGGGCAAAAATTCCACTTGTTAGCAGCCATGAGCCCTCAGTGGTCCCTCCAACTACACAGGAGGACCAGCTACCTTCTCAGCCTTACACTTACAGTCTTTTGGGCAGAACCCAGCACAGTAGGATTATTATGAGAATTTCAAGAGGCAGCCTCAAGCCCAGTCCAGGCTTGGCAAAACACAGGTATAAGCCATGAGAAAACTGTGGAGGTGTAGTCTCAGGAGACCCCTGCAATGGTATGGTGATATTGGAAATCAAAGTATGCTCCCAGACTTCAAGATCTGAAGAGAACAGGAAGACAGAGGTGAAGAAGGAACCTCCAATGGGAAGTGACAGTCCCACCCCTCCCTACCAGAGAAATGTTATATCCTCCAGAAAACTGTATTGAGAAAAGAAAGAATCACTTTCTGCAGTCGCTACACTCCAATAAAAAAGGCAGAGGGTAGGAAGATTCCTCGCCACTGCCCAGATCCAGTATCAGTCACAAACAGACTGTGAATGGATAATGGGACATTATCATGACATTACATCATGACAGTTGTTCAATGAATCCTGGTGGACAAGTTGGGGCATCAGCATGGAAGTGGTCCTCCAGAGTTAAACTGACATGAAGAGGAACCCCAGACCCTTGTAGTAAGCAGTATTGTCATCAGAGGGCTCCTTTCTACACAAAGCAAAAGAGAATGATGACTGATATGGCCTGTAGTCACCATGCCAGCCCCAAGGTCCACAACCTTCCTATTAAGAACAGGTAAATCAGGGAGATTAGGATGGCAATCAGGCCTTGCTGCTCAGGGAGCAACCGGCCACTCCCTGCCAGCATTGGCCAAGTGGGGCAGGCATCCCAGGCCACCTCCATCATTACCCAACATACTGTCATAAAAAAAGGTTTTATCTGGTCAAAAATATCATATTTTTTAGTTTACATGTTAAGAAAGAAAAGTTTTCTTTCAGAAAAAATATCAGTCCATACAGACAATGACTATTTTGCCTCATGCACACTCTATGTTCTCATGGCTTCTTCCTATGGAGACCTCTATTGCTTTCTATAATTTTTTTTTCTCAATAGAGATAGTGGCATATGTCTATGCCATGTTGAGTCATAGGGGAGGGGCCAACACCCTTGTTTCCCCTTCTAGGTAGAACTATTTGTGCAGTAACAGTCCAATGCTGTGACATGGTAAGTTCAGAGTGAAATGTTTGAGAAAAATATTACACGTTTTAATCAAGGAAGAAGGTAGAGTGGCATGGGGTAATCTTAAGTGGTACCATAGCCAGAAAGCTCATGTCCTTCCAGTGCAAACCACCAGCTTGAGGTATGGGACATCAGGGGCTGAGTTGTTCACCCCATTCCACCATAGGTGTCCCTCTGCACTGGCTCCCAGACCACAGGTCTTGAGAAGCCCCTTTAGTTATGACACAAATGCAAAAGAAAGCAAATCCTTCAAGCAGAAAAGATAGATTTCTGAAGGGTATATTAATAAGCCTATACACCACTGGTTCTTGAATTACAGAAAGGATGAGTTGAGAGTTGGTGAAAAAGCCAGGACTAGGGCACTCTGCTTATGACTTGTAGCCTAGTGATATTTATACATACATACCTCTAGTAATGCTCCCTGGAAGAATATGGGACTTAAATGGACCTGGGGTCATGGAGCAGTAATCCTGGACTGTCCCATAGACTTCCAGGGGAAAAGGCAATCAGACATGATCTGTACCTACAGGGGAAGTGACCTACTCAAAATTTTGGAATTTCCTGTGTAGGGGAACAGATCAGGACTGGTCCCTTTGGGGCCTTGCTCTGCTTGCAGTCCAGATTTTCTCTTCTCAGAGCCTGTCCACATGGGAAAGCAGAAAATCATCAAAGCAGGGAGAGGATCCATTTCTCTAGTGTATTCCATGTTGTGCCACATAGTGACAAGTGGGCATTGTTCCATGGGCCTCATTCATTCCCTGGTGGGGAGTCCTGCTGCAGGAGGCACCACTGAATCAGAAAACATAGCATGAGTTCTACTCACATGCCTATCAAGATCCTCCCTGTACCTGAAACAGAGTGGCCCTCAGGGTGAGGGTATAGCCACGTCAGGCCTTTTATGAGCCTTTCACTCTTCTTTTCAGAGTAAAAGTAGATATATCCCCAAGCCAGGCACTGCTGGGTCCTCATGGACCCAAGTGAAAAAATGATGTTAAAGGACTGTTTTCTGTAATCCAGCTTTGACTGTGAACAAGCTGAACTCATGGAGGTCTTCAAACCTGACTTTGTTCTCTACACACTGCATAGGCACACCTTCTCCAGTCCTTGGGTGAAATCTAGGGGCCCCATGGCTTATCTGCTTATGTTCAGATAAGGAAATATCCACTGATTCTCTACAGGGATGGAATGAGATCTGGTTGCAGTAATTATACTGCCAGTCCCAGGCTTATAGTCAAAACAGGACACTGCATTGAAACATGAAGTTTCTATCTCAGAAACAGCCAGTCTTGCCAGAATCCTGCAGAGTCTAGCCAGCAAGTAGCAAATATACTTCTCCCTTTACATTTGGTACATCTACCTCTTCCAGCAGACCAGCCTAGTGATCTTGTCTTCTGACCACTTCAAGTCCAATATCTACCCTAGAGTAAAAGAACAAGAAAATATCACTTGATGGGTGCTCTCTTCCCTGTGTCCACAAGGATTCTATCTGGATTAGACATGCATTCAGAGGGGACTCCTTCATTGGCATTCCCTGTGGTTTCCTGGGCCTCATTCCTGTATTTCCTCTGTCAAATCCTCACAGTTTTCCCCTGGACTGTCTCATCAAGTAGTATTCTTGCTGTCACCCTCTCCCTCCCCTCCCCAGGGCTCTCAAGCTTTGGTTTAACTTTGAAACCTGTGGTGGGAAAGCAGTTATTCCCAAGGCAGCCTCTTCTTTGTTTCTGGGTATTGCAGCTCTCTACTCCTAGATGGCTCAAAGATGGTCAGAAAATAGTCTTTGACTCCCATCAAATGCCAGAAGGAAGGCAGCCAGGTTCTCATGCTGGTTCCTAGATGGGAATTGTTTTAAGAAAAATGAGAAAACTTAATTTAGCAAAACTTGCCTAAAGAAAGACAAGGAAAAAGAAAAAAAGGTTCTAGAACCAGGTTGTACTTGGGACCCAAGACAATTAACCCTACCACCTCTGCAGATTACACTCACCACCAGAGAAAAGGAAGTGCCATATCAGAAATCATCTGATTGGCTGCAGTCAGCATTTCTGACTATATGTGTATGGTCAGATTAGTCCATAGCACATGATTGTCTAAGCTGCACTGCTGTGATTGGCAGAGTCTTAGTTGCTTGGTTACAAGTGAATTCCTACCATTATGTTAGCTTATAGTTTATTTGATGTTACAGTGCACCATACACAGAGTCTATTTTGGGAAAAACTTTATTACCCAAGTGTGGTGACAGTTATAGGACAAATTTATTTTAGAATTAGCCCCATTTTGTCCACCATTAGTGTGGAAATTGAAACTATCTTCACAATTGGCACAAACAATCTGCTTAATTTCAGGACAGAGTTTACAATTGCACAATGGCAAATTAGTTAGATGAGCCATGCATACTGGTGCATGCCTATAATCCTAGTGAGTAGGAAGTTTAGAAGGATCACGAGTTACAGGGCAGCCTCAGCAACTTAGAGACTGGAAGCAGTTTCACAACATCCTAATAAGAAATTTTAAAAAAGGACCTGGCTATGGCTCTGTGGTAAAGCATGCCTTGGTTCAATCTCCAGTACTGTCACCCCCAAAATGTTAGATGGATTTAAGTTTTACATTTTTGTTATGCCTACCATAACAAGACCACTGGATTTGCCAAGATAGCAGTGGATGAGTATATAAATTGAGAACAACAAAGAGGAACATATTAGGAAGAAAAAGACAGTAATACATTGTTTAACAGACTACTCCATGATCCAAATGAATCAAGGCCAACAATTAAAGGTTCAGCCATTAGAGGTGTTTCTGAAATAGGATAGAAGAAATATAGGTAGGTAGAAAGGAGAAGAACAGAGAAGGGAAAGAAACTCTAATATTAAATGATAAGCTTTACAAACACCATCATTTTTATTCCCAAAGTTTGGTTTCCTCTGGACATAAACTTGTTTAAAGTTCCTAAACTTTCTTCCCTCATGAGGTAAACACATGCTCCCATGAGGTGTTGCCCTCACTAGAGGCCCAACACTATGGGGTCACTCTATCTTGGGTTGGAACCTTTAGAACCATGAGCCAATAAACTTTTCTAATTTGTCTTCCCTTATGTCTGATGTTGTAGAACATCTTCTCATGTATGTTTGATATTCTTACACCATTTTTATTAAGTGTCTGCTCTGTTTGGGGAGAATCACATGTTGAGTTTTCCAATCATGGACACAGATATCTCTCCACTTATTTACATTTTCTTGATTCTTGCGTTCAAATTAACATGGTTCTTTTTACATGTTGATAGGGTTTGTGTGTGTTTATGTGTGTGTTTAATTCCTAGAGATTTTCTGTGAGAACAGTCAAATACACACACACACACACACACACACACACACAAATGTAAGTATATATGTATTCTTAAGTAGAATTTTCTTTATTTCTAATCTGTGTACATTTACTTAATTTATTACTTAATGGCACTGGTTAGGACTTCCATTATGCCAGAATTGTTGAATACAAGTAATGAGGTTGGATAGCTTTGTCTTTTTCTCAATATCAGGAGGAAAGAATTCATTTTTTCCTATTAATTACAATGCTTGCTTTGTTTTGTGTAGATATTCTTTCTTGAGCTACGGAAGTTCTATTGCTGGTTTGCTAAGTATTTTATTATTAATGCTAGCATGATATAAATTATTATGCTGCATTAGTTATGATAGTTCAAATTAATCATATCTAAAAACTGGATTCAGAAAAAACCTTGACATGTGATTTTCATTTTCTAGACTGTTAAACACAGCATCCAGAAACACCAGGACCTTCTCCCAGAGCAAACCCTTATACAGGGCCCTGTAGAAGATCTGAGTCCCACAAGCCCCACTAGGACCTGCCTGTCTCAGAGGACAGTATGGCCACAGTGGCCTTGGTGGACACTCTATTGTGGCCCCTTCTCTGATTCAGATGCCATTGGAGGGTTCTGGGCAGAAGACTGACATGATGAGACTTTGTTCATGCTGGTGTTAAGAACAAGCCTGAGTGAGAAGAGACAGAGGCAGACAGAACATTTCAAGAATGGAACAACAATCCAGGTCAGGGACCAATGGAGGTGGTGAGATGTGGTCAGATTCTGGATCCCTCCTTGAAAGATGTACTAAAAATATTGTATGAAATCAGTGAATGAATTTAGTGATTAATAAATTATTCATATTCATTTCCGTAAAGCTATTAGGTTGAACCATGTTAAATTCTTGGTTTTTTTTTAACCTGCACAAGGGTATTTTTCTATGTTTCATCTTGTATACCCTGGAGTAAGTGACTGCATTGTAATTGTTAGGAATTAAGAGTTACTAGTTTCTACACAGATATGGGACATCAGAAAGATAAACTAGACAAGAAGGTAGTTCTCCATAAATCAAAAATGCATATGTTATTAAGTATACAATAAAAACTACAAACATCTTAAGAGGTATAGAAAAATCTTATTAATCCTTCCAATGCTATTTAGCTATCAAATATTCTTTTAAGATAGGAAAGTTAAAATTATTAAAACTTTTAACCTCTTTTAAATTGTTAATAAAGTAACGAGCAGTGCATATAGTGTTATTAAAACTAGGAGATGAATACCTGAAATTAAAAGAAATGGCTTTATTGAATTAATGCATTGGACTAAATAAGTAAACCCCTGTGATTCCTGCTAAACAGAAGCACACAAACAGAATATAAGAAGCATATCAATTTCTGGTTTGTTATATATCAGCTGGTCAGCAAGCTAAAAGGTACCACCAGACTATGGGAGTCAATTCTGGAAACTTATTTTATTACAACTCTGGGAATAACCTGGCAAATTAATTACCTAGTTGTAAGTCTTACTTGTTAGTTTCTGTGATTGCCATTTTGATAAAACATTTTAGAGGAAAAATATGTATATTAGTCATTCATTGAGGATACTTGAATACTGAGGAACCACAGAAAAACAGCACTTTCTAACAATGTAAGAAAAATTGCAACTTAATTGGTCTTTGACATTAACAATGCATATACAGAGTTCTGAAAATACATATGCAAATCATAATGCTTGTTGTATATAATAACACAGATTTTTTAACAGGTTTATTGTTTGTAAAGTACTTTTGTAACTCTGAGGGAGTTTTCAACAATTTTTAAAAATTTTTCTCAGTATAAGTCATTCTCAACTGCTCATATTTTATGCAGGATACTAATTGCCATATTTATGCAGGATACTAATTGTCATACTTTATGCAGTAAGAGAATTTCCAAAAACATTTTCTTTATGTTTTTAGTTTCTAGTGCTCTAGAAATAATTATTACCCTTCATTGTTTTAAAGGACATTTTTTGGTGGTAAAATGGAATTTTGTCTACTTTGTGCTACTGAGAAAGCTAGAGGGGAAAAATGCTAGGTCAAATTTCATAATTCACAATTGTTCCAGTGAAAAAGGGGCTGGAACCACATAATTATCAGACAGGGAGGGTGGGGGTCGTCGTGGGGGTGGCAGCCAGGGGGTCGGGTGGCGACTTCAGTGGCCTCGCGTTGCCGCTGCCGCCTGGTTCCCGCCCCAGCCTCGTTCCCGCCGCAGCCTCGTTCCCGCCGACCATTAGCCCAGCCACGACTGAGGTCGGCTTTGAGGGCAGCTTCATTCCTGCCGGGAAGTGGGCAGCGGGAATGGTGTACACGTGGGCTTCAGCCGGGGCAGGGCCAGCAGCTTCAATCCCGCTGCGAGGTAAGGCGTGGGGCTGGGGTCCACAGTGGGGGGCAATAGGGGCAGTGGCAGCTTCCTTCAGGCGGCAAGGCTGGGGTCCTGGGGGGTGGGCAGTTAATGGAATTTTGTCTACTTTGTGCTACTGAGAAAGCTAGAGGGGAAAAATGCTAGGTCAAATTTCATAATTTACAATTGTTCAGGTGAAAAAGGGGCTGGAACCACATAATTATCAGACAGGGAGGGTGGGGGTCGGCGGCGTGGGGGTAGAAGCCAGGGGGGCGGGTGGCGGGGGGGGAGGGTGGCGGGGGGGGAGGGTGGCGGGGGGGGGAGGGTGGCGGGGGGGGGAGGGTGGCGGGGGGGGAGGGTGGCGGGGGGGGAGGGTGGCGGGGGGGGCGGGTGGCAGCCAGGGGGGCGGGTGGCAGCGAGGGGGGCGGGTGGCGACTTCAGCGGCCTCGCGTTCCCGCCGCCGCCGCGGCCGCAGCCTCGTTCCCACCGCCGCCGCAGCCGCCGCCGCAGCCTCGTTCCCGCCGCCGCCGCCGCAGCCTCGTTCCAGCCGCCGCCACCACAGCCTCGTTCCCGCCGCCGCAGCCTCGTTCCCGCCGCCGCAGCCTCGTTCCCGCCGCCGCAGCCTCGTTCCCGCCGACCGTTAGCCCCGCCGCAACTGACGTCGGCTGTGGTAGCGGCGGCAGCAGCTTCGTTCCTGCCGGGAACTAGGGCTGCCGGGATGGTGTCCACTGGGGCTTCAGCCAGGGCAGGGCCGGCAGCTTCATTCCCGCTGCGAGGTAAGGCTCGGGGCTGGGGTCCACAGTGGGGGGCAGTAGGGGCGGGTGGCAGCCAGGGGGGCGGGTGGCAGCCAGGGGGGCGGGTGGCAGCCAGGGGGGCGGGTGGCAGCCAGGGGGGCGGGTGGCAGCCAGGGGGGCGGGTGGCGACTTCAGCGGCCTCGCGTTCCCGCGGCCGCCGCTTGGTTCCCGCGGCCGCCGCTTGGTTCCCGCGGCTGCCGCCTGGTTCCCGCCGCCGCCACCCCCGCGGCCGCCGCCTGGTTCCCGCCGCCGTCGCCGACGCCGCCGCGGCGGCCGCCTCGTTCCCGCCGCCGCCGCCGCGGCCGCGGCCGCAGCCTCGTTCCCGCCGTGGCCGTCGCCTGTTTCCCGCCGCCGCCGCGGGCGCCGCCTGATTCCCGCCGCTGCCACCCCCGCGGCCGCCGCCTGGTTCCCGCCGCTGCCACCCCCGCGGCCGCCGCCTGGTTCCCGCCCCTGCCGCCGCCGCCGCCGCAGCCTCGTTCCCGCCGCCGCCGCCGCCTTGTTCCCGCCGCAGCCGCCGCAGCCTCGTTCCCGCCGCCGCAGCCTCGTTCCCGCCGACCGTTAGCCCCGCCGCAACTGACAGTCGGCTATGGTAGCGGCGGCAGCAGCTTCGTTCCTGCCGGGAACTAGGACAGCCGGGATGGTGTCCACGGGGGCTTCAGCCAGGGCAGGGCCGGCAGCTTCATTCCCGCTGCGAGGTAAGGCGCGGGGCTGGGGTCCACAGTGGGGGGCAGTAGGGGCGGTGGCAGCCAGGGGGGCGGGTGGCAGCCAGGGGGGCGGGTGGCTGCCAGGGGGGCGGGTGGCAGCCAGGGGGGAGGGTGGCGACTTCAGCGGCCTCGCGTTCCCACGGCCGCCGCTTGGTTCCCGCGGCCGCCGCCTGGTTCCCGCTGCCGCCGCCGCCTGGTTCCCGCCGCCGCCGCCTAGTTCCCGCCGCCGCCACCCCCGCAGCCGCCGCCTGGTTCCCGCCGCCGCCGCCGCCGCCTCGTTGCCGCCGCCGCCGCCGCAGCCTCGTTGCCGCCGCCGCCTGGTTCCCGCCGCCGCCGCCTAGTTCCCGCCGCCACCACCCCCGCAGCCGCCGCCTGGTTCCCGCCGCCGCCGCCGCCGCCTCGTTGCCGCCGCCGCCGCAGCCTCGTTCCCGCCGCCGCCGCCGCAGCCTCGTTCCCACCGCCGCAGCCTCGTTCCCGCCGACCGTTAGCCCCGCCGCAACTGACAGTCGGCTGTGGTAGCGGCGGCAGCAGCTTCGTTCCTGCCGGGAACTAGGGCAGCCGGGATGGTGTCCACGTGGGCTTCAGCCAGGGCAGGGCCGGCAGCTTCATTCCCGCTGCGAGGTAAGGCGCGGGCCTGGGGTCCACAGTGGGGGGCAGTAGGGGCGGTGGCAGCCAGGGGGGCGGGTGGCAGCCAGGGGGGCAGGTGGCAGCCAGGGGGGCGGGTGGCAGCCAGGGGGGCGGGTGGCAGCCAGGGGGGAGGGTGGCGACTTCAGCGGCCTCGCGTTCCCGCGGCCGCCGCTTGGTTCCCGCGGCCGCCGCCTGGTTCCCGCGGCCGCCGCCGCCTGGTTCCCGCCGCCGCGGCCGCGGCCGCCGCCGCCTGGTTCCCGCCGCCGCGGCCGCGGCCGCCGCCGCCTGGTTCCCGCCGCCGCGGCCGCGGCCGCCGCCTCGTTCCCGCCGCCGCCTCGGCCGCCGCCTGGTTCCCGCCGCCGCCGCCTTGTTCCCGCCGCCCCCGCGGCCGCCGCCTGGTTCCCGCTGCCGCCGCCGCCGCCGCCGCCGCCGCCGGGGCTGCCGCCTCGTTGCCGCCGCCGCCGCCGCCGCCTCGTTCCCGCCGCCGCCGCCGCCGCCTCGTTCCCGCCGCCGCCGCCGCCGCCGCCGCGTTCCCGCCGCCGCCGCCGCCGCCGCCGCCGCCACAGCCTCGTTCCCGCCGACCATTAGCCCCGCTGCAACTGACGTCGGCTGTGGTAGCGGCGGCAGCAGCTTCGTTCCTGCCGGGAACTAGGGCAGCGGGGATGGTGTCCACGTGGGCTTCAGCCAGGGCAGGGCCGGCAGCTTCATTCCCACTGTGAGGTAAGGCGCGGGGCTGGGGTCCACAGTGGGGGGCAGTATGGGCGGCGGCAGCTTCATTCAGGCGGCAAGGTAGGAAGGCAGGGCTGGGGTCCTGGGGAGTGGGCAGTTAGGCAGCTGCAGCGGCATCCAGGTTCACACCAGGCGTCCACGCCACCGGTGTCCCCGAGCTGCGAGGCCTTTTGGCTGCTCCTATTA
This sequence comes from Urocitellus parryii, assembly GCF_045843805.1. Lineage (NCBI taxonomy): Eukaryota > Metazoa > Chordata > Mammalia > Rodentia > Sciuridae > Urocitellus > Urocitellus parryii. The sequence continues at coordinate 17,904,430 of NC_135548.1, forward strand.
CTTGGTGGCTGGGGTGGCGAGCTGTCCCTGTGCGGCCTTCCCCACAAAGGGCCCCGGAGCTGCGTGGACGCTGGCAGCAGCAGCGGCAGTCCCTCACCTATGAGGGCGCAGACATTTGTTGCAGTTCTTGGGGCTGTGTTGTTTTTCCTTGGGCTTTTACCCTTCTTTTCGTTAATTTTGGATAAAATGTCCCCCGTGATGTAAAGATTGAGCAAGGAACCTTGGTGATGTGGGGAGCTTTGCCGAAAGTGCAGTTTGGATTCTGCTTTTCCCATGATGGCAGCTGGATGAATCCTCACTGCTGGCTGTGGAAAAGGCTAGGGAAGCTTGTTAGTTGAGTTTTAAATTTCCCAGTGTTGTGTTTAAAGGATTTACGTGCATAGAAGAGGAATGTTCACCTTAAATAAGCATATGAGCGGTTAACAGGGAATATTTTCCTCTGGGAAAGGGAATTTGGTAGCTCTGACCCATGTCAGTCTGTGAATATTTAGACGTGTAGTGACTTTTTAACATTTTTCATAAAAATCGGTTATTTACAGTTATGTTGTTAATACTCCTTGCCTTAAGTTCCCCGGCAAATCTTTTTCATGCCTTCTGAGAAAGTAGACAATTCATAGATTATCCAAGGAATGGAAAAAAATGTGAGTGGGTGATTTTGGACAATCCCTGAGAGCTGGCATTGTAAGATTCATCCTATCCCCAGTAACATTTTCATACAATAAATGTGAACACTTTTGAAGCCTTTTTATAGAGATACAATTTGGGAATGATATAAGATAAGGAAAGCTGTTGATTGATTTCTTAGATTAACATTTCTCCTCTCTTCTCTTTCCTCTTTAAAAAAGTTTTCCAAGTGATAACTTCATCAAATGGCCAGTGATAAGCAAATGTCCGATGATGACAGCCCCAACACCAGCAGTGGCAGTTCAGATTCGGACCAGCAAGACCCTGCTGCTCCAGAGCCTGAAGATCATGAAGAAAGAACCTTCTGCCACCCAGCAGAAGAAAAGCACCAAACTCTCTAGCAAAACCACTTCTAAGTTATCCACTAGTGCTAAAAGGTAACATTGTCAGGTTGTCTTTCAAGCAATTGGATGCTTTTATTTTTACATCAAGAACAATACTCCAGAAATACTTCATGACCAATTTTATTTGTACTTGAATGAATTGTCATCCTTTAGGGAGCATGAAAACGTCCTCACTAAAATTATGCTTCTTAGCAAACTTATTCTGTACTTTGGTAGTTTCAGCAAGAGTCCTAGAGACTGAATTCTCATCCTGACAGTTTAAGGAGTTGGCAAGGAAAATTTGTGAAACTGAATTGGATGATACATTGGGGATGTTTCCTTTTGTGAGTTATTCTCTTGAGTGAAATTAGCACATGTCCACGTGGGTGTCAGTCCAGGCATCTGTGGTGGCAACTTCATAAAAGGAAATGTGTCACTTTTCATGAAAGGAAATGATCAAAAAAGTTTATATTTGCTAAAAAATGTTGAATGTCAGGCCTTGGCTTTTTTTGAAAGCAGATTTTAAATTTGCTTAGTTTTACGAACAATTCTTTAAATCCTGCATAATAGGTATAAATTTTTTTGTAGTTATAGTTATCCCTCCTTGTTCTTGTGAGAACAAATAAAACAGAAAAGTAGCCATTAACAATCTCAGGTGTCACTTTGCTGTTAAAACTTTGCACATCTTTAAAACTCGTGGATGTTCTTGATATAGTAGTGAAAATCAGCAGCAGGAAAAAACATTTTGTTGGTTATAAGTGAAAGATTATTTGTTTCCTGCTGACTTTTATTTTCTATGATGGCAAAAAAAATCCATCAATGGGACTCCATCAGTGATAGTGGTTGTATTGATTAGAACTCTTGTATCAAACATAAAGTGTACCTATAGCATTACCTAATGTTGATGTTTTGTTGTTTTTCATTGATCACAACTAAAAGAAAAAGGAAATATAAAAACTGATCAATTATTGCATTTTATATTGATTCATGTTCTTATTTTTCTATACATTTTCACAGTCATTGCACCATTAATCAAACACTAATGAACTTGAGAATATTATATTGAATAGCAGCAGTCTTTGAAATAATTTAAAATTCTTCTCAATGTGCTGTAATCTTGTGGAGAGAACATTAAACAACTTTTGAAAACATTTTAAATTTCAAGAAAATCAGAGAAATGCTCTTTTTCCCCTTACCTCAAGGCCCTCTTTCCTCCAAGAGTATGAAATTTAAATTTACGTGCTGTACCTAAGATCAGAGAAAAGAAATGGTTAAGTAAGATTGCTAAAATAGTCCTTGGAAGTTTTTCATTGGTAAAGGTATTTGTAAATTTTAAACTTTTTTTAAACAGATAAAATATTGACAAAACTATTAATGTGCTCTTGCAATAGCTTTCTAATTTTTACCACAGTAAAAGTGGATTGAAGTCATTGTCAAAAATATTCTAGTGCTTTTCCTCCTTCCGTTTTGTCTCATTTGCATAAAAGCTTGAAAAGAGAATTTCTTTGGTAAAAAGAGTTTTAAAATAGATTTTATATCCTTTTGTTGAGTAGTAGTGGAGGACTTTCTCAAATCAGGTGTAAATGACTTACCTTTTACAGTAGCAAGTGAGAAAAAAGCTGCAATTTTCTGTTAAGGAGTTTGGGTTATGCCTCTGAGAACAAAGAGGAAGCAGCCATGTTAGCATTACTGAAGGCAAAACCAGCCTTGCAGTTACCTGCATGATGGTAGAGGGCATTCTGATTTTCTGGTTATTCTGTAGACTGTCTCAAATCCTTTTTGTCTGTTCCCATTTCACTAACAGAATTCAGAAGGAGCTAGCTGAAATAACCCTTAACCCTCTCCTAACTGCAGGTAAGAAACAAATTTTGTTATTTTGATTTCTAAATTGTGGAACGATATCAGGAGATGAATGTATTATCCTTGTATGTATGTGCAGCAGAAGAGGCTAGCTAGCTATGTTTGCTTCCTTAAAGCTTTGCAAGTGCTTTAAACAAAAATTGCCTAGGTGAATTAAATTAAATTAGGGGAAAATACTCTTTAGCATGTATCATATATTCTGTATTTATGAATATACTGATCTTGTGCTTCTTGCTGAGATTTGTTTGAGTGGTGTTGATTTTTCTGTTGTTTTTCTGTGGAATACATTTATTCACAAGTATTTTGTAGAAACCTGTAAGATTTTAAATTTTAAAGTTAGTGCTTGTGTGCAATCTGAACTGATTTTCCAAATTTAGAAATTGTTGAATATGGTGTTACAAAATGTAAAAGCATTAAACAGGAGTATAGTTGTTTCTGTTTGATTTACTCAGTAACTTGCCTAAAGGACAAATGTTATGTGCTAAGCTATGGTTGTAGTGTCACCGCTGTTGACCAGTGACGAGTTCTTGCTTCCCCAATGTTGAAGAATAACACCAAAGAAGCACGCCGAGGCAAGGTCAGAGTAGAAATTAGAAGTTTATTAAAGGACAGCAGAAAAGACTTCTCCCAGAGGAAGAAGGGGACCCAAGAGGTGGAATCCCTGGAAGTGAGGTTGTTTCCCCTTTTTATAGTTTTGGTGATGGAATGTAGGTTGGAAGGCCTGAGGGGTGGGACACAGGTGGTCCAAAGAAGTAGTCTGAGCAGGAAGGACTTCATTAACACTTCTTTGAGGTGGACTTTGGCCTAGGGCCTTTTCGGACTTCATTAACATTCCATGAGTTGTCCTGTGTTTTCCCTGAGTCATTCCCAGCATGGCCTCCATTTTAGATTTCACTCGATATTAGACCTGATTTACCTAACTACACTGACTACCTAACTTTTAATCTGGCTTCAGTAGTTGTTATTGTCTAGAAAACACATTGTTGGAATTATTTACATTTTAAGCAAATATCCTAATGACTTGGGAAAATTCTTAGCAGTAAATTAATTGGAATTGTGAGAAGAATCAAATTCAGTGGAACTCAGAATTTAAGATTGGTTGACAAATTGTATTAAAAATAGCTGGTTGATTTTTTTTTTCATTTGTGTCTTATATAGTGTTCTGTTTATTTTTGAATGGTGACTGTATGGTTGACAAAATTTATCAAATTTAGAGAGCAATATTATAAATAAATTGCATAGAAGTATGTGCTCAAGAATGAGAGGGGAAGGGATGCTAGAATTAAGGCAGTGTTATGATTTGATATAAAAATATTTTGGTGTTTAACCTGTGTTTTTGCTACAAATTGTGTTTGCTCATATTGATCAGCACCATCTCTGAAGTCTACTTGAGACATACATAATAAGGAAAACTCCATTTGCTACTTATTGTGTGTGTTAACCAGATTCCCAGATAAGTGGGATCTGATCCTGATTTATCCAGTGAATTAACAGTTTTGCTTATATTTGTAGTCACAGCCATTTCAGTTTAAAAAGAAGACATGAATGTGAACTAATTATAAACAGAGTGGTATGTCAGATCTCAAAATATTACTTAAAAAGTATACTGCTCAATAGTGTAGCCACTAGCCACATTCTGACTATGGACCAGGTTGTTGTGGTTAGTTGAAAATGTGATATGCTCTAAGTGTGAGATGCATACTGGATTTTGAAAACTGAATTTTGTAATAAATATCTTTAAAATATTTAGATATTTATTACATCTTGAAATAATATTTGGCATGTTTAGTAAGTGTTTTAGCATACTTATTAGAAAATTAAAAATTACATGTGTAACTTGCATTATAATTTTGTTGAACAGTATTGCTTTAGAGAAGAAGTAAATCAGTATTTCTTTTAGCCTTCTAAATGGTTTGTCAAATCTGTACCATTTAGGAGGTCAAGTTAAATTTGCTCTGTGGAAGAATCACTTAACTTTCAGAATATATTCTGATAATTTCTGCTGATTTTCTGCAAATGGCTTAAACCAGTGTATGAATATACATCTAGAGAACATAGTAGACATATTGAATGCTTTCAGAGCACTAATGTACTGGTACATTTTGTAAAGGAATGTACTTTGAGTGTTTAACCCAGGACTATTTCCACAAGGTCACAGGATTATTTTAGATGAAGTAAAATAATCTAAAATAATAATAATAATTCTGTGAAATAGAAAGTAAGTTTCACTTATCACATATTTTTTCTCTTTATATACCAGATTTCATTTAAGTTCATGAAATAGTGCTTAACATTTAGTGATTTAACTAGTGAAGCAGTAAAACTTTGGGCTTGCTTGTGCACAGTAACATGGAATACTTATATCTATTTCCTTTTGCCACAGTCTTTGGTGACTGTTGACTATTGAAAAGGACATCTTTTAACTTCTCTAGTTCTTTAATATCCGAGTGTCTTTGTGGCTGTGTAAGTGATTCAGGAAAAAAAAACAAACAAATGTAAAATACAAGTTTGTTAGGAAACTTGTATTAGGAATACTTCTTTTTCTTTTAGTAAAAAAGGTTGATAAAGATTTAATTTCTAATGATTAGATGGTATTTTAGGTTTTAAGTATTGAAGGCCTGTGGGCCAATGCATTTTAAACCCAGGGAAATAATATATGTTTTTTGGTTTACTTTTATACTTTTTACATTCTATATTTTAGATTACGATATAAAAATCAATTCACCAGTGAGCATGAAGGGAAATTATTATGAACATCCCTTTGTTTTACAGAAAGTTATGGACGAGAGTTGTTTAGTAATGTGTTGACATTTATGTTCTATTTATCAAAGGATGTGCTTCCTTTTCCACTAGTCAGCACTTGTGTAAACAGCAAAAGTTTAGAAAGGTGCTGGATTTCTAAGTTAACCTTGAATTTCTTTTCCTGTATAGAGGGTACAAACATGTACTCCTAAATATTAATGAGTTTGGACTGAATCTATGTTAAAGAAGATATTTAAGAGTAATTGTAAATCGTTTTTGGATGAAGGGAAGGCCTTATGGGGGGTAGATATTACAGTTTCAAGTTTATATTTATCATATGTTGACTATCAAAACCTGAAATCAGCTACTATAATACTTGTAAATACTATAATACTTGCAAATTTTGTTAACTTCCCTTTTTTTATAAAGATAGAGAGAAAGAGAGAGAGAATTTTTTAATATTTATTTTTTAGTTATTGCCGGACACAACATCTTTGTTTGTATGTGGTGCTGAGGATCGAACCCAGGCCACATGCATGCCAGGCGAGCGCGTTACCACTTGAGCCACATCCCCAGCCCTTAACTTCCCTTTTTAAAAGAAAGAAAAAGAAGTAACATAAGTTCTAAATCAGAAGTTGGCAATTTGCACATAAGAGTAATTTTCTGAGGATAAACTGTTTCTGATGGTTGCCATATCTCTCACTATTGTCCAGTGTAGATTAGAACTTTGCTAATTAAAGGGTGATCTTCAGACTAGCAACATCTGTATCACAGGTGTGATTGTTAAAAACCAGAATGTTGTTTTCCCCTAACCAGAAGTACTGAGTCCGAATCTGAATTTAATAAGATTGCTAACTGAATTGTGTGTCTATTGAGGTTGGAAAAATCCTGCTACTGAAGCAAGACTGTTCAGATCCATGCTGTGCCACTATTGGCATGCCACTTTATATAAGTTATGGGATATTTTTGTTCTTCAGTTTTCAAAGTTGTAAAATGAAGATTAAGTTGATCTCCCCATTATATAATTGTTGTGAGGATGAAATGAATTTGTTGAAAGTTTTGTTTACCACATAAATTGGATCCCTAAAGTGGATACAGCATGATAAAAGTAGGTGAGACAGTTTAGCAGCATGCCCTCACTCTTGCTGGTGTTTGCTCCAGTGCATCCACATCCTACTTATAGGAATAATTACATCATAATTCATCATCTAATTATTGAGTACATATCAGTTTGTTTTTAATGTGAATAAAAGCAGGTTTTTTTTTTAAACTTGAGTTAAAACAGAAAATTAGCCTAAAAGTGTTGATCATAGATGAACAAATACTCAATCCCTTCCAAAAAAATATGTGTAAACTTAATGATACTTAAAAAGAATGCCTTGGGGTTGGGGCTGAAGCTACTGGCAGAATGCTTGCCTAGCATGTGTGAGGCACTGGGTTTGATCCTGAGCACCACATAAAAAAAAAAACATAAAATATATGCATTCTGTCCATCTACAACTACAAAAAATGTTTTAAAAAATATTTATAAGAATACTATGACTATGACTGCCCAGTAAAATATAATAAATTTTTAAGATAGTTGAATTAGTTACTATTTTCCCCTCTTTAAATATCCCATTTTAAGAGTTTGTGATTTTATTCAGAATGCAGTAATTTCAATATTTGTAAAATTTACACTCATAATAGTATAGTTTACCAATTACTTCAACATAATGTAGTGTAATTCCAGGCAAAACAGTGAGTTGGAATTCGAAAAAAAAATATTAAATAACTCATATTCTTTACTTTTTTCATAATTGTGATATTTAATATTATTCACTTAAAGATTATTTAGCTATCATTTCTATTTGCTTATAGGAAGTAGTTGATAATTACAGTAATTCTAATTGTGTCTCCCATATATTCCAGTGGAGCAGAAGGACTCAGTTACCATTGAATGACTCAAAACATTTATCCAAAGGAGTGATTGATTGAAAATAATATCTCCCCCACATAAGGTCACATTTTTATTAGCTGTCTATTATGTTCAATGACGATAATGTAAGGAGAAAGTGGGTGAAAACCTTGGGTACTTTTTAAAAACCTAAATGGTTACTTCAAAGCAACGTGAAGCAAATTGTTAATTTTCTTTCTGCAAGTAAATGATTGGTACCTTATTCTCTCCTTGAATGTGTTGCTGTAACAGAATGTAGATTATGTTTAATTATGAGGAAAATCAACAAGTCTTGCTTAGAGTACAAGAGCATTCAGATTGAGAAAACTAAATGGGAAAACTTTATCTTCCATTCTTCTCTTTTCTACAAATATGATATAACAAAACCACTTGTAGATCTATTAGATCTACAGGCATATAAAGTGATGATTTTTTTCTTTCCATATTTCTTTAGACAGTAATTATATTTGGGAGGGGCTGGGCTTGTGGCTCAGTGATACAGTGTTTGCTTAGATAGTTCGACACCCTGCGTTCAATCCTAATCACCACATAAAAATAAATAACTAAAATAAAGGTATGTGTCCAACTACAACTAAAAATTAAATTAAAAAAAGAATTCTGTTTGGGCATTTCATTAGAATTTAAAAGATGAAATATCTTTAAACATTTAACGTTTCTTTTGCATCTGGATCACGGAAGTTTTTGCCTCTTCCCCCATATTCATAGTCTAGGAGATAGTTGACAATACCTGGAGACATTTTGCTTTTCAAAACTTGGGGAAAAAGGCTCTAGTATACAAGAAAGAATTGTCTCCCTTCAGGAGATCTTAATGAAATAAAACATATATATGTTTCTGTTATGTTTTACTAGGAATATTGAAGTAACTTGTGACTACAGAATGGAAGTCACCTTTTTATTGTCTTAGTGATGAAAATAAAAACCAAATGAAGAGCATGGCTTTCTCACCAGTGTGTAATTTAGTGTGGAAATCTAATATAATGTAATCATAACTTTCTGCAATCATAGAAAGTAATGTAATTGCCTCTTTGGAAAAATGTGAGAAGAGAGTATCAATATCAAATTTGGAGAAATGGTAGGAGTAAGGGAAGCATCTGGAAGAGATGGGAAGGATCAGTCTCTAACCACAAATTCTGTACACCTCTAGTTCTCCCACCTCCTATCATATATCAGGCTTTCTAAAACTTTATTTTTTATTTTTTGCCTTAGATAACTTAGCTAAAAATTATTCCAAAATTATGTAAAATAAATGTAATTTTCCATTATTACACTTTTGTTTTCCATAACACATTAAAAGGAAAATTAAATAATAAAAATAGACATAATAAATTCTTGTTTGATATAATCATTTAAATATCTTTTTTAGACAGCAGTAATTCAAACAAAAAATACTTCCCTTACTTAAAATGTAACATTTTATATTAATGAATCAGGAGTCTAAAACACTAAAATTGTTTCAGACTCAGTAAATCCTTCAAATATTTCATCTATAGAGGGACAGTAAACACTTAGTGTAAATTATAAAAGTTTTTTTTTAAATATATAAATTCCAGGTCAAAATATATCAAATCAAACATATATCAAGTTTACTTCTCAATTTACTTCTCTATGTAATCATATTTTGTTGACTCTAAATAACATCGTCTGGTAACTGATAATGACATTAAAATTTGTATCATCTCTCTGCTAAAATATAGTAAACTCTACTCTGAGCCCCTCATTCATAGGTCTTACACCTGTTATCCCATCATCAGCAATAAAGCCAATGAGATTATTCTAAAATGTAAATGTCCCCATGTTATTCTTGTCTTTGCTTATAAAAGGACCAAGCAATGTACTCTCTAATTTCTCTTTTGCCTATTTGTCTTTGTTATAGAAATATATTGTGCATATCAATCAAATTAAAGTCTTTCAGTTCCCTTAACTGTCTAATATATTTCTAGTTAGGCAGATGATGATGCACCTCCTGAAATCCTATTTTCTTTTTCACAGACCTCTCAGTCTCACTCTGCTCCATCTGGAAATATCCAACTCTTCTTTGGGATCCTTATAAAATCTCCCTTTTGTGAACATACACTTTATACAGTCAACTTGATGACTTGCTGCTTCCCGTCAGCTCTATTTTGGAAATATTTGTAAAACTGCATTTATTACCTCATATCACATTTATTCATTCACATCACTATTTCCATTTGCTGACTATGAAAGAAAACCTTTCTGGTTTTGGCATCTGCCTTGGCAGCAGCAGTCAGAGAAGACAGCCTGGAAGACCTCCTCTTGGGCTTCTTAGCCTCACATTCTTCAGAGCTGACCTTCCTCTGGAGCTTCCTGGCTGAGAGCACAAGGCTCACGCAGGTGCTGCAGGCAGTGGCTCTCAGGAACCTTCTGAAACTGTGCTGCCTGGCCACTGCTCCTGTTCCCACCACATGAGTTGCTGTGACACACCAAGTATTCAATTATTTTAATGCAGTTTTTACCATAATTGAGACATAACTATAGGCAATTTTAAATCTCTAAATTTTGTGATTTTAGCTACAACAAACCAAATAAAAATCAAATCCTTACTATTATGTTTTGTTTATTCTGCTTTCTAAATAAGTTCTCATTTTGTCATTATTGCCAGTGCTTACAACCCTCCTTTCTCTTATCTCCAGCCTAGAAACAGTGACATACCCCTAGTTGCTCTTCCTGTCATGAGCCTCTCTCAAGTGTGCCATTCTCCCCTCTCACAAGCATTAGTTCTAAAATAAACATTTAACCATGCCATACCCACAAAAGTAAGAGAGTATTCTATTATTTATGCAATAAACTCAATATTTATTCATATGTCCCCCAGCTCTTCCAAGCATGATCACAATTAGTCTTCCAAATTCCCTGTAGGAACAAACTCAGCCCCACTAATACTTGTTCACATAATTCCTTTGCTTCACACAATTCCTACCTCTTCTGATTTTTATTGCTTCTCTGTCCCTATTCATGCTTAACATTTGCCAACATTGCCTCCATTGCTTCTAGCTCTTTAAGTTCCACATTGAATTCTCTTTTTTTTCATGCCCCAAAGAATTTCTGTTGCACCATCATTACTTTCCCATTCTAATAGAAGTGAGAGCTTATTAATCTAATTTCCATATACTTTTTCAAAAGCTTTAATCATAACATTAAGTGTGCTTTGTCTCAGTTTTTACAAATAGATATCTTCTCCATTATGATGCAAATTATTTCAGGATTGGTATTATATTGTATCATTTTTTATATCATCAACATCTAGTATATAAAAGGAAGAATGAAAGAATAATCTAAATATAAAATATATCTAAAGTTTTTAGTTACTGTGTATTATATCCAATATTCAGAGCTATTATATTAATTCTATATTTTGTGACAAGGAACTTCTTACAATAATTCTACAGTGCAAGTGGACATAAACTTTAAAGCCCAAATGAAAGCCTCACACCACTTACTTTCCCCAGTAATAAATGCTACTTTTGGATTATGCTAATAAAATCTAACCTTCCATTAGATAGATGATTTCTGAATATTCTTGAATAAATTACCTCTTAAACAGAATAAAATTAGAATGGCATTCACTTTTTTAATTAGCAATTTTTAAGACAGGCAGAGATACAATTTACATACTTAAATACGCCCATCTATTATACATATATATTATATATTATACATATCATACTTTTGTCGTCAGGCCTACTATTTCTCTATCCTCTAATAGATAATGAAACAAAGGTACTTGAGTTTCTCAAGTGTAAAATAATGCTTCTGTGGATGTGGGGAGTAGTTTTTAATTGCCTGCTATTACCTATGGAATAAATTTAAAAGAAGAGTTAAGTTTGATCACTTAGAAATGCTTGATTTTAATGCTTATAAAAATTGAACTTACACATATTCTGAAAAACACATTTTTTTAAATCAAACTTAAGCTCATTTCACTTTCTCTCTTTAATATGTCATCAACACAAAAGCTTTTTATCTCTTCCACTCTAAAAAAAGAGTATGTTATTGTGGATAAGTGAAGGAAATAGCAAAATTATAAAAATTAAATATTTTGTGTCACAAGTCTTTTATGAGTAATAACATTTGTTTGATTTTTATTTTTTGAAAGCTAAACATGTAAATGCTAATTCTTTAAAAATTGGAATGGAACTTATTGATGTCTATTACCAGTGTCCTTTTTTTCACTGTGTCACAAAGGGGAAATTAGGCCCATCAGGCCAAGAAACTACTCCAACATATTACACAGGAGAACTGAAAAAAATCTAAGGGAAATTGGACAGTGGCATTTGCAAAATCAAGCAGCATGATACAAAAATTTGAGATCTATCTGTGTAAGTCAGTAGGATGATTTTATTCAAAGAGAAAAAGTCTCCACTATCTCTCAGATTGGCAAAATCAGTTTCCTTTGTCATAAAATTGCTTAAAATTCCAAAAGGTAACGTTTGATATGTCAGTGACTTGTTCAAATGACTATCCCCTACCGAACCTAAGCCAATTAATATCACTAGAAATTTTGTTCATATTGATTTGCCTTTCTTAAAGTATAAGCAGGAAAAATTCCTCGGTGTCTCAAAACCTGCTATTTTTTCTCAATTATTTTGTGACTTTCTGGCTATTAAGTAGATGGAATAATATTTAATTCTCACAAACTGGGGCATCTGAAAATGAAGGGAAGTCCATCTTCCTTAGCCACTCTGTCCTGGGGGATGACTCCTGGTTCCAGTGCCAAAACAAATCAGGAGAAAAACTTTGTCTCAGAAGTATCTTATTGTGTGTTAAAATGGCAAAAATATCAAACTGAGGTGGGTGTTTGTTTTTTAGAATCCAACTCAATTATAAAATGTACTAAATTAATTTTCCAAAATAGTCTAATAAGCTCTCTCAGAAATTCTAGTGATGCAGTGGTTATTTGCATTTTCCTGATTATATTCTATTTTTCCCTCAGAGGGAGACCTATGTCCAAAGGGAACAAGCCCTATCAATTGATTGTCATAGCAATCATGCAGAAGCTTCAGCATATGAAAATGTCAGAAATCAGATGACAGAGAGAGAAGATGAACGTTTAAATAATAGAAACCTCTTCAGTAGCACTGAAGTTTGGTAATAGAAAGAAAAAGGGAGGTGAGAAGAAACCAAAGAGTTAATGAGGAAATAATTTATTAAGAATTTTATAATGCCTTCCATCCCTTGTACTAAGTAATTGAAGTTTTAAGTATAAAATACAGGATCTTTTTACATTTTGGACAGACTGGCTCTGCTATAGTGTGGAAATTTGTCTTGGATGGGAGCCAGAGCAACAGAGAGAGATCGTTCATTCATCCTGTTGTTTCAGGTATCTACTTACCAGTTAATGATGTCTTGATCTCAGGCAGTTTCTGGACCTCAGCATTATGATGGTTCTGCATTGCAGAATTCTGTGCTGTTGGGGGTTTTGCTGTAAAAATGTAGTAGTTTATCAGTAACCAAGGCTTCTACTCACTAGCTGTCAGTAATATTTCCCTCACCTCCAGTATAACAACATCTCGATATCTTTAGGCATTTTCAGATGTTCTCAGGGGAGTCTCCCACTCCAGAACACTGATTTGTGGTAATAACAAAGAGGATAGAATAAGGAGAATTGGAGAATATTTAACTTGTTAACAACAAAATGATGATGTATTGAAAGTAACATTTGAGGGAAAGGGGTATTTTGTGTCTGCTTTTGCTTTTTACTGGGAACAGTTATGGTGCTTATATAGGGAAGTGCTGATATCAGACATATGAGCTTAAAGAGTAAATTGAAAAATACACACACACACACACAGGAGAGTCAGGATATTATTATAGTATTCCAACATAAAATTAAGGGGAACTCAACTAAAAATGATAATTAAACTAGAAGAAACCAAGGCGAACAATTTTCAACCCCCTAGTGTCAAGCTCTACTCAATCTCTCCAGTTTGAACACCTATGCCCATCATATTAGCTATTTTAGAATATGAAAATACAAAGAAGTAACAGTAGCTATTTTAGAATATGAGAATATAAAGAAGTACCAGATTTTAACATTCAGAGTTCAGAAAATATTTATCTTAGCTACTTATTATTTGGAATGTTCATAAAACACAATGTAATGTCTTTTCGAAGTGTCTCTGATTTTAGAGATATAATATGGAAAATCAAAGACAACAATGTTCTATTACAAAAATGTGTTTCATATTTGATGTTAGAATACAACACATTTGTTTTCTAAGTTAGATTCAATAAAGATAAGGAGCTTAAAGTTATCTGGACAGAAGAAGAGAAAGGAATCAGTCATCAGAATGAAAGAAACCCATGATTGCACTTGAAAGGGTGTTAGCAGAAGCTGTCCAATAAATTCACAGAAGATGCTTCTGCTTTAATAAATTATTGTGCTATCAGCCAGGCAGGTTGGTGCACAACTGTAATCCTAGTGGCTTAGAGACTCATGAGTTCAAAGCCAGCCTCAGCAACAGCAAGGCACTAGGCAAATCAGTGAGACCATCTCTAAATAAGAATACAAAATATGAGGGCTGGGGTTGTGGCTCATAATATAGTGTTTGCCTAGCATGTGTGAGGCACTGTGTTTTATTCTCAGCACCACATATAAATAAATAATAAATAAAGGTCCATCAACAACTAAAAAATATCTAAAAAATGCAAAATAGAGCTGGGATGTGGCTCAGTAGTCCAGGGCCTCTGAGTTCAATCACTGGTACCAAAACAAACAAACAAACAAACTGTTGTACTATCAAATCCTTTTGCAGCACTTGAGCTTCACTTTCTCTACTTGTACTGACAGATCAAGGTTTTGTTTGTCCCAAATGTATAATTTGGTGCAAATTGTCTGTTTATCTTCTGAGCTGAAAGGGAAATCTCAGCCTTGAAAATTTTTTTTATTTTAAGTGTTATTATTATTGGCCTGGTAAGAATCACAATAGTGCTTTTATGAAGCATATGAAAATTTAGGGGTTCTAAAATTTATTCTGAAAAAAAGTAATTTTATAAATATTATTTCATGTTCAAAGTATATTTATATACAGCCTTACATTTTCAAATGACCAAAGAATGAGGAACACTTAAAAATAATGTGTTTCATTATTCACATAGGTGGAAATAAAGTTGTAGCTTAAATTTTAGCATTAGTACTCATTCTCTAATTTTGTGTTATTTCTACCTATTGTCAAACATCTAACAATACTTTAGGAATCGGATGTCAATTTTTTATGTTCATAAAGTTCAGTGTAAAATAAAAAAGAATTATCCTCTTGATTATGGCTAATATTTTCTGTATAATCTTATGAATCATTACTACTGGATTAGCATTTTTCAAAACCAGGATCAAACATGTTTTTTTCAACTTTATTACCTTTTTATACCTATTATTAGAGTAAATAAATTGGCATCATAATTTTAAGTTAATAATTTTTTTTCACATAATGGATATGCTAAAATTAAATCCATTCTTTATATAGACTTGTAGAATCTACACCCAATTTTCAGATGCTATAAACAATGTCACAGTAATCTTCATATATAGATAGTTTATATATATATAATACTTGTTATATTTTGGAAGAATATTCATGAGCTAAAAGGTGTTCATATTTTTTAGTATTTTTAAAATCAGAAAATACATTAATTTGCTCTTTGACTAGTCCAAATGCAGCTTAAACTTTTCCCATTGTCCTCCATCTTTTACAACACAGTTGTTTTCAGCTATTTAATTGTGGAAACAATAAAGACATTACTCTGAAACAACTCTTAGTAGACAAAAAATTTTTAAAAAATGTTATCACTAAGAGATAATCTATAAATCTTTGTGACACTTGGTTTAATTCTCAGCTTCAAACTCAATAAAATTCCAGGCATTTGCATAAGTTGTTACTTATCTAATAAAGTAACACTATTCTTCATTTTTCTAGTCTAAGGTAATATATTACCTTTGTAATATATGGTGGTAATAAATTTATCTTTTTTCACCATAAGTAGTGGACTTTAAATCCAGTAAATTTGATCATTCTGTTGCGCATTGGTGTTTTTTATTTGGGTTTTTTTTTTTTTTGTTTTTTCATTACATTGACTGATTTGAGTGATTTTCATATTGATTACTCTTCCTTTTCCTTTTTTTCTCTCTTCCTTTCAACATATTTAAAACCTTGAATTCTCTTTTCTTTCTTTCAAAGCAATATTTTTATTTTACAAATATTTTTAGATTTTTTAAAAAATTATTGCCCATCTCCAAATTCTAAAATGATTTTTCACCTTAAAAAGTTTTACATATTAGTTAGTATGTATTTCAGCATTTCTTATATGTTAATGCTGCCTCTGTATTTCTTATTTAGTAAGGTATGTGCCCTGTCTCTTCCTAATTGTACAAGCATTATTTTTTTCAATTGATAATATCACTTTTTCATGTAAATTTTTACTATTTGATAGATATAATACTAATTTTATCTGCAATTTATGGATTCTTTTTTTGTGAAGTCATTTAAAATAATTTTGCAGTCAAATCTCTCATTACCTTTTCTTACGTTAGCCTTTTCTACATAAACCAAATTCAATGTAAAATTAAAAATTGTCTCATTAAATTTTTCACAGTTATGATTTTGTATTTAATATTTTAAACAATAATATATTTGATTTTCAGCCTGAGAAGAACTGGGTTAAAATGCCCATTTTCTCCATTAATATTTCAAAACTTGGAAAAGTCAGGGATCTTTGAGCATCTTTAAATGGAGCCTATTAGGAACCATAGGGGTTAAATTAGATAATGTGTGTAAACTCTTAACAGATGTCTTGCTGGTAGTAAATAATAAATGATGCAGAAAGTTATTTATGACTTTATACATAATGAGGTGTTTTAATTTATTATTTACCAAAGACATATTTATCGTAGAAGTTTAGGCTAAATATGTCTTTGGTAAATAACAAATTATTTTTATTAGTTTTGACTTATCTCTTGAAGTTGGGACATTCAAGAGATAAGTCAAAACTTACATGAATATAGACCTGAAAGTAATATGAGAGTTTTTCCAATTATAGTTGAAATATAATGAAAAATTAAAAAGTAGTCATAGAGAAACTTCCTGTTCAGGAACATCACTTTGGTCTTTGGAGATTTATGTCTTCATTCTCTGACTCTTTAAATGGAACAGTACAATAAATAGTTAATGTCTTAAGAGTGATTGCAGATCAACAAGCAAAGATAAATACAAAAATGTTACAGGACACAGTGTTCCTATTCAATATCCTTGAAGTAGTTTCAGATTTAGATTGATTCTAGGCACCCAGGCCTCTTAGACATCATCAGGAACATCTAAATTGCTTTCTCACAACTTCTACAATGTTGGGGACCGTAAATCAATTCAAGATGGCATCTGGCAGTTTGCCAGGAGGAGTGGTTTGTGAGGCAACGCCACTGAGCCATTAAGATGATGAGTCCTTATTGGCTGACTGCTGTATCTAGATAATGCTAATTGAGTCAAGCTGTGTGTAATCAGTTAGGTATATATACCTTTGCTATTCCGCAATAAAGTGGTGCCTGCTACCTTGGGTACCCACTACCTTGAGTTCGTGGTCAGTTCCCTCTGAGTTTCTCCTCAATAAAGCAGTTCCTGCTTTAACCTTCAAGTTGCTTATCACCTCCCGGTTATTTTACCCAGCCGGACTGTGGCACTACAAAACCTTCTTATCACCTCAATTTAGAAGGTACCTCATTAAATTGCTTTTAGCCAATTTGCTTTCTAAAATACTCACATTTCACATACAATAAAAAAAATTTCTTTAGCTCTACTCTTTTAACTTGCACTTGATAGCATACGGGCATTCATTAAGTTTTACTGTCAGCAGAACAGCACAAATTTAACAGTTTTGTGATCCATTTTTACTAAATAGCAGAAGAGAAAGTGTTATGTTAAGGGCAGTGTGAGTTTAATTTTCTGTATCAATTAAAATTACTTAAGTGCATCCCCAAAGAAAACTAATATATTGATCAGATATAATTCACTTCAATGTAAATAAAACCTTAGCATGAATTGTTTGCATATACTAGCAAAAGATATATAAGTGAAAATAATCTACGAAAGTTCATAATGCTTATCTAGCACACAAGAAATCTATGGGATAATAATAACAAGAGACAAAATTTGATGGGTATAAGAAGAAATATATTTTAGTGAAAAAGTTTGATATTTAATTGTGGCTTTAAAATACTCTTCTATATTAGATTATATAAATACACAAAGAGAAATATTGCATCCTGGTCACTCTCCAGAAATCTGCCCATGTCACAGACGGGTGGATGGACAGCACTCTGACTCACCCTGTGCAGGCAAGCAAGGAGCTTCCTGTCCCAGCCACATCAGAGGAAGATACAAGACAAGCACCAGTTCACCTGCCATGGTATGAGGGAGGATCTAGGGATCAATGCCCAGAGACACATTATTTTTAACAAATGCAACACTCACTTTCTCAGCCACTGGAAGTGGAGCATGGGTCTACAGGGGGGAGTGGCCATTCTGACCTATGGCCTCTCACTCACCTACCAGCACCACTCACCAGGGTGCTAGGAGTTGCAGTCATTGGCTGACTGCACCAGGCATGCTGGGTCACAGTGACTACTGCATCCTTCTTTCAGCACTCAGGGACCCCTGAGTTCCACTGGACCTGGGAGAGACTGGAGGGGGATGGGAGGATTTGAGGATATACTTTAATATGTGTATATATAAGTATTTACTTATTATATCTTTGTGTGTATATATGTATATATTTTACATATTTATCATGTCTTTATATGTGTGTATATATTTTATGTTTGTATATACATACATGCTTATGAACTTTATACTTCCATGTGTATATTGATACTTAATTGAGAGTAGAGCTTCTATTTATCATCTTTATTTTTTGAATACTGTTTCTTCCATTTTGATAACTCTGGTTTGGAAGCATAGAGGGAATAATTTAATTTTCATGTCTCATAAATGCTCATTTCTTTTGTCCCATAATACATATCAGTCAAAGAATAAAATTGCAATACTTCTACAGTATGATTACTGGAAGCATTCTGGGGTTTTATTGTTAGTTTTGGTTTTGGTTTTTAGCATATACTCTCTCACATATTTCTTTTTTTCTTTCTTTCATTTTTATTTTTTGCATTTTCTGTTTCTTTTTTGCCAGTGTTTTTTAAATTGATTTAAAAAAATAAATGACAGCAGAATGCATTACAATTCTTATGACACATATACAGCACATATTTTCATATCTCTGGTTGTATATAAATTATGTTGACACCAATTCGTGTCTTCATATATTTACTTTGGATAATGATGTTTATCACATTCCAACATCCTTGCTAGTCCCCTTACCCTTCTTTTTCCTCCCACCCCTCTGCCCTATCTTGATTTCATCTATTCCTCCCATGTTTCCCATCCCTACCCCTCTATCAGTTAGCCTCCTTATATCAGAGAGAACATTCAGCATTTATTGTTTTGGGATTTGCTAACTTCACTTAGCATTATGTTCTCCAACGCCATCCATTTACCTGCAAATGCCATGATTTTATTCTCTTTCATTGATGAGTAAAATTCCATTGTGTATACATGACACATTTCTTTTATCCACTCATCCACTGAAGAGCATCTAGATTGGCTTCATAGTTCAGCTATTGTGAATTGTGCTGTTATAAACATTGTTGTGGCTGTGTCCCTGTAAGATGCTGTTTTTAAGTCATTTGAGTATAGACAGAGAAGAGGGATAGCTGGGTCAAATGCTTGTTCCATTCCCAGATTTCCAAGGAATCTCCATACTGCTTTCCATATTGGCTGCACCAATTTGTAGTCCCACCAGTAATGTATGAGTGTGCCCTTTTCCCCTACATCCTCACCAACACTGTTGTTGTTTATCTTCATAATAGCTACCATTCGGACTGGAGTGAGATGATATCTAAGAGTAGTTTTGATTTGCATTTCTCTAATTGCTAGAGATGATGAGAATTTTTCAAATATTTGTTGATTGACTCTATATCCTCTTCTAGAAGTGTCTTTTCAGGTCCTTGGACCATTTGTTGATTGGGTTTTTTTAATGCTTTTTGAGTTCTTTATATACACCAGAGATTAGTGCTCTATCTGATGTGTGAGGGGGTAAAAATTTGTTCTCAGTATGTAGGTTCTCTGTTCACCTCACAGATTCTTTCTTTTGCTGAGAAGAAACTTTTTAGTTTGATTCCACCCAATTTATTGATTCTTGATTTTAATTCTTGCGCTATAGGAATCTTATTAAGGAAGTTGGGGCTTAATACCACATAATGAAGATTAGGCCTTCTTTTTCTTCTATTAGACACAGAGTCTCTGGTTTAATTTCTAGGTCCTTCATCCACTTTGAGTTAACTTTTATGCAAGGTGAGAGGGATTTAATTTCATTTTGTTGAATATGGATTTTCAGTTTTCCTAGCACCATTTGTTGCTGTCTTTTCTCCAGTGCATGCTTTTAGCACCTTTGTCTAATATAAGATAATTGTAATTTGGGGGGTTAGTCTTTGTGTCCTCTATTCTGTATCATTGGTCTACCAGTCTGTTTTGGTGCCGATACCATGCTGTTTTTGTTACTATTGCTCTGTAATATAGTTTAATATCTGGTATATTGATGTTTCACTTTTCTTGCTAAGGATTGCCTTAGCTTCTTTGGGTCCCTTATTTTTTCAGATTAATTTCACGATTACTTTTTCTGTTTCTATGAGGAATCCCATTGGCATTTTGATTGGGATTGCATTGAATCTGTATAGTGCTTTCGGTAGTATAGTCATTTGATAATATTAATTCTTCTCATCCAAGAGCAAGGTAGGTCTTTCCATCTTCTAAGGTCTTCTTTTATTTCTTTCTTTAGGGACTCATAGTTTGCATTGCATAGATATTTCATCTCTTTTGTTGTTGATTCCCAAGTATCTTATTTTTTGAAGTTATTGTAAATGGGGTAGTTTCCTCATTTCTTTCTCAGAGGATTTTTCACTGTTATACAGAAATGCCTTTGATTTATGAGTGTTGATTTTGTATCCTGCTACTTAGCTGAATTCATTTAGTATTTCTAGAAGTTTTCTGGTGGAGCTTTTTGGGTATTCTATGTATAGAATTATATCATGAACAAATAGTGCCCGTTTGAGTTGTTCTTTTCCTGTGTGTATCCTTTTAATTCTTTCATCTGTGTAATTGCTCTGGCCAGTGATTCAAGAACTATGTTGAATAGAAGTAGTGAAAGAAGGCATCCCTGTCTTATTCCAGTTTTTAGAGAAAATGTCTTTAGTTTTTCTCTATTTAAAATGATGTTGGCCTGAGGCTTAGCATAGATATCTTTTACGATGTCGAGATATGTTCCTGTTATTCCTAGTTTTCCTAGTGTTTTGAACATGTAAAGTGCTGTATTTTGTCAGATGCTTTTTCTGCATCTATTGAGGTGATCATATGATTCTTTTCTTTGAGTCTATTGATGTGATGAATTACATTTATTGATTATTGTATGTTGAATCAACCTTTCATCCATGGGCTGCATCCCATTTGATCATGGTGCACAATCTTTTTGATATGTTTTTTGTATTTGATTTGCCAGAATTTTATTGAGAATTTTTGCATCTATGTTCATTAGAGATATTGGTCTGAGGTTTTCTTTCTTTAATGTGTCTTTGCCTGGTTTTGATATCAGGGTCATATTGGCTTCATAGAGTGAGTTTGGAAGTTGCGGCCTCTTTTTCTATTTCCTGAAATAGTATTTAGGAGTTCTTCTTTAAAGGTCTTGTAGAACTTGGCTGAGTATACATGCGATCCTAGGCTTTTCTTGACTGATAAGCTTCTGATGGTGTGTTCTATTTTATCACTTGATATTGGTCTGTTTAAGTTGTGTACGTCTTCCTGATTCAATATGGGCAGATTGTATGACTGAAGAAATTTGTCCATGCCTTCAGTGTCTTCTATTTTATTGGAGTATAAGTTTTCAAAATATTTTCTAATTATCCTCTGTATTTCTGTAGTGTCTGTTGTGATATTAGCTTTTTCATCATGTGTGCTAGTAATTTGAGTTTTCTATCTTCTTCTCTTTATTAGCATAGCTAAGGGACTTTCAATTTTATTTATTTTTTAAAAAACTAACTTTTTGTTAATTTTTCAGTTGCTTCTTTTGTTTTGATTTCAGCTCTAATTTTAATTATTTCTTGCCTTCTACTGCTTTTGCTGCTGATTTGTTCTTCTTTTCCTAGGGATTTAGATATAGTGTGAGGTCATTTATTTGTTGACTTTATTTTTAAGGAATTAACTTCATGCAATTAATTTTCCTCTTAGTATTGCTTTCATAGTGTCCAAGAGATTTCGATATGTTTTGTCTATGTTCTCATTTACCCCTAAGAATTTTTTAATCTCCTTCTTGATGTCTTCTGTAACCCATTGTTCTTTCAGTAGCATATTGTTTAGTCTCCAAGGGATGGTGAAAATTTTATTTTTTATTTTGTAGTTCATTTCCAATTTCACTCCATTATGATCTGATAAAATGCATCGTAGTATCTCTACATTTTTTTGTATTTGCTAAGAGTTGCTTTGTATGATATTATATGGTCTATTTTAGAGAAGGATCTATGTGCAGCTGAGAAAAAAAGTGTATCCGCGTGATGCAGGTTGAAATATTCTATATATGTCAGTTAAGTCTAAGTTATTGATTTTATTATTGAGTTCTGTAGTTTTTTTAATTCAACTTTTGTTTTGAAGATGTGTCCAGTGGTGAGAGAGGTCTGTTAAAATCACCCAAGATTATTGTGCTGTGGTCAGTTTGACTCTTGAACTTGAGAAGAATTTGTTTGATTAACAAAGCTGCACCATTGTTTGGGACATATAATATACATTTATGATTGCTATGTCTTATTGGTATATGGTTCCCTTGAGCAGTATGTAATGTCCATCTTTATTCCTTTTGATTAACTTTTGTTTGAAGTCTACTTTATTTGATACAAGGATGGAAACCCCTGCTTGCTTCCATAGTCGATGTGCATATTATGATTTTTTCTATCCTTTCACCTTCAGTATGTGTATGTCTTTTCTTATGAGATGAGTCTCCTGTAGGGAGAATATTGTCGGATCTTTGTTTTTTAATCCAGTCTGCTAGCCTATGTCTTTTAATTGGTGAATTTAAGCCATTAACATTTAGGATCATTATTGAGACATGGTTTGTATTTCCAGCCATATTTATTTATTTTTATTTAATATATTTGGAGTTTCAGGCAAACAGAAATTCAAACTTGATTTGCCTTAATTGAAAAGATAGTGTATTAGCTTATAATTCACTACCAGGGATCTTAGGAAAGGCAATAAGCTGTGAAAGCACAATTTCCCAAATTTGCCTTCCTTGTTTCCTTACTACCATACAGTAGGTATGGAGTGTGCTCCCAAGGTTGATATGTGGGTTTCTGTATGGAATCAGGCAGCGATTCGATAACATCTATGACTCAGATTTTTAAAATTCCTTCAATCCTGCAGTTGTTTTGTCCTCAATTTTATGTGTATAACAGATTGGCTTCTCTTAAAGAAAAAATTACATACAACTTAAGAGTATTTATTGGTTCAATAAAACAGAATAACCAGTGATAGGCAAAGTCTATAAAAGTTTGGTAGATTCAGTTGCTTCATAAGGTCACTAGTGACACAGTTTCTCTGTGCACTGACATGAGGGGGGCCAGCTTTACACTAAAATGAGCTTTCTGGATGGAATTGGATGGCTTCCAGCACAATGAGCAACAAGGGCTGCCTCATTTACAATCAGCTCAAGAGAGAGTGCTGGAACAACATGGACAAGTTGTCATGAGCTTTATTCTTATAGAACTAGCTGAACTAAATGTTTCACAAATGCACAGAAAAGTTCTATGAACTCTCTACTTTCCTTCTTTTGCAACTGGGTTTCAATAGGCTATTTCTTTCCACACTTTACCTTAATTGCAAATTTCCAGTACAATGATTTCAGTTTTCGCTAGTGGTGAAAAAGCATTCCATTTCTCATTTGACAGATGGAATTGGCATTACATTTCCTTAAGTCATAAAGGAAAAGAGGTAAATGATAACTCTAACTCCTAACAATAAGTGCCCACCAATGCTGCATTAATTTAGTGTGCATGATAATTCCAGAGGTAATTCATTGTATCTGAAAATTCATACTATTTATCATTACCAATCTACTAAAATTTGCTTAAAATTTGTGAAAGATGATTAATAAAGCTAACATTATTTTAAACACTTGTGGAGAATAATAGTTTTAAAGGAGAACATTATTGAGAACTGATAACCATATTTTATGACTGATAATACTTGTTTGATCCCACTAGTTATAGCACAAATGCATGCTTTAAACTTATATTTTAATATTTTTAGTTGTTTATATTGAGCATTATCATCTAAGGGCAAAGCTCTTTTAATATGTGGAATTAAATTTGCTATGTTAATACAACATCATTTTATATCTAGAAGGTATTGAAATTCAAGAAAAACTGTGTCAATGTATTGAAAAGAAATAAGCTGAAGGAATTTTTTCTCAATCTTAAAATTCATATTTCTCTTGATAAATGTAAATCCACATATATTACCACAGCCTTCCCCAAAACTATTTGACTGCAAATATTTATGTAGTGTTTTTTTTTTTTTTTTTTTTTTTTTTTTTTTTTTTTTGGTTCGACTAATGATGAACATTTTGAAATGCTACATTAAATACTTTGTAGGGTTAAATGAAAAAAAAAATTGGTTCTGATTAGTGTAAATAAATAATTATGAATTAGATTTGAAACAATTGAAAATAATCACATATAACTTCTAAAAACAGAAGAAAGATTATTTTACAGATGCTTTGACTCAGAAGAACTTTCTTTTGAATATTTTTCTATTTAATGCCACTGAGATGTATCTCCTCATGTAAGTCACTAATCTTTCCTAAATTTAAAATAAACTCAATAACATCATTTTGAAAGTTTAATTATGTGTTTGGAGACTTACATACAATTTGTTGCAGAATAACCAAGTATTAGTTACTTCTTCAAGCTAAAAATTTACTTTAGCAATACTTACTTATCGGAACTATAAAATGTAGTGATTCATATATAACTACATTTACTACTTTATGGGTAACTATTACTTTTGTGAAGCTCTTTGATTAAATGAGATTAGAGCAATTGATTTTTTTCCAACAAATTTCTCTCTTGTTTTATAGTTTGACTAATACTTAGTATAATATTAAATCTAAAGCAAAACAAAACTAGTTATTATTGTTAAATAAATAACATCAAAGGTTTTAGAATCACACATAGTGGTCCAGATACCAGGAAAAATTAGTCATGGTAGGTTTATAATTACAGGAAGAAACTCAAACCAGACCTGGGAAAGGAAAAAAAAATGTTTTGATACCTTTTAAGAGAAAATAACTTTTCTAATGTATGGCAAAATAAAACTGTTTTGTTACCTTTTAAGAGAAAATAACTTTTCTAATGTATGGAAAAATAGGAGAGAGATCATGTTTAAGTATGAAGTGTTTTGGGTAAAATTAAGTTTTGTTTACTCCAGTGTATTGGAAGAAGAAAAAGGAGATCTAAAACTTCCAAGTCCCAAGTGTTCAGTTTGCCTTGTATTATGTATGAGACAAGAAATGAACAAGTCTTGTAAAAGGCTAGGTAAATCATTTACCTTGGATAGTAAAAGAAGTTTTACTAAAATTAATATTAGCAGGTCTGTTATTGAAGTCTTGAATCTTCTGCTGTGTCCTCTTAAGTCTTCTCATTCTGATTTATTTTCTTAGCAATGAATGAGGAATAATATACTTTCTGAGGATTCATGGAATGATCATTCTAAACATTTGATATGCTTGGTAGACTATGAAGCCCCACTCAAATTTCAGATACCACAATTTTAATTGATAGTAATGCAATATTGAAATGTGGTAGACATAAAAAAAGACCCCCTAAAAAGTACGGAAAAAAATTACAGAGGTGCTGAGGCATACAGACAATTTTGAGTTATTAGACTTAGAAAGTGTCAAAACTATTACTTTTGAAACAATATTAACAAATATATTAATAAGGGCTAGGACTGTAGTTATTTGGTAGAGTGCCTTGCACATGTGACGTACTGGGTTTAATACTCAGCACCACATAAAATAAATATGATTGTGTCCATCTACAATTGAAAATATTTTAAAAAGATATGTTAACAACAACAGCAACTCCACAGGTGGAGACTTTTTAAAGTATATATTACATTATTTCTTCTAAAAGCCCCAGCAGAGGCAAAGTAATTAATCTTTTCCTAAAGTTTTTAATCTCAAATGCTTTTTATTATATATCCCTTTGAGAGAAATAATTGAAATGAATGGAATTAACCCAACATATCTCTTCTCATGGCTTATTTGATTTTACCAAGTTGAGTATTCTAAATATTTACTTGCCAAAGAATTTTGAACATTATTATTTCCAGGAATGATAATAGTAAGTAACTTGAGTATAGCAGGATAAATCATTATTATAATAGAATTAATTCAGATAATCAAATATATTTAGAACTACATGCATTTTTACAACTAGGAGTTAATTATAACTACAAACACTAATGTCTATTTTGTGATATATGAATAATGACATAGTTGTGTCATATTAAACTAAATTAGTAATGTCTGTTTTAATAATTCATGTAATTGCTCTGTAATTTTGAAAATATTTGTAATAAGTATATACAAATGAGTTAAAGCTCATTTGTTTTTATGCAAACAGAGTGATTAATAATCTCAAAGTTACTTAACTGTCAAAAGGAATATACTTATGGAAAACTCCAGGCTTACTGCATTGAACAACTTACAAAATATTAGGTAACTGGCTTTGAGCACAATAAATACATTCATAAGATTCAAGAAGGCATTATATAAGAAATGTTGGAGGATATGATATTGAGTTTCTCTTTTTTTCTCTGTGATAATGAAGAAGACAAATTATGATAGTGTTCATTTGAATAGAAATAAAGGCAACTGAAACTGATCTTATTTCAAGAGAATATAAAATTATGAGGTTGGTCACAACTCCAATCTATTCTTCCTTTGTCTTTGGGGGAAGTGTCATTCTTATGTATGCTCATTAAAATTTAATTGGAATAAAAGTGTATTTTTGATACTCTTTCCTGAGAATATTGAAAATATGATGTGTATCTCTAAACACCAAGCTGTAGTCAATTACAAGTCATACTTTTGATCTGTGAAAATTTTACCTTGGATATACCCAAGTATAAATATTACTATATTTAGAAAGTAGATTTAAGTCCCAAATAGGGAATGTTAATGAAAATTTATCTTTGGCTTTATTCTATTTTCAACCTTTGAGTGGGTTATTTAGTGATCTTTTCCACCATGAAAATTCACATTCTCTTGGCACATTTTATTTATGTCTGTTTTTTGTTAATGTTTTATTTCTGTACAATTTCTCTATTTTCCACTATTCTTTCCTGCCATATTGTTTTTTTTTTTAGGATTGCTATTTTACTTTTGCCTTTTGTGTTATATGGGATGTATATATGAGGTGTTAAAAGGTACAACACATTCTACAAGTGAGCCCCACTTTCTGCATCTGAATAGGGAATGAAATTAAACTGAACATCAGAATCTGTAATTTTTTGAGAAAAAAGTAACTGAGTTTAAACTTATTAACATTATTAAATCATATCTAATATTTAATACTATATGATTCAATACAGCTATAAAATACAATCATACAAAATGTGTTAACATCAAAGAATACAACTAAAATTAAGGTAGCAGATAAAAGCTATATAACTTTTTTGCGGGGTATACAGGAGAAGACTTTTGAAATAGGCACATAATTGCCCATTCTTTTACAGAGAATCTACTGCAAGCAAAGATCTCAACCTCCAGAAGCATCACACATAGCATTACTAAGCATATTTCTAAAAAGTGTACAATATGCACAGTTGGAAAGTACAAAATTTCAAAAATTGTTCTCAGCAACAGGTGTGCTACATATTTACTTATTTTATTTAAAACTTTTTATAGTAGAGGGATACAATATCTTTTTTATTTTTTAAAAATATGGTAAGCAAGAGTTCTACCAACTGAGCTACAAACCCAAGCTTCATATTTAAAAGAATGTGAAAAGTGTGTGTGTGTGTGTGTGTGTGTGTGTGTTTATCTCCATTAGAGTGTGTGTGTGTGTGTGTGTGTGTGTGTGTGTGTGTGTTTATCTCCATTAGATTTCTTGATTTTCTTCTTAACTCCATGCTCTCTTCCGGGTCTAGACTGAAAACTGAAGCTTCATTCTTTGGAGATGATCCTTCAGATCCTGTGAATTATAGAAAACCAGGTAGATTTGAGGATAACAGTCCAAAATGTAAGCAAGGAAAAATAATAAAAATTTTCACACCAACTATTGACCATTCAAATTTTATTACATAGCCCAAACCAAGAGAGATGATAGACAGTAGAAGAGTATGCATAAACAGAGTTTTCTATTTTAATTTGGACCAATCCTTACTCAGAAAGAAATAAAGAAATATAAAACTGACATAACATCTAAATACAAAAACAACAAATAATGGGAAATAATCTGAATACAAAGGCAATCAATAATGAGAAATAGGAGGAGGTCCAGTGGGAGGCAGACAGGGACAGGAGGAACAGTGGCCTAAGGAGGGGGTCTCCTGCCCTGGGAGGTCTGGCACCCCACTGCAGTGCCTTCTCTCTCTACCTTCCATGGGATATCATTGTCCTCCCACTGCCTGCCTTCCTCTTGGCCCACCAGCAGCCCTGGAATCATGGCCTTGTGTGACCCCTTCTGTGTCGCCACAGAGATGCTGGCCTAGATCTCGGAGCTGCAAGACATTGAGGTGGAGATCATGGTGGTGGAGATTACAAGGATGACGGCTGTAGCAGTGGCCATAACCATTGTGTCTGTCTCTGGGTGGCCAGGGGCCGGACGGCCACCATCACCATCCCATGTCCATGATCACACTGCAGTCACTTGTCAGAAAAGGACCAGACAAGAGTATTTTGTAAGGAAATGTTTGACTGTGAATTTGGCATATGAGAGTCACACCCATAAACACCAAGTGGCAAACAGATGAAATGACCTAATCACATTAGCTAATGTGCCCTGAACATTCTTCAGTCCCTTTTTCCTCTTGTATCACCTTAGTGCTTCAAAGCTGTACTCCACTTTATTTTAGAACAGTTATGGTCCATCTATTTCAATAGTCTTGAAAACTGTGTCCCTGACTATTTAATTCCATTCAGGATAATTTTATTTTGATACCTTAATAATGTTGTGAACAACCAATAAAAAAAGAATAGTCAAAGCAATATGAAGTACATGCTCATAAGAAAAATATTTTAATCATTTTTGTTTCCTGCCATCTAGATCTAGTCATAAAGTAATATGATTAAGTCAAATAAAAACTGATTTGATTGTTTTTTGGAAATTAGAATTTAGGTTTTTTTCCTGTAAATTGTCTTAAGTTATCCTTTACCTAAGTATCAGAGTCTATTTTCTCACCAAACAGTTAACTCTTTGAACTTTTTTACATAGTGCTAGGTTATTTTGAGCAAATTGCCTTTAAAAAGTGACTTACCTATCCTCTTCTGAGAAGTTTCTGTTCAAGTCCTTGGTCCATTTTTTGATTGGGTTATTTACTTTTTGTTGTTTAACTTTTTGAGTTCTTTGTATACTCTAGAGATTAGAGCTCTATCTGATGTTTGAGGGGTAAAAATTTGCTCCCAGAATGTAGGCTCCCTATTCACCTCGAAAATTATTTCTCTTGCTGAGAAAAAACTTTTTAGTTTGAATTCATCCCATTTGTTGATTCTTGGTTTTAACTCTTTTGCTATAGGTGTCTTATTAAGAAATTTGGGGCCTGCCTCCATGTGATGAAGATTAGTACAAATTTTATCTTCTATTAGACGTTGAGTCTCTGGTCTGATTCCTAGCTCCTTGATCCATTTTGAGTTGACTTTTGTGACTTGAACAGAAACTTCTCAGAAGAAGATATACAATCAATCAACAAACACATGAAAAATGCTCACCATCTCTAGCAATCAGAGAAGTGCAAATTAAAACTACTCTAAGATACCATATCACTCCAATAAGAATGGCAGCCATTATGAAATCAAACAACAATAAGTGCTGGGGAGGATGCAGGGAAAAAGGTACACTCATACATTGCTGGTGGGACTACAAATTGGTGCAGCCAATTTGGAAAGCAGTATGGAGAATCCTTGGAAAACTGGGAATGGAACTACCATTTGACCCAGCTGTTCCCCTTCTCAGACTATACCCAGAAGACTTAAGAAGAGCATACTACAGGGACAGCCACATCAATGTTTATAGCAGCACAATTCACAATAGCTAGAATGTGGAACCAACCTAGATGTCCTTCAATAGATGAATGGATTAAAAAACGTGGCATTTATACACAATGGAATATTACTCATCAATAAAAAATAATAAAATCATGGCATTTGCAGGCAAATGGATGGCATTAGAGCAGATTATGCTAAGTGAAGTTAGCCAATCCCTAAAAAACAAATGCCGAATGTCTTCTCTGATATAAGGTGGTGACTCAAAATGGGATAGGGAGGAAGAGCATGAGAAGAAGACTACCACTAAATAGGGAAGAGAGGTGGGAGGGAAAAAGAGGGAGAAGGGGAGTTGCACAGAATATGGAAGGAGAACCTCATTGTTATACAGAATACGTATATGATGTTGTAATGAGATTAAGGGAAAAAAGTGTGTCACATTAGATTGGGAGAGGAGGGGAGAATCAGGGAGGATAGAAAGGGCAGCAGAATAGAATAGACAATATGATTGATGTATGTACATTCCATGTATGTGTTATATATCAAAATATATTCTACTGTCATGTATGACTAAAAAATTAATAAATAAAAATTTTTAAAAAGGGACTTACCTAAAAATAATTTTTGTTATTAATACTTTTTTTAAACACATTGTCTATAACTGTATTTTCCCTTTATTTTTAATGCCTCTTTCTCTGAAACCCCTTGATTTTGTTTTGCTAAAACTCATTTACTAAGACCTAACTATCTTTGGGTTTGCTGTAGTGGCCTTGACTAAAACCATATTATTGGGTGCCCCTAATGACTGGCACTGACTTTGTGGCCCAAATCTATTGGTTGCTATTTACTAATTCAGCAGTATTTAGTTATCTCTGAAAAGTGATAATCATATTTGGCCTTCTGTCTAAGGTGAGTGAGAGAGAATAAGGTGAAGGAGAGTGGAGAGAAATGTTAGGATTTCCTTAGATAATTTAATTTTTAAAAGGAAAAAAATTGCATCTTTCTGAATTCAAAAAACTGATCTACCAAGTGGAATGTTTGGAACATGTATTTCTGCTCCCAAATACTTTTTAAATGTTTTATCACAGACATGAAACTACGCAGATTATGTAATGCCACAGTTTAGAGAATATCTGAACTACAGAGATAAGTAAGACTGACAAACTCATTGTCAGAGAAGTTCATAACGTTGGATAAGCAGTATTTCAAACAGAGCTATTGTAGACATAATACTGTCAAGGTAAAATATATGATGTGTTAGGAGAATAAAATTTTATTTACCATCCTTTAGACATTTTTATATAGAATATTAATAAAAATTTTAGAATAAGAACTATAAAATTAAGTATTTTTTAATGAATTCTCAACTTGCCCTTGTGGGTATTTTTGTTGGTGGATGGAATATGTTCTTGTATTTTATTTAAACTCTCTTTGCTTCTGCTTTACAAATGAAGTGTAAGTGTATGTTGAAGTGGCCACACAGGGATTTCAGGAGAACTCAATGTTTCAATCCTATTAGAGAATTCAGCTACTGATGTTCTGGGAAAAAAAATAGAAAACCAGCACAGATTTTGAGAAAATGCCTTCAAAAACACATAAAGCTGACCATAAATAAATCATTTTGACACAGAACTTTTAAATCCACAATTTGAAAAGTATTTCCTAAACCTGTGGGAAATTAATAAATAGCGTTAGTATGTTGACCTTAACAATATAAATAAAATGTTAATCTGAGTTTAAAAGTATCTACTAAAGAGACAGAATTGCATGAGACCTTACTTAGTTGAAATGATGTTAAAATTTTTGTAGAGATAATTACAAAGTGTTGTGGCTGTATAATAAAGCAAAGAACAGAAGACAACCTTCTATGGTAGATCTAGAAACAGCACTTAATTAGTCTCTGTGCAAATTATATACAGAATTGTAATTCCAGGAAGGTTTTCCAGATAAGGTGACATTCAAGATGAAACCTGAGGGATAAGTATGGAATGCCAAGGAACCATTCCAAGTAGGGAGACATGATTGTTGCAAAAGTAATTTTTTATTATTTGCTAGCCATTCATTCAACAAGTATGTATTAAATAACAGCCATTTTGCTCCAGGTGCCCCCTAGCAGGGGAGGCCCGGAAGGGTGGCTGATGTCTGCTTGTGCCCTAATGTCCCCTGCTTGCTCTCAGGAGGACATGCTTGTGACTGTGGCAGAGAGGGCCTTGGTGAGCCAGCCAGCCAAGCAATTGTCCTGCCTGAACAGGAGAGAATGGAGGCAGTGAGGGCTGCCACCAGTGCGGGAACACGGGGAAAGATGACGCCAGTGTTGGGCCATAGTGTGCCCCTGGTGACCATGCCCAAGTGGCCGCTGGCACTGCCCATGGCACAAAAGGCACACAGGCCAGGGCCCCTTGGACCGGGACCTGCCGGTATTTGGCGGCTCAGCAAGGGAACCATGGTTAAGCAATAAGTTACATTGTTTTATCCTTTGGGAATCCTCCAGAAAACAGTTTCAAATGGAAATGAAGAGGCCCAATCTGTGCCTTTTAGGTAAAGTGCTTTGTAAAGGCTGTGTCTGAATCAGACTCTTGGCCCTGTGTGTGGCCGTGAATTACATTCTCAGCACCCCAGGAAACTCAAGAAAAATCCCATGTGTCCATGCACATCTAAAAGGATGAAAAAGAAGTGTAATATTGGATGAAGTCTCTTGCCTTCCTCTGGTCAGGCTCCTGACACCGATGAAGTAAGAACAGGGATCCTCTGGGTCAAATGAGTTGTTGCAAGCCATCCAGTAACTAGCACACAGGTGTTTGGGTGTTTTCATGAGTGCAGTACACATAAAGAATCTAGCCCTGGCAGGCAGGAGGCCTCGAATTTGAGAAGCAGAGCAGTATTAACTACAGGCCCATTTTATCTATCCTGTTTCTCAGGAAGGGTGTCCAGGCCACCCTGACATTTGGCACATGATGGGCATGAGAACTTACTTTGCACACCATCTTAGACTTCTCCCCCTATGGAAACCCCCAGCCAGAATGTTATGATGAGTATCTGTATGGAAGAAGAGGAGGGCCATGTGGGAGTGTTTTTGTTAGAATAGTGGTCTTTTGTGTGGTGGTTGGAAAAGATGAGTGGGTCCACCTCAGCTTGAACTCTGGTGTGATGCCATTAGAGACTCAGGAGATTCCTCAACCCTTAATGGCTCCTGAATGAATCAAAACCCACAGTGCCAACTTCTTCATTCTTGAAATATGGCTAGGCCAATAACATGAAGGTTTTGAGAATCCCATGACCAGAAATCCCTGGAGAACCTTTAGATCTCCTGTTGCTCATCATGAGTGAACCCGCCATTGCTGTTTTTGACTGAGTGGAATTCATGACCATGGTGAAGAACAGAGATGTCAGTGAGTAGGAGCCAGCAGGGAACTGGGTCTGGAGCAATGGAGTGCAGGTGTGTGACCAACATCTGTGGTGAGCCCCTGTGGTTCTGTCATTGGTATCCAAATGACATGTGACTGACAAGGTGCAGCCAGCAGACCCTAAAATGTAAAGGCATGTTGTTGTGGGGAGAGGATCTGGTGTGATGCTCAGAATCAAGTTGCTATGGTCGAGTGGGAAAGATATATGGGGTAGCAGCCCAGTTTGTGTTTTTTCCGTCAGACCCTGACTCACCCCACGTGACAGAGCTCCCTCCAGCACCGTGTCCCGGTTGACCTTTATGTATTTCAAAAACAAACACCAAATCTCCAGGGAAGCTGCAAGAAATGCCATTAAAACTGGACTGTGAGCCAAAGGCTTCACAATCCCCCCAGGGAGACACTCATACCCCAACGGCCACAGTTACCTACAAAGAGAGGATTCAGCTCTGCTGCCTCCCGTTCGTAGTGGGAAATAGGAAACCATGTCCTCCTGTTCACATAGACTGAGACCAAGCTTTCCTGGTCTCACTGCAAAGGAAGCTAAAGCACAAAGCTATATTTCTAGTGCACAAATGTCAGAGGCAGATAGTCAAGAAGTCATTAGGCCAGCAAAGTTCCATGTTTGTGGAATGTTTACCCTGTCCCCTACCATTGGGATCTCTTGTGCCACAACCAAGTTTGTGAGCTCCTCAGAATTTCCAATTCCAGATATGTATTCACATATTTTGTTCCTCTTCTCCTCTCATTGTGTCTTATTTGGGGTGATAGTAATGTCAAGGCATTGTGGTGGATGACAGTGGAAGATTGTTATGTGGCACGTGTTCGCATATATCTTAGACTCGTTTTTCATTTTGCCCTTTGGAATATTGAATCTCTGTGTCAATACTTATACTACCTTGATTCTTTAATGTCCATCTGGGTGGATTTATAATCCACTTTTCACAAGATATTTCTCAGAAATATACATTTTCTTGACATACATATTCATTTCTGAATTCTCAAAATGAACTTCAGTGAATCTTGAGTACTAACCCTAATATTTCTTCAGTAAGTGACCCAGTTTAACATCAATGAAAGTCTATTCATACGGGACGTGATGTGTATTTTGACGTAAATTTTCATTCAAAATTGTTAAATTCCTATTTCTTCGTATCATAGGATGTATCATTTCATCCAATATTCACAAATTGACATGCATATGATTCACTTACATTCACTCCCTGTATCAGAACCCATGTATTTCTCCATGTTGCTTTACTTGCTTTTTCATGAGATTTCTTTTATAAAACATTACTTTTGAATTCCATCATCATTTTCGAAGCAAAACTCACAGTTTGGTGTAATTAGTAACCCTAATATTACCACTAGACGTACACCTACTTGGATTGAATGTTTATCTGAATACCAGATTGCATGTATTTTTTAAAATATCAGTTCAATCCATTATTGAAAATAGTAACCAGTTATATTTTTTATTCACCCTATGGTCTATTCATGCATCATCTCTATATACGTAAACCCAGGGTGCACCTATTTTTATCCCCAAACTCTAAATGACAGGGTTTGAAAACATGCTCCCAGAAATGGTGGAAGAAATACACATGTCACCTCCTCCATGTATTCCTTTCATCACATCATCTTCTGGACACCCAATGCAAAACTCACACTCACCTTATGATTCTTCCAAAGCCTGATTTTAATGAGAGCATGGATTACTAAAATCATCTAAGTCCGCTTTGCCTATTGTTTTCAATATTCAATCCTATGGTGAGCGTACACTTGTTTCTTCCTAGGATAGTGTATTCAACCACCCCCCTGTTGAAAATATCCCTGATCTTATCACTCATTTTGTACTTTGCCCGATCTCCTAACATCCCAATTGATATCTATTTCCCCAAGTGCTTTGTTGTGACTGACTCCTCATGTGTGCTGACATTCCCATTTACACTCTAATAGAAATTCATTCAATTGCTAAAAGGGCCTTTTGCCCAAATCCTAAACTCACTCTTCTTCCTTACCCTACACTGGAATCCTGTCTACTATCTCAATATCACTGGAAGTTCTCTTTCACATTCAGTGGTCCCAGGTACAAGATCTTATGCCATTGTATATGGATTTAGGGGATTCACCTCTGCAGAACATCATTCAAAACTATGTATCCAAATCAAGGGCCCAACACCCTTGTGTGCTTCAGCTCTTACCTAGTTTTCACCTTCCATTCTTATAAATATCCCAGTTTCCCAATCCCTGTATTCATCCAGCAGAATGACTCCTAAGCCAAATCGAACCTGATATGACCCTGAAGCAGACTCTGTTCCCTCAATCTATTTTCACATAACAGCAGGTCCTGAGTTGATCTTGCCATACAGGTATGTAGGGAATCCTCCAGCTGCTGAGAAGCTCAAAGGTAGATGCAGAAATGATCCCTGGAGCCAATGTAGGCAGCTAGGTAGGACCTGTGAGGTCTAAAGTCATCTTCCATGGCCAACAACCCAGTGAGGATGAAGGGATGTGGCTGAATCAGCCTCTCTCTTCTCAATGCAGGGAAGATGGACACAATCAGGCCTGGGTGAGTTGCTGTTCCCGGGCTCCTAGGGTATATAGACCTTTATGACTTGTGAAAATGTCACAGGAAGGTGGGGCAGCCTCCCTCTCATGGGACCCTTGGAAACAACTGTTAGGACAAAGTGGTTGCCAAGGCAGTGACCTCATTCACTTCCCTGAAGGAAGTGACCTCACCTCACTTCCTTGGTGATGGAACTCTCTGAACGTGGGATCCAGGAGGCGAGGCACCCAGAGGCAATTCCAGTCCCAGTGGGCTCCCTTGTTTTTTTCTGTACCAAGGCCAGAGTCATTCTTTCTTGGCACCTGGTGATGTGTGGGTAGCCAAATGCCTTGAATGGTCTGGACAGGGGCCTTTCCTGAGAAAGAAGTGTTGGCTCATTGCTGGCTCCTGACAACTACACAGAGAAGGCCAAGGAGACCCGAGCTGAGACAGGACCGGCCACTGCTGGGGAACAAATTTTCACCCACCAGTCGGAGGTCAGAGTGGATAGATGCAGACCAAATACAGGGGTGGTTTGTGTGTCTTAGTGGGTGTGTGTTTCAATTTGGCATTTTGTCTCATGTTCTGAGATCATGTAGGAAAAACGTGTTTGTTGTTGTTGTTGTTGTTGTTTGTTGGTTTGAAATGGACTGTTAACTAGTGAGTCTTTCTATGTCAGTGGATCCCACTGGGTTTGTGGTTAAAGAGAGTAGAGAGAAGAAAGCAGCCGTGAATGTGTCCTGTCTAGTGGAAATCTTTGCAGGACTCCTCAAGGCCAATTGATGAATGGACTGCTGCTTGTCTTGCAGATGGGAAACACCTACCAAGATCCCAAGTTCCTGTATTCTTCCAGAATTTTGGCCACTCTCTGAAGGGGTTCGTGTTTTTGTGAACAAGATGGGTACCACCTTCAAGCTCTGTGACAAGGCCATGGACTGGATTGCTGACGGGAATGCCAAGCATCTCAGAAAAGTAAAAGTTAGCATGACTGATCTCTCTGGAGAATCCCTGCTTGCATAGATAGCCACCCAAGTTGCATGATTAGGAGCTGTCAGTGCCACAGTGTTCAATTAAAGAAAAGTGTTTCTCCAGGCTTCTTTCCTCCCTATTGTTCTGTTCCCCTGAATGTCAGGGAGGTGTTTGCCTTAGGGCACTCCTTTGGGAATCCTCCAGAAAACAGTTTCAAACGGAAAGGAAGAGGCCCAATCTGTGCCTTTTAGGTAAAGTGCTTTGTAAAGGCCGTGTCTGAATCAGACTCTTGGCCCTGTGTGTGGCCGTGAATTACATTCTCAGCACCCCAGGAAACTCAAGAAAAATCCCATGTGTCCATGCACATCTAAAAGGATGAAAAAGAAGTGTAATATTGGATGAAGTCTCTTGCCTTCCTCTGGTCAGGCTCCTGACACCGATGAAGTAAGAACAGGGATCCTCTGGGTCAAATGAGTTGTTGCAAGCCATCCAGTAACTAGCACACAGGTGTTTGGGTGTTTTCATGAGTCCAGTACACATAAAGAATCTACCCCTGGCAGGCAGGAGGCCTAGAATTTGAGAAGCAGAGCAGTATTAACTACAGGCCCATTTTATCTATCCTGTTTCTCAGGAAGGGTGTCCAGGCCACCATGACATTTGGCACATGATGGGCATGAGAACTTACTTTGCACACCATCTTAGACTTCTCCCCCTATGGAAACCCCCAGCCAGAATGTTATGATGAGTATCTGTATGGAAGAAGAGGAGGGCCATGTGGGAGTGTTTTTGTTAGAATAGTGGTCTTTTGTGTGGTGGTTGGAAAAGATGAGTGGGTCCACCTCAGCTTGAACTCTGGTGTGATGCCATTAGAGACTCAGGAGATTCCTCAACCCTTAATGGCTCCTGAATGAATCAAAACCCACAGTGCCAACTTCTTCATTCTTGAAATATGGCTAGGCCAATAACATGAAGGTTTTGAGAATCCCATGACCAGAAATCCCTGGGGAACCTTTAGATCTCCTGTTGCTCATCATGACTGAACCCGCCATTGCTGTTTTTGACTGAGTGGAATTCATGACCATGGTGAAGAACAGAGATGTCAGTGAGTAGGAGCCAGCAGGGAACTGGGTCTGGAGCAATGGAGTGCAGGTGTGTGACCAACATCTGTGGTGAGCCCCTGTGGTTCTGTCATTGGTATCCAAATGACATGTGACTGACAAGGTGCAGCCAGCAGACCCTAAAATGTAAAGGCATGTTGTTGTGGGGAGAGGATCTGGTGCGATGCTCAGAATCAAGTTGCTATGGTCGAGTGGGAAAGATATATGGGGTAGCAGCCCAGTTTGTGTTTTTTCCGTCAGACCCTGACTCACCCCACGTGACAGAGCTCCCTCCAGCACCGTGTCCCGGTTGACCTTTATGTATTTCAAAAACAAACACCAAATCTCCAGGGAAGCTGCAAGAAATGCCATTAAAACTGGACTGTGAGCCAAAGGCTTCACAATCCCCCCAGGGAGACACTCATACCCCAACGGCCACAGTTACCTACAAAGAGAGGATTCAGCTCTGCTGCCTCCCGTTCGTAGTGGGAAATAGGAAACCATGTCCTCCTGTTCACATAGACTGAGACCAAGCTTTCCTGGTCTCACTGCAAAGGAAGCTAAAGCACAAAGCTATATTTCTAGTGCACAAATGTCAGAGGCAGATAGTCAAGAAGTCATTAGGCCAGCAAAGTTCCATGTTTGTGGAATGTTTACCCTGTCCCCTACCATTGGGATCTCTTGTGCCACACCCAAGTTTGTGAGCTCCTCAGAATTTCCAATTCCAGATATGTATTCACAGATTTTGTTCCTCTTCTCCTCTCATTGTCTCTTATTTGGGGTGATAGTAATGTCAAGGCATTGTGGTGGATGACAGTGGAAGATTGTTATGTGGCACGTGTTCGCATATATCTTAGACTCGTTTTTCATTTTGCCCTTTGGAATATTGAATCTCTGTGTCAATACTTATACTACCTTGATTCTTTAATGTCCATCTGGGTGGATTTATAATCCACTTTTCACAAGATATTTCTCAGAAATATACATTTTCTTGACATACATATTCATTTCTGAATTCTCAAAATGAACTTCAGTGAATCTTGAGTACTAACCCTAATATTTCTTCAGTAAGTGACCCAGATTAACATCAATGAAAGTCTATTCATACGGGACGTGATGTGTATTTTGACGTAAATTTTCATTCAAAATTGTTAAATTCCTATTTCTTCGTATCATAGGATGTATCATTTCATCCAATATTCACAAATTGACATGCATATGATTCACTTACCTTCACTCCCTGTATCAGAACCCATGTATTTCTCCATGTTGCTTTACTTGCTTTTTCATGAGATTTCTTTTATAAAACATTACTTTTGAATTCCATCATCATTTTCGAAGCAAAACTCACAGTTTGGTGTAATTAGTAACCCTAATATTACCACTAGACGTACACCTACTTGGATTGAATGTTTATCTGAATACCAGATTGCATGTATTTTTTAAAATATCAGTTCAATCCATTATTGAAAATAGTAACCAGTTATATTTTTTATTCACCCTATGGTCTATTCATGCATCATCTCTATATACGTAAACCCAGGGTGCACCTATTTTTATCCCCAAACTCTAAATGACAGGGTTTGAAAACATGCTCCCAGAAATGGTGGAAGAAATACACATGTCACCTCCTCCATGTATTCCTTTCATCACATCATCTTCTGGACACCCAATGCAAAACTCACACTCACCTTATGATTCTTCCAAAGCCTGATTTTAATGAGAGCATGGATTACTAAAATCATCTAAGTCCGCTTTGCCTATTGTTTTCAATATTCAATCCTATGGTGAGCGTACACTTGTTTCTTCCTAGGATAGTGTATTCAACCACCCCCCTGTTGAAAATATCCCTGATCTTATCACTCATTTTGTACTTTGCCCGATCTCCTAACATCCCAATTGATATCTATTTCCCCAAGTGCCTTGTTGTGACTGACTCTTCATGTGTGCTGACATTCCCATTTACACTCTAATAGAAATTCATTCAATTGCTAAAAGGGCCTTTTGCCCAAATCCTAAACTCACTCTTCTTCCTTACCCTACACTGGAATCCTGTCTACTATCTCAATATCACTGGAAGTTCTCTTTCACATTCAGTGGTCCCAGGTACAAGATCTTATGCCATTGTATATGGATTTAGAGGATTCACCTCTGCAGAACATCATTCAAAACTATGTATCCAAATCAAGGGCCCAACACCCTTGTGTGCTTCAGCTCTTACCTAGTTTTCACCTTCCATTCTTATAAATATCCCAGTTGCCCAATCCCCGTATTCATCCAGCAGAATGACTCCTAAGCCAAATCGAACCTGATATGACCCTGCAGCAGACTCTGTTCCCTCAATCTATTTTCACATAACAGCAGGTCCTGAGTTGATCTTGCCATACAGGTATGTAGGGAATCCTCCAGCTGCTGAGAAGCTCAAAGGTAGATGCAGAAATGATCCCTGGAGCCAATGTAGGCAGCTAGGTAGGACCTGTGAGGTCTAAAGTCATCTTCCATGGCCAACAACCCAGTGAGGATGAAGGGATGTGGCTGAATCAGCCTCTCTCTTCTCAATGCAGGGAAGATGGACACAATCAGGCCTGGGTGGGTTGCTGATCCCGGGCTCCTAGGGTATATAGACCTTTATGACTTGTGAAAATGTCACAGGAAGGTGGGGCAGCCTCCCTCTCATGGGACCCTTGGAAACAACTGTGAGGACAAAGTGGTTGCCAAGGCAGTG
The DNA here is from genome assembly GCF_045843805.1 of Urocitellus parryii. Classification (NCBI taxonomy): domain Eukaryota; kingdom Metazoa; phylum Chordata; class Mammalia; order Rodentia; family Sciuridae; genus Urocitellus; species Urocitellus parryii. The sequence continues at coordinate 17,945,098 of NC_135548.1, forward strand.
ACCTCATTCACTTCCCTGAAGGAAGTGACCTCACCTCACTTCCTTGGTGATGGAACTCTCTGAACGTGGGATCCAGGAGGCGAGGCAACCAGAGGCAATTCCAGTCCCAGTGGGCTCCCTGGTTTTTTTCTGTACCAAGGCCAGAGTCATTCTTTCTTGGCACCTGGTGATGTGTGGGTAGCCAAATGCCTTGAATGGTCTGGACAGGGGCCTTTCCTGAGAAAGAAGTGTTGGCTCATTGCTGGCTCCTGACAACTACACAGAGAAGGCCAAGGAGACCAGAGCTGAGACAGGACCGGCCACTGCTGGGGAACAAATTTTCACCCACCAGTCGGAGGTCAGAGTGGATAGATGCAGACCAAATACAGGGGTGGTTTGTGTGTCTTAGTGGGTGTGTGTTTCAATTTGGCATTTTGTCTCATGTTCTGAGATCATGTAGGAAAAACGTGTTTGTTGTTGTTGTTGTTGTTGTTTGTTGGTTTGAAATGGACTGTTAACTAGTGAGTCTTTCTATGTCAGTGGATCCCACTGGGTTTGTGGTTAAAGAGAGTAGAGAGAAGAAAGCAGCCGTGAATGTGTCCTGTCTAGTGGAAATCTTTGCAGGACTCCTCAAGGCCAATTGATGAATGGACTGCTGCTTGTCTTGCAGATGGGAAACACCTACCAAGATCCCAAGTTCCTGTATTCTTCCAGAATTTTGGCCCCTCTCTGAAGGGGTTCGTGTTTTTGTGAACAAGATGGGTACCACCTTCAAGCTCTGTGACAAGGCCATGGACTGGATTGCTGACGGGAATGCCAAGCATCTCAGAAAAGTAAAAGTTAGCATGACTGATCTCTCTGGAGAATCCCTGCTTGCATAGATAGCCACCCAAGTTGCATGATTAGGAGCTGTCAGTGCCACAGTGTTCAATTAAAGAAAAGTGTTTCTCCAGGCTTCTTTCCTCCCTATTGTTCTGTTCCCCTGAATGTCAGGGAGGTGTTTGCCTTAGGGCACTCCTTTGGGAATCCTCCAGAAAACAGTTTCAAACGGAAAGGAAGAGGCCCAATCTGTGCCTTTTAGGTAAAGTGCTTTGTAAAGGCCGTGTCTGAATCAGACTCTTGGCCCTGTGTGTGGCCGTGAATTACATTCTCAGCACCCCAGGAAACTCAAGAAAAATCCCATGTGTCCATGCACATCTAAAAGGATGAAAAAGAAGTGTAATATTGGATGAAGTCTCTTGCCTTCCTCTGGTCAGGCTCCTGACACCGATGAAGTAAGAACAGGGATCCTCTGGGTCAAATGAGTTGTTGCAAGCCATCCAGTAACTAGCACACAGGTGTTTGGGTGTTTTCATGAGTCCAGTACACATAAAGAATCTACCCCTGGCAGGCAGGAGGCCTCGAATTTGAGAAGCAGAGCAGTATTAACTACAGGCCCATTTTATCTATCCTGTTTCTCAGGAAGGGTGTCCAGGCCACCATGACATTTGGCACATGATGGGCATGAGAACTTACTTTGCACACCATCTTAGACTTCTCCCCCTATGGAAACCCCCAGCCAGAATGTTATGATGAGTATCTGTATGGAAGAAGAGGAGGGCCATGTGGGAGTGTTTTTGTTAGAATAGTGGTCTTTTGTGTGGTGGTTGGAAAAGATGAGTGGGTCCACCTCAGCTTGAACTCTGGTGTGATGCCATTAGAGACTCAGGAGATTCCTCAACCCTTAATGGCTCCTGAATGAATCAAAACCCACAGTGCCAACTTCTTCATTCTTGAAATATGGCTAGGCCAATAACATGAAGGTTTTGAGAATCCCATGACCAGAAATCCCTGGAGAACCTTTAGATCTCCTGTTGCTCATCATGACTGAACCCGCCATTGCTGTTTTTGACTGAGTGGAATTCATGACCATGGTGAAGAACAGAGATGTCAGTGAGTAGGAGCCAGCAGGGAACTGGGTCTGGAGCAATGGAGTGCAGGTGTGTGACCAACATCTGTGGTGAGCCCCTGTGGTTCTGTCATTGGTATCCAAATGACATGTGACTGACAAGGTGCAGCCAGCAGACCCTAAAATGTAAAGGCATGTTGTTGTGGGGAGAGGATCTGGTGCAATGCTCAGAATCAAGTTGCTACGCTCAAGTGGGAAAGATATATGGGGTAGCAGCCCAGTTTGTGTTTTTTCCGTCAGACCCTGACTCACCCCACGTGACAGAGCTCCCTCCAGCACCATGTCCCGGTTGACCTTTATGTATTTCAAAAACAAACACCAAATCTCCAGGGAAGCTGCAAGAAATGCCATTAAAACTGGACTGTGAGCCAAAGGCTTCACAATCCCCCCAGGGAGACACTCATACCCCAACGGCCACAGTTACCTACAAAGAGAGGATTCAGCTCTGCTGCCTCCCGTTCGTAGTGGGAAATAGGAAACCATGTCCTCCTGTTCACATAGACTGAGACCAAGCTTTCCTGGTCTCACTGCAAAGGAAGCTAAAGCACAAAGCTATATTTCTAGTGCACAAATGTCAGAGGCAGATAGTCAAGAAGTCATTAGGCCAGCAAAGTTCCATGTTTGTGGAATGTTTACCCTGTCCCCTACCATTGGGATCTCTTGTGCCACACCCAAGTTTGTGAGCTCCTCAGAATTTCCAATTCCAGATATGTATTCACAGATTTTGTTCCTCTTCTCCTCTCATTGTGTCTTATTTGGGGTGATAGTAATGTCAAGGCATTGTGGTGGATGACAGTGGAAGATTGTTATGTGGCACGTGTTCGCATATATCTTAGACTCGTTTTTCATTTTGCCCTTTGGAATATTGAATCTCTGTGTCAATACTTATACTACCTTGATTCTTTAATGTCCATCTGGGTGGATTTATAATCCACTTTTCACAAGATATTTCTCAGAAATATACATTTTCTTGACATACATATTCATTTCTGAATTCTCAAAATGAACTTCAGTGAATCTTGAGTACTAACCCTAATATTTCTTCAGTAAGTGACCCAGTTTAACATCAATGAAAGTCTATTCATACGGGACGTGATGTGTATTTTGACGTAAATTTTCATTCAAAATTGTTAAATTCCTATTTCTTCGTATCATAGGATGTATCATTTCATCCAATATTCACAAGTTGACATGCATATGATTCACTTACATTCACTCCCTGTATCAGAACCCATGTATTTCTCCATGTTGCTTTACTTGCTTTTTCATGAGATTTCTTTTATAAAACATTACTTTTGAATTCCATCATCATTTTCGAAGCAAAACTCACAGTTTGGTGTAATTAGTAACCCTAATATTACCACTAGACGTACACCTACTTGGATTGAATGTTTATCTGAATACCAGATTGCATGTATTTTTTAAAATATCAATTCAATCCATTATTGAAAATAGTAACCAGTTATATTTTTTATTCACCCTATGGTCTATTCATGCATCATCTCTATATACGTAAACCCAGGGTGCACCTATTTTTATCCCCAAACTCTAAATGACAGGGTTTGAAAACATGCTCCCAGAAATGGTGGAAGAAATACACATGTCACCTCCTCCATGTATTCCTTTCATCACATCATCTTCTGGACACCAAATGCAAAACTCACACTCACCTTATGATTCTTCCAAAGCCTGATTTTAATGAGAGCATGGATTACTAAAATCATCTAAGTCCGCTTTGCCTATTGTTTTCAATATTCAATCCTATGGTGAGCGTACACTTGTTTCTTCCTAGGATAGTGTATTCAACCACCCCCCTGTTGAAAATATCCCTGATCTTATCACTCATTTTGTACTTTGCCCGATCTCCTAACATCCCAATTGATATCTATGTCCCCAAGTGCCTTGTTGTGACTGACTCTTCATGTGTGCTGACATTCCCATTTACACTCTAATAGAAATTCATTCAATTGCTAAAAGGGCCTTTTGCCCAAATCCTAAACTCACTCTTCTTCCTTACCCTACACTGGAATCCTGTCTACTATCTCAATATCACTGGAAGTTCTCTTTCACATTCAGTGGTCCCAGGTACAAGATCTTATGCCATTGTATATGGATTTAGGGGATTCAGCTCTGCAGAACATCATTCAAAACTATGTATCCAAATCAAGTGCCCAACACCCATGTGTGCTTCAGCTCTTACCTAGTTTTCACCTTCCATTCTTATAAATATCCCAGTTGCCCAATCCCCGTATTCATCCAGCAGAATGACTCCTAAGCCAAATCGAACCTGATATGACCCTGCAGCAGACTCTGTTCCCTCAATCTATTTTCACATAACAGCAGGTCCTGAGTTGATCTTGCCATACAGGTATGTAGGGAATCCTCCAGCTGCTGAGAAGCTCAAAGGTAGATGCAGAAATGATCCCTGGAGCCAATGTAGGCAGCTAGGTAGGACCTGTGAGGTCTAAAGTCATCTTCCATGGCCAACAACCCAGTGAGGATGAAGGGATGTGGCTGAATCAGCCTCTCTCTTCTCAATGCAGGGAAGATGGACACAATCAGGCCTGGGTGGGTTGCTGATCCCGGGCTCCTAGGGTATATAGACCTTTATGACTTGTGAAAATGTCACAGGAAGGTGGGGCAGCCTCCCTCTCATGGGACCCTTGGAAACAACTGTTAGGACAAAGTGGTTGCCAAGGCAGTGACCTCATTCACTTCCCTGAAGGAAGTGACCTCACCTCACTTCCTTGGTGATGGAACTCTCTGAACGTGGGATCCAGGAGGCGAGGCAACCAGAGGCAATTCCAGTCCCAGTGGGCTCCCTTGTTTTTTTCTGTACCAAGGCCAGAGTCATTCTTTCTTGGCACCTGGTGATGTGTGGGTAGCCAAATGCCTTGAATGGTCTGGACAGGGGCCTTTCCTGAGAAAGAAGTGTTGGCTCATTGCTGGCTCCTGACAACTACACAGAGAAGGCCAAGGAGACCAGAGCTGAGACAGGACCGGCCACTGCTGGGGAACAAATTTTCACCCACCAGTCGGAGGTCAGAGTGGATAGATGCAGACCAAATACAGGGGTGGTTTGTGTGTCTTAGTGGGTGTGTGTTTCAATTTGGCATTTTGTCTCATGTTCTGAGATCATGTAGGAAAAACGTGTTTGTTGTTGTTGTTGTTGTTGTTTGTTGGTTTGAAATGGACTGTTAACTAGTGAGTCTTTCTATGTCAGTGGATCCCACTGGGTTTGTGGTTAAAGAGAGTAGAGAGAAGAAAGCGGCCGAGAATGTGTCCTGTCTAGTGGAAATCTTTGCAGGACTCCTCAAGGCCAATTGATGAATGGACTGCTGCTTGTCTTGCAGATGGGAAACACCTACCAAGATCCCAAGTTCCTGTATTCTTCCAGTATTTTGGCCACTCTCTGAAGGGGTTCGTGTTTTTGTGAACAAGATGGGTACCACCTTCAAGCTCTGTGACAAGGCCATGGACTGGATTGCTGACGGGAATGCCAAGCATCTCAGAAAAGTAAAAATTAGCATGACTGGTAAGGATCTCTCTGGAGAATCCCTAATTGCATAGATAGCCACCCAAGTTGCATGATTAGGAGCTGTCAGTGCCACAGTGTTCAATTAAAGAAAAGTTTTTCTCCAGGCTTCTTTCCTCCCTATTGTTCTGTTCCCCTGAATGTCAGGGAGGTGTTTGCCCTAGGGCACTCCTTTGGGAATCCTCCAGAAAACAGTTTCAAACGGAAAGGAAGAGGCCCAATCTGTGCCTTTTAGGTAAAGTGCTTTGTAAATGCCGTGTCTGAATCAGACTCTTGGCCCTGTGTGTGGCCGTGAATTACATTCTCAGCACCCCAGGAAACTCAAGAAAAATCCCATGTGTCCATGCACATCTAAAAGGATGAAAAAGAAGTGTAATATTGGATGAAGTCTCTTGCCTTCCTCTGGTCAGGCTCCTGACACCGATGAAGTAAGAACAGGGATCCTCTGGGTCAAATGAGTTGTTGCAAGCCATCCAGTAACTAGCACACAGGTGTTTGGGTGTTTTCATGAGTCCAGTACACATAAAGAATCTACCCCTGGCAGGCAGGAGGCCTCGAATTTGAGAAGCAGAGCAGTATTAACTACAGGCCCATTTTATCTATCCTGTTTCTCAGGAAGGGTGTCCAGGCCACCATGACATTTGGCACATGATGGGCATGAGACCTTACTTTGCACACCATCTTAGACTTCTCCCCCTATGGAAACCCCCAGCCAGAATGTTATGATGAGTATCTGTATGGAAGAAGAGGAGGGCCATGTGGGAGTGTTTTTGTTAGAATAGTGGTCTTTTGTGTGGTGGTTGGAAAAGATGAGTGGGTCCACCTCAGCTTGAACTCTGGTGTGATGCCATTAGAGACTCAGGAGATTCCTCAACCCTTAATGGCTCCTGAATGAATCAAAACCCACAGTGCCAACTTCTTCATTCTTGAAATATGGCTAGGCCAATAACATGAAGGTTTTGAGAATCCCATGACCAGAAATCCCTGGAGAACCTTTAGATCTCCTGTTGCTCATCATGACTGAACCCGCCATTGCTGTTTTTGACTGAGTGGAATTCATGACCATGGTGAAGAACAGAGATGTCAGTGAGTAGGAGCCAGCAGGGAACTGGGTCTGGAGCAATGGAGTGCAGGTGTGTGACCAACATCTGTGGTGAGCCCCTGTGGTTCTGTCATTGGTATCCAAATGACATGTGACTGACAAGGTGCAGCCAGCAGACCCTAAAATGGAAAGGCATGTTGTTGTGGGGAGAGGATCTGGTGCGATGCTCAGAATCAAGTTGTTATGCTCAAGTGGGAAAGATATATGGGGTAGCAGCCCAGTTTGTGTTTTTTCCGTCAGACCCTGACTCACCCCACGTGACAGAGCTCACTCCAGCACCGTGTCCCGGTTGACCTTTATGTATTTCAAAAACAAACACCAAATCTCCAGGGAAGATGCAAGAAATGCCATTAAAACTGGACTGTGAGCCAAAGGCTTCACAATCCCCCCAGGGAGACACTCATACCCCAACGGCCACAGTTACCTACAAAGAGAGGATTCAGCTCTGCTGCCTCCCGTTCGTAGTGGGAAATAGGAAACCATGTCCTCCTGTTCACATAGACTGAGACCAAGCTTTCCTGGTCTCACTGCAAAGGAAGCTAAAGCACAAAGCTATATTTCTAGTGCACAAATGTCAGAGGCAGATAGTCAAGAAGTCATTAGGCCAGCAAAGTTCCATGTTTGTGGAATGTTTACCCTGTCCCCTACCATTGGGATCTCTTGTGCCACACCCAAGTTTGTGAGCTCCTCAGAATTTCCAATTCCAGATATGTATTCACAGATTTTGTTCCTCTTCTCCTCTCATTGTGTCTTATTTGGGGTGATAGTAATGTCAAGGCATTGTGGTGGATGACAGTGGAAGATTGTTATGTGGCACGTGTTCGCATATATCTTAGACTCGTTTTTCATTTTGCCCTTTGAAATATTCAATCTCTGTGTCAATACTTATACTACCTTGATTCTTTAATGTCCATCTGGGTGGATTTATAATCAACTTTTCACAAGATATTTCTCAGAAATATACATTTTCTTGACATACATATTCATTTCTGAATTCTCAAAATGAACTTCAGTGAATCTTGAGTACTAACCCTAATATTTCTTCAGTAAGTGACCCAGTTTAACATCAATGAAAGTCTATTCATACGGGACGTGATGTGTATTTTGAAGTAAATTTTCATTCAAAATTGTTAAATTCCTATTTCTTCGTATCATAGGATGTATAATTTCATCCAATATTCACAAATTGACATGCATATGATTCACTTACATTCACTCCCTGTATCAGAACCCATGTATTTCTCCATGTTGCTTTACTTGCTTTTTCATGAGATTTCTTTTATAAAACATTACTTTTGAATTCCATCATCATTTTCGAAGCAAAACTCACAGTTTGGTGTAATTAGTAACCCTAATATTACCACTAGACGTACACCTACTTGGATTGAATGTTTATCTGAATACCAGATTTCATGGATTTTTTAAAATATCAATTCAATCCATTATTGAAAATAGTAACCAGTTATATTTTTTATTCACCCTATGGTCTATTCATGCATCATCTCTATATACGTAAACCCAGGGTGCACCTATTTTTATCCCCAAACTCTAAATGACAGGGTTTGAAAACATGCTCCCAGAAATCGTGGAAGAAATACACATGTCACCTCCTCCCTGTATTCCTTTCATCACATCATCTTCTGGACACCAAATGCAAAACTCACACTCACCTTATGATTCTTCCAAAGCCTGATTTTAATGAGAGCATGGATTGCTAAAATCATCTAAGTCCGCTTTGCCTATTGTTTTCAATATTCAATCCTATGGTGAGCGTACACTTGTTTCTTCCTAGGATAGTGTATTCAACCACCCCCCTGTTGAAAATATCCCTGATCTTATCACTCATTTTGTACTTTGCCCGATCTCCTAACATCCCAATTGATATCTATTTCCCCAAGTGCCTTGTTGTGACTGACTCTTCATGTGTGCTGACATTCCCATTTACACTCTAATAGAAATTCATTCAATTGCTAAAAGGGCCTTTTGCCCAAATCCTAAACTCACTCTTCTTCCTTACCCTACACTGGAATCCTGTCTACTATCTCAATATCACTGGAAGTTCTCTTTCACATTCAGTGGTCCCAGGTACAAGATCTTATGCCATTGTATATGGACTTAGGGGATTCACCTCTGCAGAACATCATTCAAAACTATGTATCCAAATCAAGGGCCCAACACCCTTGTGTGCTTCAGCTCTTACCTAGGTTTCACCTTCCATTCTTATAAATATCCCAGTTGCCCAATCCCCGTATTCATCCAGCAGAATGACTCCTAAGCCAAATCGAACCTGATATGACCCTGCAGCAGACTCTGTTCCCTCAATCTATTTTCACATAACAGCAGGTCCTGAGTTGATCTGGCCTGAAGTAAGAACAGGGATCCTCTGGGTCAAATGAGTTGTTGCAAGCCATCCAGTAACTAGCACACAGGTGTTTGGGTGTTTTCATGAGTCCAGTACACATAAAGAATCTACCCCTGGCAGGCAGGAGGCCTCGAATTTGAGAAGCAGAGCAGTATTAACTACAGGCCCATTTTATCTATCCTGTTTCTCAGGAAGGGTGTCCAGGCCACCATGACATTTGGCACATGATGGGCATGAGACCTTACTTTGCACACCATCTTAGACTTCTCCCCCTATGGAAACCCCCAGCCAGAATGTTATGATGAGTATCTGTATGGAAGAAGAGGAGGGCCATGTGGGAGTGTTTTTGTTAGAATAGTGGTCTTTTGTGTGGTGGTTGGAAAAGATGAGTGGGTCCACCTCAGCTTGAAGTCTGGTGTGATGCCATTAGAGACTCAGGAGATTCCTCAACCCTTAATGGCTCCTGAATGAATCAAAACCCACAGTGCCAACTTCTTCATTCTTGAAATATGGCTAGGCCAATAACATGAAGGTTTTGAGAATCCCATGACCAGAAATCCCTGGAGAACCTTTAGATCTCCTGTTGCTCATCATGACTGAACCCGCCATTGCTGTTTTTGACTGAGTGGAATTCATGACCATGGTGAAGAACAGAGATGTCAGTGAGTAGGAGCCAGCAGGGAACTGGGTCTGGAGCAATGGAGTGCAGGTGTGTGACCAACATCTGTGGTGAGCCCCTGTGGTTCTGTCATTGGTATCCAAATGACATGTGACTGACAAGGTGCAGCCAGCAGACCCTAAAATGGAAAGGCATGTTGTTGTGGGGAGAGGATCTGGTGCGATGCTCAGAATCAAGTTGCTACGCTCAAGTGGGAAAGATATATGGGGTAGCAGCCCAGTTTGTGTTTTTTCCGTCAGACCCTGACTCACCCCACGTGACAGAGCTCCCTCCAGCACCGTGTCCCTGTTGACCTTTATGTATTTCAAAAACAAACACCAAATTTCCAGGGGAGCTGCAAGAAATGACATTAAAACTGGACTGTGAGCCAAAGGCTTCACAATCCCCCCAGGGAGACACTCATACCCCAACGGCCACAGTTACCTACAAAGAGAGGATTCAGCTCTGCTGCCTCCAGTTTGTATTGGGAAATAGGAAACCATGTCCTCCTGTTCACATAGACTGAGACCAAGCTTTCCTGGTCTCACTGCAAAGGAAGCTAAAGCACAAAGCTATATTTCTAGTGCACAAATGTCAGAGGCAGATAGTCAAGAAGTCATTAGGCCAGCAAAGTTCCATGTTTGTGGAATGTTTACCCTGTCCCCTACCATTGGGATCTCTTGTGCCACACCCAAGTTTGTGAGCTCCTCAGAATTTCCAATTCCAGATATGTATTCACAGATTTTGTTCCTCTTCTCCTCTCATTGTGTCTTATTTGGGGTGATAGTAATGTCAAGGCATTGTGGTGGATGACAGTGGAAGATTGTTATGTGGCACGTGTTCGCATATATCTTAGACTCGTTTTTCATTTTGCCCTTTGAAATATTCAATCTCTGTGTCAATACTTATACTACCTTGATTCTTTAATGTCCATCTGGGTGGATTTATAATCAACTTTTCACAAGATATTTCTCAGAAATATACATTTTCTTGACATACATATTCATTTCTGAATTCTAAAGATGAACTTCAGTGAATCTTGAGTACTAACCCTAATATTTCTTCAGTAAGTGACCCAGTTTAACATCAATGAAAGTCTATTCATACGGGACGTGATGTGTATTTTGACGTAAATTTTCATTCAAAATTGTTAAATTCCTATTTCTTCGTATCATAGGATGTATCATTTCATCCAATATTCACAAATTGACATGCATATGATTCACTTACATCCACTCCCTGTATCAGAACCCATGTATTTATCCATGTTGCTTTACTTGCTTTTTCATGAGATTTCTTTTATAAAACATTACTTTTGAATTCCATCATCATTTTCGAAGCAAAACTCACAGTTTGGTGTAATTAGTAACCCTAATATTACCACTAGACGTACACCTACTTGGATTGAATGTTTATCTGAATACCAGATTTCATGGATTTTTTAAAATATCAATTCAATCCATTATTGAAAATAGTAACCAGTTATATTTTTTATTCACCCTATGGTCTATTCATGCATCATCTCTATATACGTAAACCCAGGGTGCACCTATTTTTATCCCCAAACTCTAAATGACAGGGTTTGAAAACATGCTCCCAGAAATCGTGGAAGAAATACACATGTCACCTCCTCCCTGTATTCCTTTCATCACATCATCTTCTGGACACCAAATGCAAAACTCACACTCACCTTATGATTCTTCCAAAGCCTGATTTTAATGAGAGCATGGATTGCTAAAATCATCTAAGTCCGCTTTGCCTATTGTTTTCAATATTCAATCCTATGGTGAGCGTACACTTGTTTCTTCCTAGGATAGTGTATCAACCACCCCCCTGTTGAAAATATCCCTGATCTTATCACTCATTTTGTACTTTGCCCGATCTCCTAACATCCCAATTGATATCTATTTCCCCAAGTGCCTTGTTGTGACTGACTCTTCATGTGTGCTGACATTCCCATTTACACTCTAATAGAAATTCATTCAATTGCTAAAAGGGCCTTTTGCCCAAACCCTAAACTCACTCTTCTTCCTTACCCTGCACTGGAATCCTGTCTACTATCTCAATATCACTGGAAGTTCTCTTTCACATTCAGTGGTCCCAGGTACAAGATCTTATGCCATTGTATATGGATTTATGGGATTCACCTCTGCAGAACATCATTCAAAACTATGTATCCAAATCAAGGGCCCAACACCCTTGTGTGCTTCAGCTCTTACCTAGTTTTCACCTTCCATTCTTATAAATATCCCAGTTGCCCAATCCCCGTATTCATCCAGCAGAATGACTCCTAAGCCAAATCGAACCTGATATGACCCTGCAGCAGACTCTGTTCCCTCAATCTATTTTCACATAACAGCAGGTCCTGAGTTGATCTTGCCATACAGGTATGTAGGGAATCCTCCAGCTGCTGAGAAGCTCAAAGGTAGATGCAGAAATGATCCCTGGAGCCAATGTAGGCAGCTAGGTAGGACCTGTGAGGTCTAAAGTCATCTTCCATGGCCAACAACCCAGTGAGGATGAAGGGATGTGGCTGAATCAGCCTCTCTCTTCTCAATGCAGGGAAGATGGACACAATCAGGCCTGGGTGGGTTGCTGATCCCGGGCTCCTAGGGTATATAGACCTTTATGACTTGTGAAAATGTCACAGGAAGGTGGGGCAGCCTCCCTCTCATGGGACCCTTGGAAACAACTGTTAGGACAAAGTGGTTGCCAAGGCAGTGACCTCATTCACTTCCCTGAAGGAAGTGACCTCACCTCACTTCCTTGGTGATGGAACTCTCTGAACGTGGGATCCAGGAGGCGAGGCACCCAGAGGCAATTCCAGTCCCAGTGGGCTCCCTTGTTTTTTTCTGTACCAAGGCCAGAGTCATTCTTTCTTGGCACCTGGTGATGTGTGGGTAGCCAAATGCCTTGAATGGTCTGAACAGGGGCCTTTCCTGAGAAAGAAGTGTTGGCTCATTGCTGGCTCCTGACAACTACACAGAGAAGGCCAAGGAGACCAGAGCTGAGACAGGACCGGCCACTGCTGGGGAACAAATTTTCACCCACCAGTCGGAGGTCAGAGTGGATAGATGCAGACCAAATACAGGGGTGGTTTGTGTGTCATAGTGGGTGTGTGTTTCAATTTGGCATTTTGTCTCATGTTCTGAGATCATGTAGGAAAAACGTGTTTGTTGTTGTTGTTTGTTGGTTTGAAATGGACTGTTAACTAGTGAGTCTTTCTATGTCGGTGGATCCCACTGGGTTTGTGGTTAAAGAGAGTAGAGAGAAGAAAGCAGCCGTGAATGTGTCCTGTCTAGTGGAAATCTTTGCAGGACTCCTCAAGGCCAATTGATGAATGGACTGCTGCTTGTCTTGCAGATGGGAAACACCTACCAAGATCCCAAGTTCCTGTATTCTTCCAGAATTTTGGCCACTCTCTGAAGGGGTTCGTGTTTTTGTGAACAAGATGGGTACCACCTTCAAGCTCTGTGACAAGGCCATGGACTGGATTGCTGACGGGAATGCCAAGCATCTCAGAAAAGTAAAAATTAGCATGACTGGTAAGGATCTCTCTGGAGAATCCCTACTTGCATAGATAGCCACCCAAGTTGCATGATTAGGAGCTGTCAGTGCCACAGTGTTCAATTAAAGAAAAGTTTTTCTCCAGGCTTCTTTCCTACCTATTGTTCTGTTCCCCTGAATGTCAGGGAGGTGTTTGCCTTAAGGCACTCCTTTGGGAATCCTCCAGAAAACAGTTTCAAACGTAAAGGAAGAGGCCCAATCTGTGCCTTTTAGGTAAAGTGCTTTGTAAAGGCTGTGTCTGAATCAGACTCTTGGCCCTGTGTGTGGCCGTGAATTACATTCTCAGCACCCCAGGAAACTCAAGAAAAATCCCATGTGTCCATGCACATCTAAAAGGATGAAAAAGAAGTGTAATATTGGATGAAGTCTCTTGCCTTCCTCTGGTCAGGCTCCTGACACCGATGAAGTAAGAACAGGGATCCTCTGGGTCAAATGAGTTGTTGCAAGCCATCCAGTAACTAGCACACAGGTGTTTGGGTGTTTTCATGAGTCCAGTACACATAAAGAATCTACCCCTGGCAGGCAGGAGGCCTCGAATTTGAGAAGCAGAGCAGTATTAACTACAGGCCCATTTTATCTATCCTGTTTCTCAGGAAGGGTGTCCAGGCCACCATGACATTTGGCACATGATGGGCATGAGACCTTACTTTGCACACCATCTTAGACTTCTCCCCCTATGGAAACCCCCAGCCAGAATGTTATGATGAGTATCTGTATGGAAGAAGAGGAGGGCCATGTGGGAGTGTTTTTGTTAGAATAGTGGTCTTTTGTGTGGTGGTTGGAAAAGATGAGTGGGTCCACCTCAGCTTGAAGTCTGGTGTGATGCCATTAGAGACTCAGGAGATTCCTCAACCCTTAATGGCTCCTGAATGAATCAAAACCCACAGTGCCAACTTCTTCATTCTTGAAATATGGCTAGGCCAATAACATGAAGGTTTTGAGAATCCCATGACCAGAAATCCCTGGAGAACCTTTAGATCTCCTGTTGCTCATCATGACTGAACCCGCCATTGCTGTTTTTGACTGAGTGGAATTCATGACCATGGTGAAGAACAGAGATGTCAGTGAGTAGGAGCCAGCAGGGAACTGGGTCTGGAGCAATGGAGTGCAGGTGTGTGACCAACATCTGTGGTGAGCCCCTGTGGTTCTGTCATTGGTATCCAAATGACATGTGACTGACAAGGTGCAGCCAGCAGACCCTAAAATGGAAAGGCATGTTGTTGTGGGGAGAGGATCTGGTGCGATGCTCAGAATCAAGTTGCTACGCTCAAGTGGGAAAGATATATGGGGTAGCAGCCCAGTTTGTGTTTTTTCCGTCAGACCCTGACTCACCCCACGTGACAGAGCTCCCTCCAGCACCGTGTCCCGGTTGACCTTTATGTATTTCAAAAACAAACACCAAATTTCCAGGGAAGCTGCAAGAAATGCCATTAAAACTGGACTGTGAGCCAAAGGCTTCACAATCCCCCCAGGGAGACACTCATACCCCAACGGCCACAGTTACCTACAAAGAGAGGATTCAGCTCTGCTGCCTCCCGTTCGTATTGGGAAATTGGAAACCATGTCCTCCTGTTCACATAGACTGAGACCAAGCTTTCCTGGTCTCACTGCAAAGGAAGCTAAAGCACAAAGCTATATTTCTAGTGCACAAATGTCAGAGGCAGATAGTCAAGAAGTCATTAGGCCAGCAAAGTTCCATGTTTGTGGAATGTTTACCCTGTCCCCTACCATTGGGATCTCTTGTGCCACACCCAAGTTTGTGAGCTCCTCAGAATTTCCAATTCCAGATATGTATTCACAGATTTTGTTCCTCTTCTCCTCTCATTGTGTCTTATTTGGGGTGATAGTAATGTCAAGGCATTGTGGTGGATGACAGTGGAAGATTGTTATGTGGCACGTGTTCGCATATATCTTTGACTCCTTTTTCATTTTGCCCTTTGGAATATTGAATCTCTGTGTCAATACTTATACTACCTTGATTCTTTAATGTCCATCTGGGTGGATTTATAATCAACTTTTCACAAGATATTTCTCAGAAATATACATTTTCTTGACATACATATTCATTTCTGAATTCTCAAAATGAACTTCAGTGAATCTTGAGTACTAACCCTAATATTTCTTCAGTAAGTGACCCAGTTTAACATCAATGAAAGTCTATTCATACGGGACGTGATGTGTATTTTGACGTAAATTTTCATTCAAAATTGTTAAATTCCTATTTCTTCGTATCATAGGATGTATCATTTCATCCAATATTCACAAATTGACATGCATATGATTCACTTACATTCACTCCCTCTATCAGAACCCATGTATTTCTCCATGTTGCTTTACTTGCTTTTTCATGAGATTTCTTTTATAAAACATTACTTTTGAATTCCATCATCATTTTCGAAGCAAAACTCACAGTTTGGTGTAATTAGTAACCCTAATATTACCACTAGACGTACACCTACTTGGATTGAATGTTTATCTGAATACCAGATTTCATGTATTTTTTAAAATATCAATTCAATCCATTATTGAAAATAGTAACCAGTTATATTTTTTATTCACCCTATGGTCTATTCATGCATCATCTCTATATACGTAAACCCAGGGTGCACCTATTTTTATCCCCAAACTCTAAATGACAGGGTTTGAAAACATGCTCCCAGAAATGGTGGAAGACATACACATGTCACCTCCTCCATGTATTCCTTTCATCACATCATCTTCTGGACACCAAATGCAAAACTCACACTCACCTTATGATTCTTCCAAAGCCTGATTTTAATGAGAGCATGGATTACTAAAATCATCTAAGTCCGCTTTGCCTATTGTTTTCAATATTCAATCCTATGGTGAGCGTACACTTGTTTCTTCCTAGGATAGTGTATCAACCACCCCCCTGTTGAAAATATCCCTGATCTTATCACTCATTTTGTACTGTGCCCGATCTCCTAACATCCCAATTGATATCTACTTCCCCAAGTGCCTTGTTGTGACTGACTCTTCATGTGTGCTGACATTCCCATTTACACTCTAATAGAAATTCATTCAATTGCTAAAAGGGCCTTTTGCCCAAACCCTAAACTCACTCTTCTTCCTTACCCTACACTGGAATCCTGTCTACTATCTCAATATCACTGGAAGTTCTCTTTCACATTCAGTGGTCCCAGGTACAAGATCTTATGCCATTGTATATGGATTTATGGGATTCAGCTCTGCAGAACATCATTCAAAACTATGTATCCAAATCAAGGGCCCAACACCCTTGTGTGCTTCAGCTCTTACCTAGTTTTCACCTTCCATTCTTATAAATATCCCAGTTGCCCAATCCCCGTATTCATCCAGCAGAATGACTCCTAAGCCAAATCGAACCTGATATGACCCTGCAGCAGACTCTGTTCCCTCAATCTATTTTCACATAACAGCAGGTCCTGAGTTGATCTTGCCATACAGGTATGTAGGGAATCCTCCAGCTGCTGAGAAGCTCAAAGGTAGATGCAGAAATGATCCCTGGAGCCAATGTAGGCAGCTAGGTAGGACCTGTGAGGTCTAAAGTCATCTTCCATGGCCAACAACCCAGTGAGGATGAAGGGATGTGGCTGAATCAGCCTCTCTCTTCTCAATGCAGGGAAGATGGACACAATCAGGCCTTTGTGGGTTGCTGATCCCGGGCTCCTAGGGTATATAGACTTTATGACTTGTGAAAATGTCACAGGAAGTTGGGGCAGCCTCCCTCTCATGGGACCCTTGGAAACAACTGTTAGGACAAAGTGGTTGCCAAGGCAGTGACCTCATTCACTTCCCTGAAGGAAGTGACCTCACCTCACTTCCTTGGTGATGGAACTCTCTGAACGTGGGATCCAGGAGGCGAGGCACCCAGAGGCAATTCCAGTCCCAGTGGGCTCCTTGGTTTTTTTCTGTACCAAGGCCAGAGTCATTCTTTCTTGGCACCTGGTGATGTGTGGGTAGCCAAATGCCTTGAATGGTCTGAACAGGGGCCTTTCCTGAGAAAGAAGTGTTGGCTCATTGCTGGCTCCTGACAACTACACAGAGATGGCCAAGGAGACCAGAGCTGAGACAGGACCGGCCACTGCTGGGGAACAAATTTTCACCCACCAGTCGGAGGTCAGAGTGGATAGATGCAGACCAAATACAGGGGTGGTTTATGTGTCTTAGTGGGTGTGTGTTTCAATTTGGCATTTTGTCTCATGTTCTGAGATCATGTAGGAAAAACGTGTTTGTTGTTGTTGTTGTTGTTGTTTGTTGGTTTGAAATGGACTGTTAACTAGTGAGTCTTTCTATAGAGTCAGTGGATCCCACTGGGTTTGTGGTTAAAGAGAGTAGAGAGAAGAAAGCAGCCGTGAATGTGTCCTGTCTAGTGGAAATCTTTGCAGGACTCCTCAAGGCCAATTGATGAATGGACTGCTGCTTGTCTTGCAGATGGGAAACACCTACCAAGATCCCAAGTTCCTGTATTCTTCCAGAATTTTGGCCACTCTCTGAAGGGGTTCGTGTTTTTGTGAACAAGATGGGTACCACCTTCAAGCTCTGTGACAAGGCCATGGACTGGATTGCTGACGGGAATGCCAAGTATCTCAGAAAAGTAAAAATTAGCATGACTGGTAAGGATCTCTCTGGAGAATCCCTGCTTGCATAGATAGCCACCCAAGTTGCATGATTAGGAGCTGTCAGTGCCACAGTGTTCAATTAAAGAAAAGTTTTTCTCCAGGCTTCTTTCCTCCCTATTGTTCTGTTCCCCTGAATGTCAGGGAGGTGTTTGCCTTAGGGCACTCCTTTGGGAATCCTCCAGAAAACAGTTTCAAACGGAAAGGAAGAGGCCCAATCTGTGCCTTTTAGGTAAAGTGCTTTGTAAAGGCTGTGTCTGAATCAGACTCTTGGCCCTGTGTGTGGCCGTGAATTACATTCTCAGCACCCCAGGAAACTCAAGAAAAATCCCATGTGTCCATGCACATCTAAAAGGATGAAAAAGAAGTGTAATATTGGATGAAGTCTCTTGCCTTCCTCTGGTCAGGCTCCTGACACCGATGAAGTAAGAACAGGGATCCTCTGGGTCAAATGACTTGTTGCAAGCCATCCAGTAACTAGCACACAGGTGTTTGGGTGTTTTCATGAGTCCAGTACACATAAAGAATCTACCCCTGGCAGGCAGGAGGCCTCGAATTTGAGAAGCAGAGCAGTATTAACTACAGGCCCATTTTATCTATCCTGTTTCTCAGGAAGGGTGTCCAGGCCACCATGACATTTGGCACATGATGGGCATGAGACCTTACTTTGCACACCATCTTAGACTTCTCCCCCTATGGAAACCCCCAGCCAGAATGTTATGCTGAGTATCTGTATGGAAGAAGAGGAGGGCCATGTGGGAGTGTTTTTGTTAGAATAGTGGTCTTTTGTGTGGTGGTTGGAAAAGATGAGTGGGTCCACCTCAGCTTGAACTCTGGTGT
This sequence comes from Urocitellus parryii, assembly GCF_045843805.1. Taxonomy (NCBI): domain Eukaryota; kingdom Metazoa; phylum Chordata; class Mammalia; order Rodentia; family Sciuridae; genus Urocitellus; species Urocitellus parryii. The sequence continues at coordinate 17,963,708 of NC_135548.1, forward strand.
GATGCCATTAGAGACGCAGGAGATTCCTCAACCCTTAATGGCTCCTGAATGAATCAAAACCCACAGTGCCAACTTCTTCATTCTTGAAATATGGCTAGGCCAATAACATGAAGGTTTTGAGAATCCCATGACCAGAAATCCCTGGAGAACCTTTAGATCTCCTGTTGCTCATCATGACTGAACCCGCCATTGCTGTTTTTGACTGAGTGGAATTCATGACCATGGTGAAGAACAGAGATGTCAGTGAGTAGGAGCCAGCAGGGAACTGGGTCTGGAGCAATGGAGTGCAGGTGTGTGACCAACATCTGTGGTGAGCCCCTGTGGTTCTGTCATTGGTATCCAAATGACATGTGACTGACAAGGTGCAGCCAGCAGACCCTAAAATGGAAAGGCATGTTGTTGTGGGGAGAGGATCTGGTGCGATGCTCAGAATCAAGTTGCTACGCTCAAGTGGGAAAGATATATGGGGTAGCAGCCCAGTTTGTGTTTTTTCCGTCAGACCCTGACTCACCCCACGTGACAGAGCTCCCTCCAGCACCGTGTCCCTGTTGACCTTTATGTATTTCAAAAACAAACACCAAATTTCCAGGGAAGCTGCAAGAAATGCCATTAAAACTGGACTGTGAGCCAAAGGCTTCACAATCCCCCCAGGGAGACACTCATACCCCAACGGCCACAGTTACCTACAAAGAGAGGATTCAGCTCTGCTGCCTCCTGTTCGTATTGGGAAATAGGAAACCATGTCCTCCTGTTCACATAGACTGAGACCAAGCTTTCCTGGTCTCACTGCAAAGGAAGCTAAAGCACAAAGCTATATTTCTAGTGCACAAATGTCAGAGGCAGATAGTCAAGAAGTCATTAGGCCAGCAAAGTTCCATGTTTGTGGAATGTTTACCCTGTCCCCTACCATTGGGATCTCTTGTGCCACACCCAAGTTTGTGAGCTCCTCAGAATTTCCAATTCCAGATATGTATTCACAGATTTTGTTCCTCTTCTCCTCTCATTGTGTCTTATTTGGGGTGATAGTAATGTCAAGGCATTGTGGTGGATGACAGTGGAAGATTGTTATGTGGCACATGTTCGCATATATCTTATACTCGTTTTACATTTTGCCCTTTGGAATATTCAATCTCTGTGTCAATACTTATACTACCTTGATTCTTTAATGTCCATCTGGGTGGATTTATAATCCACTTTTCACAAGATATTTCTCAGAAATATACATTTTCTTGACATACATATTCATTTCTGAATTCTCAAAATGAACTTCAGTGAATATTGAGTACTAACCCTAATGTTTCTTCGGTAAGTGACCCAGTTTAACATCAATGAAAGTCTATTCATACGGGACGTGATGTGTATTTTGAAGTAAATTTTCATTCAAAATTGTTAAATTCCTATTTCTTCGTATCATAGGATGTATCATTTCATCCAATATTCACAAATTGACATACAAATGACTCACTTACATTCACTCCCTGTATCAGAACCCATGTATTTCTCCATGTTGCTTTACTTGCTTTTTCATGAGATTTCTTTTATAAAACATTACTTTTGAATTCCATCATCATTTTCGAAGCAAAACTCACAGTTTGGTGTAATTAGTAACCCTAATATTACCACTAGACGTACACCTACTTGGATTGAATGTTTATCTGAATACCAGATTTCATGGATTTTTTAAAATATCAATTCAATCCATTATTGAAAATAGTAACCAGTTATATTTTTTATTCACCCTATGGTCTATTCATGCATCATCTCTATATACGTAAACCCAGGGTGCACCTATTTTTATCCCCAAACTCTAAATGACAGGGTTTGAAAACATGCTCCCAGAAATGGTGGAAGAAATACACATGTCACCTCCTCCATGTATTCCTTTCATCACATCATCTTCTGGGCACCAAATGCAAAACTCACACTCACCTTATGATTCTTCCAAAGCCTGATTTTAATGAGAGCATGGATTACTAAAATCATCTAAGTCCGCTTTGCCTATTGTTTTCAATATTCAATCCTATGGTGAGCGTACACTTGTTTCTTCCTAGGTTAGTGTATTCAACCACCCCCCTTTTGAAAATATCCCTGATCTTATCACTCATTTTGTACTTTGCCCGATCTCCTAACATCCCAATTGATATCTACTTCCCCAAGTGCCTTGTTGTGACTGACTCTTCATGTGTGCTGACATTCCCATTTACACTCTAATAGAAATTCATTCAATTGCTAAAAGGGCCTTTTGCCCAAACCCTAAACTCACTCTTCTTCCTTACCCTACACTGGAATCCTGTCTACTATCTCAATATCACTGGAAGTTCTCTTTCACATTCAGTGGTCCCAGGTACAAGATCTTATGCCATTGTATATGGATTTATGGGATTCAGCTCTGCAGAACATCATTCAAAACTATGTATCCAAATCAAGGGCCCAACACCCTTGTGTGCTTCAGCTCTTACCTAGTTTTCACCTTCCATTCTTATAAATATCCCAGTTGCCCAATCCCCGTATTCATCCAGCAGAATGACTCCTAAGCCAAATCGAACCTGATATGACCCTGCAGCAGACTCTGTTCCCTCAATCTATTTTCACATAACAGCAGGTCCTGAGTTGATCTTGCCATACAGGTATGTAGGGAATCCTCCAGCTGCTGAGAAGCTCAAAGGTAGATGCAGAAATGATCCCTGGAGCCAATGTAGGCAGCTAGGTAGGACCTGTGAGGTCTAAAGTCATCTTCCATGGCCAACAACCCAGTGAGGATGAAGGGATGTGGCTGAATCAGCCTCTCTCTTCTCAATGCAGGGAAGATGGACACAATCAGGCCTGGGTGGGTTGCTGATCCCGGGCTCCTAGGGTATATAGACCTTTATGACTTGTGAAAATGTCACAGGAAGGTGGGGCAGCCTCCCTCTCATGGGACCCTTGGAAACAACTCTTAGGACAAAGTGGTTGCCAAGGCAGTGACCTCATTCACTTCCCTGAAGGAAGTGACCTCACCTCACTTCCTTGGTGATGGAACTCTCTGAACGTGGGATCCAGGAGGCGAGGCACCCAGAGGCAATTCCAGTCCCAGTGGGCTCCCTTGATTTTTCTGGACCAAGGCCAGAGTCATTCTTTCTTGGCACCTGGTGATGTGTGGGTAGCCAAATGCCTTGAACGGTCTGAACAGGGGCCTTTCCTGAGAAAGAAGTGTTGGCTCATTGCTGGCTCCTGACAACTACACAGAGATGGCCAAGGAGACCAGAGCTGAGACAGGACCGGCCACTGCTGGGGAACAAATTTTCACCCACCAGTCAGAGGTCAGAGTGGATAGATGCAGACCAAATACAGGGGTGGTTTGTGTGTCTCAGTGGGTGTGTGTTTCAATTTGGCATTTTGTCTCATGTTCTGAGATCATGTAGGAAAAACGTGTTTGTTGTTGTTGTTGTTGTTGTCTGTTGGTTTGAAATGGACTGTTAACTAGTGAGTTTTTCTATGTCCGTGGATCCCACTGGGTTTGTGGTTAAAGAGAGTAGAGAGAAGAATGCAGCCTTGAATGTGTCCTGTCTAGTGGAATTCTTTGCAGGACTCCTCAAGGCCAATTGATGAATGGACTGCTGCTTGTCTTGCAGATGGGAAACACCTACCAAGATCCCAAGTTCCTGTATTCTTCCAGAATTTTGGCCACTCTCTGAAGGGGTTCGTGTTTTTGTGAACAAGATGGGTACCACCTTCAAGCTCTGTGACAAGGCCATGGACTGGATTGCTGACGGGAATGCCAAGCATCTCAGAAAAGCAAAAATTAGCATGACTGGTAAGGATCTCTCTGGAGAATCCCTGCTTGCATAGATAGCCACCCTAGTTGCACGATTAGGAGCTGTCAGTGCCACAGTGTTCAATTAAAGAAAAGTTTTTCTCCAGCCTTCTTTCCTCCCTATTGTTCTGTTCCCCTGAATGTCAGGGAGGTGTTTTCCTTAGGGCACTCCTTTGGGAATCCTCCAGAAAACAGTTTCAAACGGAAATGAAGAGGCCCAATCTGTGCCTTTTAGGTAAAGTGCTTTGTAAAGGCTGTGTCTGAATCAGACTCTTGGCCCTGTGTGTGGCTGTGCATTACATTCTCAGCACCCCAGGAAACTCAAGAAAAATCCCATGTGTCCATGCACATCTAAAAGGATGGAAAAGAAGTGTAATATTGGATGAAGCCTCTTGCCTTCCTCTGGTCAGGCTCCTGACACCGATGAAGTAAGAACAGGGATCCTCTGGGTCAAATGAGTTGTTGCAAGCCATCCAGTAAGTAGCACACAGGTGTTTGGGTGTTTTCATGAGTCCAGTACACATAAAGAATCTACCCCTGGCAGGCAGGAGGCCTCGAATTTGAGAAGCAGAGCAGTATTAACTACAGGCCCATTTTATCTATCCTGTTTCTCAGGATGGGTGTCCAGGCCACCATGACATTTGGCACATGATGGGCATGAGACCTTACTTTGCACACCATCTTAGACTGCTCCCCCTATGGGAACCCTCAGCCAGAATGTTATGATGAGTATCTGTATGGAAGAAGAGGAGGGCCATGTGGGAGTGTTTTTGTTAGAATAGTGGTCTTTTGTGTGGTGGTTGGAAAAGATGAGTGGGTCCACCTCAGCTTGAACTCTGGTGTGATGCCATTAGAGACTCAGGAGATTCCTCAACCCTTAATGGCTCCTGAATGAATCAAAACCCACAGTGCCAACTTCTTCATTCTTGAAATATGGCTAGGCCAATAACATGAAGGTTTTGAGAATCCCATGACCAGAAATCCCTGGAGAACCTTTAGATCTCCTGTTGCTCATCATGACTGAACCCGCCATTGCTGTTTTTGACTGAGTGGAATTCATGACCATGGTGAAGAACAGAGATGTCAGTGAGTAGGAGCCAGCAGGGAACTGGGTCTGGAGCAATGGAGTGCAGGTGTGTGACCAACATCTGTGGTGAGCCCCTGTGGTTCTGTCATTGGTATCCAAATGACATGTGACTGACAAGGTGCAGCCAGCAGACCCTAAAATGGAAAGGCATGTTGTTGTGGGGAGAGGATCTGGTGCGATGCTCAGAATCAAGTTGCTACGCTCAAGTGGGAAAGATATATGGGGTAGCAGCCCAGTTTGTGTTTTTTCCGTCAGACCCTGACTCACCCCACGTGACAGAGCTCCCTCCAGCACCGTGTCCCTGTTGACCTTTATGTATTTCAAAAACAAACACCAAATTTCCAGGGAAGCTGCAAGAAATGCCATTAAAACTGGACTGTGAGCCAAAGGCTTCACAATCCCCCCAGGGTTACACTCATACCCCAACGGCCACAGTTACCTACAAAGAGAGGATTCAGCTCTGCTGCCTCCCGTTCGTATTGGGAAATAGGAAACCATGTCCTCCTGTTCACATAGACTGAGACCAAGCTTTCCTGGTCTCACTGCAAAGGAAGGTAAAGCACAAAGCTATATTTCTAGTGCACAAATGTCAGAGGCAGATAGTCAAGAAGTCATTAGGCCAGCAAAGTTCCATGTTTGTGGAATGTTTACCCTGTCCCCTACCATTGGAATCTCTTGTGCCACACCCAAGTTTGTGAGCTCCTCAGAATTTCCAATTCCAGATATGTATTCACAGATTTTGTTCCTCTTCTCCTCTCATTGTGTCTTATTTGGGGTGATAGTAATGTCAAGGCATTGTGGTGGATGACAGTGGAAGATTGTTATGTGGCACATGTTCGCATATATCTTATACTTGTTTTACATTTTGCCCTTTGGAATATTCAATCTCTGTGTCAATACTTATACTACCTTGATTCTTTAATGTCCATCTGGGTGGATTTATAATCCACTTTTCACAAGATATTTCTCAGAAATATACATTTTCTTGACATACATATTCATTTCTGAATTCTCAAAATGAACTTCAGTGAATATTGAGTACTAACCCTAATGTTTCTTCGGTAAGTGACCCAGTTTAACATCAATGAAAGTCTATTCATACGGGACGTGATGTGTATTTTGAAGTAAATTTTCATTCAAAATTGTTAAATTCCTATTTCTTCGTATCATAGGATGTATCATTTCATTCAATATTCACAAATTGACATACAAATGATTCACTTACATTCACTCCCTGTATCAGAACCCATGTATTTCTCCATGTTGCTTTACTTGCTTTTTCATGAGATTTCTTTTATAAAACATTACTTTTGAATTCCATCATCATTTTCGAAGCAAAACTCACAGTTTGGTGTAATTAGTAACCCTAATATTACCACTAGACGTACACCTACTTGGATTGAATGTTTATCTGAATACCAGATTTCATGGATTTTTTAAAATATCAATTCAATCCATTATTGAAAATAGTAACCAGTTATATTTTTTATTCACCCTATGGTCTATTCATGCATCATCTCTATATACGTAAACCCAGGGTGCACCTATTTTTATCCCCAAACTCTAAATGACAGGGTTTGAAAACATGCTCCCAGAAATGGTGGAAGAAATACACATGTCACCTCCTCCATGTATTCCTTTCATCACATCATCTTCTGGGCACCAAATGCAAAACTCACACTCACCTTATGATTCTTCCAAAGCCTGATTTTAATGAGAGCATGGATTACTAAAATCATCTAAGTCCGCTTTGCCTATTGTTTTCAATATTCAATCCTATGGTGAGCGTACACTTGTTTCTTCCTAGGTTAGTGTATTCAACCACCCCCCTTTTGAAAATATCCCTGATCTTATCACTCATTTTGTACTTTGCCCGATCTCCTAACATCCCAATTGATATCTATTTCCCCAAGTGCCTTGTTGTGACTGACTCTTCATGTGTGCTGACATTCCCATTTACACTCTAATAGAAATTCATTCAATTGCTAAAAGGGCCTTTTGCCCAAATCCTAAACTCACTCTTCTTCCTTACCCTACACTGGAATCCTGTCTACTATCTCAATATCACTGGAAGTTCTCTTTCACATTCAGTGGTCCCAGGTACAAGATCTTATGCCATTGTATATGGATTTAGGGGATTCACCTCTGCAGAACATCATTCAAAACTATGTATCCAAATCAAGGGCCCAACACCCTTGTGTGCTTCAGCTCTTACCTAGTTTTCACCTTCCATTCTTATAAATATCCCAGTTGCCCAATCCCCGTATTCATCCAGCAGAATGACTCCTAAGCCAAATCGAACCTGATATGACCCTGCAGCAGACTCTGTTCCCTCAATCTATTTTCACATAACAGCAGGTCCTGAGTTGATCTTGCCATACAGGTATGTAGGGAATCCTCCAGCTGCTGAGAAGCTCAAAGGTAGATGCAGAAATGATCCCTGGAGCCAATGTAGGCAGCTAGGTAGGACCTGTGAGGTCTAAAGTCATCTTCCATGGCCAACAACCCAGTGAGGATGAAGGGATGTGGCTGAATCAGCCTCTCTCTTCTCAATGCAGGGAAGATGGACACAATCAGGCCTGGGTGGGTTGCTGATCCCGGGCTCCTAGGGTATATAGACCTTTATGACTTGTGAAAATGTCACAGGAAGGTGGGGCAGCCTCCCTCTCATGGGACCCTTGGAAACAACTGTTAGGACAAAGTGGTTGCCAAGGCAGTGACCTCATTCACTTCCCTGAAGGAAGTGACCTCACCTCACTTCCTTGGTGATGGAACTCTCTGAACGTGGGATCCAGGAGGCGAGGCAACCAGAGGCAATTCCAGTCCCAGTGGGCTCCCTTGTTTTTTTCTGTACCAAGGCCAGAATCATTCTTTCTTGGCACCTGGTGATGTGTGGGTAGCCAAATGCCTTGAATGGTCTGAACAGGGGCCTTTCCTGAGAAAGAAGTGTTGGCTCATTGCTGGCTCCTGACAACTACACAGAGATGGTCAAGGAGACCAGAGCTGAGACAGGACCGGCCACTGCTGGGGAACAAATTTTCACCCACCAGTCGGAGGTCAGAGTGGATAGATGCAGACCAAATACAGGGGTGGTTTGTGTGTCTTAGTGGGTGTGTGTTTCAATTTGGCATTTTGTCTCATGTTCTGAGATCATGTAGGAAAAACGTGTTTGTTGTTGTTGTTGTTGTTGTTTGTTGGTTTGAAATGGACTGTTAACTAGTGAGTCTTTCTATAGAGTCAGTGGATCCCACTGGGTTTGTGGTTAAAGAGAGTAGAGAGAAGAAAGCAGCCGTGAATGTGTCCTGTCTAGTGGAAATCTTTGCAGGACTCCTCAAGGCCAATTGATGAATGGACTGCTGCTTGTCTTGCAGATGGGAAACACCTACCAAGATCCCAAGTTCCTGTATTCTTCCAGAATTTTGGCCACTCTCTGAAGGGGTTCGTGTTTTTGTGAACAAGATGGGTACCACCTTCAAGCTCTGTGACAAGGCCATGGACTGGATTGCTGACGGGAATGCCAAGTATCTCAGAAAAGTAAAAATTAGCATGACTGGTAAGGATCTCTCTGGAGAATCCCTGCTTGCATAGATAGCCACCCAAGTTGCATGATTAGGAGCTGTCAGTGCCACAGTGTTCAATTAAAGAAAAGTTTTTCTCCAGGCTTCTTTCCTCCCTATTGTTCTGTTCCCCTGAATGTCAGGGAGGTGTTTGCCTTAGGGCACTCCTTTGGGAATCCTCCAGAAAACAGTTTCAAACGGAAAGGAAGAGGCCCAATCTGTGCCTTTTAGGTAAAGTGCTTTGTAAAGGCTGTGTCTGAATCAGACTCTTGGCCCTGTGTGTGGCCGTGAATTACATTCTCAGCACCCCAGGAAACTCAAGAAAAATCCCATGTGTCCATGCACATCTAAAAGGATGAAAAAGAAGTGTAATATTGGATGAAGTCTCTTGCCTTCCTCTGGTCAGGCTCCTGACACCGATGAAGTAAGAACAGGGATCCTCTGGGTCAAATGAGTTGTTGCAAGCCATCCAGTAACTAGCACACAGGTGTTTGGGTGTTTTCATGAGTCCAGTACACATAAAGAATCTACCCCTGGCAGGCAGGAGGCCTCGAATTTGAGAAGCAGAGCAGTATTAACTACAGGCCCATTTTATCTATCCTGTTTCTCAGGAAGGGTGTCCAGGCCACCATGACATTTGGCACATGATGGGCATGAGACCTTACTTTGCACACCATCTTAGACTGCTCCCCCTATGGAAACCCCCAGCCAGAATGTTATGCTGAGTATCTGTATGGAAGAAGAGGAGGGCCATGTGGGAGTGTTTTTGTTAGAATAGTGGTCTTTTGTGTGGTGGTTGGAAAAGATGAGTGGGTCCACCTCAGCTTGAACTCTGGTGTGATGCCATTAGAGACTCAGGAGATTCCTCAACCCTTAATGGCTCCTGAATGAATCAAAACCCACAGTGCCAACTTCTTCATTCTTGAAATATGGCTAGGCCAATAACATGAAGGTTTTGAGAATCCCATGACCAGAAATCCCTGGAGAACCTTTAGATCTCCTGTTGCTCATCATGACTGAACCCGCCATTGCTGTTTTTGACTGAGTGGAATTCATGACCATGGTGAAGAACAGAGATGTCAGTGAGTAGGAGCCAGCAGGGAACTGGGTCTGGAGCAATGGAGTGCAGGTGTGTGACCAACATCTGTGGTGAGCCCCTGTGGTTCTGTCGTTGGTATCCAAATGACATGTGACTGACAAGGTGCAGCCAGCAGACCCTAAAATGGAAAGGCATGTTGTTGTGGGGAGAGGATCTGGTGCGATGCTCAGAATCAAGTTGCTACGCTCAAGTGGGAAAGATATATGGGGTAGCAGCCCAGTTTGTGTTTTTTCCGTCAGACCCTGACTCACCCCACGTGACAGAGCTCCCTCCAGCACCGTGTCCCGGTTGACCTTTATGTATTTCAAAAAAAAAACACCAAATGTCCAGGGAAGCTGCAAGAAATGCCATTAAAACTGGACTGTGGGCCAAAGGCTTCACAATCCCCCCAGGGAGACACTCATACCCCAATGGCCACAGTTACCTACAAAGAGAGGATTCAGCTCTGCTGCCTCCCGTTCGTATTGGGAAATAGGAAACCATGTCCTCCTGTTCACATAGACTGAGACCAAGCTTTCCTGGTCTCACTGCAAAGGAAGCTAAAGCACAAAGCTATATTTCTAGTGCACAAATGTCAGAGGCAGATAGTCAAGAAGTCATTAGGCCAGCAAAGTTCCATGTTTGTGGAATGTTTACCCTGTCCCCTACCATTGGAATCTCTTGTGCCACACCCAAGTTTGTGAGCTCCTCAGAATTTCCAATTCCAGATATGTATTCACAGATTTTGTTCCTCTTCTCCTCTCATTGTGTCTTATTTGGGGTGATAGTAATGTCAAGGCATTGTGGTGGATGACAGTGGAAGATTGTTATGTGGCACATGTTCGCATATATCTTAGACTCGTTTTACATTTTGCCCTTTGGAATATTCAATCTCTGTGTCAATACTTATACTACCTTGATTCTTTAATGTCCATCTGGGTGGATTTATAATCAACTTTTCACAAGATATTTCTCAGAAATATACATTTTCTTGACATACATATTCATTTCTGAATTCTCAAAATGAACTTCAGTGAATCTTGAGTACTAACCCTAATATTTCTTCAGTAAGTGACCCAGTTTAACATCAAAGAAAGTCTATTCATACGGGACGTGATGTGTATTTTGAAGTAAATTTTCATTCAAAATTGTTAAATTCCTATTTCTTCGTATCATAGGATGTATCATTTCATGCAATATTCACAAGTTGACATGCATATGATTCACTTACTCCCTGTATCAGAACCCATGTATTTCTCCATGTTGCTTTACTTGCTTTTTCATGAGATTTCTTTTATAAAACATTACTTTTGAATTCCATCATCATTTTCGAAGCAAAACTCACAGTTTGGTGTAATTAGTAACCCTAATATTACCACTAGACGTACACCTACTTGGATTGAATGTTTATCTGAATACCAGATTTCATGTATTTTTTAAAATATCAATTCAATCTATTATTGAAAATAGTAACCAGTTATATTTTTTATTCACCCTATGGTCTATTCATGCATCATCTCTATATACGTAAACCCAGGGTGCACCTATTTTTATCCCCAAACTCTAAATGACAGGGTTTGAAAACATGCTCCCAGAAATGGTGGAAGAAATACACATGTCACCTCCTCCATGTATTCCTTTCATCACATCATCTTCTGGGCACCAAATGCAAAACTCACACTCACCTTATGATTCTTCCAAAGCCTGATTTTAATGAGAGCATGGATTACTAAAATCATCTAAGTCCGCTTTGCCTATTGTTTTCAATATTCAATCCTATGGTGAGCGTACACTTGTTTCTTCCTAGGTTAGTGTATTCAACCACCCCCCTTTTGAAAATATCCCTGATCTTATCACTCATTTTGTACTTTGCCCGATCTCCTAACATCCCAATTGATATCTATTTCCCCAAGTGCCTTGTTGTGACTGACTCTTCATGTGTGCTGACATTCCCATTTACACTCTAATAGAAATTCATTCAATTGCTAAAAGGGCCTTTTGCCCAAATCCTAAACTCACTCTTCTTCCTTACCCTACACTGGAATCCTGTCTACTATCTCAATATCACTGGAAGTTCTCTTTCACATTCAGTGGTCCCAGGTACAAGATCTTATGCCATTGTATAAGGATTTAGGGGATTCACCTCTGCAGAACATCATTCAAAACTATGTATCCAAATCAAGGGCCCAACACCCTTGTGTGCTTCAGCTCTTACCTAGTTTTCACCTTCCATTCTTATAAATATCCCAGTTGCCCAATCCCCGTATTCATCCAGCAGAATGACTCCTAAGCCAAATCGAACGTGATATGACCCTGCAGCAGACTCTGTTCCCTCAATCTATTTTCACATAACAGCAGGTCCTGAGTTGATCTTGCCATACAGGTATGTAGGGAATCCTCCAGCTGCTGAGAAGCTCAAAGGTAGATGCAGAAATGATCCCTGGAGCCAATGTAGGCAGCTAGGTAGGACCTGTGAGGTCTAAAGTCATCTTCCATGGCCAACAACCCAGTGAGGATGAAGGGATGTGGCTGAATCAGCCTCTCTCTTCTCAATGCAGGGAAGATGGACACAATCAGGCCTGGGTGGGTTGCTGATCCCGGGCTCCTAGGGTATATAGACCTTTATGACTTGTGAAAATGTCACAGGAAGGTGGGGCAGCCTCCCTCTCATGGGACCCTTGGAAACAACTGTTAGGCAAAGTGGTTGCCAAGGCAGTGACCTCATTCACTTCCCTGAAGGAAGTGACCTCACCTCACTTCCTTGGTGATGGAACTCTCTGAACGTGGGATCTAGGAGGCGAGGCACCCAGAGGCAATTCCAGTCCCAGTGGGCTCCCTTGTTTTTTTCTGTACCAAGGCCAGAGTCATTCTTTCTTGGCACCTGGTGATGTGTGGGTAGCCAAATGCCTTGAATGGTCTGAACAGGGGCCTTTCCTGAGAAAGAAGTGTTGGCTCATTGCTGGCTCCTGACAACTACACAGAGATGGCCAAGGAGACCAGAGCTGAGACAGGACCGGCCACTGCTGGGGAACAAATTTTCACCCACCAGTCGGAGGTCAGAGTGGATAGATGCAGACCAAATACAGGGGTGGTTTGTGTGTCTTAGTGGGTGTGTGTTTCAATTTGGCATTTTGTCTCATGTTCTGAGATCATGTAGGAAAAACGTGTTTGTTGTTGTTGTTGTTGTTGTTTGTTGGTTTGAAATGGACTGTTAACTAGTCAGTCTTTCTATGTCAGTGGATCCCCCTGGGTTTGTGGTTAAAGAGAGTAGAGAGAAGAAAGCAGCCGTGAATGTGTCCTGTCTAGTGGAAATCTTTGCAGGACTCCTCAAGGCCAATTGATGAATGGACTGCTGCTTGTCTTGCAGATGGGAAACACCTACCAAGATCCCAAGTTCCTGTATTCTTCCAGAATTTTGGCCACTCTCTGAAGGGGTTCGTGTTTTTGTGAACAAGATGGGTACCACCTTCAAGCTCTGTGACAAGGCCATGGACTGGATTGCTGACGGGAATGCCAAGCATCTCAGAAAAGTAAAAATTAGCATGACTGGTAAGGATCTCTCTGGAGAATCCCTGCTTGCATAGATAGCCACCCAAGTTGCATGATTAGGAGCAGTCCGTGCCACAGTGTTCAATTAAAGAAAAGTTTTTCTCCAGGCTTCTTTCCTCCCTATTGTTCTGTTCCCCTGAATGTCAGGGAGGTGTTTGTCTTAAGGCACTCCTTTGGGAATCCTCCAGAAAACAGTTTCAAACAGAAAGGAAGAGGCCCAATCTGTGCCTTTTAGGTAAAGTGCTTTGTAAAGGCTGTGTCTGAATCAGACTCTTGGCCCTGTGTGTGGCCGTGAATTACATTCTCAGCACCCCAGCAAACTCAAGAAAAATCCCATGTGTCCATGCACATCTAAAAGGATGAAAAAGAAGTGTAATATTGGATGAAGTCTCTTGCCTTCCTCTGGTCAGGCTCCTGACACCGATGAAGTAAGAACAGGGATCCTCTGGGTCAAATGAGTTGTTGCAAGCCATCCAGTAACTAGCACACAGGTGTTTGGGTGTTTTCATGAGTCCAGTACATAAAGAATCTACCCCTGGCAGGCAGGAGGCCTCGAATTTGAGAAGCAGAGCAGTATTAACTACAGGCCCATTTTATCTATCCTGTTTCTCAGGAAGGGTGTCCAGGCCACCATGACATTTGGCACATGATGGGCATGAGACCTTACTTTGCACACCATCTTAGACTGCTCCCCCTATGGAAACCCCCAGCCAGAATGTTATGATGAGTATCTGTATGGAAGAAGAGGAGGGCCATGTGGGAGTGCTTTTGTTAGAATAGTGGTCTTTTGTGTGGTGGTTGGAAAAGATGAGTGGGTCCACCTCAGCTTGAACTCTGGTGTGATGCCATTAGAGACTCAGGAGATTCCTCAACCCTTAATGGCTCCTGAATGAATCAAAACCCACAGTGCCAACTTCTTCATTCTTGAAATATGGCTAGGCCAATAACATGAAGGTTTTGAGAATCCCATGACCAGAAATCCCTGGAGAACCTTTAGATCTCCTGTTGCTCATCATGACTGAACCCGCCATTGCTGTTTTTGACTGAGTGGAATTCATGACCATGGTGAAGAACAAAGATGTCAGTGAGTAGGAGCCAGCAGGGAACTGGGTCTGGAGCAATGGAGTGCAGGTGTGTGACCAACATCTGTGGTGAGCCCCTGTGGTTCTGTCATTGGTATCCAAATGACATGTGACTGACAAGGTGCAGCCAGCAGACCCTAAAATGGAAAGGCATGTTGTTGTGGGGAGAGGATCTGGTGCGATGCTCAGAATCAAGTTGCTACGCTCAAGTGGGAAAGATATATGGGGTAGCAGCCCAGTTTGTGTTTTTTCCGTCAGACCCTGACTCACCCCACGTGACAGAGCTCCCTCCAGCACTGTGTCCCGGTTGACCTTTATGTATTTCAAACACAAACACCAAATTTCCAGGGAAGCTGCAAGAAATGCCATTAAAACTGGACTGTGAGCCAAAGGCTTCACAATCCCCCCAGGGAGACACTCATACCCCAACGGCCACAGTTACCTGCAAAGAGAGGATTCAGCTCTGCTGCCTCCCGTTTGTATTGGGAAATAGGAATCCATGTCCTCCTGTTCACATAGACTGAGACCAAGCTTTTCTGGTCTCACTGCAAAGGAAGCTAAAGCACAAAGCTATATTTCTAGTGCACAAATGTCAGAGGCAGATAGTCAAGAAGTCATTAGGCCAGCAAAGTTCCATGTTTGTGGAATGTTTACCCTGTCCCCTACCATTGGGATCTCTTGTGCCACACCCAAGTTTGTGAGCTCCTCAGAATTTCCAATTCCAGATATGTATTCACAGATTTTGTTCCTCTTCTCCTCTCATTGTGTCTTATTTGGGGTGATAGTAATGTCAAGGCATTGTGGTGGATGACAGTGGAAGATTGTTATGTGGCACGTGTTCGCATATATCTTAGACTCGTTTTTCATTTTGCCCTTTGGAATATTCAATCTCTGTGTCAATACTTATACTACCTTGATTCTTCAATGTCCATCTTGGTGGATTTATAATCAACCCTTCACAAGATATTTCTCAGAAATATACATTTTCTTGACATACATATTCATTTCTGAATTCTCAAAATGAACTTCAGTGAATCTTGAGTACTAACCCTAATATTTCTTCAGTAAGTGACCGAGTTTAACATCAATGAAAGTCTATTCATGCGGGACGTGATGTGTATTTTGAAGTAAATTTTCATTCAAAATTGTTAAATTCCTATTTCTTCGTATCATAGGATGTATCATTTCATCCAATATTCACAGATTGACATGCACATGATTCACTTACATTCACTCCCTGTATCAGAACCCATGTATTTCTCCATGTTGCTTTACTTGCTTTTTCATGAGATTTCTTTTATAAAACATTACTTTTGAATTCCATCATCATTTTCGAAGCAAAACTCACAGTTTGGTGTAATTAGTAACCCTAATATTACCACTAGACGTACACCTACTTGGATTGAATGTTTATCTGAATACCAGATTTCATGGATTTTTTAAAATATCAATTCAATCCATTATTGAAAATAGTAACCAGTTATATTTTTTATTCACCCTATGGTCTATTCATGCATCATCTCTATATACGTAAACCCAGGGTGCACCTATTTTTATCCCCAAACTCTAAATGACAGGGTTTGAAAACATGCTCCCAGAAATGGTGGAAGAAATACACATGTCACCTCCTCCCTGTATTCCTTTCATCACATCATCTTCTGGACACCAAATGCAAAACTCACACTCACTTTATGATTCTTCCAAAGCCTGATTTTAATGAGAGCATGGATTACTAAAATCATCTAAGTCCGCTTTGCCTATTGTTTTCAATATTCAATCCTATGGTGAGCGTACACTTGTTTCTTCCTAGGTTAGTGTATTCAACCACCCCCCTGTTGAAAATATCCCTGATCTTATCACTCATTTTGTACTTTGCCCGATCTCCTAACATCCCAATTGATATCTATTTCCCCAAGTGCTTTGTTGTGACTGACTCTTCATGTGTGCTGACATTCCCATTTACACTCTAATAGAAATTCATTCAATTGCTAAAAGGGCCTTTTGCCCAAATCCTAAACTCACTCTTCTTCCTTACCCTACACTGGAATCCTGTCTACTATCTCAATATCACTGGAAGTTCTCTTTCACATTCAGTGGTCCCAGGTACAAGATCTTATGCCATTGTATATGGATTTAGGGGATTCACCTCTGCAGAACATCATTCAAAACTATGTATCCAAATCAAGGGCCCAACACCCTTGTGTGCTTCAGCTCTTACCTAGTTTTCACCTTCCATTCTTATAAATATCCCAGTTGCCCAATCCCTGTATTCATCCAGCAGAATGACTCCTAAGCCAAATCGAACCTGATATGACCCTGAAGCAGACTCTGTTCCCTCAATCTATTTTCACATAACAGCAGGTCCTGAGTTGATCTTGCCATACAGGTATGTAGGGAATCCTCCAGCTGCTGAGAAGCTCAAAGGTAGATGCAGAAATGATCCCTGGAGCCAATGTAGGCAGCTAGGTAGGACCTGTGAGGTCTAAAGTCATCTTCCATGGCCAACAACCCAGTGAGGATGAAGGGATGTGGCTGAATCAGCCTCTCTCTTCTCAATGCAGGGAAGATGGACACAATCAGGCCTGGGTGGGTTGCTGATCCCGGGCTCCTAGGGTATATAGACCTTTATGACTTGTGAAAATGTCACAGGAAGGTGGGGCAGCCTCCCTCTCATGGGACCCTTGGAAACAACTGTTAGGCAAAGTGGTTGCCAAGGCAGTGACCTCATTCACTTCCCTGAAGGAAGTGACCTCACATCACTTCCTTGGTGATGGAACTCTCTGAATGTGGGATCCAGAGGCGAGGCACCCAGAGGCAATTCCAGTCCCAGTAGGCTCTCTTGTTTTTTCTGTACCAAGGCCAGAGTCATTCTTTCTTGGCACCTGGTGATGTGTGGGTAGCCAAATGCCTTGAATGGTCTGAACAGGGGCCTTTCCTGAGAAAGAAGTGTTGGCTCATTGCTGGCTCCTGACACCTACACAGAGATGGCCAAGGAGACCAGAGCTGAGACAGGACCGGCCACTGCTGGGGAACAAATTTTCACCCACCAGTCAGAGGTCAGAGTGGATAGATGCAGACCAAATACAGGGGTGGTTTGTGTGTCTTAGTGGGTGTGTGTTTCAATTTGGCATTTTGTCTCATGTTCTGAGATCATGTAGGAAAAACGTGTTTGTTGTTGTTGTTGTTGTTGTTTGTTGGTTTGAAATGGACTGTTAACTAGTCAGTCTTTCTATGTCAGTGGATCCCAGTGGGTTTGTGGTTAAAGAGAGTAGAGAGAAGAATGCAGCCGTGAATGTGTCCTGTCTAGTGGAAATCTTTGCAGGACTCCTCAAGGCCAATTGATGAATGGACTGCTGCTTGTCTTGCAGATGGGAAACACCTACCAAGATCCCAAGTTCCTGTATTCTTCCAGAATTTTGGCCACTCTCTGAAGGGGTTCGTGTTTTTGTGAACAAGATGGGTACCACCTTCAAGCTCTGTGACAAGGCCATGGACTGGATTGCTGACGGGAATGCCAAGCATCTCAGAAAAGTAAAAATTAGCATGACTGGTAAGGATCTCTATGGAGAATCCCTGCTTGCATAGATAGCCACCCAAGTTGCATGATTAGGAGCTGTCCATGCCACAGTGTTCGATTAAAGAAAAGTTTTTCTCCAGGCTTCTTTCCTCCCTATTGTTCTGTTCCCCTGAATGTCAGGGAGGTGTTTGCCTTAGGGCACTCCTTTGGGAATCCTCCAGAAAACAGTTTCAAACGGAAAGGAAGAGGCCCAATCTGTGCCTTTTAGGTAAAGTGCTTTGTAAAGGCTGTGTCTGAATCAGACTCTTGGCCCTGTGTGTGGCCGTGAATTACATTCTCAGCACCCCAGGAAACTCAAGAAAAATCCCATGTGTCCATGCACATCTAAAAGGATGAAAAAGAAGTGTAATATTGGATGAAGTCTCTTGCTTTCCTCTGGTCAGGCTCCTGACACCGATGAAGTAAGAACAGGGATCCTCTGGGTCAAATGAGTTGTTGCAAGCCATCCAGTAACTAGCACACAGGTGTTTGGGTGTTTTCATGAGTCCAGTACACATAAAGAATCTACCCCTGGCAGGCAGGAGGCCTCAAATTTGAGAAGCAGAGCAGTATTAACTACAGACCCATTTAATCTATCCTGTTTCTCAGGAAGGGTGTCCAGGCCACCATGACATTTGGCACATGATGGGCATGAGACCTTACTTTGCACACCATCTTAGACTTCTCCCCCTATGGAAACCCCCAGCCAGAATGTTATGATGAGTATCTGTATGGAAGAAGAGGAGGGCCATGTGGGAGTGTTTTTGTTAGAATAGTGGTCTTTTGTGTGGTGGTTGGAAAAGATGAGTGGGTCCACCTCAGCTTGAACTCTGGTGTGATGCCATTAGAGACTCAGGAGATTCCTCAACCCTTAATGGCTCCTGAATGAATCAAAACCCACAGTGCCAACTTCTTCATTCTTGAAATATGGCTAGGCCAATAACATGAAGGTTTTGAGAATCCCATGACCAGAAATCCCTGGAGAACCTTTAGATCTCCTGTTGCTCATCATGACTGAACCCGCCATTGCTGTTTTTGACTGAGTGGAATTCATGACCATGGTGAAGAACAGAGATGTCAGTGAGTAGGAGCCAGCAGGGAACTGGGTCTGGAGCAATGGAGTGCAGGTGTGTGACCAACATCTGTGGTGAGCCCCTGTGGTTCTGTCACTGGTATCCAAATGACATGTGACTGACAAGGTGCAGCCAGCAGACAATAAAATGTAAAGGCATGTTGTTGTGGGGAGAGGATCTGGTGCGATGCTCAGAATCAAGTTGCTACGCTCAAGTGGGAAAGATATATGGGGTAGCAGCCCAGTTTGTGTTTTTTCCGTCAGACCCTGACTCACCCCACGTGACAGAGCTCCCTCCAGCACCGTGTCCCGGTTGACCTTTATGTATTTCAAAAACAAACACCAAATCTCCAGGGAAGCTGCAAGAAATGCCATTAAAACTGGACTGTGAGCCAAAGGCTTCACAATCCCCCCAGGGAGACACTCATACCAAAACGGCCACAGTTACCTACAAAGAGAGGATTCAGCTCTGCTGCCTCCCGTTCGTATTGGGAAATAGGAAACCATGTCCTCCTGTTCACATAGACTGAGACCAAGCTTTCTTGGTCTCACTGCAAATGAAGCTAAAGCACAAAGCTATATTTCTAGTGCACAAATGTCAGAGGCAGATAGTCAAGAAGTCATTAGGCCAGCAAAGTTCCATGTTTGTGGAATGTTTACCCTGTCCCCTACCATTGGGATCTCTTGTGCCACACCCAAGTTTGTGAGCTCCTCAGAATTTCCAATTCCAGATATGTATTCACAGATTTTGTTCCTCTTCTCCTCTCATTGTGTCTTATTTGGGGTGATAGTAATGTCAAGGCATTGTGGTGGATGACAGTGGAAGATTGTTATGTGGCACGTGTTCGCATATATCTTAGACTCGTTTTACATTTTGCCCTTTGGAATATTCAATCTCTGTGTCAATACTTATACTACCTTGATTCTTTAATGTCCATCTGGGTGGATTTATAATCAACTTTTCACAAGATATTTCTCAGAAATATACATTTTCTTGACATACATATTCATTTCTGAATTCTCAAAATGAACTTCAGTGAATCTTGAGCACTAACCCTAATATTTCTTCAGTAAGTGACCCAGTTTAACATCAATGAAAGTCTATTCATACGGGACGTGATGTGTATTTTGAAGTAAATTTTTATTCAAAATTGTTAAATTCCTATTTCTTCGTATCATAGGATGTATCATTTCATCCAATATTCACAAATTGACATGCATATGATTCACTTACATTCACTCCCTGTATCAGAACCCATGTATTTCTCCATGTTGCTTTACTTGCTTTTTCATGAGATTTCTTTTATAAAACATTACTTTTGAATTCCATCATCATTTTCGAAGCAAAACTCACAGTTTGGTGTAATTAGTAACCCTAATATTACCACTAGACGTACACCTACTTGGATTGAAGGTTTATCTGAATACCAGATTTCATGTATTTTTTAAAATATCAATTCAATCCATTATTGAAAATAGTAACCAGTTATATTTTTTATTCACCCTATGGTCTATTCATGCATCATCTCTATATACGTAAACCCAGGGTGCACCTATTTTTATCCCCAAACTCTAAATGACAGGGTTTGAAAACATGCTCCCAGAAATGGTGGAAGAAATACACATGTCACCTCCTCCATGTATTCCTTTCATCACATCATCTTCTGGACACCAAATGCAAAACTCACACTCACCTTATGATTCTTCCAAAGCCTGATTTTAATGAGAGCATGGATTACTAAAATCATCTAAGTCCGCTTTGCCTATTGTTTTCAATATTCAATCCTATGGTGAGCGTACACTTGTTTCTTCCTAGGTTAGTGTATTCAACCACCCCCCTGTTGAAAATATCCCTGATCTTATCACTCATTTTGTACTTTGCCCGATCTCCTAACATCCCAATTGATATCTATTTCCCCAAGTGCTTTGTTGTGACTGACTCTTCATGTGTGCTGACATTCCCATTTACACTCTAATAGAAATTCATTCAATTGCTAAAAGGGCCTTTTGCCCAAATCCTAAACTCACTCTTCTTCCTTACCCTACACTGGAATCCTGTCTACTATCTCAATATCACTGGAAGTTCTCTTTCACATTCAGTGGTCCCAGGTACAAGATCTTATGCCATTGTATATGGATTTAGGGGATTCACCTCTGCAGAACATCATTCAAAACTATGTATCCAAATCAAGGGCCCAACACCCTTGTGTGCTTCAGCTCTTACCTAGTTTTCACCTTCCATTCTTATAAATATCCCAGTTGCCCAATCCCTGTATTCATCCAGCAGAATGACTCCTAAGCCAAATCGAACCTGATATGACCCTGAAGCAGACTCTGTTCCCTCAATCTATTTTCACATAACAGCAGGTCCTGAGTTGATCTTGCCATACAGGTATGTAGGGAATCCTCCAGCTGCTGAGAAGCTCAAAGGTAGATGCAGAAATGATCCCTGGAGCCAATGTAGGCAGCTAGGTAGGACCTGTGAGGTCTAAAGTCATCTTCCATGGCCAACAACCCAGTGAGGATGAAGGGATGTGGCTGAATCAGCCTCTCTCTTCTCAATGCAGGGAAGATGGACACAATCAGGCCTGGGTGGGTTGCTGATCCCGGGCTCCTAGGGTATATAGACCTTTATGACTTGTGAAAATGTCACAGGAAGGTGGGGCAGCCTCCCTCTCATGGGACCCTTGGAAACAACTGTTAGGCAAAGTGGTTGCCAAGGCAGTGACCTCATTCACTTCCCTGAAGGAAGTGACCTCACATCACTTCCTTGGTGATGGAACTCTCTGAATGTGGGATCCAGAGGCGAGGCACCCAGAGGCAATTCCAGTCCCAGTAGGCTCACTTGTTTTTTCTGTACCAAGGCCAGAGTCATTCTTTCTTGGCACCTGGTGATGTGTGGGTAGCCAAATGCCTTGAATGGTCTGAACAGGGGCCTTTCCTGAGAAAGAAGTGTTGGCTCATTGCTGGCTCCTGACACCTACACAGAGATGGCCAAGGAGACCAGAGCTGAGACAGGACCGGCCACTGCTGGGGAACAAATTTTCACCCACCAGTCAGAGGTCAGAGTGGATAGATGCAGACCAAATACAGGGGTGGTTTGTGTGTCTTAGTGGGTGTGTGTTTCAATTTGGCATTTTGTCTCATGTTCTGAGATCATGTAGGAAAAACGTGTTTGTTGTTGTTGTTGTTGTTGTTTGTTGGTTTGAAATGGACTGTTAACTAGTCAGTCTTTCTATGTCAGTGGATCCCAGTGGGTTTGTGGTTAAAGAGAGTAGAGAGAAGAATGCAGCCGTGAATGTGTCCTGTCTAGTGGAAATCTTTGCAGGACTCCTCAAGGCCAATTGATGAATGGACTGCTGCTTGTCTTGCAGATGGGAAACACCTACCAAGATCCCAAGTTCCTGTATTCTTCCAGAATTTTGGCCACTCTCTGAAGGGGTTCGTGTTTTTGTGAACAAGATGGGTACCACCTTCAAGCTCTGTGACAAGGCCATGGACTGGATTGCTGACGGGAATGCCAAGCATCTCAGAAAAGTAAAAATTAGCATGACTGGTAAGGATCTCTATGGAGAATCCCTGCTTGCATAGATAGCCACCCAAGTTGCATGATTAGGAGCTGTCCATGCCACAGTGTTCGATTAAAGAAAAGTTTTTCTCCAGGCTTCTTTCCTCCCTATTGTTCTGTTCCCCTGAATGTCAGGGAGGTGTTTGCCTTAGGGCACTCCTTTGGGAATCCTCCAGAAAACAGTTTCAAACGGAAAGGAAGAGGCCCAATCTGTGCCTTTTAGGTAAAGTGCTTTGTAAAGGCTGTGTCTGAATCAGACTCTTGGCCCTGTGTGTGGCCGTGAATTACATTCTCAGCACCCCAGGAAACTCAAGAAAAATCCCATGTGTCCATGCACATCTAAAAGGATGAAAAAGAAGTGTAATATTGGATGAAGTCTCTTGCCTTCCTCTGGTCAGGCTCCTGACACCGATGAAGTAAGAACAGGGATCCTCTGGGTCAAATGAGTTGTTGCAAGCCATCCAGTAACTAGCACACAGGTGTTTGGGTGTTTTCATGAGTCCAGTACACATAAAGAATCTACCCCTGGCAGGCAGGAGGCCTCAAATTTGAGAAGCAGAGCAGTATTAACTACAGACCCATTTAATCTATCCTGTTTCTCAGGAAGGGTGTCCAGGCCACCATGACATTTGGCACATGATGGGCATGAGACCTTACTTTGCACACCATCTTAGACTTCTCCCCCTATGGAAACCCCCAGCCAGAATGTTATGATGAGTATCTGTATGGAAGAAGAGGAGGGCCATGTGGGAGTGTTTTTGTTAGAATAGTGGTCTTTTGTGTGGTGGTTGGAAAAGATGAGTGGGTCCACCTCAGCTTGAACTCTGGTGTGATGCCATTAGAGACTCAGGAGATTCCTCAACCCTTAATGGCTCCTGAATGAATCAAAACCCACAGTGCCAACTTCTTCATTCTTGAAATATGGCTAGGCCAATAACATGAAGGTTTTGAGAATCCCATGAACAGAAATCCCTGGAGAACCTTTAGATCTCCTGTTGCTCATCATGACTGAACCCGCCATTGCTGTTTTTGACTGAGTGGAATTCATGACCATGGTGAAGAACAGAGATGTCAGTGAGTAGGAGCCAGCAGGGAACTGGGTCTGGAGCAATGGAGTGCAGGTGTGTGACCAACATCTGTGGTGAGCCCCTGTGGTTCTGTCACTGGTATCCAAATGACATGTGACTGACAAGGTGCAGCCAGCAGACAATAAAATGTAAAGGCATGTTGTTGTGGGGAGAGGATCTGGTGCGATGCTCAGAATCAAGTTGCTACGCTCAAGTGGGAAAGATATATGGGGTAGCAGCCCAGTTTGTGTTTTTTCCGTCAGACCCTGACTCACCCCACGTGACAGAGCTCCCTCCAGCACCGTGTCCCGGTTGACCTTTATGTATTTCAAAAACAAACACCAAATCTCCAGGGAAGCTGCAAGAAATGCCATTAAAACTGGACTGTGAGCCAAAGGCTTCACAATCCCCCCAGGGAGACACTCATACCAAACGGCCACAGTTACCTACAAAGAGAGGATTCAGCTCTGCTGCCTCCCGTTCGTATTGGGAAATAGGAAACCATGTCCTCCTGTTCACATAGACTGAGACCAAGCTTTCTTGGTCTCACTGCAAATGAAGCTAAAGCACAAAGCTATATTTCTAGTGCACAAATGTCAGAGGCAGATAGTCAAGAAGTCATTAGGCCAGCAAAGTTCCATGTTTGTGGAATGTTTACCCTGTCCCCTACCATTGGGATCTCTTGTGCCACACCCAAGTTTGTGAGCTCCTCAGAATTTCCAATTCCAGATATGTATTCACAGATTTTGTTCCTCTTCTCCTCTCATTGTGTCTTATTTGGGGTGATAGTAATGTCAAGGCATTGTGGTGGATGACAGTGGAAGATTGTTATGTGGCACGTGTTCGCATATATCTTAGACTCGTTTTACATTTTGCCCTTTGGAATATTCAATCTCTGTGTCAATACTTATACTACCTTGATTCTTTAATGTCCATCTGGGTGGATTTATAATCAACTTTTCACAAGATATTTCTCAGAAATATACATTTTCTTGACATACATATTCATTTCTGAATTCTCAAAATGAACTTCAGTGAATCTTGAGCACTAACCCTAATATTTCTTCAGTAAGTGACCCAGTTTAACATCAATGAAAGTCTATTCATACTGGACGTGATGTGTATTTTGAAGTAAATTTTTATTCAAAATTGTTAAATTCCTATTTCTTCGTATCATAGGATGTATCATTTCATCCAATATTCACAAATTGACATGCATATGATTCACTTACATTCACTCCCTGTATCAGAACCCATGTATTTCTCCATGTTGCTTTACTTGCTTTTTCATGAGATTTCTTTTATAAAACATTACTTTTGAATTCCATCATCATTTTCGAAGCAAAACTCACAGTTTGGTGTAATTAGTAACCCTAATATTACCACTAGACGTACACCTACTTGGATTGAAGGTTTATCTGAATACCAGATTTCATGTATTTTTTAAAATATCAATTCAATCCATTATTGAAAATAGTAACCACTTATATTTTTTATTCACCCTATGGTCTATTCATGCATCATCTCTATATACGTAAACCCAGGGTGCACCTATTTTTATCCCCAAACTCTAAATGACAGGGTTTGAAAACATGCTCCCAGAAATGGTGGAAGAAATACACATGTCACCTCCTCCATGTATTCCTTTCATCACATCATCTTCTGGACACCAAATGCAAAACTCACACTCACCTTATGATTCTTCCAAAGCCTGATTTTAATGAGAGCATGGATTACTAAAATCATCTAAGTCCGCTTTGCCTATTGTTTTCAATATTCAATCCTATGGTGAGCGTACACTTGTTTCTTCCTAGGATAGTGTATTCAACCACCCCCCTGTTGAAAATATCCCTGATCTTATCACTCATTTTGTACTTTGCCCGATCTCCTAACATCCCAATTGATATCTATTTCCCCAAGTGCCTTGTTGTGACTGACTCTTCATGTGTGCTGACATTCCCATTTACACTCTAATAGAAATTCATTCAATTGCAAAAAGGGCCTTTTGCCCAAATCCTAAACTCACTCTTCTTCCTTACCCTACACTGGAATCCTGTCTACTATCTCAATATCACTGGAAGTTCTCTTTCACATTCAGTGGTCCCAGGTCCAAGATCTTATGCCATTGTATATGGATTTAGAGGATTCACCTCTGCAGAACATCATTCAAAACTATGTATCCAAATCAAGGGCCCAACACCCTTGTGTGCTTCAGCTCTTACCTAGTTTTCACCTTCCATTCTTATAAATATCCCCGTTGCCCAATCCCGTATTCATCCAGCAGAATGACTCCTAAGCCAAATCGAACCTGATATGACCCTGAAGCAGACTCTGTTCCCTCAATCTATTTTCACATAACAGCAGGTCCTGAGTTGATCTTGCCATACAGGTATGTAGGGAATCCTCCAGCTGCTGAGAAGCTCAAAGGTAGATGCAGAAATGATCCCTGGAGCCAATGTAGGCAGCTAGGTAGGACCTGTGAGGTCTAAAGTCATCTTCCATGGCCAACAACCCAGTGAGGATGAAGGGATGTGGCTGAATCAGCCTCTCTCTTCTCAATGCAGGGAAGATGGACACAATCAGGCCTGGGTGGGTTGCTGATCCCGGGCTCCTAGGGTATATAGACCTTTATGACTTGTGAAAATGTCACAGGAAGGTGGGGCAGCCTCCCTCTCATGGGACCCTTGGAAACAACTGTTAGGACAAAGTGGTTGCCAAGGCAGTGACCTCATTCACTTCCCTGAAGGAAGTGACCTCACCTCACTTCCTTGGTGATGGAACTCTCTGAACGTGGGATCCAGGAGGCGAGGCACCCAGAGGCAATTCCAGTCCCAGTGGGCTCCCTGGTTTTTTTCTGTACCATGGCCAGAGTCATTCTTTCTTGGCACCTGGTGATGTGTGGGTAGCCAAATGCCTTGAATGGTCTGAACAGGGGCCTTTCCTGAGAAAGAAGTGTTGGCTCATTGCTGGCTCCTGACAACTACACAGAGATGGCCAAGGAGACCAGAGCTGAGACAGGACCGGCCACTGCTGGGGAACAAATTTTCACCCACCAGTCAGAGGTCAGAGTGGATAGATGCAGACCGAATACAGGGGTGGTTTGTGTGTCTTAGTGGGTGTGTGTTTCAATTTGGCATTTTGTCTCATGTTCTGAGATCATGTAGGAAAAACGTGTTTGTTGTTGTTGTTTGTTGGTTTGAAATGGACTGTTAACTAGTGAGTCTTTCTATGTCAGTGGATCCCACTGGGTTTGTGGTTAAAGAGAGTAGAGAGAAGAAAGCAGCCGTGAATGTGTCCTGTCTAGTGGAAATCTTTGCAGGACTCCTCAAGGCCAATTGATGAATGGACTGCTGCTTGTCTTGCAGATGGGAAACACCTACCAAGATCCCAAGTTCCTGTATTCTTCCAGAATTTTGGCCACTCTCTGAAGGGGTTCGTGTTTTTGTGAACAAGATGGGTACCACCTTCAAGCTCTGTGACAAGGCCATGGACTGGATTGCTGACGGGAATGCCAAGCATCTCAGAAAAGTAAAAGTTACCATGACTGGTAAGGATCTCTCTGGAGAATCCCTGCTTGCATAGATAGCCACCCAAGTTGCATTATTAGGAGCTGTCAGTGCCACAGTGTTCAATTAAAGAAAAGTTTTTCTCCAGGCTTCTTTCCTCCCTATTGTTCTGTTCCCCTGAATGTCAGGGAGGTGTTTGCCTTAGGGCACTCCTTTGGGAATCCTCCAGAAAACAGTTTCAAACGGAAAGGAAGAGGCCCAATCTGTGCCTTTTAGGTAAAGTGCTTTGTAAAGGCTGTGTCTGAATCAGACTCTTGGCCCTGTGTGTGGCCGTGAATTACATTCTCAGCACCCCAGAAAACTCAAGAAAAATCCCATGTGTCCATGCACATCTAACAGGATGAAAAAGAAGTGTAATATTGGATGAAGTCTCTTGCCTTCCTCTGGTCAGGCTCCTGACACCGATGAAGTAAGAACAGGGATCCTCTGGGTCAAATGAGTTGTTGCAAGCCATCCAGTAACTAGCACACAGGTGTTTGGGTGTTTTCATGAGTCCAGTACACATAAAGAATCTACCCCTGGCAGGCAGGAGGCCTCGAATTTGAGAAGCAGAGCAGTATTAACTACAGGCCCATTTTATCTATCCTGTTTCTCAGGAAGGGTGTCCAGGCCACCATGACATTTGGCACATGATGGGCATGAGACCTTACTTCGCACACCATCTTAGACTTCTCCCCCTATGGAAACCCCCAGCCAGAATGTTATGATGAGTATCTGTATGGAAGAAGAGGAGGGCCATGTGGGAGTGTTTTTGTTAGAATAGTGGTCTTTTGTGTGGTGGTTGGAAAAGATGAGTGGGTCCACCTCAGCTTGAACTCTGGTGTGATGCCATTAGAGACTCAGGAGATTCCTCAACCCTTAATGGCTCCTGAATGAATCAAAACCCACAGTGCCAACTTCTTCATTCTTGAAATATGGCTAGGCCAATAACATGAAGGTTTTGAGAATCCCATGACCAGAAATCCCTGGAGAACCTTTAGATCTCCTGTTGCTCATCATGACTGAACCCGCCATTGCTGTTTTTCACTGAGTGGAATTCATGACCATGGTGAAGAACAGAGATGTCAGTGAGTAGGAGCCAGCAGGGAACTGGGTCTGGAGCAATGGAGTGCAGGTGTGTGACCAACATCTGTGGTGAGCCCCTGTGGTTCTGTCGTTGGTATCCAAATGACATGTGACTGACAAGGTGCAGCCAGCAGACCCTAAAATGGAAAGGCATGTTGTTGTGGGGAGAGGATCTGGTGCGATGCTCAGAATCAAGTTGCTACGCTCAAGTGGGAAAGATATATGGGGTAGCAGCCCAGTTTGTGTTTTTTCCGTCAGACCCTGACTCACCCCACGTGACAGAGCTCCCTCCAGCACCGTGTCCCGGTGACCTTTATGTATTTCAAAAACAAACACCAAATCTCCAGGGAAGCTGCAAGAAATGCCATTAAAACTGGACTGTGAGCCAAAGGCTTCACAATCCCCCCAGGGAGACACTCATACCAAAACGGCCACAGTTACCTACAAAGAGAGGATTCAGCTCTGCTGCCTCCCGTTCGTATTGGGAAATAGGAAACCATGTCCTCCTGTTCACATAGACTGAGACCAAGCTTTCTTGGTCTCACTGCAAATGAAGCTAAAGCACAAAGCTATATTTCTAGTGCACAAATGTCAGAGGCAGATAGTCAAGAAGTCATTAGGCCAGCAAAGTTCCATGTTTGTGGAATGTTTACCCTGTCCCCTACCATTGGGATCTCTTGTGCCACACCCAAGTTTGTGAGCTCCTCAGAATTTCCAATTCCAGATATGTATTCACAGATTTTGTTCCTCTTCTCCTCTCATTGTGTCTTATTTGGGGTGATAGTAATGTCAAGGCATTGTGGTGGATGACAGTGGAAGATTGTTATGTGGCACGTGTTCCCATATATCTTAGACTCGTTTTACATTTTGCCCTTTGGAATATTCAATCTCTGTGTCAATAATTATACTACCTTGATTCTTTAATGTCCATCTGGGTGGATTTATAATCAACTTTTCACAAGATATTTCTCAGAAATATACATTTTCTTGACATACATATTCATTTCTGAATTCTCAAAATGAACTTCAGTGAATCTTGAGCACTAACCCTAATATTTCTTCAGTAAGTGACCCAGTTTAACATCAATGAAAGTCTATTCATACGGGACGTGATGTGTATTTAGAAGTAAATTTTCATTCAAAATTGTTAAATTCCTATTTCTTTGTATCATAGGATGTATCATTTCATCCAATATTCACAAATTGACATGCATATGATTCACTTACATTCACTCCCTGTATCAGAACCCATGTATTTCTCCATGTTGCTTTACTTGCTTTTTCATGAGATTTCTTTTATAAAACATTACTTTTGAATTCCATCATCATTTTCGAAGCAAAACTCACAGTTTGGTGTAATTAGTAACCCTAATATTACCACTAGACGTACACCTACTTGGATTGAATGTTTATCTGAATACCAGATTTCATGTATTTTTTAAAATATCAATTCAATCCATTATTGAAAATAGTAACCAGTTATATTTTTTATTCACCCTATGGTCTATTCATGCATCATCTCTATATACGTAAACCCAGGGTGCACCTATTTTTATCCCCAAACTCTAAATGACAGGGTTTGAAAACATGCTCCCAAAAATGGTGGAAGAAATACACATGTCACCTCCTCCATGTATTCCTTTCATCACATCATCTTCTGGACACCAAATGCAAAACTCACACTCACCTTATGATTCTTCCAAAGCCTGATTTTAATGAGAGCATGGATTACTAAAATCATCTAAGTCCGCTTTGCCTATTGTTTTCAATATTCAATCCTATGGTGAGCATACACTTGTTTCTTCCTAGGATAGTGTATTCAACCACCCCCCTGTTGAAAATATCCCTGATCTTATCACTCATTTTGTACTTTGCCCGATCTCCTAACATCCCAATTGATATCTATTTCCCCAAGTGCCTTGTTGTGACTGACTCTTCATGTGTGCTGACATTCCCATTTACACTCTAATAGAAATTCATTCAATTGCAAAAAGGGCCTTTTGCCCAAATCCTAAACTCACTCTTCTTCCTTACCCTACACTGGAATCCTGTCTACTATCTCAATATCACTGGAAGTTCTCTTTCACATTCAGTGGTCCCAGGTACAAGATCTTATGCCATTGTATATGGATTTAGGGGATTCACCTCTGCAGAACATCATTCAAAACTATGTATCCAAATCAAGGGCCCAACACCCTTGTGTGCTTCAGCTCTTACCTAGTTTTCACCTTCCATTCTTATAAATATCCCCGTTGCCCAATCCCGTATTCATCCAGCAGAATGACTCCTAAGCCAAATCGAACCTGATATGACCCTGAAGCAGACTCTGTTCCCTCAATCTATTTTCACATAACAGCAAGTCCTGAGTTGATCTTGCCATACAGGTATGTAGGGAATCCTCCAGCTGCTGAGAAGCTCAAAGGTAGATGCAGAAATGATCCCTGGAGCCAATGTAGGCAGCTAGGTAGGACCTGTGAGGTCTAAAGTCATCTTCCATGGCCAACAACCCAGTGAGGATGAAGGGATGTGGCTGAATCAGCCTCTCTCTTCTCAATGCAGGGAAGATGGACACAATCAGGCCTGGGTGGGTTGCTGATCCCGGGCTCCTAGGGTATATAGACCTTTATGACTTGTGAAAATGTCACAGGAAGGTGGGGCACCCTCCCTCTCATGGGACCCTTGGAAACAACTGTTAGGACAAAGTGGTTGCCAAGGCAGTGACCTCATTCACTTCCCTGAAGGAAGTGACCTCACCTCACTTCCTTGGTGATGGAACTCTCTGAACGTGGGATCCAGGAGGCGAGGCACCCAGAGGCAATTCCAGTCCCAGTGGGCTCCCTGGTTTTTTTCTGTACCATGGCCAGAGTCATTCTTTCTTGGCACCTGGTGATGTGTGGGTAGCCAAATGCCTTGAATGGTCTGAACAGGGGCCTTTCTTGAGAAAGAAGTGTTGGCTCATTGCTGGCTCCTGACTACTACACAGAGATGGCCAAGGAGACCAGAGCTGAGACAGGAGCGGCCACTGCTGGGGAACAAATTTTCAAACACCAGTCAGAGGTCAGAGTGGATAGATGCAGACCGAATACAGGGGTGGTTTGTGTGTCTTAGTGGGTGTGTGTTTCAATTTGGCATTTTGTCTCATGTTCTGAGATCATGTAGGAAAAACGTGTTTGTTGTTGTTGTTTGTTGGTTTGAAATGGACTGTTAACTAGTGAGTCTTTCTATGTCAGTGGATCCCACTGGGTTTGTGGTTAAAGAGAGTAGAGAGAAGAAAGCAGCCGTGAATGTGTCCTGTCTAGTGGAAATCTTTGCAGGACTCCTCAAGGCCAATTGATGAATGGACTGCTGCTTGTCTTGCAGATGGGAAACACCTACCAAGATCCCAAGTTCCTGTATTCTTCCAGAATTTTGGCCACTCTCTGAAGGGGTTCGTGTTTTTGTGAACAAGATGGGTACCACCTTCAAGCTCTGTGACAAGGCCAAGGACTGGATTGCTGACGGGAATGCCAAGCATCTCAGAAAAGTAAAAGTTAGCATGACTGGTAAGGATCTCTCTGGAGAATCCCTGCTTGCATAGATAGCCACCCAAGTTGCATGATTAGGAGCTGTCAGTGCCACAGTGTTCAATTAAAGAAAAGTTTTTCTCCAGGCTTCTTTCCTCCCTATTGTTCTGTTCCCCTGAATGTCAGGGAGGTGTTTGCCTTAGGGCACTCCTTTGGGAATCCTCCAGAAAACAGTTTCAAACGGAAAGGAAGAGGCCCAATCTGTGCCTTTTAGGTAAAGTGCTTTGTAAAGGCTGTGTCTGAATCAGACTCTTGGCCCTGTGTGTGGCCGTGAATTACATTCTCAGCACCCCAGGAAACTCAAGAAAAATCCCATGTGTCCATGCACATCTAAAAGGATGAAAAAGAAGTGTAATATTGGATGAAGTCTCTTGCCTTCCTCTGGTCAGGCTCCTGACACCGATGAAGTAAGAACAGGGATCCTCTGGGTCAAATGAGTTGTTGCAAGCCATCCAGTAACTAGCACACAGGTGTTTGGGTGTTTTCATGAGTCCAGTACACATAAAGAATCTAGCCCTGGCAGGCAGGAGGCCTCGAATTTGAGAAGCAGAGCAGTATTAACTACAGGCCCATTTTATCTATCCTGTTTCTCAGGAAGGGTGTCCAGGCCACCATGACATTTGGCACATGATGGGCATGAGACCTTACTTTGCACACCATCTTAGACTTCTCCCCCTATGGAAACCCCCAGCCAGAATGTTATGATGAGTATCTGTATGGAAGAAGAGGAGGGCCATGTGGGAGTGTTTTTGTTAGAATAGTGGTCTTTTGTGTGGTGGTTGGAAAAGATGAGTGGGTCCACCTCAGCTTGAACTCTGGTGTGATGCCATTAGAGACTCAGGAGATTCCTCAACCCTTAATGGCTCCTGAATGAATCAAAACCCACAGTGCCAACTTCTTCATTCTTGAAATATGGCTAGGCCAATAACATGAAGGTTTTGAGAATCCCATGACCAGAAATCCCTGGAGAACCTTTAGATCTCCTGTTGCTCATCATGACTGAACCCGCCATTGCTGTTTTTCACTGAGTGGAATTCATGACCATGGTGAAGAACAGAGATGTCAGTGAGTAGGAGCCAGCAGGGAACTGGGTCTGGAGCAATGGAGTGCAGGTGTGTGACCAACATCTGTGGTGAGCCCCTGTGGGTCTGTCATTGGTATCCAAATGACATGTGACTGACAAGGTGCAGCCAGCAGACCCTAAAATGGAAAGGCATGTTGTTGTGGGGAGAGGATCTGGTGCGATGCTCAGAATCAAGTTGCTACGCTCAAGTGGGAAAGATATATGGGGTAGCAGCCCAGTTTGTGTTTTTTCCGTCAGACCCTGACTCACCCCACGTGACAGAACTCCCTCCAGCACCGTGTCCCGGTTGACCTTTATGTATTTCAAAAACAAACACCAAATTTCCAGGGAAGCTGCAAGAAATGCCATTAAAACTGGACTGTGAGCCAAAGGCTTCACAATCCCCCCAGGGAGACACTCATACCCCAACGGCCACAGTTACCTACAAAGAGAGGATTCAGCTCTGCTGCCTCCCATTCGTATTGGGAAATAGGAATCCATGTCCTCCTGTTCACATAGACTGAGACCAAGCTTTTCTGGTCTCACTGCAAAGGAAGCTAAAGCACAAAGCTATATTTCTAGTGCACAAATGTCAGAGGCAGATATTCAAGAAGTCATTAGGCCAGCAAAGTTCCATGTTTGGGGAATGTTTACCCTGGCCCCTACCATTGGGATCTCTTGTGCCACACCCAAGTTTGTGAGCTCCTCAGAATTTCCAATTCCAGATATGTATTCACAGATTTTGTTCCTCTTCTCCTCTCATTGTCTCTTATTTGGGGTGATAGTAATGTCAAGGCATTGTGGTGGATGACAGTGGAAGATTGTTATGTGGCACGTGTTCCCATATATCTTAGACTCGTTTTTCATTTTGCCCTTTGAAATATTCAATCTCTGTGTCAATACTTATACTACCTTGATTCTTTAATGTCCATCTGGGTGGATTTATAATCAACTTTTCACAAGATATTTCTCAGAAATATACATTTTCTTGACATACATATTAATTTCTGAATTCTCAAAATGAACTTCAGTGAATCTTGAGTACTAACCCTAATATTTCTTCAGTAAGTGACCCAGTTTAACATCAATGAAAGTCTATTCATACGGGACGTGATGTGTGTTTTGAAGTAAATTTTCATTCAAAATTGTTAAATTCCTATTTCTTCGTATCATAGGATGTATCATTTCATCCAATATTCACAAATTGACATGCATATGATTCACTTACATTCACTCCCTGTATCAGAACCCATGTATTTCTCCATGTTGCTTTACTTGCTTTTTCATGAGATTTCTTTTATAAAACATTACTTTTGAATTCCATCATCATTTTCGAAGCAAAACTCACAGTTTGGTGTAATTAGTAACCCTAATATTACCACTAGACGTACACCTACTTGGATTGAATGTTTATCTGAATACCAGATTTCATGTATTTTTTAAAATATCAATTCAATCCATTATTGAAAATAGTAACCAGTTATATTTTTTATTCACCCTATGGTCTATTCATGCATCATCTCTATATACGTAAACCCAGGGTGCACCTATTTTTATCCCCAAACTCTAAATGACAGGGTTTGAAAACATGCTCCCAGAAATGGTGGAAGAAATACACATGTCACCTCCTCCATGTATTCCTTTCATCACATCATCTTCTGGACACCAAATGCAAAACTCACACTCACCTTATGATTCTTCCAAAGCCTGATTTTAATGAGAGCATGGATTACTAAAATCATCTAAGTCCGCTTTGCCTATTGTTTTCAATATTCAATCCTATGGTGAGCGTACACTTGTTTCTTCCTAGGATAGTGTATTCAACCACCCCCCTGTTGAAAATATCCCTGATCTTATCACTCATTTTGTACTTTGCCCGATCTCCTAACATCCCAATTGATATCTATTTCCCCAAGTGCCTTGTTGTGACTGACTCTTCATGTGTGCTGACATTCCCATTTACACTCTAATAGAAATTCATTCAATTGCTAAAAGGGCCTTTTGCCCAAATCCTAAACTCACTCTTCTTCCTTACCCTACACTGGAATCCTGTCTACTATCTCAATATCACTGGAAGTTCTCTTTCACATTCAGTGGTCCCAGGTCCAAGATCTTATGCCATTGTATATGGATTTAGAGGATTCACCTCTGCAGAACATCATTCAAAACTATGTATCCAAATCAAGGGCCCAACACCCTTGTGTGCTTCAGCTCTTACCTAGTTTTCACCTTCCATTCTTATAAATATCCCAGTTGCCCAATCCCCGTATTCATCCAGCAGAATGACTCCTAAGCCAAATCGAACCTGATATGACCCTGCAGCAGACTCTGTTCCCTCAATCTATTTTCACATAACAGCAGGTCCTGAGTTGATCTTGCCATACAGGTATGTAGGGAATCCTCCAGCTGCTGAGAAGCTCAAAGGTAGATGCAGAAATGATCCCTGGAGCCAATGTAGGCAGCTAGGTAGGACCTGTGAGGTCTAAAGTCATCTTCCATGGCCAACAACCCAGTGAGGATGAAGGGATGTGGCTGAATCAGCCTCTCTCTTCTCAATGCAGGGAAGATGGACACAATCAGGCCTGGGTGGGTTGCTGATCCCGGGCTCCTAGGGTATATAGACCTTTATGACTTGTGAAAATGTCACAGGAAGGTGGGGCAGCCTCCCTCTCATGGGACCCTTGGAAACAACTGTTAGGACAAAGTGGTTGCCAAGGCAGTGACCTCATTCACTTCCCTGAAGGAAGTGACCTCACCTCACTTCCTTGGTGATGGAACTCTCTGAACGTGGGATCCAGGAGGCGAGGCAACCAGAGGCAATTCCAGTCCCAGTGGGCTCCCTGGTTTTTTTCTGTACCAAGGCCAGAGTCATTCTTTCTTGGCACCTGGTGATGTGTGGGTAGCCAAATGCCTTGAATGGTCTGGACAGGGGCCTTTCCTGAGAAAGAAGTGTTGGCTCCTTGCTGGCTCCTGACAACTACACAGAGAAGGCCAAGGAGACCAGAGCTGAGACAGGACCGGCCACTGCTGGGGAACAAATTTTCACCCACCAGTCGGAGGTCAGAGTGGATAGATGCAGACCAAATACAGGGGTGGTTTGTGTGTCTTAGTGGGTGTGTGTTTCAATTTGGCATTTTGTCTCATGTTCTGAGATCATGTAGGAAAAACGTGTTTGTTGTTGTTGTTGTTGTTGTTTGTTGGTTTGAAATGGACTGTTAACTAGTGAGTCTTTCTATGTCAGTGGATCCCACTGGGTTTGTGGTTAAAGAGAGTAGAGAGAAGAAAGCAGCCGTGAATGTGTCCTGTCTAGTGGAAATCTTGCAGGACTCCTCAAGGCCAATTGATGAATGGACTGCTGCTTGTCTTGCAGATGGGAAACACCTACCAAGATCCAAGTTCCTGTATTCTTCCAGAATTTTGGCCACTCTCTGAAGGGGTTCGTGTTTTTGTGAACAAGATGGGTACCACCTTCAAGCTCTGTGACAAGGCCATGGACTGGATTGCTGACGGGAATGCCAAGCATCTCAGAAAAGTAAAAGTTAGCATGACTGGTAAGGATCTCTCTGGAGAATCCCTGCTTGCATAGATAGCCACCCAAGTTGCATGATTAGGAGCTGTCAGTGCCACAGTGTTCAATTGAAGAAAAGTTTTTCTCCAGGCTTCTTTCCTCCCTATTGTTCTGTTCCCCTGAATGTCAGGGAGGTGTTTGCCTTAGGGCACTCCTTTGGGAATCCTCCAGAAAACAGTTTCAAACGGAAAGGAAGAGGCCCAATCTGTGCCTTTTAGGTAAAGTGCTTTGTAAAGGCCGTGTCTGAATCAGACTCTTGGCCTTGTGTGTGGCCGTGAATTACATTCTCAGCACCCCAGGAAACTCAAGAAAAATCCCATGTGTACATGCACATCTAAAAGGATGAAAAAGAAGTGTAATATTGGATGAAGTCTCTTGCCTTCCTCTGGTCAGGCTCCTGACACCGATGAAGTAAGAACAGGGATCCTCTGGGTCAAATGAGTTGTTGCAAGCCATTCAGTAACTAGCACACAGGTGTTTGGGTGTTTTCATGAGTCCAGTACACATAAAGAATCTACCCCTGGCAGGCAGGAGGCCTCGAATTTGAGAAGCGGAGCAGTATTAACTACAGGCCCATTTTATCTATCCTGTTTCTCAGGAAGGGTGTCCAGGCCACCATGACATTTGGCACATGATGGGCATGAGACCTTACTTTGCACACCATCTTAGACTTCTCCCCCTATGGAAACCCCCAGCCAGAATGTTATGATGAGTATCTGTATGGAAGAAGAGGAGGGCCATGTGGGAGTGTTTTTGTTAGAATAGTGGTCTTTTGTGTGGTGGTTGGAAAAGATGAGTGGGTCCACCTCAGCTTGAACTCTGGTGTGATGCCATTAGAGACTCAGGAGATTCCTCAACCCTTAATGGCTCCTGAATGAATCAAAACCCACAGTGCCAACTTCTTCATTCTTGAAATATGGCTAGGCCAATAACATGAAGGTTTTGAGAATCCCATGACCAGAAATCCCTGGAGAACCTTTAGATCTCCTGTTGCTCATCATGACTGAACCCGCCATTGCTGTTTTTGACTGAGTGGAATTCATGACCATGGTGAAGAACAGAGATGTCAGTGAGTAGGAGCCAGCAGGGAACTGGGTCTGGAGCAATGGAGTGCAGGTGTGTGACCAACATCTGTGGTGAGCCCCTGTGGTTCTGTCATTGGTATCCAAATGACATGTGACTGACAAGGTGCAGCCAGCAGACCCTAAAATGGAAAAGCATGTTGTTGTGGGGAGAGGATCTGGTGCGATGCTCAGAATCAAGTTGCTATGGTCGAGTGGGAAAGATATATGGGGTAGCAGCCCAGTTTGTGTTTTTTCCGTCAGACCCTGACTCACCCCACGTGACAGAGCTCCCTCCAGCACCGTGTCCCGGTTGACCTTTATGTATTTCAAAAACAAACACCAAATGTCCAGGGAAGCTGCAAGAAATGCCATTAAAACTGGACTGTGAGCCAAAGGCTTCACAATCCCCCCAGGGAGACACTCATACCCCAACGGCCACAGTTACCTACAAAGAGAGTATTCAGCTCTGCTGCCTCCAGTTTGTATTGGGAAATAGGAAACCATGTCCTCCTGTTCACATAGACTGAGACCAAGCTTTCCTGGTCTCACTGCAAAGGAAGCTAAAGCACAAAGCTATATTTCTAGTGCACAAATGTCAGAGGCAGATAGTCAAGAAGTCATTAGGCCAGCAAAGTTCCATGTTTGTGGAATGTTTACCCTGTCCCCTACCATTGGGATCTCTTGTGCCACACCCAAGTTTGTGAGCTCCTCAGAATTTCCAATTCCAGATATGTATTCACAGATTTTGTTCCTCTTCTCCTCTCATTGTGTCTTATTTGGGGTGATAGTAATGTCAAGGCATTGTGGTGGATGACAGTGGAAGATTGTTATGTGGCACGTGTTTGCATATATCTTAGACTCGTTTTTCATTTTGCCCTTTGAAATATTGAATCTCTGTGTCAATACTTATACTACCTTGATTCTTTAATGTCCATCTGGGTGGATTTATAATCCACTTTTCACAAGATATTTCTCAGAAATATACATTTTCTTGACATACATATTCATTTCTGAATTCTCAAAATGAACTTCAGTGAATCTTGAGTACTAACCCTAATATTTCTTCAGTAAGTGACCCAGTTTAACATCAATGAAAGTCTATTCATACGGGACGTGATGTGTATTTTGACGTAAATTTTCATTCAAAATTGTTAAATTCCTATTTCTTCGTATCATAGGATGTATCATTTCATCCAATATTCACAAATTGACATGCATATGATTCACTTACATTCACTCCCTGTATCAGAACCCATGTATTTCTCCATGTTGCTTTACTTGCTTTTTCATGAGATTTCTTTTATAAAACATTACTTTTGAATTCCATCATCATTTTCGAAGCAAAACTCACAGTTTGGTGTAATTAGTAACCCTAATATTACCACTAGACGTACACCTACTTGGATTGAATGTTTATCTGAATACCAGATTTCATGTATTTTTTAAAATATCAATTCAATCCATTATTGAAAATAGTAACCAGTTATATTTTTTATTCACCCTATGGTCTATTCATGCATCATCTCTATATACGTAAACCCAGGGTGCACCTATTTTTATCCCCAAACTCTAAATGACAGGGTTTGAAAACATGCTCCCAGAAATGGTGGAAGAAATACACATGTCACCTCCTCCATGTATTCCTTTCATCACATCATCTTCTGGACACCAAATGCAAAACTCACACTCACCTTATGATTCTTCCAAAGCCTGATTTTAATGAGAGCATGGATTACTAAAATCATCTAAGTCCGCTTTGCCTATTGTTTTCAATATTCAATCCTATGGTGAGCGTACACTTGTTTCTTCCTAGGATAGTGTATTCAACCACCCCCCTGTTGAAAATATCCCTGATCTTATCACTCATTTTGTACTTTGCCCGATCTCCTAACATCCCAATTGATATCTATTTCCCCAAGTGCCTTGTTGTGACTGACTCTTCATGTGTGCTGACATTCCCATTTACACTCTAATAGAAATTCATTCAATTGCTAAAAGGGCCTTTTGCCCAAACCCTAAACTCACTCTTCTTCCTTACCCTACACTGGAATCCTGTCTACTATCTCAATATCACTGGAAGTTCTCTTTCACATTCAGTGGTCCCAGGTACAAGATCTTATGCCATTGTATATGGATTTAGAGGATTCACCTCTGCAGAACATCATTCAAAACTATGTATCCAAATCAAGGGCCCAACACCCTTGTGTGCTTCAGCTCTTACCTAGTTTTCACCTTCCATTCTTATAAATATCCCAGTTGCCCAATCCCTGTATTCATCCAGCAGAATGACTCCTAAGCCAAATCGAACCTGATATGACCCTGCATCAGACTCTGTTCCCTCAATCTATTTTCACATAACAGCAGGTCCTGAGTTGATCTTGCCATACAGGTATGTAGGGAATCCTCCAGCTGCTGAGAAGCTCAAAGGTAGATGCAGAAATGATCCCTGGAGCCAATGTAGGCAGCTAGGTAGGACCTGTGAGGTCTAAAGTCATCTTCCATGGCCAACAACCCAGTGAGGATGAAGGGATGTGGCTGAATCAGCCTCTCTCTTCTCAATGCAGGGAAGATGGACACAATCAGGCCTGGGTGGGTTGCTGATCCCGGGCTCCTAGGGTATATAGACCTTTATGACTTGTGAAAATGTCACAGGAAGGTGGGGCAGCCTCCCTCTCATGGGACCCTTGGAAACAACTGTTAGGACAAAGTGGTTGCCAAGGCAGTGACCTCATTCACTTCCCTGAAGGAAGTGACCTCACCTCACTTCCTTGGTGATGGAACTCTCTGAACGTGGGTCCAGGAGGCGAGGCAACCAGAGGCAATTCCAGTCCCAGTGGGCTCCCTTGTTTTTTTCTGTACCAAGGCCAGAGTCATTCTTTCTTGGCACCTGGTGATGTGTGGGTAGCCAAATGCCTTGAATGGTCTGGACAGGGGCCTTTCCTGAGAAAGAAGTGTTGGCTCATTGCTGGCTCCTGACAACTACACAGAGAAGGCCAAGGAGACCAGAGCTGAGACAGGACCGGCCACTGCTGGGGAACAAATTTTCACCCACCAGTCGGAGGTCAGAGTGGATAGATGCAGACCAAATACAGGGGTGGTTTGTGTGTCTTAGTGGGTGTGTGTTTCAATTTGGCATTTTGTCTCATGTTCTGAGATCATGTAGGAAAAACGTGTTTGTTGTTGTTGTTGTTGTTGTTTGTTGGTTTGAAATGGACTGTTAACTAGTGAGTCTTTCTATGTCAGTGGATCCCACTGGGTTTGTGGTTAAAGAGAGTAGAGAGAAGAAAGCAGCCGTGAATGTGTCCTGTCTAGTGGAAATCTTTGCAGGACTCCTCAAGGCCAATTGATGAATGGACTGCTGCTTGTCTTGCAGATGGGAAACACCTACCAAGATCCAAGTTCCTGTATTCTTCCAGAATTTTGGCCACTCTCTGAAGGGGTTCGTGTTTTTGTGAACAAGATGGGTACCACCTTCAAGCTCTGTGACAAGGCCATGGACTGGATTGCTGACGGGAATGCCAAGCATCTCAGAAAAGTAAAAGTTAGCATGACTGGTAAGGATCTCTCTGGAGAATCCCTGCTTGCATAGATAGCCACCCAAGTTGCATGATTAGGAGCTGTCAGTGCCACAGTGTTCAATTGAAGAAAAGTTTTTCTCCAGGCTTCTTTCCTCCCTATTGTTCTGTTCCCCTGAATGTCAGGGAGGTGTTTGCCTTAGGGCACTCCTTTGGGAATCCTCCAGAAAACAGTTTCAAACGGAAAGGAAGAGGCCCAATCTGTGCCTTTTAGGTAAAGTGCTTTGTAAAGGCCGTGTCTGAATCAGACTCTTGGCCCTGTGTGTGGCCGTGAATTACATTCTCAGCACCCTAGGAAACTCAAGAAAAATCCCATGTGTCCATGCACATCTAAAAGGATGAAAAAGAAGTGTAATATTGGATGAAGTCTCTTGCCTTCCTCTGGTCAGGCTCCTGACACCGATGAAGTAAGAACAGGGATAATCTGGGTCAAATGAGTTGTTGCAAGCCATTCAGTAACTAGCACACAGGTGTTTGGGTGTTTTCATGAGTCCAGTACACATAAAGAATCTACCCCTGGCAGGCAGGAGGCCTCGAATTTGAGAAGCAGAGCAGTATTAACTACAGGCCCATTTTATCTATCCTGTTTCTCAGGAAGGGTGTCCAGGCCACCATGACATTTGGCACATGATGGGCATGAGACCTTACTTTGCACACCATCTTAGACTTCTCCCCCTATGGAAACCCCCAGCCAGAATGTTATGATGAGTATCTGTATGGAAGAAGAGGAGGGCCATGTGGGAGTGTTTTTGTTAGAATAGTGGTCTTTTGTGTGGTGGTTGGAAAAGATGAGTGGGTCCACCTCAGCTTGAACTCTGGTGTGATGCCATTAGAGACTCAGGAGATTCCTCAACCCTTAATGGCTCCTGAATGAATCAAAACCCACAGTGCCAACTTCTTCATTCTTGAAATATGGCTAGGCCAATAACATGAAGGTTTTGAGAATCCCATGACCAGAAATCCCTGGAGAACCTTTAGATCTCCTGTTGCTCATCATGACTGAACCCGCCATTGCTGTTTTTGACTGAGTGGAATTCATGACCATGGTGAAGAACAGAGATGTCAGTGAGTAGGAGCCAGCAGGGAACTGGGTCTGGAGCAATGGAGTGCAGGTGTGTGACCAACATCTGTGGTGAGCCCCTGTGGTTCTGTCATTGGTATCCAAATGACATGTGACTGACAAGGTGCAGCCAGCAGACCCTAAAATGGAAAGGCATGTTGTTGTGGGGAGAGGATCTGGTGCGATGCTCAGAATCAAGTTGCTACGGTCGAGTGGGAAAGATATATGGGGTAGCAGCCCAGTTTGTGTTTTTTCCGTCAGACCCTGACTCACCCCACGTGACAGAGCTCCCTCCAGCACCGTGTCCCGGTTGACCTTTATGTATTTCAAAAACAAACACCAAATCTCCAGGGAAGCTGCAAGAAATGCCATTAAAACTGGACTGTGAGCCAAAGGCTTCACAATCCCCCCAGGGAGACACTCATACCCCAACGGCCACAGTTACCTACAAAGAGAGGCTTCAGCTCTGCTGCCTCCCGTTCGTATTGGGAAATAGGAAACCATGTCCTCCTGTTCACATAGACTGAGACCAAGCTTTCCTGGTCTCACTGCAAAGGAAGCTAAAGCACAAAGCTATATTTCTAGTGCACAAATGTCAGAGGCAGATAGTCAAGAAGTCATTAGGCCAGCAAAGTTCCATGTTTGTGGAATGTTTACCCTGTCCCCTACCATTGGGATCTCTTGTGCCACACCCAAGTTTGTGAGCTCCTCAGAATTTCCAATTCCAGATATGTATTCACAGATTTTGTTCCTCTTCTCCTCTCATTGTGTCTTATTTGGGGTGATAGTAATGTCAAGGCATTGTGGTGGATGACAGTGGAAGATTGTTATGTGGCACGTGTTCGCATATATCTTAGACTCGTATTTCATATTGCCCTTTGGAATATTGAATCTCTGTGTCAATACTTATACTACCTTGAT
Source organism: Urocitellus parryii (assembly GCF_045843805.1). Lineage (NCBI taxonomy): Eukaryota > Metazoa > Chordata > Mammalia > Rodentia > Sciuridae > Urocitellus > Urocitellus parryii. Next base: position 18,006,562 of record NC_135548.1, read on the forward strand.
TCTTTAATGTCCATCTGGGTGGATTTATAATCCACTTTTCACAAGATATTTCTCAGAAATATACATTTTCTTGACATACATATTCATTTCTGAATTCTCAAAATGAACTTCAGTGAATATTGAGTACTAACCCTAATATTTCTTCAGTAAGTGACCCAGTTTATCATCAATGAAAGTCTATTCATACGGGATGTGATGTGTATTTTGAAGTAAATTTTCATTCAAAATTGTTAAATTCCTATTTCTTCGTATCATAGGATGTATCATTTCATCCAATATTCACAAATTGACATGCATATGATTCACTTACATTCACTCCCTGTATCAGAACCCATGTATTTCTCCATGTTGCTTTACTTGCTTTTTCATGAGATTTCTTTTATAAAACATTACTTTTGAATTCCATCATCATTTTCGAAGCAAAACTCACAGTTTGGTGTAATTAGTAACCCTAATATTACCACTAGACGTACACCTACTTGGATTGAATGTTTATCTGAATACCAGATTTCATGTATTTTTTAAAATATCAATTCAATCCATTATTGAAAATAGTAACCAGTTATATTATTTATTCACCCTATGGTCTATTCATGCATCATCTCTATATACGTAAACCCAGGGTGCACCTATTTTTATCCCCAAACTCTAAATGACAGGGTTTGAAAACATGCTCCCAGAAATGGTGGAAGAAATACACATGTCACCTCCTCCATGTATTCCTTTCATCACATCATCTTCTGGACACCAAATGCAAAACTCACACTCACCTTATGATTCTTCCAAAGCCTGATTTTAATGAGAGCATGGATTACTAAAATCATCTAAGTCCGCTTTGCCTATTGTTTTCAATATTCAATCCTATGGTGAGCGTACACTTGTTTCTTCCTAGGATAGTGTATTCAACCACCCCCCTGTTGAAAATATCCCTGATCTTATCACTCATTTTGTACTTTGCCCGATCTCCTAACATCCCAATTGATATCTATTTCCCCAAGTGCCTTGTTGTGACTGACTCTTCATGTGTGCTGACATTCCCATTTACACTCTAATAGAAATTCATTCAATTGCTAAAAGGGCCTTTTGCCCAAACCCTAAACTCACTCTTCTTCCTTACCCTACACTGGAATCCTGTCTACTATCTCAATATCACTGGAAGTTCTCTTTCACATTCAGTGGTCCCAGGTACAAGATCTTATGCCATTGTATATGGATTTAGAGGATTCACCTCTGCAGAACATCATTCAAAACTATGTATCCAAATCAAGGGCCCAACACCCTTGTGTGCTTCAGCTCTTACCTAGTTTTCACCTTCCATTCTTATAAATATCCCAGTTGCCCAATCCCTGTATTCATCCAGCAGAATGACTCCTAAGCCAAATCGAACCTGATATGACCCTGCATCAGACTCTGTTCCCTCAATCTATTTTCACATAACAGCAGGTCCTGAGTTGATCTTGCCATACAGGTATGTAGGGAATCCTCCAGCTGCTGAGAAGCTCAAAGGTAGATGCAGAAATGATCCCTGGAGCCAATGTAGGCAGCTAGGTAGGACCTGTGAGGTCTAAAGTCATCTTCCATGGCCAACAACCCAGTGAGGATGAAGGGATGTGGCTGAATCAGCCTCTCTCTTCTCAATGCAGGGAAGATGGACACAATCAGGCCTGGGTGGGTTGCTGATCCCGGGCTCCTAGGGTATATAGACCTTTATGACTTGTGAAAATGTCACAGGAAGGTGGGGCAGCCTCCCTCTCATGGGACCCTTGGAAACAACTGTTAGGACAAAGTGGTTGCCAAGGCAGTGACCTCATTCACTTCCCTGAAGGAAGTGACCTCACCTCACTTCCTTGGTGATGGAACTCTCTGAACGTGGGTCCAGGAGGCGAGGCAACCAGAGGCAATTCCAGTCCCAGTGGGCTCCCTTGTTTTTTTCTGTACCAAGGCCAGAGTCATTCTTTCTTGGCACCTGGTGATGTGTGGGTAGCCAAATGCCTTGAATGGTCTGGACAGGGGCCTTTCCTGAGAAAGAAGTGTTGGCTCATTGCTGGCTCCTGACAACTACACAGAGAAGGCCAAGGAGACCAGAGCTGAGACAGGACCGGCCACTGCTGGGGAACAAATTTTCACCCACCAGTCGGAGGTCAGAGTGGATAGATGCAGACCAAATACAGGGGTGGTTTGTGTGTCTTAGTGGGTGTGTGTTTCAATTTGGCATTTTGTCTCATGTTCTGAGATCATGTAGGAAAAACGTGTTTGTTGTTGTTGTTGTTGTTGTTTGTTGGTTTGAAATGGACTGTTAACTAGTGAGTCTTTCTATGTCAGTGGATCCCACTGGGTTTGTGGTTAAAGAGAGTAGAGAGAAGAAAGCAGCCGTGAATGTGTCCTGTCTAGTGGAAATCTTTGCAGGACTCCTCAAGGCCAATTGATGAATGGACTGCTGCTTGTCTTGCAGATGGGAAACACCTACCAAGATCCAAGTTCCTGTATTCTTCCAGAATTTTGGCCACTCTCTGAAGGGGTTCGTGTTTTTTGTGAACAAGATGGGTACCACCTTCAAGCTCTGTGACAAGGCCATGGACTGGATTGCTGACGGGAATGCCAAGCATCTCAGAAAAGTAAAAGTTAGCATGACTGGTAAGGATCTCTCTGGAGAATCCCTGCTTGCATAGATAGCCACCCAAGTTGCATGATTAGGAGCTGTCAGTGCCACAGTGTTCAATTGAAGAAAAGTTTTTCTCCAGGCTTCTTTCCTCCCTATTGTTCTGTTCCCCTGAATGTCAGGGAGGTGTTTGCCTTAGGGCACTCCTTTGGGAATCCTCCAGAAAACAGTTTCAAACGGAAAGGAAGAGGCCCAATCTGTGCCTTTTAGGTAAAGTGCTTTGTAAAGGCCGTGTCTGAATCAGACTCTTGGCCCTGTGTGTGGCCGTGAATTACATTCTCAGCACCCCAGGAAACTCAAGAAAAATCCCATGTGTCCATGCACATCTAAAAGGATGAAAAAGAAGTGTAATATTGGATGAAGTCTCTTGCCTTCCTCTGGTCAGGCTCCTGACACCGATGAAGTAAGAACAGGGATCCTCTGGGTCAAATGAGTTGTTGCAAGCCATCCAGTAACTAGCACACAGGTGTTTGGGTGTTCTCATGAGTCCAGTACACATAAAGAATCTACCCCTGGCAGGCAGGAGGCCTCGAATTTGAGAAGCAGAGCAGTATTAACTACAGGCCCATTTTATCTATCCTGTTTCTCAGGAAGGTTGTCCAGGCCACCATGACATTTGGCACATGATGGGCATGAGACCTTACTTTGCACACCATCTTAGACTTCTCCCCCTATGGAAACCCCCAGCCAGAATGTTATGATGAGTATCTGTATGGAAGAAGAGGAGGGCCATGTGGGAGTGTTTTTGTTAGAATAGTGGTCTTTTGTGTGGTGGTTGGAAAAGATGAGTGGGTCCACCTCAGCTTGAACTCTGGTGTGATGCCATTAGAGACTCAGGAGATTCCTCAACCCTTAATGGCTCCTGAATGAATCAAAACCCACAGTGCCAACTTCTTCATTCTTGAAATATGGCTAGGCCAATAACATGAAGGTTTTGAGAATCCCATGACCAGAAATCCCTGGAGAACCTTTAGATCTCCTGTTGCTCATCATGACTGAACCCGCCATTGCTGTTTTTGACTGAGTGGAATTCATGACCATGGTGAAGAACAGAGATGTCAGTGAGTAGGAGCCAGCAGGGAACTGGGTCTGGAGCAATGGAGTGCAGGTGTGTGACCAACATCTGTGGTGAGCCCCTGTGGTTCTGTCATTGGTATCCAAATGACATGTGACTGACAAGGTGCAGCCAGCAGACCCTAAAATGGAAAGGCATGTTGTTGTGGGGAGAGGATCTGGTGCGATGCTCAGAATCAAGTTGCTATGGTCGAGTGGGAAAGATATATGGGGTAGCAGCCCAGTTTGTGTTTTTTCCGTCAGACCCTGACTCACCCCACGTGACAGAGCTCCCTCCAGCACCGTGTCCCGGTTGACCTTTATGTATTTCAAAAACAAACACCAAATCTCCAGGGAAGCTGCAAGAAATGCCATTAAAACTGGACTGTGAGCCAAAGGCTTCACAATCCCCCCAGGGAGACACTCATACCCCAACGGCCACAGTTACCTACAAAGAGAGGCTTCAGCTCTGCTGCCTCCCGTTCGTATTGGGAAATAGGAAACCATGTCCTCCTGTTCACATAGACTGAGACCAAGCTTTCCTGGTCTCACTGCAAAGGAAGCTAAAGCACAAAGCTATATTTCTAGTGCACAAATGTCAGAGGCAGATAGTCAAGAAGTCATTAGGCCAGCAAAGTTCCATGTTTGTGGAATGTTTACCCTGTCCCCTACCATTGGGATCTCTTGTGCCACACCCAAGTTTGTGAGCTCCTCAGAATTTCCAATTCCAGATATGTATTCACAGATTTTGTTCCTCTTCTCCTCTCATTGTGTCTTATTTGGGGTGATAGTAATGTCAAGGCATTGTGGTGGATGACAGTGGAAGATTGTTATGTGGCACGTGTTCGCATATATCTTAGACTCGTATTTCATATTGCCCTTTGGAATATTGAATCTCTGTGTCAATACTTATACTACCTTGATTCTTTAATGTCCATCTGGGTGGATTTATAATCCACTTTTCACAAGATATTTCTCAGAAATATACATTTTCTTGACATACATATTCATTTCTGAATTCTCAAAATGAACTTCAGTGAATATTGAGTACTAACCCTAATATTTCTTCAGTAAGTGACCCAGTTTATCATCAATGAAAGTCTATTCATACGGGATGTGATGTGTATTTTGAAGTAAATTTTCATTCAAAATTGTTAAATTCCTATTTCTTCGTATCATAGGATGTATCATTTCATCCAATATTCACAAATTGACATGCATATGATTCACTTACATTCACTCCCTGTATCAGAACCCATGTATTTCTCCATGTTGCTTTACTTGCTTTTTCATGAGATTTCTTTTATAAAACATTACTTTTGAATTCCATCATCATTTTCGAAGCAAAACTCACAGTTTGGTGTAATTAGTAACCCTAATATTACCACTAGACGTACACCTACTTGGATTGAATGTTTATCTGAATACCAGATTTCATGTATTTTTTAAAATATCAATTCAATCCATTATTGAAAATAGTAACCAGTTATATTATTTATTCACCCTATGGTCTATTCATGCATCATCTCTATATACGTAAACCCAGGGTGCACCTATTTTTATCCCCAAACTCTAAATGACAGGGTTTGAAAACATGCTCCCAGAAATGGTGGAAGAAATACACATGTCACCTCCTCCATGTATTCCTTTCATCACATCATCTTCTGGACACCAAATGCAAAACTCACACTCACCTTATGATTCTTCCAAAGCCTGATTTTAATGAGAGCATGGATTACTAAAATCATCTAAGTCCGCTTTGCCTATTGTTTTCAATATTCAATCCTATGGTGAGCGTACACTTGTTTCTTCCTAGGATAGTGTATTCAACCACCCCCCTGTTGAAAATATCCCTGATCTTATCACTCATTTTGTACTTTGCCCGATCTCCTAACATCCCAATTGATATCTATTTCCCCAAGTGCCTTGTTGTGACTGACTCTTCATGTGTGCTGACATTCCCATTTACACTCTAATAGAAATTCATTCAATTGCTAAAAGGGCCTTTTGCCCAAACCCTAAACTCACTCTTCTTCCTTACCCTACACTGGAATCCTGTCTACTATCTCAATATCACTGGAAGTTCTCTTTCACATTCAGTGGTCCCAGGTACAAGATCTTATGCCATTGTATATGGATTTAGAGGATTCACCTCTGCAGAACATCATTCAAAACTATGTATCCAAATCAAGGGCCCAACACCCTTGTGTGCTTCAGCTCTTACCTAGTTTTCACCTTCCATTCTTATAAATATCCCAGTTGCCCAATCCCTGTATTCATCCAGCAGAATGACTCCTAAGCCAAATCGAACCTGATATGACCCTGCATCAGACTCTGTTCCCTCAATCTATTTTCACATAACAGCAGGTCCTGAGTTGATCTTGCCATACAGGTATGTAGGGAATCCTCCAGCTGCTGAGAAGCTCAAAGGTAGATGCAGAAATGATCCCTGGAGCCAATGTAGGCAGCTAGGTAGGACCTGTGAGGTCTAAAGTCATCTTCCATGGCCAACAACCCAGTGAGGATGAAGGGATGTGGCTGAATCAGCCTCTCTCTTCTCAATGCAGGGAAGATGGACACAATCAGGCCTGGGTGGGTTGCTGATCCCGGGCTCCTAGGGTATATAGACCTTTATGACTTGTGAAAATGTCACAGGAAGGTGGGGCAGCCTCCCTCTCATGGGACCCTTGGAAACAACTGTTAGGACAAAGTGGTTGCCAAGGCAGTGACCTCATTCACTTCCCTGAAGGAAGTGACCTCACCTCACTTCCTTGGTGATGGAACTCTCTGAACGTGGGTCCAGGAGGCGAGGCAACCAGAGGCAATTCCAGTCCCAGTGGGCTCCCTTGTTTTTTTCTGTACCAAGGCCAGAGTCATTCTTTCTTGGCACCTGGTGATGTGTGGGTAGCCAAATGCCTTGAATGGTCTGGACAGGGGCCTTTCCTGAGAAAGAAGTGTTGGCTCATTGCTGGCTCCTGACAACTACACAGAGAAGGCCAAGGAGACCAGAGCTGAGACAGGACCGGCCACTGCTGGGGAACAAATTTTCACCCACCAGTCGGAGGTCAGAGTGGATAGATGCAGACCAAATACAGGGGTGGTTTGTGTGTCTTAGTGGGTGTGTGTTTCAATTTGGCATTTTGTCTCATGTTCTGAGATCATGTAGGAAAAACGTGTTTGTTGTTGTTGTTGTTGTTGTTGTTTGTTGGTTTGAAATGGACTGTTAACTAGTGAGTCTTTCTATGTCAGTGGATCCCACTGGGTTTGTGGTTAAAGAGAGTAGAGAGAAGAAAGCAGCCGTGAATGTGTCCTGTCTAGTGGAAATCTTTGCAGGACTCCTCAAGGCCAATTGATGAATGGACTGCTGCTTGTCTTGCAGATGGGAAACACCTACCAAGATCCCAAGTTCCTGTATTCTTCCAGAATTTTGGCCACTCTCTGAAGGGGTTCGTGTTTTTGTGAACAAGATGGGTACCACCTTCAAGCTCTGTGACAAGGCCATGGACTGGATTGCTGACGGGAATGCCAAGCATCTCAGAAAAGTAAAAGTTACCATGACTGATCTCTCTGGAGAATCCCTGCTTGCATAGATAGCCACCCAAGTTGCATGATTAGGAGCTGTCAGTGCCACAGTGTTCAATTGAAGAAAAGTTTTTCTCCAGGCTTCTTTCCTCCCTATTGTTCTTTCCCCTGAATGTCAGGGAGGTGTTTGCCTTAGGGCACTCCTTTGGGAATCCTCCAGAAAACAGTTTCAAACGGAAAGGAAGAGGCCCAATCTGTGCCTTTTAGGTAAAGTGCTTTGTAAAGGCCGTGTCTGAATCAGACTCTTGGCCCTGTGTGTGGCCGTGAATTACATTCTCAGCACCCCAGGAAACTCAAGAAAAATCCCATGTGTCCATGCACATCTAAAAGGATGAAAAAGAAGTGTAATATTGGATGAAGTCTCTTGCCTTCCTCTGGTCAGGCTCCTGACACCGATGAAGTAAGAACAGGGATCCTCTGGGTCAAATGAGTTGTTGCAAGCCATCCAGTAACTAGCACACAGGTGTTTGGGTGTTCTCATGAGTCCAGTACACATAAAGAATCTACCCCTGGCAGGCAGGAGGCCTCGAATTTGAGAAGCAGAGCAGTATTAACTACAGGCCCATTTTATCTATCCTGTTTCTCAGGAAGGGTGTCCAGGCCACCATGACATTTGGCACATGATGGGCATGAGACCTTACTTTGCACACCATCTTAGACTTCTCCCCCTATGGAAACCCCCAGCCAGAATGTTATGATGAGTATCTGTATGGAAGAAGAGGAGGGCCATGTGGGAGTGTTTTTGTTAGAATAGTGGTCTTTTGTGTGGTGGTTGGAAAAGATGAGTGGGTCCACCTCAGCTTGAACTCTGGTGTGATGCCATTAGAGACTCAGGAGATTCCTCAACCCTTAATGGCTCCTGAATGAATCAAAACCCACAGTGCCAACTTCTTCATTCTTGAAATATGGCTAGGCCAATAACATGAAGGATTTGAGAATCCCATGACCAGAAATCCCTGGAGAACCTTTAGATCTCCTGTTGCTCATCATGACTGAACCCGCCATTGCTGTTTTTGACTGAGTGGAATTCATGACCATGGTGAAGAACAGAGATGTCAGTGAGTAGGAGCCAGCAGGGAACTGGGTCTGGAGCAATGGAGTGCAGGTGTGTGACCAACATCTCTGGTGAGCCCCTGTGGTTCTGTCATTGGTATCCAAATGACATGTGACTGACAATGTGCAGCCAGCAGACCCTAAAATGGAAAGGCATGTTGTTGTGGGGAGAGGATCTGGTGCGATGCTCAGCATCAAGTTGCTACGGTCGAGTGGGAAAGATATATGGGGTAGCAGCCCAGTTTGTGTTTTTTCCGTCAGACCCTGACTCCCCCCACGTGACAGAGCTCCCTCCAGCACCGTGTCCCGGTTGACCTTTATGTATTTCAAAAACAAACACCAAATCTCCAGGGAAGCTGCAAGAAATGCCATTAAAACTGGACTGTGAGCCAAAGGCTTCACAATCCCCCCAGGGAGACACTGATACCCCAACGTCCACAGTTACCTACAAAGAGAGGATTCAGCTCTGCTGCCTCCCGTTCGTATTGGGAAATAGGAAACCATGTCCTCCTGTTCACATAGACTGAGACCAAGCTTTCCTGGTCTCACTGCAAAGGAAGCTAAAGCACAAAGCTATATTTCTAGTGCACAAATGTCAGAGGCAGATAGTCAAGAAGTCATTAGGCCAGCAAAGTTCCATGTTTGTGGAATGTTTACCCTGTCCCCTGCCATTGGGATCTCTTGTGCCACACCCAAGTTTGTGAGCTCCTCAGAATTTCCAATTCCAGATATGTATTCACAGATTTTGTTCCTCTTCTCCTCTCATTGTCTCTTATTTGGGGTGATAGTAATGTCAAGGCATTGTGGTGGATGACAGTGGAAGATTGTTATGTGGCACGTGTTCGCATATATCTTAGACTCGTTTTTCATTTTGCCCTTTGAAATATTCAATCTCTGTGTCAATACTTATACTACCTTGATTCTTTAATGTCCATCTGGGTGGATTTATAATCCACTTTTCACAAGATATTTCTCAGAAATATACATTTTCTTGACATACATATTCATTTCTGAATTCTCAAAATGAACTTCAGTGAATCTTGAGTACTAACCCTAATATTTCTTCAGTAAGTGACCCAGTTTAACATCAATGAAAGTCTAATCATACGGGACGTGATGTGTATTTTGACGTAAATTTTCATTCAAAATTGTTAAATTCCTATTTCTTCGTATCATAGGATGTATCATTTCATCCAATATTCACAAATTGACATGCATATGATTCACTTACATTCACTCCCTGTATCAGAACCCATGTATTTCTCCATGTTGCTTTACTTGCTTTTTCATGAGATTTCTTTTATAAAACATTACTTTTGAATTCCATCATCATTTTCGAAGCAAAACTCACAGTTTGGTGTAATTAGTAACCCTAATATTACCACTAGACGTACACCTACTTGGATTGAATGTTTATCTGAATACCAGATTTCATGTATTTTTTAAAATATCAATTCAATCCATTATTGAAAATAGTAACCAGTTATATTTTTTATTCACCCTATGGTCTATTCATGCATCATCTCTATATACGTAAACCCAGGGTGCACCTATTTTTATCCCCAAACTCTAAATGACAGGGTTTGAAAACATGCTCCCAGAAATGGTGGAAGAAATACACATGTCACCTCCTCCATGTATTCCTTTCATCACATCATCTTCTGGGCACCAAATGCAAAACTCACACTCACCTTATGATTCTTCCAAAGCCTGATTTTAATGAGAGCATGGATTACTAAAATCATCTAAGTCCGCTTTGCCTATTGTTTTCAATATTCAATCCTATGGTGAGCGTACACTTGTTTCTTCCTAGGATAGTGTATTCAACCACCCCCCTGTTGAAAATATCCCTGATCTTATCACTCATTTTGTACTTTGCCCGATCTCCTAACATCCCAATTGATATCTATTTCCCCAAGTGCCTTGTTGTGACTGACTCTTCATGTGTGCTGACATTCCCATTTACACTCTACTAGAAATTCATTCAATTGCTAAAAGGGCCTTTTGCCCAAATCCTAAACTCACTCTTCTTCCTTACCCTACACTGGAATCCTGTCTACTATCTCAATATCACTGGAAGTTCTCTTTCACATTCAGTGGTCCCAGGTACAAGATCTTATGCCATTGTATATGGATTTAGAGGATTCACCTCTGCAGAACATCATTCAAAACTATGTATCCAAATCAAGGGCCCAACACCCTTGTGTGCTTCAGCTCTTACCTAGTTTTCACCTTCCATTCTTATAAATATCCCAGTTGCCCAATCCCCGTATTCATCCAGCAGAATGACTCCTAAGCCAAATCGAACCTGATATGACCCTGCAGCAGACTCTGTTCCCTCAATCTATTTTCACATAACAGCAGGTCCTGAGTTGATCTTGCCATACAGGTATGTAGGGAATCCTCCAGCTGCTGAGAAGCTCAAAGGTAGATGCAGAAATGATCCCTGGAGCCAATGTAGGCAGCTAGGTAGGACCTGTGAGGTCTAAAGTCATCTTCCATGGCCAACAACCCAGTGAGGATGAAGGGATGTGGCTGAATCAGCCTCTCTCTTCTCAATGCAGGGAAGATGGACACAATCAGGCCTGGGTGGGTTGCTGATCCCGGGCTCCTAGGGTATATAGACCTTTATGACTTGTGAAAATGTCACAGGAAGGTGGGGCAGCCTCCCTCTCATGGGACCCTTGGAAACAACTGTTAGGACAAAGTGGTTGCCAAGGCAGTGACCTCATTCACTTCCCTGAAGGAAGTGACCTCACCTCACTTCCTTGGTGATGGAACTCTCTGAACGTGGGATCCAGGAGGCGAGGCAACCAGAGGCAATTCCAGTCCCAGTGGGCTCCCTTGTTTTTTTCTGTACCAAGGCCAGAGTCATTCTTTCTTGGCACCTGGTGATGTGTGGGTAACCAAATGCCTTGAATGGTCTGGACAGGGGCCTTTCCTGAGAAAGAAGTGTTGGCTCATTGCTGGCTCCTGACAACTACACAGAGAAGGCCAAGGAGACCAGAGCTGAGACAGGACCGGCCACTGCTGGGGAACAAATTTTCACCCACCAGTCGGAGGTCAGAGTGGATAGATGCAGACCAAATACAGGGGTGGTTTGTGTGTCTTAGTGGGTGTGTGTTTCAATTTGGCATTTTGTCTCATGTTCTGAGATCATGTAGGAAAAACGTGTTTGTTGTTGTTGTTGTTGTTGTTGTTTGTTGGTTTGAAATGGACTGTTAACTAGTGAGTCTTTCTATGTCAGTGGATCCCACTGGGTTTGTGGTTAAAGAGAGTAGAGAGAAGAAAGCAGCCGTGAATGTGTCCTGTCTAGTGGAAATCTTTGCAGGACTCCTCAAGGCCAATTGATGAATGGACTGCTGCTTGTCTTGCAGATGGGAAACACCTACCAAGATCCCAAGTTCCTGTATTCTTCCAGAATTTTGGCCACTCTCTGAAGGGGTTCGTGTTTTTGTGAACAAGATGGGTACCACCTTCAAGCTCTGTGACAAGGCCATGGACTGGATTGCTGACGGGAATGCCAAGCATCTCAGAAAAGTAAAAGTTACCATGACTGGTAAGGATCTCTCTGGAGAATCCCTGCTTGCATAGATAGCCACCCAAGTTGCATGATTAGGAGCTGTCAGTGCCACAGTGTTCAATTGAAGAAAAGTTTTTCTCCAGGCTTCTTTCCTCCCTATTGTTCTGTTCCCCTGAATGTCAGGGAGGTGTTTGCCTTAGGGCACTCCTTTGGGAATCCTCCAGAAAACAGTTTCAAACGGAAAGGAAGAGGCCCAATCTGTGCCTTTTAGGTAAAGTGCTTTGTAAAGGCCGTGTCTGAATCAGACTCTTGGCCCTGTGTGTGGCCGTGAATTACATTCTCAGCACCCCAGGAAACTCAAGAAAAATCCCATGTGTCCATGCACATCTAAAAGGATGAAAAAGAAGTGTAATATTGGATGAAGTCTCTTGCTTTCCTCTGGTCAGGCTCCTGACACCGATGAAGTAAGAACAGGGATCCTCTGGGTCAAATGAGTTGTTGCAAGCCATCCAGTAACTAGCACACAGGTGTTTGGGTGTTCTCATGAGTCCAGTACACATAAAGAATCTACCCCTGGCAGGCAGGAGGCCTCGAATTTGAGAAGCAGAGCAGTATTAACTACAGGCCCATTTTATCTATCCTGTTTCTCAGGAAGGTTGTCCAGGCCACCATGACATTTGGCACATGATGGGCATGAGACCTTACTTTGCACACCATCTTAGACTTCTCCCCCTATGGAAACCCCCAGCCAGAATGTTATGATGAGTATCTGTATGGAAGAAGAGGAGGGCCATGTGGGAGTGTTTTTGTTAGAATAGTGGTCTTTTGTGTGGTGGTTGGAAAAGATGAGTGGGTCCACCTCAGCTTGAACTCTGGTGTGATGCCATTAGAGACTCAGGAGATTCCTCAACCCTTAATGGCTCCTGAATGAATCAAAACCCACAGTGCCAACTTCTTCATTCTTGAAATATGGCTAGGCCAATAACATGAAGGTTTTGAGAATCCCATGACCAGAAATCCCTGGAGATCCTTTAGATCTCCTGTTGCTCATCATGACTGAACCCGCGATTGCAGTTTTTGACTGAGTGGAATTCATGACCATGGTGAAGAACAGAGATGTCAGTGAGTAGGAGCCAGCAGGGAACTGGGTCTGGAGCAATGGAGTGCAGGTGTGTGACCAACATCTCTGGAGAGCCCCTGTGGTTCTGTCATTGGTATCCAAATGACATGTGACTGACAAGGTGCAGCCAGCAGACCCTAAAATGTAAAGGCATGTTGTTGTGGGGAGAGGATCTGGTGCGATGCTCAGAATCAAGTTGCTACGGTCGAGTGGGAAAGATATATGGGGTAGCAGCCCAGTTTGTGTTTTTTCCGTCAGACCCTGACTCACCCCACGTGACAGAGCTCCCTCCAGCACTGTGTCCCGGTTGACCTTTATGTATTTCAAAAACAAACACCAAATCTCCAGGGAAGCTGCAAGAAATGCCATTAAAACTGGACTGTGAGCCAAAGGCTTCACAATCCCCCCAGGGAGACACTCATACCCCAATGGCCACAGTTACCTACAAAGAGAGGATTCAGCTCTGCTGCCTCCCGTTCGTATTGGGAAATAGGAAACCATGTCCTCCTGTTCACATAGACTGAGACCAAGCTTTCCTGGTCTCACTGCAAAGGAAGCTAAAGCACAAAGCTATATTTCTAGTGCACAAATGTCAGAGGCAGATAGTCAAGAAGTCATTAGGCCAGCAAAGTTCCATGTTTGTGGAATGTTTACCCTGTCCCCTGCCATTGGGATCTCTTGTGCCACACCCAAGTTTGTGAGCTCCTCAGAATTTCCAATTCCAGATATGTATTCACAGATTTTGTTCCTCTTCTCCTCTCATTGTCTCTTATTTGGGGTGATAGTAATGTCAAGGCATTGTGGTGGATGACAGTGGAAGATTGTTATGTGGCACGTGTTCGCATATATCTTAGACTCGTTTTTCATTTTGCCCTTTGAAATATTGAATCTCTGTGTCAATACTTATACTACCTTGATTCTTTAATGTCCATCTGGGTGGATTTATAATCCACTTTTCACAAGATATTTCTCAGAAATATACATTTTCTTGACATACATATTCATTTCTGAATTCTCAAAATGAACTTCAGTGAATCTTGAGTACTAACCCTAATATTTCTTCAGTAAGTGACCCAGTTTAACATCAATGAAAGTCTAATCATACGGGACGTGATGTGTATTTTGACGTAAATTTTCATTCAAAATTGTTAAATTCCTATTTCTTCGTATCATAGGATGTATCATTTCATCCAATATTCACAAATTGACATGCATATGATTCACTTACATTCACTCCCTGTATCAGAACCCATGTATTTCTCCATGTTGCTTTACTTGCTTTTTCATGAGATTTCTTTTATAAAACATTACTTTTGAATTCCATCATCATTTTCGAAGCAAAACTCACAGTTTGGTGTAATTAGTAACCCTAATATTACCACTAGACGTACACCTACTTGGATTGAATGTTTATCTGAATACCAGATTTCATGTATTTTTTAAAATATCAATTCAATCCATTATTGAAAATAGTAACCAGTTATATTTTTTATTCACCCTATGGTCTATTCATGCATCATCTCTATATACGTAAACCCAGGGTGCACCTATTTTTATCCCCAAACTCTAAATGACAGGGTTTGAAAACATGCTCCCAGAAATGGTGGAAGAAATACACATGTCACCTCCTCCATGTATTCCTTTCATCACATCATCTTCTGGGCACCAAATGCAAAACTCACACTCACCTTATGATTCTTCCAAAGCCTGATTTTAATGAGAGCATGGATTACTAAAATCATCTAAGTCCGCTTTGCCTATTGTTTTCAATATTCAATCCTATGGTGAGCGTACACTTGTTTCTTCCTAGGATAGTGTATTCAACCACCCCCCTGTTGAAAATATCCCTGATCTTATCACTCATTTTGTACTTTGCCCGATCTCCTAACATCCCAATTGATATCTATTTCCCCAAGTGCCTTGTTGTGACTGACTCTTCATGTGTGCTGACATTCCCATTTACACTCTACTAGAAATTCATTCAATTGCTAAAAGGGCCTTTTGCCCAAATCCTAAACTCACTCTTCTTCCTTACCCTACACTGGAATCCTGTCTACTATCTCAATATCACTGGAAGTTCTCTTTCACATTCAGTGGTCCCAGGTACAAGATCTTATGCCATTGTATATGGATTTAGAGGATTCACCTCTGCAGAACATCATTCAAAACTATGTATCCAAATCAAGGGCCCAACACCCTTGTGTGCTTCAGCTCTTACCTAGTTTTCACCTTCCATTCTTATAAATATCCCAGTTGCCCAATCCCCGTATTCATCCAGCAGAATGACTCCTAAGCCAAATCGAACCTGATATGACCCTGCAGCAGACTCTGTTCCCTCAATCTATTTTCACATAACAGCAGGTCCTGAGTTGATCTTGCCATACAGGTATGTAGGGAATCCTCCAGCTGCTGAGAAGCTCAAAGGTAGATGCAGAAATGATCCCTGGAGCCAATGTAGGCAGCTAGGTAGGACCTGTGAGGTCTAAAGTCATCTTCCATGGCCAACAACCCAGTGAGGATGAAGGGATGTGGCTGAATCAGCCTCTCTCTTCTCAATGCAGGGAAGATGGACACAATCAGGCCTGGGTGGGTTGCTGATCCCGGGCTCCTAGGGTATATAGACCTTTATGACTTGTGAAAATGTCACAGGAAGGTGGGGCAGCCTCCCTCTCATGGGACCCTTGGAAACAACTGTTAGGACAAAGTGGTTGCCAAGGCAGTGACCTCATTCACTTCCCTGAAGGAAGTGACCTCACCTCACTTCCTTGGTGATGGAACTCTCTGAACGTGGGATCCAGGAGGCGAGGCAACCAGAGGCAATTCCAGTCCCAGTGGGCTCCCTTGTTTTTTTCTGTACCAAGGCCAGAGTCATTCTTTCTTGGCACCTGGTGATGTGTGGGTAGCCAAATGCCTTGAATGGTCTGGACAGGGGCCTTTCCTGAGAAAGAAGTGTTGGCTCATTGCTGGCTCCTGACAACTACACAGAGAAGGCCAAGGAGACCAGAGCTGAGACAGGACCGGCCACTGCTGGGGAACAAATTTTCACCCACCAGTCGGAGGTCAGAGTGGATAGATGCAGACCAAATACAGGGGTGGTTTGTGTGTCTTAGTGGGTGTGTGTTTCAATTTGGCATTTTGTCTCATGTTCTGAGATCATGTAGGAAAAACGTGTTTGTTGTTGTTGTTGTTGTTGTTGTTTGTTGGTTTGAAATGGACTGTTAACTAGTGAGTCTTTCTATGTCAGTGGATCCCACTGGGTTTGTGGTTAAAGAGAGTAGAGAGAAGAAAGCAGCCGTGAATGTGTCCTGTCTAGTGGAAATCTTTGCAGGACTCCTCAAGGCCAATTGATGAATGGACTGCTGCTTGTCTTGCAGATGGGAAACACCTACCAAGATCCCAAGTTCCTGTATTCTTCCAGAATTTTGGCCACTCTCTGAAGGGGTTCGTGTTTTTGTGAACAAGATGGGTACCACCTTCAAGCTCTGTGACAAGGCCATGGACTGGATTGCTGACGGGAATGCCAAGCATCTCAGAAAAGTAAAAGTTACCATGACTGGTAAGGATCTCTCTGGAGAATCCCTGCTTGCATAGATAGCCACCCAAGTTGCATGATTAGGAGCTGTCAGTGCCACAGTGTTCAATTGAAGAAAAGTTTTTCTCCAGGCTTCTTTCCTCCCTATTGTTCTGTTCCCCTGAATGTCAGGGAGGTGTTTGCCTTAGGGCACTCCTTTGGGAATCCTCCAGAAAACAGTTTCAAACGGAAAGGAAGAGGCCCAATCTGTGCCTTTTAGGTAAAGTGCTTTGTAAAGGCCGTGTCTGAATCAGACTCTTGGCCCTGTGTGTGGCTGTGAATTACATTCTCAGCACCCCAGGAAACTCAAGAAAAATCCCATGTGTCCATGCACATCTAAAAGGATGAAAAAGAAGTGTAATATTGGATGAAGTCTCTTGCCTTCCTCTGGTCAGGCTCCTGACACCGATGAAGTAAGAACAGGGATCCTCTGGGTCAAATGAGTTGTTGCAAGCCATCCAGTAACTAGCACACAGGTGTTTGGGTGTTTTCATGAGTCCAGTACACATAAAGAATCTACCCCTGGCAGGCAGGAGGCCTCGAATTTGAGAAGCAGAGCAGTATTAACTACAGGCCCATTTTATCTATCCTGTTTCTCAGGAAGGGTGTCCAGGCCACCATGACATTTGGCACATGATGGGCATGAGACCTTACTTTGCACACCATCTTAGACTTCTCCCCCTATGGAAACCCCCAGCCAGAATGTTATGATGAGTATCTGTATGGAAGAAGAGGAGGGCCATGTGGGAGTGTTTTTGTTAGAATAGTGGTCTTTTGTGTGGTGGTTGGAAAAGATGAGTGGGTCCACCTCAGCTTGAACTCTGGTGTGATGCCATTAGAGACTCAGGAGATTCCTCAACCCTTAATGGCTCCTGAATGAATCAAAACCCACAGTGCCAACTTCTTCATTCTTGAAATATGGCTAGGCCAATAACATGAAGGTTTTGAGAATCCCATGACCAGAAATCCCTGGAGAACCTTTAGATCTCCTGTTGCTCATCATGACTGAACCCGCGATTGCAGTTTTTGACTGAGTGGAATTCATGACCATGGTGAAGAACAGAGATGTCAGTGAGTAGGAGCCAGCAGGGAACTGGGTCTGGAGCAATGGAGTGCAGGTGTGTGACCAACATCTCTGGAGAGCCCCTGTGGTTCTGTCATTGGTATCCAAATGACATGTGACTGACAAGGTGCAGCCAGCAGACCCTAAAATGTAAAGGCATGTTGTTGTGGGGAGAGGATCTGGTGCGATGCTCAGAATCAAGTTGCTACGGTCGAGTGGGAAAGATATATGGGGTAGCAGCCCAGTTTGTGTATTTTCCGTCAGACCCTGACTCACCCCACGTGACAGAGCTCCCTCCAACACTGTGTCCCGGTTGACCTTTATGTATTTCAAAAACAAACACCAAGTCTCCAGGGAAGCTGCAAGAAATGCCATTAAAACTGGACTGTGAGCCAAAGGCTTCACAATCCCCCCAGGGAGACACTCATACCCCAATGGCCACAGTTACCTACAAAGAGAGGCTTCAGCTCTGCTGCCTCCCGTTCGTATTGGGAAATAGGAAACCATGTCCTCCTGTTCACATAGACTGAGACCAAGCTTTCCTGGTCTCACTGCAAAGGAAGCTAAAGCACAAAGCTATATTTCTAGTGCACAAATGTCAGAGGCAGATAGTCAAGAAGTCATTAGGCCAGCAAAGTTCCATGTTTGTGGAATGTTTACCCTGTCCCCTACCATTGGGATCTCTTGTGCCACACCCAAGTTTGTGAGCTCCTCAGAATTTCCAATTCCAGATATGTATTCACAGATTTTGTTCCTCTTCTCCTCTCATTGTCTCTTATTTGGGGTGATAGTAATGTCAAGGCATTGTGGTGGATGACAGTGGAAGATTGTTATGTGGCACGTGTTCGCATATATCTTAGACTCGTTTTTCATTTTGCCCTTTGAAATATTGAATCTCTGTGTCAATACTTATACTACCTTGATTCTTTAATGTCCATCTGGGTGGATTTATAATCCACTTTTCACAAGATATTTCTCAGAAATATACATTTTCTTGACATACATATTCATTTCTGAATTCTCAAAATGAACTTCAGTGAATCTTGAGTACTAACCCTAATATTTCTTCAGTAAGTGACCCAGTTTAACATCAATGAAAGTCTATTCATACGGCACGTGATGTGTATTTTGACGTAAATTTTCATTCAAAATTGTTAAATTCCTATTTCTTCGTATCATAGGATGTATCATTTCATCCAATATTCACAAATTGACATGCATATGATTCACTTACATTCACTCCCTGTATCAGAACCCATGTATTTCTCCATGTTGCTTTACTTGCTTTTTCATGAGATTTCTTTTATAAAACATTACTTTTGAATTCCATCATCATTTTCAAAGCAAAACTCACAGTTTGGTGTAATTAGTAACCCTAATATTACCACTAGACGTACACCTACTTGGATTGAATGTTTATCTGAATACCAGATTTCATGTATTTTTGAAAATATCAATTCAATCCATTATTGAAAATAGTAACCAGTTATATTTTTTATTCACCCTATGGTCTATTCATGCATCATCTCTATATACGTAAACCCAGGGTGCACCTATTTTTATCCCCAAACTCTAAATGACAGGGTTTGAAAACATGCTCCCAGAAATGGTGGAAGAAATACACATGTCACCTCCTCCATGTATTCCTTTCATCACATCATCTTCTGGACACCAAATGCAAAACTCACACTCACCTTATGATTCTTCCAAAGCCTGATTTTAATGAGAGCATAGATTACTAAAATCATCAAAGTCCGCTTTGCCTATTGTTTTCAATATTCAATCCTATGGTGTGCGTACACTTGTTTCTTCCTAGGGTAGTGTATTCAACCACCCCCCTGTTGAAAATATCCCTGATCTTATCACTCATTTTGTACTTTGCCCGATCTCCTAACATCCCAATAGATATCTATTTCCCCAAGTGCCTTGTTGTGACTGACTCTTCATGTGTGCTGACATTCCCATTTACACTCTACTAGAAATTCATTCAATTGCTAAAAGGGCCTTTTGCCCAAATCCTAAACTCACTCTTCTTCCTTACCCTACACTGGAATCCTGTCTACAATCTCAATATCACTGGAAGTTCTCTTTCACATTCAGTGGTCCCAGGTACAAGATCTTATGCCATTGTATATGGATTTAGGGGATTCACCTCTGCAGAACATCATTCAAAACTATGTATCCAAATCAAGGGCCCAACACCCTTGTGTGCTTCAGCTCTTACCTAGTTTTCACCTTCCATTCTTATAAATATCCCAGTTGCCCAATCCCCATATTCATCCAGCAGAATGACTCCTAAGCCAAATCGAACCTGATATGACCCTGAAGCAGACTCTGTTCCCTCAATCTATTTTCACATAACAGCAGGTCCTGAGTTGATCTTGCCATACAGGTATGTAGGGAATCCTCCAGCTGCTGAGAAGCTCAAAGGTAGATGCAGAAATGATCCCTGGAGCCAATGTAGGCAGCTAGGTAGGACCTGTGAGGTCTAAAGTCATCTTCCATGGCCAACAACCCAGTGAGGATGAAGGGATGTGGCTGAATCAGCCTCTCTCTTCTCAATGCAGGGAAGATGGACACAATCAGGCCTGGGTGGGTTGCTGAGCCCGGGCTCCTAGGGTATATAGACCTTTATGACTTGTGAAAATGTCACAGGAAGGTGGGGCAGCCTCCCTCTCATGGGACCCTTGGAAACAACTGTTAGGACAAAGTGGTTGCCAAGGCAGTGACCTCATTCACTTCCCTGAAGGAAGTGACCTCACCTCACTTCCTTGGTGATGGAACTCTCTGAACGTGGGATCCAGGAGGCGAGGCACCCAGAGGCAATTCCAGTCCCAGTGGGCTCCCTTGTTTTTTTCTGTACCAAGGCCAGAGTCATTCTTTCTTGGCACCTGGTGATGTGTGGGTAGCCAAATGCCTTGAATGGTCTGAACAGGGGCCTTTCCTGAGAAAGAAGTTTTGGCTCATTGCTGGCTCCTGACAACTACACAGAGATGGCCAAGGAGACCAGAGCTGAGACAGGACCGGCCACTGCTGGGGAACAAATTTTCACCCACCAGTCAGAGGTCAGAGTGGATAGATGCACACCAAATACAGGGGTGGTTTGTGTGTCTTAGTGGGTGTGTGTTTCAATTTGGCATTTTGTCTCATGTTCTGAGATCATGTAGGAAAAACGTGTTTGTTGTTGTTGTTGTTGTTGTTTGTTGGTTTGAAATGGACTGTTAACTAGTGAGTCTTTCTATGTCAGTGGATCCCACTGGGTTGGTGGTTAAAGAGAGTAGTGAGAAGAAAGCAGCCGTGAATGTGTCCTGTCTAGTGGAAATCTTTGCAGGACTCCTCAAGGCCAATTGATGAATGGACTGCTGCTTGTCTTGCAGATGGGAAACACCTACCAAGATCCCACGTTCCTGTATTCTTCCAGAATTTTGGCCACTCTCTGAAGGGGTTCGTGTTTTTGTGAACAAGATGGGTACCACCTTCAAGCTCTGTGACAAGGCCATGGACTGGATTGCTGACGGGAATGCCACGGATCTCAGAAAAGTAAAAATTAGCATGACTGGTAAGGATCTCTCTGGAGAATCCCTGCTTGCATAGATAGCCACCCAAGTTGTATGATTAGGAGCTGTCAGTGCCACAGTGTTCAATTAAAGAAAAGTTTTTCTCCAGGCTTCTTTCCTCCCTATTGTTCTGTTCCCCTGAATGTCAGGGAGGTGTTTGCCTTAGGGCACTCCTTTGGGAATCCTCCGGAAAACAGTTTCAAACGGAAAGGAAGAGGCCCAATCTGTGCCTTTTAGGTAAAGTGCTTTGTAAAGGCTGTGTCTGAATCAGACTCTTGGCCCTGTGTGTGGCCGTGAATTACATTCTCAGCACCCCAGCAAACTCAAGAAAAATCCCATGTGTCCATGCACATCTAAAAGGATGAAAAAGAAGTGTAATATTGGATGAAGTCTCTTGCCTTCCTCTGGTCAGGCTCCTGACACCGATGAAGTAAGAACAGGGATCCTCTGGGTCAAATGAGTTGTTGCAAGCCATCCAGTAACTAGCACACAGGTGTTTGGGTGTTTTCATGAGTCCAGTACACATAAAGAATCTAGCCCTGGCAGGCAGGAGGCCTCGAATTTGAGAAGCGGAGCAGTATTAACTACAGGCCCATTTTATCTATCCTGTTTCTCAGGAAGGGTGTCCAGGCCACCATGACATTTGGCACATGATGGGCATGAGACCTTACTTTGCACACCATCTTAGACTTCTCCCCCTATGGAAACCCCCAGCCAGAATGTTATGATGAGTATCTGTATGGAAGAAGAGGAGGGCCATGTGGGAGTGTTTTTGTTAGAATAGTGGTCTTTTGTGTGGTGGTTGGAAAAGATGAGTGGGTCCACCTCAGCTTGAACTCTGGTGTGATGCCATTAGAGACTCAGGAGATTCCTCAACCCTTAATGGCTCCTGAATGAATCAAAACCCACAGTGCCAACTTCTTCATTCTTGAAATATGTCTAGGCCAATAACATGAAGGTTTTGAGAATCCCATGACCAGAAATCCCTGGAGAACCTTTAGATCTCCTGTTGCTCATCATGACTGAACCCGCCATTGCTGTTTTTGACTGAGTGGAATTCATGACCATGGTGAAGAACAGAGATGTCAGTGAGTAGGAGCCAGCAGGGAACTGGGTCTGGAGCAATGGAGTGCAGGTGTGTGACCAACATCTGTGGTGAGCCCCTGTGGTTCTGTCATTGGTATCCAAATGACATGTGACTGACAAGGTGCAGCCAGCAGACCCTAAAATATAAAGGCATGTTGTTGTGGGGAGAGGATCTGGTGCGATGCTCAGAATCAAGTTGCTACGCTCAAGTGGGAAAGATATATGGGGTAGCAGCCCAGTTTGTGTTTTTTCCGTCAGACCCTGACTCACCCCACGTGACAGAGCTCCCTCCAGCACCGTGTCCCGGTTGATCTTTATGTATTTCAAAAACAAACACCAAATTTCCAGGGAAGCTGCAAGAAATGCCATTAAAACTGGACTGTGAGCCAAAGGTTTCACAATCCCCCCAGGGAGACACTCATACCCCAACGGCCACAGTTACCTACAAAGAGAGGATTCAGCTCTGCTGCCTCCCGTTCGTATTGGGAAATAGGAAACCATGTCCTCCTGTTCACATAGACTGAGACCAAGCTTTCCTGGTCTCACTACAAAGGAAGCTAAAGCACAAAGCTATATTTCTAGTGCACAAATGTCAGAGGCAGATAGTCAAGAAGTCATTAGGCCAGCAAAGTTCCATGTTTGTGGAATGTTTACCCTGTCCCCTACCATTGGGATCTCTTGTGCCACACCCAAGTTTGTGAGCTCCTCAGAATTTCCAATTCCAGATATGTATTCACAGATTTTGTTCCTCTTCTCCTCTCATTGTGTCTTATTTGGGGTGATAGTAATGTCAAGGCATTGTGGTGGATGACAGTGGAAGATTGTTATGTGGCACGTGTTCGCATATATCTTAGACTCGTTTTTCATTTTGCCCTTTGGAATATTGAATCTCTGTGTCAATACTTATACTACCTTGATTCTTCAATGTCCATCTGGGTGGATTTATAATCCACTTTTCACAAGATATTTCTCAGAAATATACATTTTCTTGACATACATATTCATTTCTGAATTCTCAAAATGAACTTCAGTGAATCTTGAGTACTAACCCTAATATTTCTTCAGTAAGTGACCCAGTTTAACATCAATGAAAGTCTATTCATACGGGACGTGATGTGTATTTTGAAGTAAATTTTCATTCAAAATTGTTAAATTCCTATTTCTTCGTATCATAGGATGTATCATTTCATCCAATATTCACAAATTGACATGCATATGATTCACTTACATTCACTCCCTGTATCAGAACCCATGTATTTCTCCATGTTGCTTTACTTGCTTTTTCATGAGATTTCTTTTATAAAACATTACTTTTGAATTCCATCATCATTTTCGAAGCAAAACTCACAGTTTGGTGTAATTAGTAACCCTAATATTACCACTAGACGTACACCTACTTGGATTGAATGTTTATCTGAATACCAGATTTCATGTATTTTTTAAAATATCAATTCAATCCATTATTGAAAATAGTAACCAGTTATATTTTTTATTCACCCTATGGTCTATTCATGCATCATCTCTATATACGTAAACCCAGGGTGCACCTATTTTTATCCCCAAACTCTAAATGACAGGATTTGAAAACATGCTCCCAGAAATGGTGGAAGAAATACACATGTCACCTCCTCCATGTATTCCTTTCATCACATCATCTTCTGGTCACCAAATGCAAAACTCACACTCACCTTATGATTCTTCCAAAGCCTGATTTTAATGAGAGCATGGATTACTAAAATCATCTAAGTCCGCTTTGCCTATTGTTTTCCATATTCAATCCTATGGTGAGCGTACACTTGTTTCTTCCTAGGATAGTGTATTCAACCACCCCCCTGTTGAAAATATCCCTGATCTTATCACTCATTTTGTACTTTGCCCGATCTCCTAACATCCCAATTGATATCTATTTCCCCAAGTGCCTTGTTGTGACTGACTCTTCATGTGTGCTGACATTCCCATTTACACTCTAATAGAAATTCATTCAATTGCTAAAAGGGCCTTTTGCCCAAATCCTAAACTCACTCTTCTTCCTTACCCTACACTGGAATCCTGTCTACTATCTCAATATCACTGGAAGTTCTCTTTCACATTCAGTGGTCCCAGGTACAAGATCTTATGCCATTGTATATGGATTTAGAGGATTCATCTCTGCAGATCATCATTCAAAACTATGTATCCAAATCAAGGGCCCAACACCCTTGTGTGCTTCAGCTCTTACCTAGTTTTCACCTTCCATTCTTATAAATATCCCAGTTGCCCAATCCCCATATTCATCCAGCAGAATGACTCCTAAGCCAAATCGAACCTGATATGACCCTGCAGCAGACTCTGTTCCCTCATTCTATTTTCACATAACAGCAGGTCCTGAGTTGATCTTGCCATACAGGTATGTAGGGAATCCTCCAGCTGCTGAGAAGCTCAAAGGTAGATGCAGAAATGATCCCTGGAGCCAATGTAGGCAGCTAGGTAGGACCTGTGAGGTCTAAAGTCATCTTCCATGGCCAACAACCCAGTGAGGATGAAGGGATGTGGCTGAATCAGCCTCTCTCTTCTCAATGCAGGGAAGATGGACACAATCAGGCCTGGGTGGGTTGCTGAGCCCGGGCTCCTAGGGTATATAGACCTTTATGACTTGTGAAAATGTCACAGGAAGGTGGGGCAGCCTCCCTCTCATGGGACCCTTGGAAACAACTGTTAGGACAAAGTGGTTGCCAAGGCAGTGACCTCATTCACTTCCCTGAAGGAAGTGACCTCACCTCACTTCCTTGGTGATGGAACTCTCTGAACGTGGGATCCAGGAGGCGAGGCACCCAGAGGCAATTCCAGTCCCAGTGGGCTCCCTTGTTTTTTTCTGTACCAAGGCCAGAGTCATTCTTTCTTGGCACCTGGTGATGTGTGGGTAGCCAAATGCCTTGAATGGTCTGAACAGGGGCCTTTCCTGAGAAAGAAGTGTTGGCTCATTGCTGGCTCCTGACAACTACACAGAGATGGCCAAGGAGACCAGAGCTGAGACAGGACCGGCCACTGCTGGGGAACAAATTTTCACCCACCAGTCAGAGGTCAGAGTGGATAGATGCACACCAAATACAGGGGTGGTTTATGTGTCTTAGTGGGTGTGTGTTTCAATTTGGCATTTTGTCTCATGTTCTGAGATCATGTAGGAAAAACGTGTTTGTTGTTGTTCTTGTTGTTGTTTGTTGGTTTGAAATGGACTGTTAACTAGTGAGTCTTTCTATGTCAGTGGATCCCACTGGGTTGGTGGTTAAAGAGAGTAGTGAGAAGAAAGCAGCCGTGAATGTGTCCTGTCTAGTGGAAATCTTTGCAGGACTCCTCAAGGCCAATTGATGAATGGACTGCTGCTTGTCTTGCAGATGGGAAACACCTACCAAGATCCCAAGTTCCTGTATTCTTCCAGAATTTTGGCCACTCTCTGAAGGGGTTCGTGTTTTTGTGAACAAGATGGGTACCACCTTCAAGCTCTGTGACAAGGCCATGTACTGGATTGCTGACGGGAATGCCACGGATCTCAGAAAAGTAAAAATTAGCATGACTGGTAAGGATCTCTCTGGAGAATCCCTGCTTGCATAGATAGCCACCCAAGTTGTATGATTAGGAGCTGTCAGTGCCACAGTGTTCAATTAAAGAAAAGTTTTTCTCCAGGCTTCTTTCCTCCCTATTGTTCTGTTCCCCTGAATGTCAGGGAGGTGTTTGCCTTAGGGCACTCCTTTGGGAATCCTCCGGAAAACAGTTTCAAACGGAAAGGAAGAGGCCCAATCTGTGCCTTTTAGGTAAAGTGCTTTGTAAAGGCTGTGTCTGAATCAGACTCTTGGCCCTGTGTGTGGCCGTGAATTACATTCTCAGCACCCCAGCAAACTCAAGAAAAATCCCATGTGTCCATGCACATCTAAAAGGATGAAAAAGAAGTGTAATATTGGATGAAGTCTCTTGCCTTCCTCTGGTCAGGCTCCTGACACCGATGAAGTAAGAACAGGGATCCTCTGGGTCAAATGAGTTGTTGCAAGCCATCCAGTAACTAGCACACAGGTGTTTGGGTGTTTTCATGAGTCCAGTACACATAAAGAATCTAGCCCTGGCAGGCAGGAGGCCTCGAATTTGAGAAGCGGAGCAGTATTAACTACAGGCCCATTTTATCTATCCTGTTTCTCAGGAAGGGTGTCCAGGCCACCATGACATTTGGCACATGATGGGCATGAGACCTTACTTCGCACACCATCTTAGACTGCTCCCCCTATGGAAACCCCCAGCCAGAATGTTATGATGAGTATCTGTATGGAAGAAGAGGAGGGCCATGTGGGAGTGTTTTTGTTAGAATAGTGGTCTTTTGTGTGGTGGTTGGAAAAGATGAGTGGGTCCACCTCAGCTTGAACTCTGGTGTGATGCCATTAGAGACTCAGGAGATTCCTCAACCCTTAATGGCTCCTGAATGAATCAAAACCCACAGTGCCAACTTCTTCATTCTTGAAATATGGCTAGGCCAATAACATGAAGGTTTTGAGAATCCCATGACCAGAAATCCCTGGAGAACCTTTAGATCTCCTGTTGCTCATCATGACTGAACCCGCCATTGCTGTTTTTGACTGAGTGGAATTCATGACCATGGTGAAGAACAGAGATGTCAGTGAGTAGGAGCCAGCAGGGAACTGGGTCTGGAGCAATGGAGTGCAGGTGTGTGACCAACATCTGTGGTGAGCCCCTGTGGTTCTGTCATTGGTATCCAAATGACATGTGACTGACAAGGTGCAGCCAGCAGACCCTAAAATATAAAGGCATGTTGTTGTGGGGAGAGGATCTGGTGCGATGCTCAGAATCAAGTTGCTACGCTCAAGTGGGAAAGATATATGGGGTAGCAGCCCAGTTTGTGTTTTTTCCGTCAGACCCTGACTCACCCCACGTGACAGAGCTCCCTCCAGCACCGTGTCCCGGTTGATCTTTATGTATTTCAAAAACAAACACCAAATTTCCAGGGAAGCTGCAAGAAATGCCATTAAAACTGGACTGTGAGCCAAAGGTTTCACAATCCCCCCAGGGAGACACTCATACCCCAACGGCCACAGTTACCTACAAAGAGAGGATTCAGCTCTGCTGCCTCCCGTTCGTATTGGGAAATAGGAAACCATGTCCTCCTGTTCACATAGACTGAGACCAAGCTTTCCTGGTCTCACTACAAAGGAAGCTAAAGCACAAAGCTATATTTCTAGTGCACAAATGTCAGAGGCAGATAGTCAAGAAGTCATTAGGCCAGCAAAGTTCCATGTTTGTGGAATGTTTACCCTGTCCCCTACCATTGGGATCTCTTGTGCCACACCCAAGTTTGTGAGCTCCTCAGAATTTCCAATTCCAGATATGTATTCACAGATTTTGTTCCTCTTCTCCTCTCATTGTGTCTTATTTGGGGTGATAGTAATGTCAAGGCATTGTGGTGGATGACAGTGGAAGATTGTTATGTGGCACGTGTTCGCATATATCTTAGACTCGTTTTTCATTTTGCCCTTTGGAATATTGAATCTCTGTGTCAATACTTATACTACCTTGATGCTTCAATGTCCATCTGGGTGGATTTATAATCCACTTTTCACAAGATATTTCTCAGAAATATACATTTTCTTGACATACATATTCATTTCTGAATTCTCAAAATGAACTTCAGTGAATCTTGAGTACTAACCCTAATATTTCTTCAGTAAGTGACCAGTTTAACATCAATGAAAGTCTATTCATACGGGACGTGATGTGTATTTTGAAGTAAATTTTCATTCAAAATTGTTAAATTCCTATTTCTTCGTATCATAGGATGTATCATTTCATCCAATATTCACAAATTGACATGCATATGATTCACTTACATTCACTCCCTGTATCAGAACCCATGTATTTCTCCATGTTGCTTTACTTGCTTTTTCATGAGATTTCTTTTATAAAACATTACTTTTGAATTCCATCATCATTTTCGAAGCAAAACTCACAGTTTGGTGTAATTAGTAACCCTAATATTACCACTAGACGTACACCTACTTGGATTGAATGTTTATCTGAATACCAGATTTCATGTATTTTTTAAAATATCAATTCAATCCATTATTGAAAATAGTAACCAGTTATATTTTTTATTCACCCTATGGTCTATTCATGCATCATCTCTATATACGTAAACCCAGGGTGCACCTATTTTTATCCCCAAACTCTAAATGACAGGGTTTGAAAACATGCTCCCAGAAATGGTGGAAGAAATACACATGTCACCTCCTCCATGTATTCCTTTCATCACATCATCTTCTGGACACCAAATGCAAAACTCACACTCACATTATGATTCTTCCAAAGCCTGATTTTAATGAGAGCATGGATTACTAAAATCATCTAAGTCCGCTTTGCCTATTGTTTTCCATATTCAATCCTATGGTGAGCGTACACTTGTTTCTTCCTAGGATAGTGTATTCAACCACCCCCCTGTTGAAAATATCCCTGATCTTATCACTCATTTTGTACTTTGCCCGATCTCCTAACATCCCAATTGATATCTATTTCCCCAAGTGCCTTGTTGTGACTGACTCTTCATGTGTGCTGACATTCCCATTGACACTCTAATAGAAATTCATTCAATTGCTAAAAGGGCCTTTTGCCCAAACCCTAAACTCACTCTTCTTCCTTACCCTTACACTGGAATCCTGTCTACTATCTCAATATCACTGGAAGTTCTCTTTCACATTCAGTGGTCCCAGGTACAAGATCTTATGCCATTGTATATGGATTTAGGGGATTCACCTCTGCAGAACATCATTCAAAACTATGTATCCAAATCAAGGGCCCAACACCCTTGTGTGCTTCAGCTCTTACCTAGTTTTCACCTTCCATTCTTATAAATATCCCAGTTGCCCAATCCCCGTATTCATCCAGCAGAATGACTCCTAAGCCAAATCTAACCTGATATGACCCTGCAGCAGACTCTGTTCCCTCAATCTATTTTCACATAACAGCAGGTCCTGAGTTGATCTTGCCATACAGGTATGTAGGGAATCCTCCAGCTGCTGAGAAGCTCAAAGGTAGATGCAGAAATGATCCCTGGAGCCAATGTAGGCAGCTAGGTAGGACCTGTGAGGTCTAAAGTCATCTTCCATGGCCAACAACCCAGTGAGGATGAAGGGATGTGGCTGAATCAGCCTCTCTCTTCTCAATGCAGGGAAGATGGACACAATCAGGCCTGGGTGGGTTGCTGATCCTGGGCTCCTAGGGTATATAGACCTTTATGACTTGTGAAAATGTCACAGGAAGGTGGGGCAGCCTCCCTCTATGGGACCCTTGGAAACAACTGTTAGGACAAAGTGGTTGCCAAGGCAGTGACCTCATTCACTTCCCTGAAGGAAGTGACCTCACCTCACTTCCTTGGTGATGGAACTCTCTGAACGTGGGATCCAGGAGGCGAGGCACCCAGAGGCAATTCCAGTCCCAGTGGGCTCCCTTGTTTTTTTCTGTACCAAGGCCAGAGTCATTCTTTCTTGGCACCTGGTGATGTGTGGGTAGCCAAATGCCTTGAATGGTCTGAACAGGGGCCTTTCCTGAGAAAGAAGTGTTGGCTCATTGCTGGCTCCTGACAACTACACAGAGATGGCCAAGGAGACCAGAGCTGAGACAGGACCGGCCACTGCTGGGGAACAAATTTTCACCCACCAGTCGGAGTTCAGAGTGGATAGATGCACACCAAATACAGGGGTGGTTTGTGTGTCTTAGTGGGTGTGTGTTTCAATTTGGCATTTTGTCTCATGTTCTGAGATCATGTAGGAAAAACGTGTTTGTTGTTGTTGTTGTTGTTGTTGTTTGTTGGTTTGAAATGGACTGTTAACTAGTGAGTATTTCTATGTCAGTTGATCCCACTGGGTTTGTGGTTAAAGAGAGTAGTGAGAAGAAAGCAGCCGTGAATGTGTCCTGTCTAGTGGAAATCTTTGCAGGACTCCTCAAGGCCAATTGATGAATGGACTGCTGCTTGTCTTGCAGATGGGAAACACCTACCAAGATCCCAAGTTCCTGTATTCTTCCAGAATTTTGGCCACTCTCTGAAGGGGTTCGTGTTTTTGTGAACAAGATGGGTACCACCTTCAAGCTCTGTGACAAGGCCATGGACTGGATTGCTGACGGGAATGCCAAGCATCTCAGAAAAGTAAAAATTAGCATGACTGGTAAGGATCTCTCTGGAGAATCCCTGCTTGCATAGATAGCCACCCAAGTTGCATGATTAGGAGCTGTCCGTGCCACAGTGTTCAATTAAAGAAAAGTTTTTCTCCAGGCTTCTTTCCTCCCTATTGTTCTGTTCCCCTGAATGTCAGGGAGGTGTTTGCCTTAGGGCACTCCTTTGGGAATCCTCCAGAAAACAGTTTCAAACGGAAATGAAGAGGCCCAATCTGTGCCTTTTAGGTAAAGTGCTTTGTAAAGGCTGTGTCTGAATCAGACTCTTGACCCTGTGTGTGGCCGTGAATTACATTCTCAGCACCCCAGCAAACTCAAGAAAAATCCCATGTGTCCATGCACATCTAAAAGGATGAAAAAGAAGTGTAATATTGGATGAAGTCTCTTGCCTTCCTCTGGTCAGGCTCCTGACACCGATGAAGTAAGAACAGGGATCCTCTGGGTCAAATGAGTTGTTGCAAGCCATCCAGTAACTAGCACACAGGTGTTTGGGTGTTTTCATGAGTCCAGTACACATAAAGAATCAAGCCCTGGCAGGCAGGAGGCCTCGAATTTGAGAAGCAGAGCAGTATTAACTACAGGCCCATTTTATCTATCCTGTTTCTCAGGAAGGGTGTCCAGGCCACCATTACATTTGGCACATGATGGGCATGAGACCTTACTTTGCACACCATCTTAGACTTCTCCCCCTATGGAAACCCCCAGCCAGAATGTTACGATGAGTATCTGTATGGAAGAAGAGGAGGGCCATGTGGGAGTGTTTTTGTTAGAATAGTGGTCTTTTGTGTGGTGGTTGGAAAAGATGAGTGGGTCCACCTCAGCTTGAACTCTGGTGTGATGCCATTAGAGACTCAGGAGATTCCTCAACCCTTAATGGCTCCTGAATGAATCAAAACCCACAGTGCCAACTTCTTCATTCTTGAAATATGGCTAGGCCAATAACATGAAGGTTTTGAGAATCCCATGACCAGAAATCCCTGGAGAACCTTTAGATCTCCTGTTTCTCATCATGACTGAACCCGCCATTGCTGTTTTTGACTGAGTGGAATTCATGACCATGGTGAAGAACAGAGATGTCAGTGAGTAGGAGCCAGCAGGGAACTGGGTCTGGAGCAATGGAGTGCAGGTGTGTGACCAACATCTGTGGTGAGCCCCTGTGGTTCTGTCATTGGTATCCAAATGACATGTGACTGACAAGGTGCAGCCAGCAGACCCTAAAATGGAAAGGCATGTTGTTGTGGGGAGAGGATCTGGTGCGATGCTCAGAATCAAGTTGCTACGCTCAAGTGGGAAAGATATATGGGGTAGCAGCCCAGTTTGTGTTTTTTCCGTCAGACCCTGACTCACCCCACGTGACAGAGCTCCCTCCAGCACCGTGTCCCGGTTGATCTTTATGTATTTCAAAAACAAACACCAAATTTCCAGGGAAGCTGCAAGAAATGCCATTAAAACTGGACTGTGAGCCAAAGGCTTCACAATCCCCCCAGGGAGACACTCATACCCCAACGGCCACAGTTACCTACAAAGAGAGGATTCAGCTCTGCTGCCTCCCGTTCGTATTGGGAAATAGGAAACCATGTCCTCCTGTTCACATAGACTGAGACCAAGCTTTCCTGGTCTCACTGCAAAGGAAGCTAAAGCACAAAGCTATATTTCTAGTGCACAAATGTCAGAGGCAGATAGTCAAGACGTCATTAGGCCAGCAAAGTTCCATGTTTGTGGAATGTTTACCCTGTCCCCTACCATTGGGATCTCTTGTGCCACACCCAAGTTTGTGAGCTCCTCAGAATTTCCAATTCCAGATATGTATTCACAGATTTTGTTCCTCTTCTCCTCTCATTGTGTCTTATTTGGGGTGATAGTAATGTCAAGGCATTGTGGTGGATGACAGTGGAAGATTGTTATGTGGCACGTGTTCGCATATATCTTAGACTCGTTTTTCATTTTGCCCTTTGGAATATTCAATCTCTGTGTCAGTACTTATACTACCTTGATTCTTTAATGTCCATCTGGGTGGATGTATAATCAACTTTTCACAAGATATTTCTCAGAAATATACATTTTCTTGACATACATATTCATTTCTGAATTCTCAAAATGAACTTCAGTGAATCTTGAGTACTAACCCTAATATTTCTTCAGTAAGTGACCCAGTTTAACATCAATGAAAGTCTATTCATACGGGACGTGATGTGTATTTTGAAGTAAATTTTCATTCAAAATTGTTAAATTCCTATTTCTTCGTATCATAGGATGTATCATTTCATCCAATATTCACAAATTGACATGCATATGATTCACTTACATTCACTCCCTGTATCAGAACCCATGTATTTCTCCATGTTGCTTTACTTGCTTTTTCATAAGATTTCTTTTATAAAACATTACTTTTGAATTCCATCATCATTTTCGAAGCAAAACTCACAGTTTGGTGTAATTAGTAACCCTAATATTACCACTAGACGTACACCTACTTGGATTGAATGTTTATCTGAATACCAGATTTCATGTATTTTTTAAAATATCAATTCAATCCATTATTGAAAATAGTAACCAGTTATATTATTTATTCACCCTATGGTCTATTCATGCATCATCTCTATATACGTAAACCCAGGGTGCACCTATTTTTATCCCCAAACTCTAAATGACAGGGTTTGAAAACATGCTCCCAGAAATGGTGGAAGAAATACACATGTCACCTCCTCCCTGTATTCGTTTCATCACATCATCTTCTGGACACCAAATGCAAAACTCACACTCACCTTATGATTCTTCCAAAGCCTGATTTTAATGAGAGCATGGATTACTAAAATCATCTAAGTCCGCTTTGCCTATTGTTTTCCATATTCAATCCTACGGTGAGCGTACACTTGTTTCTTCCTAGGATAGTGTATTCAACCACCCCCCTGTTGAAAATATCCCTGATCTTATCACTCATTTTGTACTTTGCCCGATCTCCTAACATCCCAATTGATATCTATTTCCCCAAGTGCCTTGTTGTGACTGACTCTTCATGTGTGCTGACATTCCCATTTACACTCTAATAGAAATTCATTCAATTGCTAAAAGGGCCTTTTGCCCAAATCCTAAACTCACTCTTCTTCCTTACCCTACACTGGAATCCTGTCTACTATCTCAATATCACTGGAAGTTCTCTTTCACATTCAGTGGTCCCAGGTACAAGATCTTATGCCATTGTATATGGATTTAGAGGATTCACCTCTGCAGATCATCATTCAAAACTATGTATCCAAATCAAGGGCCCAACACCCTTGTGTGCTTCAGCTCTTACCTAGTTTTCACCTTCCATTCTTATAAATATCCCAGTTGCCCAATCCCCATATTCATCCAGCAGAATGACTCCTAAGCCAAATCGAACCTGATATGACCCTGCAGCAGACTCTGTTCCCTCATTCTATTTTCACATAACAGCAGGTCCTCAGTTGATCTTGCCATACAGGTATGTAGGGAATCCTCCAGCTGCTGAGAAGCTCAAAGGTAGATGCAGAAATGATCCCTGGAGCCAATGTAGGCAGCTAGGTAGGACCTGTGAGGTCTAAAGTCATCTTCCATGGCCAACAACCCAGTGAGGATGAAGGGATGTGGCTGAATCAGCCTCTCTCTTCTCAATGCAGGGAAGATGGACACAATCAGGCCTGGGTGGGTTGCTGAGCCCGGGCTCCTAGGGTATATAGACCTTTATGACTTGTGAAAATGTCACAGGAAGGTGGGGCAGCCTCCCTCTCATGGGACCCTTGGAAACAACTGTTAGGACAAAGTGGTTGCCAAGGCAGTGACCTCATTCACTTCCCTGAAGGAAGTGACCTCACCTCACTTCCTTGGTGATGGAACTCTCTGAACGTGGGATCCAGGAGGCGAGGCACCCAGAGGCAATTCCAGTCCCAGTGGGCTCCCTTGTTTTTTTCTGTACCAAGGCCAGAGTCATTCTTTCTTGGCACCTGGTGATGTGTGGGTAGCCAAATGCCTTGAATGGTCTGAACAGGGGCCTTTCCTGAGAAAGAAGTGTTGGCTCATTGCTGGCTCCTGACAACTACACAGAGATGGCCAAGGAGACCAGAGCTGAGACAGGACCGGCCACTGCTGGGGAACAAATTTTCACCCACCAGTCAGAGATCAGAGTGGATAGATGCACACCAAATACAGGGGTGGTTTGTGTGTCTTAGTGGGTGTGTGTTTCAATTTGGCATTTTGTCTCATGTTCTGAGACCATGTAGGAAAAACGTGTTTGTTGTTGTTGTTGTTGTTGTTTGTTGGTTTGAAATGGACTGTTAACTAGTGAGTCTTTCTATGTCAGTGGATCCCACTGGGTTGGTGGTTAAAGAGAGTAGTGAGAAGAAAGCAGCCGTGAATGTGTCCTGTCTAGTGGAAATCTTTGCAGGACTCCTCAAGGCCAATTGATGAATGGACTGCTGCTTGTCTTGCAGATGGGAAACACCTACCAAGATCCCACGTTCCTGTATTCTTCCAGAATTTTGGCCACTCTCTGAAGGGGTTCGTGTTTTTGTGAACA
The DNA here is from genome assembly GCF_045843805.1 of Urocitellus parryii. Taxonomy (NCBI): domain Eukaryota; kingdom Metazoa; phylum Chordata; class Mammalia; order Rodentia; family Sciuridae; genus Urocitellus; species Urocitellus parryii. The sequence continues at coordinate 18,041,562 of NC_135548.1, forward strand.
AGATGGGTACCACCTTCAAGCTCTGTGACAAGGCCATGGACTGGATTGCTGACGGGAATGCCAAGCATCTCAGAAAAGTAAAAATTAGCATGACTGGTAAGGATCTCTCTGGAGAATCCCTGCTTGCATAGATAGCCACCCAAGTTGTATGATTAGGAGCTGTCAGTGCCACAGTGTTCAATTAAAGAAAAGTTTTTCTCCAGGCTTCTTTCCTCCCTATTGTTCTGTTCCCCTGAATGTCAGGGAGGTGTTTGCCTTAGGGCACTCCTTTGGGAATCCTCCGGAAAACAGTTTCAAACGGAAAGGAAGAGGCCCAATCTGTGCCTTTTAGGTAAAGTGCTTTGTAAAGGCTGTGTCTGAATCAGACTCTTGGCCCTGTGTGTGGCCGTGAATTACATTCTCACCCCCCCAACAAACTCAAGAAAAATCCCATGTGTCCATGCACATCTAAAAGGATGAAAAAGAAGTGTAATATTGGATGAAGTCTCTTGCCTTCCTCTGGTCAGGCTCCTGACACCGATGAAGTAAGAACAGGGATCCTCTGGGTCAAATGAGTTGTTGCAAGCCATCCAGTAACTAGCACACAGGTGTTTGGGTGTTTTCATGAGTCCAGTACACATAAAGAATCTAGCCCTGGCAGGCAGGAGGCCTCGAATTTGAGAAGCGGAGCAGTATTAACTACAGGCCCATTTTATCTATCCTGTTTCTCAGGAAGGGTGTCCAGGCCACCATGACATTTGGCACATGATGGGCATGAGACCTTACTTTGCACACCATCTTAGACTTCTCCCCCTATGGAAACCCCCAGCCAGAATGTTATGATGAGTATCTGTATGGAAGAAGAGGAGGGCCATGTGGGAGTGTTTTTCTTAGAATAGTGGTCTTTTGTGTGGTGGTTGGAAAAGATGAGTGGGTCCACCTCAGCTTGAACTCTGGTGTGATGCCATTAGAGACTCAGGAGATTCCTCAACCCTTAATGGCTCCTGAATGAATCAAAACCCACAGTGCCAACTTCTTCATTCTTGAAATATGGCTAGGCCAATAACATGAAGGTTTTGAGAATCCCATGACCAGAAATCCCTGGAGAACCTTTAGATCTCCTGTTTCTCATCATGACTGAACCCGCCATTGCTGTTTTTGACTGAGTGGAATTCATGACCATGGTGAAGAACAGAGATGTCAGTGAGTAGGAGCCAGCAGGGAACTGGGTCTGGAGCAATGGAGTGCAGGTGTGTGACCAACATCTGTGGTGAGCCCCTGTGGTTCTGTCATTGGTATCCAAATGACATGTGACTGACAAGGTGCAGCCAGCAGACCCTAAAATATAAAGGCATGTTGTTGTGGGGAGAGGATCTGGTGCGATGCTCAGAATCAAGTTGCTACGCTCAAGTGGGAAAGATATATGGGGTAGCAGCCCAGTTTGTGTTTTTTCCGTCAGACCCTGACTCACCCCACGTGACAGAGCTCCCTCCAGCACCGTGTCCCGGTTGATCTTTATGTATTTCAAAAACAAACACCAAATTTCCAGGGAAGCTGCAAGAAATGCCATTAAAACTGGACTGTGAGCCAAAGGCTTCACAATCCCCCCAGGGAGACACTCATACCCCAACGGCCACAGTTACCTACAAAGAGAGGATTCAGCTCTGCTGCCTCCCGTTCGTATTGGGAAATAGGAAACCATGTCCTCCTGTTCACATAGACTGAGACCAAGCTTTCCTGGTCTCACTGCAAAGGAAGCTAAAGCACAAAGCTATATTTCTAGTGCACAAATGTCAGAGGCAGATAGTCAAGAAGTCATTAGGCCAGCAAAGTTCCATGTTTGTGGAATGTTTACCCTGTCCCCTACCATTGGGATCTCTTGTGCCACACCCAAGTTTGTGAGCTCCTCAGAATTTCCAATTCCAGATATGTATTCACAGATTTTGTTCCTCTTCTCCTCTCATTGTGTCTTATTTGGGGTGATAGTAATGTCAAGGCATTGTGGTGGATGACAGTGGAAGATTGTTATGTGGCACGTGTTCGCATATATCTTAGACTCGTTTTTCATTTTGCCCTTTGGAATATTCAATCTCTGTGTCAATACTTATACTACCTTGATTCTTCAATGTCCATCTGGGTGGATTTATAATCCACTTTTCACAAGATATTTCTCAGAAATATACATTTTCTTGACATACATATTCATTTCTGAATTCTCAAAATGAACTTCAGTGAATATTGAGTACTAACCCTAATATTTCTTCAGTAAGTGACCCAGTTTAACATCAATGAAAGTCTATTCATACGGGACGTGATGTGTATTTTGAAGTAAATTTTCATTCAAAATTGTTAAATTCCTATTTCTTCGTATCATAGGATGTATCATTTCATCCAATATTCACAAATTGACATGCATATGATTCACTTACATTCACTCCCTGTATCAGAACCCATGTATTTCTCCATGTTGCTTTACTTGCTTTTTCATGAGATTTCTTTTATAAAACATTACTTTTGAATTCCATCATCATTTTCGAAGCAAAACTCACAGTTTGGTGTAATTAGTAACCCTAATATTACCACTAGACGTACACCTACTTGGATTGAATGTTTATCTGAATACCAGATTTCATGTATTTTTTAAAATACCAATTCAATCCATTATTTAAAATAGTAACCAGTTATATTTTTTATTCACCCTATGGTCTATTCATGCATCATCTCTATATACGTAAACCCAGGGTGCACCTATTTTTATCCCCAAACTCTAAATGACAGGGTTTGAAAACATGCTCCCAGAAATGGTGGAAGAAATACACATGTCACCTCCTCCCTGTATTCGTTTCATCACATCATCTTCTGGACACCAAATGCAAAACTCACACTCACCTTATGATTCTTCCAAAGCCTGATTTTAATGAGAGCATGGATTACTAAAATCATCTAAGTCCGCTTTGCCTATTGTTTTCCATATTCAATCCTACGGTGAGCGTACACTTGTTTCTTCCTAGGATAGTGTATTCAACCACCCCCCTGTTGAAAATATCCCTGATCTTATCACTCATTTTGTACTTTGCCCGATCTCCTAACATCCCATTTGATATCTATTTCCCCAAGTGCCTTGTTGTGACTGACTCTTCATGTGTGCTGACATTCCCATTGACACTCTAATAGAAATTCATTCAATTGCTAAAAGGGCCTTTTGCCCAAACCCTAAACTCACTCTTCTTCCTTACCCTTACACTGGAATCCTGTCTACTATCTCAATATCACTGGAAGTTCTCTTTCACATTCAGTGGTCCCAGGTACAAGATCTTATGCCATTGTATATGGATTTAGGGGATTCACCTCTGCAGAACATCATTCAAAACTATGTATCCAAATCAAGGGCCCAACACCCTTGTGTGCTTCAGCTCTTACCTAGTTTTCACCTTCCATTCTTATAAATATCCCAGTTGCCCAATCCCCGTATTCATCCAGCAGAATGACTCCTAAGCCAAATCGAACCTGATATGACCCTGCAGCAGACTCTGTTCCCTCAATCTATTTTCACATAACAGCAGGTCCTGAGTTGATCTTGCCATACAGGTATGTAGGGAATCCTCCAGCTGCTGAGAAGCAAAAGGTAGATGCAGAAATGATCCCTGGAGCCAATGTAGGCAGCTAGGTAGGACCTGTGAGGTCTAAAGTCATCTTCCATGGCCAACAACCCAGTGAGGATGAAGGGATGTGGCTGAATCAGCCTCTCTCTTCTCAATGCAGGGAAGATGGACACAATCAGGCCTGGGTGGGTTGCTGATCCTGGGCTCCTAGGGTATATAGACCTTTATGACTTGTGAAAATGTCACAGGAAGGTGGGGCAGCCTCCCTCTCATGGGACCCTTGGAAACAACTGTGAGGACAAAGTGGTTGCCAAGGCAGTGACCTCATTCACTTCCCTGAAGGAAGTGACCTCACCTCACTTCCTTGGTGATGGAACTCTCTGAACGTGGGATCCAGGAGGCGAGGCACCCAGAGGCAATTCCAGTCCCAGTGGGCTCCCTTGTTTTTTTCTGTACCAAGGCCAGAGTCATTCTTTCTTGGCACCTGGTGATGTGTGGGTAGCCAAATGCCTTGAATGGTCTGAACAGGGGCCTTTCCTGAGAAAGAAGTGTTGGCTCATTGCTGGCTCCTGACAACTACACAGAGATGGCCAAGGAGACCAGAGCTGAGACAGGACCGGCCACTGCTGGGGAACAAATTTTCACCCACCAGTCAGAGGTCAGAGTGGATAGATGCACACCAAATACAGGGGTGGTTTGTGTGTCTTAGTGGGTGTGTGTTTCAATTTGGCATTTTGTCTCATGTTCTGAGATCATGTAGGAAAAACGTGTTTGTTGTTGTTGTTGTTGTTGTTTGTTGGTTTGAAATGGACTGTTAACTAGTGAGTCTTTCTATGTCAGTTGATCCCACTGGGTTTGTGGTTAAAGAGAGTAGTGAGAAGAAAGCAGCCGTGAATGTGTCCTGTCTAGTGGAAATCTTTGCAGGACTCCTCAAGGCCAATTGATGAATGGACTGCTGCTTGTCTTGCAGATGGGAAACACCTACCAAGATCCCAAGTTCCTGTATTCTTCCAGAATTTTGGCCACTCTCTGAAGGGGTTCGTGTTTTTGTGAACAAGATGGGTACCACCTTCAAGCTCTGTGACAAGGCCATGGACTGGATTGCTGACGGGAATGCCAAGCATCTCAGAAAAGTAAAAATTAGCATGACTGGTAAGGATCTCTCTGGAGAATCCCTGCTTGCATAGATAGCCACCCAAGTTGCATGATTAGGAGCTGTCCGTGCCACAGTGTTCAATTAAAGAAAAGTTTGTCTCCAGGCTTCTTTCCTCCCTATTGTTCTGTTCCCCTGAATGTCAGGGAGGTGTTTGCCTTAGGGCACTCCTTTGGGAATCCTCCAGAAAACAGTTTCAAACGGAAATGAAGAGGCCCAATCTGTGCCTTTTAGGTAAAGTGCTTTGTAAAGGCTGTGTCTGAATCAGACTCTTGGCCCTGTGTGTGGCCGTGAATTACATTCTCAGCACCCCAGCAAACTCAAGAAAAATCCCATGTGTCCATGCACATCTAAAAGGATGAAAAAGAAGTGTAATATTGGATGAAGTCTCTTGCTTTCCTCTGGTCAGGCTCCTGACACCGATGAAGTAAGAACAGGGATCCTCTGGGTCAAATGAGTTGTTGCAAGCCATCCAGTAACTAGCACACAGGTGTTTGGGTGTTTTCATGAGTCCAGTACACATAAAGAATCTACCCCTGGCAGGCAGGAGGCCTCGAATTTGAGAAGCAGAGCAGTATTAACTACAGGCCCATTTTATCTATCCTGTTTCTCAGGAAGGGTGTCCAGGCCACCATGACATTTGGCACATGATGGGCATGAGACCTTACTTTGCACACCATCTTAGACTTCTCCCCCTATGGAAACCCCCAGCCAGAATGTTATGATGAGTATCTGTATGGAAGAAGAGGAGGGCCATGTGGGAGTGCTTTTGTTAGAATAGTGGTCTTTTGTGTGGTGGTTGGAAAAGGTGAGTGGGTCCACCTCAGCTTGAACTCTGGTGTGATGCCATTAGAGACTCAGGAGATTCCTCAACCCTTAATGGCTCCTGAATGAATCAAAACCCACAGTGCCAACTTCTTCATTCTTGAAATATGGCTAGGCCAATAACATGAAGGTTTTGAGAATCCCATGACCAGAAATCCCTGGAGAACCTTTAGATCTCCTGTTGCTCATCATGACTGAACCTGCCATTGCTGTTTTTGACTGAGTGGAATTCATGACCATGGTGAAGAACAGAGATGTCAGTGAGTAGGAGCCAGCAGGGAACTGGGTCTGGAGCAATGGTGTGCAGGTGTGTGACCAACATCTGTGGTGAGCCCCTGTGGTTCTGTCATTGGTATCCAAATGACATGTGACTGACAAGGTGCAGCCAGCAGACCCTAAAATGGAAAGGCATGTTTTTGTGGGGGTAGGATCTGGTGCGATGCTCAGAATCAAGTTGCTATGCTCAATTGGGAAAGATATATGGGGTAGCAGCCCAGTTTGTGTTTTTTCCGTCAGACCCTGACTCACCCCACGTGACAGAGCTCCCTCAAGCACTGTGTCCTGGATGACCTTTATGTATTTCAAAAACAAACACCAAATCTCCAGGGAAACTGCAAGAAATGCCATTAAAACTGGACTGTGAGCCAAAGGCTTCACAATCCCCCCAGGGAGACACTCATACCCCAACGGCCACAGTTACCTACAAAGAGAGGATTCAGCTCTGCTGCCTCCCGTTCGTATTGGGAAATAGGAATCCATGTCCTCCTGTTCACATAGACTGAGACCAAGCTTTTCTGGTCTCACTGCAAAGGAAGCTAAAGCACAAAGCTATATTTCTAGTGCACAAATGTCAGAGGCAGATAGTCAAGACGTCATTAGGCCAGCAAAGTTCCATGTTTGTGGAATGTTTACCCTGTCCCCTACCATTGGGATCTCTTGTGCCACACCCAAGTTTGTGAGCTCCTCAGAATTTCCAATTCCAGATATGTATTCACAGATTTTGTTCCTCTTCTCCTCTCATTGTGTCTTATTTGGGGTGATAGTAATGTCAAGGCATTGTGGTGGATGACAGTGGAAGATTGTTATGTGGCACGTGTTCGCATATATCTTAGACTCGTTTTTCATTTTGCCCTTTGGAATATTCAATCTCTGTGTCAATACTTATACTACCTTGATTCTTTAATGTCCCTCTGGGTGGATTTATAATCCACTTTTCACAAGATATTTCTCAGAAATATACATTTTCTTGACATACATATTCATTTCTGAATTCTCAAAATGAACTTCAGTGAATATTGAGTACTAACCCTAATATTTCTTCAGTAAGTGACCCAGTTTAACATCAATGAAAGTCTATTCATACGGGACGTGATGTGTATTTTGACGTAAATTTTCATTCAAAATTGTTAAATTCCTATTTCTTCGTATCATAGAATGTATCATTTCATCCAATATTCACAAATTGACATGCATATGATTCACTTACATTCCCTCCCTGTATCAGAACCCATGTATTTCTCCATGTTGCTTTACTTGCTTTTTCATGAGATTTCTTTTATAAAACATTACTTTTGAATTCCATCATCATTTTTGAAGCAAAACTCACAGTTTGGTGTAATTAGTAACCCTAATATTACCATTAGACGTACACCTACTTGGATTGAATGTTTATCTGAATACCAGATTTCATGTATTTTTTAAAATATCAATTCAATCCATTATTGAAAATAGTAACCAGTTATATTATTTATTCACCCTATGGTCTATTCATGCATCATCTCTATATACGTAAACCCAGGGTGCACCTATTTTTATACCCAAACTCTAAATGACAGGGTTTGAAAACATGCTCCCAGAAATGGTGGAAGAAACACACATGTCACCTCCTCCCTGTATTCCTTTCATCACATCATCTTCTGGACACCAAATGCAAAACTCACACTCACCTTATGATTCTTCCAAAGCCTGATTTTAATGAGAGCATGGATTACTAAAATCATCTAAGTCCGCTTTGCCTATTGTTTTCAATATTCAATCCTATGGTGAGCGTACACTTGTTTCTTCCTAGGTTAGTGTATTCAACCACCCCCCTTTTGAAAATATCCCTGATCTTATCACTCATTTTGTACTTTGCCCGATCTCCTAACATCCCAATTGATATCTACTTCCCCAAGTGCCTTGTTGTGACTGACTCTTCATGTGTGCTGACATTCCCATTTACACTCTAATAGAAATTCATTCAATTGCTAAAAGGGCCTTTTGCCCAAACCCTAAACTCACTCTTCTTCCTTACCCTACACTGGAATCCTGTCTACTATCTCAATATCACTGGAAGTTCTCTTTCACATTCAGTGGTCCCAGGTACAAGATCTTATGCCATTGTATATGGATTTAGGGGATTCACCTCTGCAGAACATCATTCAAAACTATGTATCCAAATCAAGGGCCCAACACCCTTGTGTGCTTCAGCTCTTACCTAGTTTTCACCTTCCATTCTTATAAATATCCCAGTTGCCCAATCCCCGTATTCATCCAGCAGAATGACTCCTAAGCCAAATCGAACCTGATATGACCCTGCAGCAGACTCTGTTCCCTCAATCTATTTTCACATAACAGCAGGTCCTGAGTTGATCTTGCCATACAGGTATGTAGGGAATCCTCCAGCTGCTGAGAAGCTCAAAGGTAGATGCAGAAATGATCCCTGGAGCCAATGTAGGCAGCTAGGTAGGACCTGTGAGGTCTAAAGTCATCTTCCATGGCCAACAACCCAGTGAGGATGAAGGGATGTGGCTGAATCAGCCTCTCTCTTCTCAATGCAGGGAAGATGGACACAATCAGGCCTGGGTGGGTTGCTGATCCCGGGCTCCTAGGGTATATAGACCTTTATGACTTGTGAAAATGTCACAGGAAGGTGGGGCAGCCTCCCTCTCATGGGACCCTTGGAAACAACTGTGAGGACAAAGTGGTTGCCAAGGCAGTGACCTCATTCACTTCCCTGAAGGAAGTGACCTCACCTCACTTCCTTGGTGATGGAACTTTCTGAACGTGGGATCCAGGAGGCGAGGCACCCAGAGGCAATTCCAGTCCCAGTGGGCTCCCTTGTTTTTTTCTGTACCAAGGCCAGAGTCATTCTTTCTTGGCACCTGGTGATGTGTGGGTAGGCAAATGCCTTGAATGGTCTGAACAGGGGCCTTTCCTGAGAAAGAAGTGTTGGCTCATTGCTGGCTCCTGACAACTACACAGAGATGGCCAAGGAGACCAGAGCTGAGACAGGACCGGCCACTGCTGGGGAACAAATTTTCACCCACCAGTCGGAGTTCAGAGTGGATAGATGCACACCAAATACAGGGGTGGTTTGTGTGTCTTAGTGGGTGTGTGTTTCAATTTGGCATTTTGTCTCATGTTCTGAGATCATGTAGGAAAAACGTGTTTGTTGTTGTTGTTGTTGTTGTTTGTTGGTTTGAAATGGACTGTTAACTAGTGAGTCTTTCTATGTCAGTTGATCCCACTGGGTTTGTGGTTAAAGAGAGTAGTGAGAAGAAAGCAGCCGTGAATGTGTCCTGTCTAGTGGAAATCTTTGCAGGACTCCTCAAGGCCAATTGATGAATGGACTGCTGCTTGTCTTGCAGATGGGAAACACCTACCAAGATCCCAAGTTCCTGTATTCTTCCAGAATTTTGGCCACTCTCTGAAGGGGTTCGTGTTTTTGTGAACAAGATGGGTACCACCTTCAAGCTCTGTGACAAGGCCATGGACTGGATTGCTGACGGGAATGCCAAGCATCTCAGAAAAGTAAAAATTAGCATGACTGGTAAGGATCTCTCTGGAGAATCCCTGCTTGCATAGATAGCCACCCAAGTTGCATGATTAGGAGCTGTCCGTGCCACAGTGTTCAATTAAAGAAAAGTTTGTCTCCAGGCTTCTTTCCTCCCTATTGTTCTGTTCCCCTGAATGTCAGGGAGGTGTTTGCCTTAGGGCACGCCTTTGGGAATCCTCCAGAAAACAGTTTCAAACGGAAAGGAAGAGGCCCAATCTGTGCCTTTTAGTTAAAGTGCTTTGTAAAGGCTGTGTCTGAATCAGACTCTTGGCCCTGTGTGTGGCCGTGAATTACATTCTCAGCACCCCAGGAAACTCAAGAAAAATCCCATGTGTCCATGCACATCTAAAAGGATGAAAAAGAAGTGTAATATTGGATGAAGTCTCTTGCCTTCCTCTGGTCAGGCTCCTGACACCGATGAAGTAAGAACAGGGATCCTCTGGGTCAAATGAGTTGTTGCAAGCCATCCAGTAACTAGCACACAGGTGTTTGGGTGTTTTCATGAGTCCAGTACACATAAAGAATCTACCCCTGGCAGGCAGGAGGCCTCGAATTTGAGAAGCAGAGCAGGATTAACTACAGGCCCATTTTATCTATCCTGTTTCTCAGGAAGGGTGTCCAGGCCACCATGACATTTGGCACATGATGGGCATGAGACCTTACTTCGCACACCATCTTAGACTTCTCCCCCTATGGAAACCCCCAGCCAGAATGTTATGATGAGTATCTGTATGGAAGAAGAGGAGGGCCATGTGGGAGTGTTTTTGTTAGAATAGTGGTCTTTTGTGTGGTGGTTGGAAAAGATGAGTGGGTCCACCTCAGCTTGAACTCTGGTGTGATGCCATTAGAGACTCAGGAGATTCCTCAACCCTTAATGGCTCCTGAATGAATCAAAACCCACAGTGCCAACTTCTTCATTCTTGAAATATGGCTAGGCCAATAACATGAAGGTTTTGAGAATCCCATGACCAGAAATCCCTGGAGAACCTTTAGATCTCCTGTTGCTCATCATGACTGAACCCGCCATTGCTGTTTTTGACTGAGTGGAATTCATGACCATGGTGAAGAACAGAGATGTCAGTGAGTAGGAGCCAGCAGGGAACTGGGTCTGGAGCAATGGAGTGCAGGTGTGTGACCAACATCTGTGGTGAGCCCCTGTGGTTCTGTCATTGGTATCCAAATGACATGTGACTGACAAGGTGCAGCCAGCAGACCCTAAAATGGAAAGGCATGTTGTTGTGGGGAGAAGATCTGGTGCGATGCTCAGAATCAAGTTGCTACGCTCAAGTGGGAAAGATATATGGGGTAGCAGCCCAGTTTGTGTTTTTTCCGTCAGACCCTGACTCACCCCACGTGACAGTGCTCCCTCCAGCACCGTGTCCCGGTTGACCTTTATGTATTTCAAAAACAAACACCAAATTTCCAGGGAAGCTGCAAGAAATGCCATTAAAACTGGACTGTGAGCCAAAGGCTTCACAATCCCCCCAGGGAGACACTCATACCCCAACGGCCACAGTTACCTACAAAGAGAGGATTCAGCTCTGCTGCCTGCCGTTCGTATTGGGAAATAGGAATCCATGTCCTCCTGTTCACATAGACTGAGACCAAGCTTTCCTGGTCTCACTGCAAAGGAAGCTAAAGCACAAAGCTATATTTCTAGTGCACAAATGTCAGAGGCAGATAGTCAAGAAGTCATTAGGCCAGCAAAGTTCCATGTTTGTGGAATGTTTACCCTGTCCCCTACCTATGGGATCTCTTGTGCCACACCCAAGTTTGTGAGCTCCTCAGAATTTCCAATTCCAGATATGTATTCACAGATTTTGTTCCTCTTCTCCTCTCATTGTGTCTTATTTGGGGTGATAGTAATGTCAAGGCATTGTGGTGGATGACAGTGGAAGATTGTTATGTGGCACGTGTTCGCATATATCTTAGACTCGTTTTTCATTTTGCCCTTTGGAATATTCAATCTCTGTGTCAATACTTATACTACCTTGATTCTTTAATGTCCCTCTGGGTGGATTTATAATCAACTTTTCACAAGATATTTCTCAGAAATATACATTTTCTTGACATACATATTCATTTCTGAATTCTCAAAATGAACTTCAGTGAATCTTGAGTACTAACCCTAATATTTCTTCAGTAAGTGACCCAGTTTAACATCAATGAAAGTCTATTCATGCGGGACGTGATGTGTATTTTGAAGTAAATTTTCATTCAAAATTGTTAAATTCCTATTTCTTCGTATCATAGGATGTATCATTTCATCCAATATTCACAAATTGACATGCATATGATTCACTTACATTCACTCCCTGTATCAGAACCCATGTATTTCTCCATGTTGCTTTACTTGCTTTTTCATGAGATTTCTTTTATAAAACATTACTTTTGAATTCCATCATCATTTTCGAAGCAAAACTCACAGTTTGGTGTAATTAGTAACCCTAATATTACCACTAGACATACACCTACTTGGATTGAATGTTTATCTGAATACCAGATTTCATGTATTTTTTAAAATATCAATTCAATCCATTATTGAAAATAGTAACCAGTTATATTTTTTATTCACCCTATGGTCTATTCATGCATCATCTCTATATACGTAAACCCAGGGTGCACCTATTTTTATCCCCAAACTCTAAATGACAGGGTTTGAAAACATGCTCCCAGAAATGGTGGAAGAAATACATTTGTCACCTCCTCCATGTATTCCTTTCATCACATCATCTTCTGGACACCGAATGCAAAACTCACACTCACCTTATGATTCTTCCAAAGCCTGATTTTAATGAGAGCATGGATTACTAAAATCATCTAAGTCCGCTTTGCCTATTGTTTTCAACATTCAATCCTATGGTGAGCGTACACTTGTTTCTTCCTAGGATAGTGTATTCAACCACCCCCCTGTTGAAAATATCCCTGATCTTATCACTCATTTTGTACTTTGCCCGATCTCCTAACATCCCAATTGATATCTATTTCCCCAAGTGCCTTGTTGTGACTGACTCTTCATGTGTGCTGACATTCCCATTTACACTCTAATAGAAATTCATTCAATTGCTAAAAGGGCCTTTTGCCCAAATCCTAAACTCACTCTTCTCCCTTACCCTACACTGGAATCCAGTCTACTATCTCAATATCACTGGAAGTTCTCTTTCACATTCAGTGGTCCCAGGTACAAGATCTTATGCCATTGTATATGGATTTAGAGGATTCACCTCTGCAGAACATCATTCAAAACTATGTATCCAAATCAAGGGCCCAACACCCTTGTGTGCTTCAGCTCTTACCTAGTTTTCACCTTCCATTCTTAAAATATCCCAGTTGCCCAATCCCCGTATTCATCCAGCAGAATGACTCCTAAGCCAAATCGAACCTGATATGACCCTGCAGCAGACTCTGTTCCCTCAATCTATTTTCACATAACAGCAGGTCCTGAGTTGATCTTGCCATACAGGTATGTAGGGAATCCTCCAGCTGCTGAGAAGCTCAAAGGGAGATGCAGAAATGATCCCTGGAGCCAATGTAGGCAGCTAGGTAGGACCTGTGAGGTCTAAAGTCATCTTCCATGGCCAACAACCCAGTGAGGATGAAGGGATGTGGCTGAATCAGCCTCTCTCTTCTCAATGCAGGGAAGATGGACACAATCAGGCCTGGGTGGGTTGCTGATCCCGGGCTCCTAGGGTATATAGATCTTTATGACTTGTGAAAATGTCACAGGAAGGTGGGGCAGCCTCCCTCTCATGGGACCCTTGGAAACAACTGTTAGGACAAAGTGGTTGCCAAGGCAGTGACCTCATTCACTTCCCTGAAGGAAGTGACCTCACCTCACTTCCTTGGTGATGGAACTCTCTGAACGTGGGATCCAGGAGGCGAGGCACCCAGAGGCAATTCCAGTCCCAGTGGGCTCCCTTGTTTTTTTCTGTACCAAGGCCAGAGTCATTCTTTCTTGGCACCTGGTGATGTGTGGGTAGCCAAATGCCTTGAATGGTCTGAACAGGGGCCTTTCCTGAGAAAGAAGTGTTGGCTCATTGCTGGCTCCTGACAACTACACAGAGATGGCCAAGGAGACCAGAGCTGAGACAGGACCGGCCACTGCTGGGGAACAAATTTTCACCCACCAGTCAGAGATCAGAGTGGATAGATGCACACCAAATACAGGGGTGGTTTGTGTGTCTTAGTGGGTGTGTGTTTCAATTTGGCATTTTGTCTCATGTTCTGAGATCATGTAGGAAAAACGTGTTTGTTGTTGTTGTTGTTGTTGTTTGTTGGTTTGAAATGGACTGTTAACTAGTCAGTCTTTCTATAGAGTCAGTGGATCCCACTGGGTTTGTGGTAAAGAGCGTAGAGAGAAGAATGCAGCCGTGAATGTGTCCTGTCTAGTGGAAATCTTTGCAGGACTCCTCAAGGGCAATTGATGAATGGACTGCTGCTTGTCTTGCAGATGGGAAACACCTACCAAGATCCCAAGTTCCTGTATTCTTCCAGAATTTTGGCCACTCTCTGAAGGGGTTCGTGTTTTTGTGAACAAGATGGGTACCACCTTCAAGCTCTGTGACAAGGCCATGGACTGGATTGCTGACGGGAATGCCAAGCATCTCAGAAAAGTAAAAATTAGCATGACTGGTAAGGATCTCTCTGGAGAATCCCTGCTTGCATAGATAGCCACCCAAGTTGCATGATTAGGAGCTGTCAGTGCCACAGTGTTCAATTAAAGAAAAGTTTGTCTCCAGGCTTCTTTCCTCCCTATTGTTCTGTTCCCCTGAATGTCAGGGAGGTGTTTGCCTTAGGGCACGCCTTTGGGAATCCTCCAGAAAACAGTTTCAAACGGAAAGGAAGAGGCCCAATCTGTGCCTTTTAGGTAAAGTGCTTTGTAAAGGCTGTGTCTGAATCAGACTCTTGGCCCTGTGTGTGGCCGTGAATTACATTCTCAGCACCCCAGGAAACTCAAGAAAAATCCCATGTGTCCATGCACATCTAAAAGGATGAAAAAGAAGTGTAATATTGGATGAAGTCTCTTGCCTTCCTCTGGTCAGGCTCCTGACACCGATGAAGTAAGAACAGGGATCCTCTGGGTCAAATGAGTTGTTGCAAGCCATCCAGTAACTAGCACACAGGTGTTTGGGTGTTTTCATGAGTCCAGTACACATAAAGAATCTACCCCTGGCAGGCAGGAGGCCTCGAATTTGAGAAGCAGAGCAGTATTAACTACAGGCCCATTTTATCTATCCTGTTTCTCAGGAAGGGTGTCCAGGCCACCATGACATTTGGCACATGATGGGCATGAGACCTTACTTCGCACACCATCTTAGACTTCTCCCCCTATGGAAACCCCCAGCCAGAATGTTATGATGAGTATCTGTATGGAAGAAGAGGAGGGCCATGTGGGAGTGTTTTTGTTAGAATAGTGGTCTTTTGTGTGGTGGTTGGAAAAGATGAGTGGGTCCACCTCAGCTTGAACTCTGGTGTGATGCCATTAGAGACTCAGGAGATTCCTCAACCCTTAATGGCTCCTGAATGAATCAAAACCCACAGTGCCAACTTCTTCATTCTTGAAATATGGCTAGGCCAATAACATGAAGGTTTTGAGAATCCCATGACCAGAAATCCCTGGAGAACCTTTAGATCTCCTGTTGCTCATCATGACTGAACCCGCCATTGCTGTTTTTGACTGAGTGGAATTCATGACCATGGTGAAGAACAGAGATGTCAGTGAGTAGGAGCCAGCAGGGAACTGGGTCTGGAGCAATGGAGTGCAGGTGTGTGACCAACATCTGTGGTGAGCCCCTGTGGTTCTGTCGTTGGTATCCAAATGACATGTGACTGACAAGGTGCAGCCAGCAGACCCTAAAATGGAAAGGCATGTTGTTGTGGGGAGAGGATCTGGTGCGATGCTCAGAATCAAGTTGCTACGCTCAAGTGGGAAAGATATATGGGGTAGCAGCCCAGTTTGTGTTTTTTCCGTCAGACCCTGACTCACCCCACGTGACAGAGCTCCCTCCAGCACCGTGTCCCGGTTGACCTTTATGTATTTCAAAAACAAACACCAAATCTCCAGGGAAGCTGCAAGAAAAGCCATTAAAACTGGACTGTGAGCCAAAGGCTTCACAATCCCCCCAGGGAGACACTCATACCCCAACGGCCACAGTTACCTACAAAGAGAGGATTCAGCTCTGCTGCCTCCCGTTCGTATTGGGAAATAGGAATCCATGTCCTCCTGTTCACATAGACTGAGACCAAGCTTTCCTGGTCTCACTGCAAAGGAAGCTAAAGCACAAAGCTATATTTCTAGTGCACAAATGTCAGAGGCAGATAGTCAAGAAGTCATTAGGCCAGCAAAGTTCCATGTTTGTGGAATGTTTACCCTGTCCCCTACCTATGGGATCTCTTGTGCCACACCCAAGTTTGTGAGCTCCTCAGAATTTCCAATTCCAGATATGTATTCACAGATTTTGTTCCTCTTCTCCTCTCATTGTGTCTTATTTGGGGTGATAGTAATGTCAAGGCATTGTGGTGTATGACAGTGGAAGATTGTTATGTGGCACGTGTTCGCATATATCTTAGACTCGTTTTTCATTTTGCCCTTTGGAATATTCAATCTCTGTGTCAATACTTATACTACCTTGATTCTTTAATGTCCCTCTGGGTGGATTTATAATCAACTTTTCACAAGATATTTCTCAGAAATATACATTTTCTTGACATACATATTCATTTCTGAATTCTCAAAATGAACTTCAGTGAATCTTGAGTACTAACCCTAATATTTCTTCAGTAAGTGACCCAGTTTAACATCAATGAAAGTCTATTCATGCGGGACGTGATGTGTATTTTGAAGTAAATTTTCATTCAAAATTGTTAAATTCCTATTTCTTCGTATCATAGGATGTATCATTTCATCCAATATTCACAAATTGACATGCATATGATTCACTTACATTCACTCCCTGTATCAGAACCCATGTATTTCTCCATGTTGCTTTACTTGCTTTTTCATGAGATTTCTTTTATAAAACATTACTTTTGAATTCCATCATCATTTTCGAAGCAAAACTCACAGTTTGGTGTAATTAGTAACCCTAATATTACCACTAGACGTACACCTACTTGGATTGAATGTTTATCTGAATACCAGATTTCATGTATTTTTTAAAATATCAATTCAATCCATTATTGAAAATAGTAACCAGTTATATTTTTTATTCACCCTATGGTCTATTCATGCATCATCTCTATATACGTAAACCCAGGGTGCACCTATTACTATCCCCAAACTCTAAATGACAGGGTTTGAAAACATGCTCCCAAAATGGTAGAAGAAATACACATGTCACCTCCTCCATGTATTCCTTTCATCACATCATCTTCTGGACACCAAATGCAAAACTCACACTCACCTTATGATTCTTCCAAAGCCTGATTTTAATGAGAGCATGGATTACTAAAATCATCTAAGTCCGCTTTGCCTATTGTTTTCAACATTCAATCCTATGGTGAGCGGACACTTGTTTCTTCCTAGGATAGTGTATTCAACCACCCCCCTGTTGAAAATATCCCTGATCTTATCACTCATTTTGTACTTTGCCCGATCTCCTAACATCCCAATTGATATCTATTTCCCCAAGTGCCTTGTTGTGACTGACTCTTCATGTGTGCTGACATTCCCATTTACACTCTAATAGAAATTCATTCAATTGCTAAAAGGGCCTTTTGCCCAAACCCTAAACTCACTCTTCTTCCTTACCCTACACTGGAATCCTGTCTACTATCTCAATATCACTGGAAATTCTCTTTCACATTCAGTGGTCCCAGGTACAAGATCTTATGCCATTGTATATGGATTTAGAGGATTCACCTCTGCAGAACATCATTCAAAACTATGTATGCAAATCAAGGGCCCAACACCCTTGTGTGCTTCAGCTCTTACCTAGTTTTCACCTTCCATTCTTATAAATATCCCAGTTGCCCAATCCCCGTATTCATCCAGCAGAATGACTCCTAAGCCAAATCGAACCTGATATGACCCTGAAGCAGACTCTGTTCCCTCAATCTATTTTCACATAACAGCAGGTCCTGAGTTGATCTTGCCATACAGGTATGTAGGGAATCCTCCAGCTGCTGAGAAGCTCAAAGGTAGATGCAGAAATGATCCCTGGAGCCAATGTAGGCAGCTAGGTAGGACCTGTGAGGTCTAAAGTCATCTTCCATGGCCAACAACCCAGTGAGGATGAAGGGATGTGGCTGAATCAGCCTCTCTCTTCTCAATGCAGGGAAGATGGACACAATCAGGCCTGGGTGGGATGCTGAGCCCGGGCTCCAAGGGTATATAGACCTTTATGACTTGTGAAAATGTCACAGGAAGGTGGGGCAGCCTCCCTCTCATGGGACCCTTGGAAACAACTGTTAGGACAAAGTGGTTGCCAAGGCAGTGACCTCATTCACTTCCCTGAAGGAAGTGACCTCACCTCACTTCCTTGGTGATGGAACTCTCTGAACGTGGGATCCAGGAGGTGAGGCACCCAGAGGCAATTCCAGTCCCAGTGGGCTCCCTGGTTTTTTTCTGTACCAAGGCCAGAGTCATTCTTTCTTGGCACCTGGTGATGTGTGGGTAGCCAAATGCCTTGAATGGTCTGAACAGGGGCCTTTCCTGAGAAAGAAGTGTTGGCTCATTGCTGGCTCCTGACAACTACACAGAGATGGCCAAGGAGACCAGAGCTGAGACAGGACCGGCCACTGCTGGGGAACAAATTTTCATCCACCAGTCAGAGGTCAGAGTGGATAGATGCACACCAAATACAGGGGTGGTTTGTGTGTCTCAGTGGGTGTGTGTTTCAATTTGGCATTTTGTCTCATGTTCTGAGATCATGTAGGAAAAACGTGTTTGTTGTTGTTGTTGTTGTTTGTTGGTTTGAAATGGACTGTTAACTAGTGACTCTTTCTATAGAGTCACTGGATCCCACTGGGTTTGTGGTTAAAGAGAGTAGAGAGAAGAATGCAGCCGTGAATGTGTCCTGTCTAGTGGAAATCTTTGCAGGACTCCTCAAGGGCAATTGATGAATGGACTGCTGCTTGTCTTGCAGATGGGAAACACCTACCAAGATCCCAAGTTCCTGTATTCTTCCAGAATTTTGGCCACTCTCTGAAGGGGTTCGTGTTTTTGTGAACAAGATGGGTACCACCTTCAAGCTCTGTGACAAGGCCATGGACTGGATTGCTGACGGAATGCCAAGCATCTCAGAAAAGTAAAAATTAGCATGACTGGTAAGGATCTCTCTGGAGAATCCCTGCTTGCATAGATAGACACCCAAGTTGCATGATTTTGAGCTGTCAGTGCCACAGTGTTCAATTAAAGAAAAGTTTTTCTCCAGGCTTCTTTCCTCCCTATTGTTCTGTTCCCCTGAATGTCAGGGAGGTGTTTGCCTTAGGGCACTCCTTTGGGAATCCTCCAGAAAACAGTTTCAAACGGAAAGGAAGAGGCCCAATCTGTGCCTTTTAGGTAAAGTGCTTTGTAAAGGCTGTGTCTGAATCAGACTCTTGGCCCTGTGTGTGGCCGTGAATTACATTCTCAGCACCCCAGCAAACTCAAGAAAAATCCCATGTGTCCATGCACATCAAAAAGGATGAAAAAGAAGTGTAATATTGGATGAAGTCTCTTGCCTTCCTCTGGTCAGGCTCCTGACACCGATGAAGTAAGAACAGGGATCCTCTGGGTCAAATGAGTTGTTGCAAGCCATCCAGTAACTAGCACACAGGTGTTTGGGTGTTTTCATGAGTCCAGTACACATAAAGAATCTACCCCTGGCAGGTAGGAGGCCTCGAATTTGAGAAGCGGAGCAGTATTAACTACAGGCCCATTTTATCTATCCTGTTTCTCAGGAAGGGTGTCCAGGCCACCATGACATTTGGCACATGATGGGCATGAGACCTTACTTCGCACACCATCTTAGAATTCTCCCCCTATGGAAACCCCCAGCCAGAATGTTATGATGAGTATCTGTATGGAAGAAGAGGAGGGCCATGTGGGAGTGTTTTTGTTAGAATAGTGGTCTTTTGTGTGGTGGTTGGAAAAGATGAGTGGGTCCACCTCAGCTTGAACTCTGGTGTGATGCCATTAGAGACTCAGGAGATTCCTCAACCCTTAATGGCTCCTGAATGAATCAAAACCCACAGTGCCAACTTCTTCATTCTTGAAATATGGCTAGGCCAATAAAATGAAGGTTTTGAGAATCCAATGACCAGAAATCCCTGGAGAACCTTTAGATCTCCTGTTGCTCATCATGACTGAACCCGCCATTGCTTTTTTTCAGTGAGTGGAATTCATGACCATGGTGAAGAACAGAGATGTCAGTGAGTAGGAGCCAGCAGGGAACTGGGTCTGGAGCAATGGAGTGCAGGTGTGTGACCAACATCTGTGGTGAGCCCCTGTGGTTCTGTCATTGGTATCCAAATGACATGTGACTGACAAGGTGCAGCCAGCAGACGCTAAAATGGAAAGGCATGTTGTGTGGGGAGAGGATCTGGTGCGATGCTCAGAATCAAGTTGCTACGCTCAAGTGGGAAAGATATATGGGGTAGCAGCCCAGTTTGTGTTTTTTTCCGTCAGACCCTGACTCACCCCACGTGACAGAGCTCCCTCCAGCACCGTGTCCCGGTTGACCTTTATGTATTTCAAAAACAAACACCAAATTTCCAGGGAAGCTGCAAGAAATGCCATTAAAACTGGACTGTGAGCCAAAGGCTTCACAATCCCCCCAGGGAGACACTCATACCCCAACGGCCACAGTTACCTACAAAGAGAGGATTCAGCTCTGATGCCTCCCGTTCGTATTGGGAAATAGGAATCCATGTCCTCCTGTTCACATAGACTGAGACCAAGCTTTTCTGGTCTCACTGCAAAGGAAGCTAAAGCACAAAGCTATATTTCTAGTGCACAAATGTCAGAGGCAGATAGTCAAGAAGTCATTAGGCCAGCAAAGTTCCATGTTTGGTAAATGTTTACCCTGTCCCCTACCATTGGGATCTCTTGTGCCACACCCAAGTTTGTGAGCTCCTCAGAATTTCCAATTCCAGATATGTATTCACAGATTTTGTTCCTCTTCTCCTCTCATTGTGTCTTATTTGGGGTGATAGTAATGTCAAGGCATTGTGGTGGATGACAGTGGAAGATTGTTATGTGGCACGTGTTCGCATATATCTTAGACTCGTTTTTCATTTTGCCCTTTGAAATATTCAATCTCTGTGTCAATACTTATACTACCTTGATTCTTTAATGTCCCTCTGGGTGGATTTATAATCCACTTTTCACAAGATATTTCTCAGAAATATACATTTTCTTGACATACATATTCATTTCTGAATTCTCAAAATGAACTTCAGTGAATCTTGAGTACTAACCCTAATATTTCTTCAGTAAGTGACCCAGTTTAACATCAATGAAAGTCTATTCATGCGGGACGTGATGTGTATTTTGAAGTAAATTTTCATTCAAAATTGTTAAATTCCTATTTCTTCGTATCATAGGATGTATCATTTCATGCAATATTCACAAATTGACATGCATATGATTCACTTACATTCACTCCCTGTATCAGAACCCATGTATTTCTCCATGTTGCTTTACTTGCTTTTTCATGAGATTTCTTTTATAAAACATTACTTTTGAATTCCATCATCATTTTCGAAGCAAAACTCACAGTTTGGTGTAATTAGTAACCCTAATATTACCACTAGACGTACACCTACTTGGATTGAATGTTTATCTGAATACCAGATTTCATGTATTTTTTAAAATATCAATTCAATCCATTATTGAAAATAGTAACCAGTTATATTTTTTATTCACCCTATGGTCTATTCATGCATCATCTCTATATACGTAAACCCAGGGTGCACCTATTTTTATCCCCAAACTCTAAATGACAGGGTTTGAAAACATGCTCCCAGAAATGGTGGAATCAATACACATGTCACCTCCTCCATGTATTCCTTTCATCACATCATCTTCTGGACACCAAATGCAAAACTCACACTCACCTTATGATTCTTCCAAAGCCTGATTTTAATGAGAGCATGGATTACTAAAATCATCTAAGTCCGCTTTGCCTATTGTTTTCCATATTCAATCCAATGGTGAGCATACACTTGTTTCTTCCTAGGATAGTGTATTCAACCACCCCCCTGTTGAAAATATCCCTGATCTTATCACTCATTTTGTACTTTGCCCGATCTCCTAACATCCCAATTGATATCTATTTCCCCAAGTGCCTTGTTGTGACTGACTCTTCATGTGTGCTGACATTCCCATTTGCACTCTAATAGAAATTCATTCAATTGCTAAAAGGGCCTTTTGCCCAAACCCTAAACTCACTCTTCTTCCTTACCCTACACTGGAATCCTGTCTACTATCTCAATATCACTGGAAGTTCTCTTTCACATTCAGTGGTCCCAGGTACAAGATCACATGCCATTGTATATGGATCTAGAGGATTCACCTCTGCAGAACATCATTCAAAACTATGTATGCAAATCAAGGGCCCAACACCCTTGTGTGCTTCAGCTCTTACCTAGTTTTCACCTTCCATTCTTATAAATATCCCAGTTGCCCAATCCCCGTATTCATCCAGCAGAATGACTCCTTAGCCAAATCGAACCTGATATGACCCTGAAGCAGACTCTGTTCCCTCAATCTATTTTCACATAACAGCAGGTCCTGAGTTGATCTTGCCATACAGGTATGTAGGGAATCCTCCAGCTGCTGAGAAGCTCAAAGGTAGATGCAGAAATAATCCCTGGAGCCAATGTAGGCAGCTAGGTAGGACCTGTGAGGTCTAAAGTCATCTTCCATGGCCAACAACCCAGTGAGGATGAAGGGATGTGGCTGAATCAGCCTCTCTCTTCTCATTACAGGGAAGATGGACACAATCAGGCCTTTGTGGGTTGCTGATCCCGGGCTCCTAGGGTATATAGACCTTTATGACTTGTGAAAATGTCACAGGAAGGTGGGGCAGCCTCCCTCTCATGGGACCCTTGGAAACAACTGTTAGGACAAAGTGGTTGCCAAGGCAGTGACCTCATTCACTTCCCTGAAGGAAGTGACCTCACCTCACTTCCTTGGTGATGGAACTCTCTGAACGTGGGATCCAGGAGGCAAGGCACCCAGAGGCAATTCCAGTCTCAGTGGGCTCCCTGGTTTTTTCTGTACCAAGGCCAGAGTCATTCTTTCTTGGCACCTGGTGATGTGTGGGTAGCCAAATGCCTGGAATGGTCTGAACAGGGGCCTTTCCTGAGAAAGAAGTGTTGGCTCATTGCTGGCTCCTGACACCTACACAGAGGTGGCCAAGAAGACCAGAGCTGAGACAGGACCGGCCACTGCTGGGGAACAAATTTTCACCCACCAGTCAGAGGTCAGAGTGGATAGATGCAGACCGAATACAGGGGTGGTTTGTGTGTCTTAGTGGGTGTGTGTTTCAATTTGGCAGTTTGTCTCATGTTCTGAGATCATGTAGGAAAAACGTGTTTGTTGTTGTTGTTGTTGTTGTTTGTTGGTTTGAAATGGACTGTTAACTAGTGACTCTTTCTATAGAGTCACTGGATCCCACTGGGTTTGTGGTTAAAGAGAGTAGAGAGAAGAATGCAGCCGTGAATGTGTCCTGTCTAGTGGAAATCTTTGCAGGACTCCTCAAGGCCAATTGATGAATGGACTGCTGCTTGTCTTGCAGATGGGAAACACCTACCAAGATCCCAAGTTCCTGTATTCTTCCAGAATTTTGGCCACTCTCTGAAGGGGTTCGTGTTTTTGTGAACAAGATGGGTACCACCTTCAAGCTCTGTGACAAGGCCATGGACTCGATTGCTGACGGGAATGCCAAGCATCTCAGAAAAGTAAAAGTTAGCATGACTGGTAAGGATCTCTCTGGAGAATCCCTGCTTGCATAGATAGCCACCCAAGTTGCATGATTAGGAGCTGTCAGTGCCACAGTGTTCAATTAAAGAAAAGTTTTTCTCCAGGCTTCTTTCCTCCCTATTGTTCTTTTCCCCTGAATGTCAGGGAGGTGTTTGCCTTAGGGCACTCCTTTGGGAATCCTCCAGAAAACAGTTTCAAACGGAAAGGAAGAGGCCCAATCTGTGCCTTTTAGGTAAAGTGCTTTGTAAAGGCTGTGTCTGAATCAGACTCTTGGCCCTGTGTGTGGCCGTGAATTACATTTTCAGCACCCCAGCAAACTCAAGAAAAATCCCATGTGTCCATGCACATCTAAAAGGATGAAAAAGAAGTGTAATATTGGATGAAGTCTCTTGCCTTCCTCTGGTCAGGCTCCTGACACCGATGAAGTAAGAACAGGGATCCTCTGGGTCAAATGAGTTGTTGCAAGCCATCCAGTAACTAGCACACAGGTGTTTGGGTGTTTTCATGAGTCCAGTACACATAAAGAATCTACCCCTGGCAGGCAGGAGGCCTCGAATTTGAGAAGCAGAGCAGTATTAACTACAGGCCCATTTTATCTATCCTGTTTCTCAGGAAGGGTGTCTAGGCCACCATGACATTTGGGACATGATGGGCATGAGACCTTACTTTGCACACCATCTTAGAATTCTCCCCCTATGGAAACCCCCAGCCAGAATGTTATGATGAGTATCTGTATGGAAGAAGAGGAGGGCCATGTGGGAGTGTTTTTGTTAGAATAGTGGTCTTTTGTGTGGTGGTTGGAAAAGATGAGTGGGTCCACCTCAGCTTGAACTCTGGTGTGATGCCATTAGAGACTCAGGAGATTCCTCAACCCTTAATGGCTCCTGAATGAATCAAAACCCACAGTGCCAACTTCTTCATTCTTGAAATATGGCTAGGCCAATAACATGAAGGTTTTGAGAATCCCATGACCAGAAATCCCTGGAGAACCTTTAGATCTCCTGTTGCTCATCATGACTGAACCCGCCATTGCTGTTTTTGACTGAGTGGAATTCATGACCATGGTGAAGAACAGAGATGTCAGTGAGTAGGAGCCAGCAGGGAACTGGGTCTGGAGCAATGGAGTGCAGGTGTGTGACCAATATCTGTGGTGAGCCCCTGTGGTTCTGTCATTGGTATCCAAATGACATGTGACTGACAAGGTGCAGCCAGCAGACCCTAAAATGTAAAGGCATGTTGTTGTGGGAAGAGGATCTGGTGGGATGCTCAGAATCAAGTTGCTACGCTCAAGTGGGAAAGATATATGGGGTAGCAGCCCAGTTTGTGTTTTTTCCGTCAGACCCTGACTCACCCCATGTGACAGAGCTCCCTCCAGGACTGTGTCCTGGTTGACCTTTATGTATTTCAAAAACAAACACCAAATTTCCAGGGAAGCTGCAAGAAATGCCATTAAAACTGGACTGTGAGCCAAAGGCTTCACAATCCCCCCAGGGAGACACTCATACCCCAACGGCCACAGTTACCTACAAAGAGAGGATTCAGCTCTGATGCCTCCCGTTCGTATTGGGAAATAGGAATCCATGTCCTCCTGTTCACATAGACTGAGACCAAGCTTTTCTGGTCTCACTGCAAAGGAAGCTAAAGCACAAAGCTATATTTCTAGTGCACAAATGTCAGAGGCAGATAGTCAAGAAGTCATTAGGCCAGCAATGTTCCATGTTTGTGGAATGTTTACCCTGTCCCCTACCATTGGGATCTCTTGTGCCACACCCAAGTTTGTGAGCTCCTCAGAATTTCCAATTCCAGATATGTATTCACAGATTTTGTTCCTCTTCTCCTCTCATTGTGTCTTATTTGGGGTGATAGTAATGTCAAGGCATTGTGGTGGATGACAGTGGAAGATTGTTATGTGGCACGTGTTCGCATATATCTTAGACTCCTTTTTCATTTTGCCCTTTGAAATATTCAATCTCTGTGTCAATACTTATACTACCATGATTCTTTCATGTCCCTCTGGGTGGATTTATAATCAACTTTTCACAAGATATTTCTCAGAAATATACATTTTCTTGACATACATATTCATTTCTGAATTCTCAAAATGAACTTCAGTGAATCTTGAGTACTAACCCTAATATTTCTTCAGTAAGTGACCCAGTTTAACATCAATGAAAGTCTATTCATACGGGACGTGATGTGTATTTTGAAGTAAATTTTCATTCAAAATTGTTAAATTCCTATTTCTTCGTATCATAGGATGTATCATTTCATCCAATATTCACAAATTGACATGCATATGATTCACTTACATTCACTCCCTGTATCAGAACCCATGTATTTCTCCATGTTGCTTTACTTGCTTTTTCATGAGATTTCTTTTATAAAACATTACTTTTGAATTCCATCATCATTTTCGAAGCAAAACTCACAGTTTGGTGTAATTAGTAACCCTAATATTACCACTAGACATACACCTACTTGGATTGAATGTTTATCTGAATACCAGATTTCATGTATTTTTTAAAATATCAATTCAATCCATTATTGAAAATAGTAACCAGTTATATTTTTTATTCACCCTATGGTCTATTCATGCATCATCTCTATATACGTAAACCCAGGGTGCACCTATTTTTATCCCCAAACTCTAAATGACAGGGTTTGAAAACATGCTCCCAGAAATGGTGGAAGAAATACACATGTCACCTCCTCCATGTATTCATTTCATCACATCATCTTCTGGACACCAAATGCAAAACTCACACTCACCTTATGATTCTTCCAAAGCCTGATTTTAATGAGAGCATGGATTACTAAAATCATCTAAGTCCGCTTTGCCTATTGTTTTCAACATTCAATCCTATTGTGAGCGTACACTTGTTTCTTCCTAGGATAGTGTATTCAACCACCCCCCTGTTGAAAATATCCCTGATCTTATCACTCATTTTGTACTTTGCCCGATCTCCTAACATCCCAATTGATATCTATTTCCCCAAGTGCCTTGTTGTGACTGACTCTTCATGTGTGCTGACATTCCCATTTACACTCTAATAGAAATTCATTCAATTGCTAAAAGGGCCTTTTGCCCAAACCCTAAACTCACTCTTCTTCCTTACCCTACACTGGAATCCTGTCTACTATCTCAATATCACTGGAAGTTCTCTTTCACATTCAGTGGTCCCAGGTGCAAGATCTTATGCCATTGTATATGGATTTAGAGGATTCACCTCTGCAGAACATCATTCAAAACTATGTATCCAAATCAAGGGCCCAACACCCTTGTGTGCTTCAGCTCTTACCTAGTTTTCACCTTCCATTCTTATAAATATCCCAGTTGCCCAATCCCCGTATTCATCCAGCAGAATGACTCCTAAGCCAAATCGAACCTGATATGACCCTGCAGCAGACTCTGTTCCCTCAATCTATTTTCACATAACAGCAGGTCCTGAGTTGATCTTGCCATACAGGTATGTAGGGAATCCTCCAGCTGCTGAGAAGCTCAAAGGTAGATGCAGAAATGATCCCTGGAGCCAATGTAGGCAGCTAGGTAGGACCTGTGAGGTCTAAAGTCATCTTCCATGGCCAACAACCCAGTGAGGATGAAGGGATGTGGCTGAATCAGCCTCTCTCTTCTCAATGCAGGGAAGATGGACACAATCAGGCTTGGGTGGGTTGCTGAGCCCAAGCTCCTAGGGTATATAGACCTTTATGACTTGTGAAAATGTCACAGGGAGGTGGGGCAGCCTCCCTCTCATGGGACCCTTGGAAACAACTGTTAGGACAAAGTGGTTGCCAAGGCAGTGACCTCATTCACTTCCCTGAATGAAGTGACCTCACCTCACTTCCTTGGTGATGGAACTCTCTGAACGTGGGATCCAGGAGGCGAGGCACCCAGAGGCAATTCCAGTCCCAGTGGGCTCCCTGGTTTTTTTCTGTACCAAGGCCAGAGTCATTCTTTCTTGGCACCTGGTGATGTGTGGGTAGCCAAATGCCTTGAATGGTCTGAACAGGGGCCTTTCCTGAGAAAGAAGTGTTGGCTCATTGCTGGCTCCTGACAACTACACAGAGATGGCCAAGGAGACCAGAGCTGAGACAGGACCGGCCACTGCTGGGGAACAAATTTTCATCCACCAGTCAGAGGTCAGAGTGGATAGATGCACACCAAATACAGGGGTGGTTTGTGTGTCTCAGTGGGTGTGTGTTTCAATTTGGCATTTTGTCTCATGTTCTGAGATCATGTAGGAAAAACGTGTTTGTTGTTGTTGTTGTTGTTGTTTGTTGGTTTGAAATGGACTGTTAACTAGTGAGTCTTTCTATAGAGTCACTGGATCCCACTGGGTTTGTGGTTAAAGAGAGTAGAGAGAAGAATGCAGCCGTGAATGTGTCCTGTCTAGTGGAAATCTTTGCAGGACTCCTCAAGGCCAATTGATGAATGGACTGCTGCTTGTCTTGCAGATGGGAAACACCTACCAAGATCCCAAGTTCCTGTATTCTTCCAGAATTTTGGCCACTCTCTGAAGGGGTTCGTGTTTTTGTGAACAAGATGGGTACCACCTTCAAGCTCTGTGACAAGGCCATGGACTGGATTGCTGACGGGAATGCCAAGCATCTCAGAAAAGTAAAAATTAGCATGACTGGTAAGGATCTCTCTGGAGCATCCCTGCTTGTATAGATAGCCACCCAAGTTGCATGATTAGGAGCTGTCAGTGCCACAGTGTTCAATTAAAGAAAAGTTTTTCTCCAGGCTTCTTTCCTCCCTATTGTTCTGTTCCCCTGAATGTCAGGGAGCTGTTTGCCTTAGGGCACTCCTGTGGGAATCCTCCAGAAAACAGTTTCAAACGGAAAGGAAGAGGCCCAATCTGTGCCTTTTAGGTAAAGTGCTTTGTAAAGGCTGTGTCTGAATCAGACTCTTGGCCCTGTGTGTGGCCGTGAATTACATTCTCAGCACCCCAGGAAACTCAAGAAAAATCCCATGTGTCCATGCACATCTAAAAGGATGAAAAAGAAGTGTAATATTGGATGAAGTCTCTTGCCTTCCTCTGGTCAGGCTCCTGACACCGATGAAGTAAGAACAGGTATGCTCTGGGTCAAATGAGTTGTTGCAAGCCATCCAGTAACTAGCACACAGGTGTTTGGGTGTTTTCATGAGTCCAGTACACATAAAGAATCTACCCCTGGCAGGCAGGAGGCCTCGAATTTGAGAAGCAGAGCAGTATTAACTACAGGCCCATTTTATCTATCCTGTTTCTCAGGAAGGGTGTCCAGGCCACCATGACATTTGGCACATGATGGGCATGAGACCTTACTTTGCACACCATCTTAGACTTCTCCCCCTATGGAAACCCCCAGCCAGAATGTTATGATGAGTATCTGTATGGAAGAAGAGGAGGGCCATGTGGGAGTGTTTTTGTTAGAATAGTGGTCTTTTGTGTGGTGGTTGGAAAAGATGAGTGGGTCCACCTCAGCTTGAACTCTGGTGTGATGCCATTAGAGACTCAGGAGATTCCTCAACCCTTAATGGCTCCTGAATGAATCAAAACCCACAGTGCCAACTTCTTCATTCTTGAAATATGGCTAGGCCAATAACATGAAGGTTTTGAGAATCCCATGACCAGAAATCCCTGGAGAACCTTTAGATCTCCTGTTGCTCATCATGACTGAACCCGCCATTGCTGTTTTTGACTGAGTGGAATTCATGACCATGGTGAAGAACAGAGATGTCAGTGAGTAGGAGCCAGCAGGGAACTGGGTCTGGAGCAATGGAGTGCAGGTGTGTGACCAACATCTGTGGTGAGCCCCTGTGGTTCTGTCGTTGGTATCCAAATGACATGTGACTGACAAGGTGCAGCCAGCAGACCCTAAAATGGAAAGGCATGTTGTTTTGGGGAGAGGATCTGGTGCGATGCTCAGAATCAAGTTGCTACGCTCAAGTGGGAAAGATATATGGGGTAGCAGCCCAGTTTGTGTTTTTTCCGTCAGACCCTGATTCACCCCACGTGACAGAGCTCCCTCCAGCACCGTGTCCCGGTTGACCTTTATGTATTTCAAAAACAAACACCAAATCTCCAGGGAAGCTGCAAGAAATGCCATTAAAACTGGACTGTGAGCCAAAGGCTTCACAATCCCCCCAGGGAGACACTCATACCCCAACGGCCACAGTTACCTACAAAGAGAGGATTCAGCTCTGCTGCCTCCCATTCGTATTGGGAAATAGGAATCCATGTCCTCCTGTTCACATAGACTGAGACCAAGCTTTTCTGGTCTCACTGCAAAGGAAGCTAAAGCACAAAGCTATATTTCTAGTGCACAAATGTCAGAGGCAGATAGTCAAGAAGTCATTAGGCCAGCAAAGTTCCATGTTTGTGGAATGTTTACCCCGTCCCCTACCATTGGGATCTCTTGTGCCACACCCAAGTTTGTGAGCTCCTCAGAATTTCCAATTCCAGATATGTATTCACAGATTTTGTTCCTCTTCTCCTCTCATTGTGTCTTATTTGGGGTGATAGTAATGTCAAGGCATTGTGGTGGATGACAGTGGAAGATTGTTATGTGGCACGTGTTCGCATATATCTTAGACTCGTTTTTCATTTTGCCCTTTGAAATATTCAATCTCTGTGTCAATACTTATACTACCATGATTCTTTAATGTCCCTCTGGGTGGATTTATAATCAACTTTTCACAAGATATTTCTCAGAAATATACATTTTCTTGACATACATATTCATTTCTGAATTCTCAAAATGAACTTCAGTGAATCTTGAGTACTAACCCTAATATTTCTTCAGTAAGTGACCCAGTTTAACATCAATGAAAGTCTATTCATACGGGACGTGATGTGTATTTTGAAGTAAATTTTCATTCAAAATTGTTAAATTCCTATTTCTTCGTATCATAGGATGTATCATTTCATCCAATATTCACAAATTGACATGCATATGATTCACTTACATTCCCTCCCTGTATCAGAACCCATGTATTTCTCCATGTTGCTTTACTTGCTTTTTCATGAGATTTCTTTTATAAAATATTACTTTTGAATTCCATCATCATTTTCGAAGCAAAACTCACAGTTTGGTGTAATTAGTAACCCTAATATTACCACTAGACGTACACCTACTTGGATTGAATGTTTATCTGAATACCAGATTTCATGTATTTTTTAAAATATCAATTCAATCCATTATTGAAAATAGTAACCAGTTATATTTTTTATTCACCCTATGGTCTATTCATGCATCATCTCTATATACGTAAACCCAGGGTGCACCTATTTTTATCCCCAAACCCTAAATGACAGGGTTTGAAAACATGCTCCCAGAAATGGTGGAAGAAATACACATGTCACCTCCTCCATGTATTCCTTTCATCACATCATCTTCTGGACACCAAATGCAAAACTCACACTCACCTTATGATTCTTCCAAAGCCTGATTTTAATGAGAGCATGGATTACTAAAATCATCTAAGTCCGCTTTGCCTATTGTTTTCCATATTCAATCCTATGGTGAGCGTACACTTGTTTCTTCCTAGGATAGTGTATTCAACCACCCCCCTGTTGAAAATATCCCTGATCTTATCACTCATTTTGTACTTTGCCCGATCTCCTAACATCCCATTTGATATCTATTTCCCCAAGTGCCTTGTTGTGACTGACTCTTCATGTGTGCTGACATTCCCATTTACACTCTAATAGAAATTCATTCAATTGCTAAAAGGGCCTTTTGCCCAAACCCTAAACTCACTCTTCTTCCTTACCCTACACTGGAATCCTGTCTACTATCTCAATATCACTGGAAGTTCTCTTTCACATTCAGTGGTCCCAGGTCCAAGATCTTATGCCATTGTATATGGATTTAGAGGATTCACCTCTGCAGAACATCATTCAAAACTATGTATCCAAATCAAGGGCCCAACACCCTTGTGTGCTTCAGCTCTTACCTAGTTTTCACCTTCCATTCTTATAAATATCCCAGTTGCCCAATCCCCGTATTCATCCAGCAGAATGACTCCTAAGCCAAATCGAACCTGATATGACCCTGCAGCAGACTCTGTTCCCTCAATCTATTTTCACATAACAGCAGGTCCTGAGTTGATCTTGCCATACAGGTATGTAGGGAATCCTCCAGCTGCTGAGAAGCTCAAAGGTAGATGCATAAATGATCCCTGGAGCCAATGTAGGCAGCTAGGTAGGACCTGTGAGGTCTAAAGTCATCTTCCATGGCCAACAACCCAGTGAGGATGAAGGGATGTGGCTGAATCAGGCTCTCTCTTCTCAATGCAGGGAAGATGGACACAATCAGGCCTGGGTGGGTTGCTGAGCCCGGGCTCCTAGGGTATATAGACCTTTATGACTTGTGAAAATGTCACAGGAAGGTGGGGCAGCCTCCCTCTCATGGGACCCTTGGAAACAACTGTTAGGACAAAGTGGTTGCCAAGGCAGTGACCTCATTCACTTCCCTGAAGGACGTGACCTCACCTCACTTCCTTGGTGATGGAACTCTCTGAACGTGGGATCCAGGAGGCGAGGCACCCAGAGGCAATTCCAGTCCCAGTGGGCTCCCTGGTTTTTTCTGTACCAAGGCCAGAGTCATTCTTTCTTGGCACCTGGTGATGTGTGGGTAGCCAAATGCCTTGAATGGTCTGAACAGGGGCCTTTCCTGAGAAAGAAGTGTTGGCTCATTGCTGGCTCCTGACAACTACACAGAGATGGCCAAGGAGACCAGAGCTGAGACAGGACCGGCCACTGCTGGGGAACAAATTTTCATCCACCAGTCAGAGGTCAGAGTGGATAAATGCACACCAAATACAGGGGTGGTTTGTGTGTCTCAGTGGGTGTGTGTTTCAATTTGGCATTTTGTCTCATGTTCTGAGATCATGTAGGAAAAACGTGTTTGTTGTTGTTGTTGTTGTTGTTTGTTGGTTTGAAATGGACTGTTAACTAGTGAGTCTTTCTATAGAGTCAGTGGATCCCACTGGGTTTGTGGTTAAAGAGAGTAGAGAGAAGAAAGCAGCCGTGAATGTGTCCGGTCTAGTGGAAATCTTTGCAGGACTCCTCAAGGCCAATTGATGAATGGACTGCTGCTTGTCTTGCAGATGGGAAACACCTACCAAGATCCCAAGTTCCTGT
This sequence comes from Urocitellus parryii, assembly GCF_045843805.1. Classification (NCBI taxonomy): domain Eukaryota; kingdom Metazoa; phylum Chordata; class Mammalia; order Rodentia; family Sciuridae; genus Urocitellus; species Urocitellus parryii. The sequence goes on from NC_135548.1 coordinate 18,073,975, forward strand.
ATTCTTCCAGAATTTTGGCCACTCTCTGAAGGGGTTCGTGTTTTTGTGAACAAGATGGGTACCACCTTCAAGCTCTGTGACAAGGCCATGGACTGGATTGCTGACGGGAATGCCAAGCATCTCAGAAATGTAAAAATTAGCATGACTGGTAAGGATCTCTCTGGAGAATCCCTGCTTGCATAGATAGCCACCCAAGTTGCATGATTAGGAGCTGTCCGTGCCACAGTGTTCAATTAAAGAAAAGTTTTTCTCCAGGATTCTTTCCTCCCTATTGTTCTGTTCCCCTGAATGTCAGGGAGGTGATTGCCTTAGGGCACTCCTTTGGGAATCCTCCGGAAAACAGTTTCAAACGGAAAGGAAGAGGCCCAATCTGTGCCTTTTAGGTAAAGTGCTTTGTAAAGGCTGTGTCTGAATCAGACCCTTGGCCCTGTGTGTGGCCGTGAATTACATTCTCAGCACCCCAGGAAACTCAAGAAAAATCCCATGTGTCCATGCACATCTAAAAGGATGAAAAAGAAGTGTAATATTGGATGAAGTCTCTTGCCTTCCTCTGGTCAGGCTCCTGACACCGATGAAGTAAGAACAGGGATCCTCTGGGTCAAATGAGTTGTTGCAAGCCATCCAGTAAGTAGCACACAGGTGTTTGGGTGTTTTCATGAGTCCAGTACACATAAAGAATCTACCCCTGGCAGGCAGGAGGCCTCGAATTTGAGAAGCAGAGCAGTATTAACTACAGGCCCATTTTATCTATCCTGTTTCTCAGGAAGGGTGTCCAGGCCACCATGACATTTGGCACATGATGGGCATGAGACCTTACTTTGCACACCATCTTAGACTGCTCCCCCTATGGAAACCCCCAGCCAGAATGTTATGATGAGTATCTGTATGGAAGAAGAGGAGGGCCATGTGGGAGTGTTTTTGTTAGAATAGTGGTCTTTTGTGTGGTGGTTGGAAAAGATGAGTGGGTCCACCTCAGCTTGAACTCTGGTGTGATGCCATTAGAGACTCAGGAGATTCCTCAACCCTTAATGGCTCCTGAATGAATCAAAACCCACAGTGCCAACTTCTTCATTCTTGAAATATGGCTAGGCCAATAACATGAAGGTTTTGAGAATCCCATGACCAGAAATCCCTGGAGAACCTTTAGATCTCCTGTTGCTCATCATGACTGAACCCGCCATTGCTGTTTTTGACTGAGTGGAATTCATGACCATGGTGAAGAACAGAGATGTCAGTGAGTAGGAGCCAGCAGGGAACTGGGTCTGGAGCAATGGAGTGCAGGTGTGTGACCAACATCTGTGGTGAGCCCCTGTGGTTCTGTCATTGGTATCCAAATGACATGTGACTGACGAGGTGCAGCCAGCAGACCCTAAAATGGAAAGGCATGTTGTTGTGGGGAGAGGATCTGGTGCGATGCTCAGAATCAAGTTGCTACGCTCAAGTGGGAAAGATATATGGGGTAGCAGCCCAGTTTGTGTTTTTTCCGTCAGACCCTGACTCACCCCATGTGACAGAGCTCCCTCCAGCACCGTGTCCCGGTTGACCTTTATGTATTTCAAAAACAAACACCAAATCTCCAGGGAAGTTGCGAGAAATGCCATTAAAACTGGACTGTGAGCCAAAGGCTTCACAATCCCCCCAGGGAGACACTCATACCCCAACGGCCACAGTTACCTACAAAGAGAGGATTCAGCTCTGCTGCCTCCCGTACGTATTGGGAAATAGGAAACCATGTCCTCCTGTTCATATAGACTGAGACCAAGCTTTCCTGGTCTCACTGCAAAGGAAGCTAAAGCACAAAGCTATATTTCTTGTGCACAAATGTCAGAGGCAGATAGTCAAGAAGTCATTAGGCCAGCAAAGTTCCATGTTTGTGGAATGTTTACCCCGTCCCCTACCATTGGGGTCTCTTGTGCCACACCCAAGTTTGTGAGCTCCTCAGAATTTCCAATTCCAGATATGTATTCACAGATTTTGTTCCTCTTCTCCTCTCATTGTGTCTTATTTGGGGTGATAGTAATGTCAAGGCATTGTGGTGGATGACAGTGGAAGATTGTTATGTGGCACGTGTTCGCATATGTCTTAGACTCGTTTTTCATTTTGCCCTTTGAAATATTCAATCTCTGTGTCAATACTTATACTACCTTGATTCTTTAATGTCCATCTGGGTGGATTTATAATCCACTTTTCACAAGATATTTCTCAGAAATATACATTTTCTTGACATACATATTCATTTCTGAATTCTCAAAATGAACTTCAGTGAATCTTGAGTACTAACCCTAATATTTCTTCAGTAAGTGACCCAGTTTAACATCAATGAAAGTCTATTCATACGGGACGTGATGTGTATTTTGAAGTAAATTTTCATTCAAAATTGTTAAATTCCTATTTCTTCGTATCATAGGATGTATCATTTCATCCAATATTCACAAATTGACATGCATATGATTCACTTACATTCCCTCCCTGTATCAGAACCCATGTATTTCTCCATGTTGCTTTACTTGCTTTTTCATGAGATTTCTTTTATAAAACATTACTTTTGAATTCCATCATCATTTTCGAAGCAAAACTCACAGTTTGGTGTAATTAGTAACCCTAATATTACCACTAGACGTACACCTACTTGGATTGAATGTTTATCTGAATACCAGATTTCATGTATTTTTTAAAATATCAATTCAATCTATTATTTAAAATAGTAACCAGTTTTAATTTTTATTCACCCTATGGTCTATTCATGCATCATCTCTATATACGTAAACCCAGGGTGCACCTATTTTTATCCCCAAACTCTAAATGACAGGGTTTGAAAACATGCTCCCAGAAATGGTGGAAGAAATACACATGTCACCTCCTCCATGTATTCCTTTCATCACATCATCTTCTGGTCACCAAATGCAAAACTCACACTCACCTTATGATTCTTCCAAAGCCTGATTTTAATGAGAGCATGGATTACTAAAATCATCTAAGTCCGCTTTGCCTATTGTTTTCCATATTCAATCCTATGGTGAGCGTACACTTTTTTCTTCCTAGGATAGTGTATTCAACCACCCCCCTGTTGAAAATATCCCTGATCTTATCACTCATTTTGTACTTTGCCCGATCTCCTAACATCCCAATTGATATCTATTTCCCCAAGTGCCTTGTTGTGACTAACTCTTCATGTGTGCTGACATTCCCATTTACACTCTAATAGAAATTCATTCGATTGCAAAAAGGGCCTTTTGCCCAAACCCTAAACTCACTCTTCTTCCTTACCCTACACTGGAATCCTGTCTACTTCCAATATCACTGGAAGTTCTCTTTCACATTCAGTGGTCCCAGGTACAAGACCTTATGCCATTGTATATGGATTTAGAGGATTCACCTCTGAAGAACATCATTCAAAACTATGTATCCAAATCAAGGGCCCAACACCCTTCTGTGCTTCAGCTCTTACCTAGTTTTCACCTTCCATTCTTATAAATATCCCAGTTGCCCAATCCCCGTATTCATCCAGCAGAATGACTCCTAAGCCAAATCGAACCTGATATGACCCTGCAGCAGACTCTGTTCCCTCAATCTATTTTCACATAACAGCAGGTCCTGAGTTGATCTTGCCATACAGGTATGTAGGGAATCCTCCAGCTGCTGAGAAGCTCAAAGGTAGATGCAGAAATGATCCCTGGAGCCAATGTAGGCAGCTCGGTAGGACCTGTGAGGTCTAAAGTCATCTTCCATGGCCAACAACCCAGTGAGGATGAAGGGATGTGGCTGAATCAGCCTCTCTCTTCTCAATGCAGGGAAGATGGACACAATCAGGCCTGGGTGGGTTGCTGATCCCGGGCTCCTAGGGTATATAGACCTTTATGACTTGTGAAAATGTCACAGGAAGGTGGGGCAGCCTCCCTCTCATGGGACCCTTGGAAACAACTGTTAGGACAAAGTGGTTGCCAAGGCAGTGACCTCATTCACTTCCCTGAAGGAAGTGACCTCACCTCACTTCCTTGGTGATGGAACTCTCTGAACGTGGGATCCAGGAGGCGAGGCACCCAGAGGCAATTCCAGTCCCAGTGGGCTCCCTTGTTTTTTCTGGACCTAGGCCAGAGTCATTCTTTCTTGGCACCTGGTGATGTGTGGGTAGCCAAATGCCTTGAATGGTCTGAACAGGGGCCTTTCCTGAGAAAGAAGTGTTGGCTCATTGCTGGCTCCTGGCAACTACACAGAGATGGCCAAGGAGACCAGAGCTGAGACAGGACCGGCCACTGCTGGGGAACAAATTTTCATCCATCAGTCAGAGGTCAGAGTGGATAGATGCACACCAAATACAGGGGTGGTGTGTGTGTCTCAGTGGGTGTGTGTTTCAATTTGGCATTTTGTCTCATGTTCTGAGATCATGTAGGAAAAACGTGTTTGTTGTTGTTGTTGTTGTTGTTTGTTGGTTTGAAATGGACTGTTAACTAGTGAGTCTTTCTATAGAGTCAGTGGATCCCACTGGGTTTGTGGTTAAAGAGAGTAGAGAGAAGAATGCAGCCGTGAATGTGTCCTGTCTAGTGGAAATCTTTGCAGGACTCCTCAAGGCCAATTGATGAATGGACTGCTGCTTGTCTTGCAGATGGGAAACACCTACCAAGATCCCAAGGTCCTGTATTCTTCCAGAATTTTGGCCACTCTCTGAAGGGGTTCGTGTTTTTGTGAACAAGATGGGTACCACCTTCAAGCTCTGTGACAAGGCCATGGAATGGATTGCTGACGGGAATGCCAAGCATCTCAGAAAAGTAAAAATTAGCATGACTGGTAAGGATCTCTCTGGAGAATCCCTGCTTGCATAGATAGCCACCCTAGTTGCATGATTAGGAGCTGTCATTGCCACAGTGTTCAATTAAAGAAAAGTTTTTCTCCAGGCTTCTTTCCTCCCTATTGTTCTGTTCCCCTGAATGTCAGGGAGGTGTTTGCCTTAGGGCACTCCTTTGGGAATCCTCCAGAAAACAGTTTCAAACGGAAATGAAGAGGCCCAATCTGTGCCTTTTAGGTAAAGTGCTTTGTAAAGGCTGTGTCTGAATCAGACTCTTGGCCCTGTGTGTGGCCGTGAATTACATTCTCAGCACCCCAGGAAACTCAAGAAAAATCCCATGTGTCCATGCACATCTAAAAGGATGAAAAAGAAGTGTAATATTGGATGAAGTCTCTTGCCTTCCTCTGGTCAGGCTCCTGACACCGATGAAGTAAGAACAGGGATCCTCTGGGTCAAATGAGTTGTTGCAAGCCATCCAGTAACTAGCACACAGGTGTTTGGGTGTTTTCATGAGTCCAGTACACATAAAGAATCTACCCCTGGCAGGCAGGAGGCCTCGAATTTGAGAAGCAGAGCAGTATTAACTACAGGCCCATTTTATCTATCCTGTTTCTCAGGAAGGGTGTCCAGGCCACCATGACATTTGGCACATGATGGGCATGAGACCTTACTTCGCACACCATCTTAGACTGCTCCCCCTATGGAAACCCCCAGCCAGAATGTTATGATGAGTATCTGTATGGAAGAAGAGGAGGGCCATGTGGGAGTGTTTTTGTTAGAATAGTGGTCTTTTGTGTGGTGGTTGGAAAAGATGAGTGGGTCCACCTCAGCTTGAACTCTGGTGTGATGCCATTAGAGACTCAGGAGATTCCTCAACCCTTAATGGCTCCTGAATGAATCAAAACCCACAGTGCCAACTTCTTCATTCTTGAAATATGGCTAGGCCAATAACATGAAGGTTTTGAGAATCCCATGACCAGAAATCCCTGGAGAACCTTTAGATCTCCTGTTGCTCATCATGACTGAACCCGCCATTGCTGTTTTTGACTGAGTGGAATTCATGACCATGGTGAAGAACAGAGATGTCAGTGAGTAGGAGCCAGCAGGGAACTGGGTCTGGAGCAATGGAGTGCAGGTGTGTGACCAACATCTGTGGTGAGCCCCTGTGGTTCTGTCATTGGTATCCAAATGACATGTGACTGACAAGGTGCAGCCAGCAGACCCTAAAATGGAAAGGCATGTTGTTGTGGGGAGAGGATCTGGTGCGATGCTCAGAATCAAGTTGCTACGCTCAAGTGGGAAAGATATATGGGGTAGCAGCCCAGTTTGTGTTTTTTCCGTCAGACCCTGACTCACCCCACGTGACAGAGCTCCCTCCAGCACCGTGTCCCTGTTGACCTTTATGTATTTCAAAAACAAACACCAAATTTCCAGGGAAGCTGCAAGAAATGCCATTAAAACTGGACTGTGAGCCAAAGGCTTCACAATCCCCCCAGGGAGACACTCATACCCCAACGGCCACAGTTACCTACAAAGAGAGGATTCAGCTCTGATGCCTCCCGTTCGTATTGGGAAATAGGAATCCATGTCCTCCTGTTCACATAGACTGAGACCAAGCTTTTCTGGTCTCACTGCAAAGGAAGCTAAAGCACAAAGCTATATTTCTAGTGCACAAATGTCAGAGGCAGATAGTCAAGAAGTCATTAGGCCAGCAAAGTTCCATGTTTGTGGAATGTTTACCCTGTCCCCTAACCATTGGGATCTCTTGTGCCACACCCAAGTTTGTGAGCTCCTCAGAATTTCCAATTCCAGATATGTATTCACAGATTTTGTTCCTCTTCTCCTCTCATTGTGTCTTATTTGGGGTGATAGTAATATCAAGGCATTGTGGTGGATGACAGTGGAAGATTGTTATGTAGCACGTGTTCGCATATATCTTAGACTCGTTTTTCATTTTGCCCTTTGAAATATTGAATCTCTGTGTCAATACTTATACTACCTTGATTCTTTAATGTCCCTCTGGGTGGATTTATAATCAACTTTTCACAAGATATTTCTCAGAAATATACATTTTCTTGACATACATATTCATTTCTGAATTCTCAAAATGAACTTCAGTGAATCTTGAGTACTAACCCTAATATTTCTTCAGTAAGTGACCCAGTTTAACATCAATGAAAGTCTATTCATGCGGGACGTGATGTGTATTTTGAAGTAAATTTTCATTCAAAATTGTTAAATTCCTATTTCTTCGTATCATAGGATGTATCATTTCATCCAATATTCACAAATTGACATGCATATGATTCACTTACATTCACTCCCTGTATCAGAACCCATGTATTTCTCCATGTTGCTTTACTTGCTTTTTCATGAGATTTCTTTTATAAAACATTACTTTTGAATTCCATCATCATTTTCGAAGCAAAACTCACAGTTTGGTGTAATTAGTAACCCTAATATTACCACTAGACGTACACCAACTTGGATTGAATGTTTATCTGAATACCAGATTTCATGTATTTTTTAAAATATCAATTCAATCCATTATTGAAAATAGTAACCAGTTATATTTTTTATTCACCCTATGGTCTATTCATGCATCATCTCTATATACGTAAACCCAGGGTGCACCTATTTTATCCCCAAACTCTAAATGACAGGGTTTGAAAACATGCTCCCAGAAATGGTGGAAGAAATACACATGTTACCTCCTCCCTGTATTCCTTTCATCACATCGTCTTCTGGACACCCAATGCAAAACTCACACTCACCTTATGATTCTTCCAAAGCCTGATTTTAATGAGAGCATGGATTACTAAAATCATCTAAGTCCGCTTTGCCTATTGTTTTTAATATTCAATCCTATGGTGAGCGTACACTTGTTTCTTCCTAGGATAGTGTATTCAACCACCCCCCTGTTGAAAATATGCCTGATCTTATCACTCATTTTGTACTTTGCCCGATCTCCTAACATCCCAATTGATATCTATTTCCCCAAGTGCCTTGTTGTGACTGACTCTTCATGTGTGCTGACATTCCCATTTACACTCTAATAGAAATTCATTCGATTGCAAAAAGGGCCTTTTGCCCGAATCCTAAACTCACTCTTCTTCCTTACCCTACACTGGAATCCTGTCTACTATCTCAATATCACTGGAAGTTCTCTTTCACATTCAGTGGTCCCAGGTCCAAGATCTTATGCCATTGTATATGGATTTAGGGGATTCACCTCTGCAGAACATCATTCAAAACTATGTATCCAAATCAAGGGCCCAACACCCTTGTGTGCTTCAGCTCTTACCTAGTTTTCACCTTCCATTCTTATAAATATCCCAGTTGCCCAATCCCCGTATTCATCCAGCAGAATGACTCCTAAGCCAAATCGAACCTGATATGACCCTGAAGCAGACTCTGTTCCCTCAATCTATTTTCACATAACAGCAGGTCCTGAGTTGATCTTGCCATACAGGTATGTAGGGAATCCTCCAGCTGCTGAGAAGCTCAAAGGTCGATGCAGAAATGATCCCTGGAGCCAATGTAGGCAGCTAGGTAGGACCTGTGAGGTCTAAAGTCATCTTCCATGGCCAACAACCCAGTGAGGATGAAGGGATGTGGCTGAATCAGCCTCTCTCTTCTCAATGCAGGGAAGATGGACACAATCAGGCCTGGGTGGGTTGCTGAGCCCGGGCTCCTAGGGTATATAGACCTTTATGACTTGTGAAAATGTCACAGGAAGGTGGGGCAGCCTCCCTCTCATGGGACCCTTGGAAACAACTCTTAGGACAAAGTGGTTGCCAAGGCAGTGACCTAATTCACTTCCCTGAAGGAAGTGACCTCACCTCACTTCCTTGGTGATGGAACTCTCTGAACGTGGGATCCAGGAGGCGAGGCACCCAGAGGCAATTCCAGTCCCAGTGGGCTCCCTTGATTTTTCTGGACCAAGGACAGAGTCATTCTTTCTTGGCACCTGGTGATGTGTGGGTAGCCAAATGCCTTGAATGGTCTGAACAGGGGCCTTTCCTGAGAAAGAAGTGTTGGCTCATTGCTGGCTCCTGACAACTACACAGAGATGGCCAAGGAGACCAGAGCTGAGACAGGACCAGCCACTGCTGGGGAACAAATTTTCACCCACCAGTCAGAGGTCAGAGTGGATAGATGCAGACCAAATACAGGGGTGGTTTGTGTGTCTCAGTGGGTGTGTGTTTCAATTTGGCATTTTGTCTCATGTTCTGAGATCATGTAGAAAAAACGTGTTTGTTGTTGTTGTTGTTGTTGTCTGTTGGTTTGAAATGGACTGTTAACTAGTGAGTTTTTCTATGTCCGTGGATCCCACTGGGTTTGTGGTTAAAGAGAGTAGAGAGAAGAATGCAGCCTTGAATGTGTCCTGTCTAGTGGAATTCTTTGCAGGACTCCTCAAGGCCAATTGATGAATGGACTGCTGCTTGTCTTGCAGATGGGAAACACCTACCAAGATCCCAAGTTCCTGTATTCTTCCAGAATTTTGGCCACTCTCTGAAGGGGTTCGTGTTTTTGTGAACAAGATGGGTACCACCTTCAAGCTCTGTGACAAGGCCATGGACTGGATTGCTGACGGGAATGCCAAGCATCTCAGAAAAGCAAAAATTAGCATGACTGGTAAGGATCTCTCTGGAGAATCCCTGCTTGCATAGATAGCCACCCTAGTTGCACGATTAGGAGCTGTCAGTGCCACAGTGTTCAATTAAAGAAAAGTTTTTCTCCAGCCTTCTTTCCTCCCTATTGTTCTGTTCCCCTGAATGTCAGGGAGGTGTTTTCCTTAGGGCACTCCTTTGGGAATCCTCCAGAAAACAGTTTCAAACGGAAATGAAGAGGCCCAATCTGTGCCTTTTAGGTAAAGTGCTTTGTAAAGGCTGTGTCTGAATCAGACTCTTGGCCCTGTGTGTGGCTGTGCATTACATTCTCAGCACCCCAGGAAACTCAAGAAAAATCCCATGTGTCCATGCACATCTAAAAGGATGGAAAAGAAGTGTAATATTGGATGAAGCCTCTTGCCTTCCTCTGGTCAGGCTCCTGACACCGATGAAGTAAGAACAGGGATCCTCTGGGTCAAATGAGTTGTTGCAAGCCATCCAGTAAGTAGCACACAGGTGTTTGGGTGTTTTCATGAGTCCAGTACACATAAAGAATCTACCCCTGGCAGGCAGGAGGCCTCGAATTTGAGAAGCAGAGCAGTATTAACTACAGGCCCATTTTATCTATCCTGTTTCTCAGGATGGGTGTCCAGGCCACCATGACATTTGGCACATGATGGGCATGAGACCTTACTTTGCACACCATCTTAGACTGCTCCCCCTATGGGAACCCTCAGCCAGAATGTTATGATGAGTATCTGTATGGAAGAAGAGGAGGGCCATGTGGGAGTGCTTTTGTTAGAATAGTGGTCTTTTGTGTGGTGGTTGGAAAAGATGAGTGGGTCCACCTCAGCTTGAACTTTGGTGTGATGCCATTAGAGACTCAGTTCTGGAACTGATCTCAGAGAACTCTTGCCATGAATCGAGTTGGGATTTTACAAGGCCAGGCATTAGAGGAGCCCTTGGAAACTGAGATCTAGGCCGAGGGTGGCTTCCTCCACAGCACTGGGAATCTCAGCCAGGATTTCACATGATTTTGCTGTTAAAGCCTTTTCAGCTATAGTTGAGAGCCAAAACTCACATGAACCTCATATTTTAGACCCCCAATGGGCCTGGATTCCTGTGACCTTTCGCCACTCCGTGAAAAGCCTTGCCTGCATGTGATCTCCAGAGCTTTTACTGAAAGGAGATTCCTCAACCCTTAATGGCTCGTGAATGAATCAAAACCCACAGTGCCAATTTCTTCATTCTTGAGATATGGCTAGGCCAATAACATGAAGGTTTTGAGAATCCCATGACCTGAAATCCCTGGAGAACCTTTAGATCTCCTGTTGCTCATCATGACTGAACCCGCCATTGCCGTTTTTGACTGAGTGGAATTCATGACCATGGTGAAGAACAGAGATGTCAGTGAGTAGGAGCCAGCAGGGAACTGGGTCTGGAGCAATGGAGTGCAGGTGTGTGACCAACATCTGTGGTGAGCCCCTGTGGCTCTGTCATTGGTATCCAAATAACATGTGACTGACAAGGTGCAGCCAGCAGACCCTAAAATGGAAAGGCATGTTGTTGTGGGGAGAGGATCTGGTGTGATGCTCATAATCAAGTTGCTACGCTCAAGTGGGAAAGATATATGGGGTAGCAGCCCAGTTTGTGTTTTTTTCCGTCAGACCCTGACTCACCCCACGTGACAGAGCTCCCTTCAGCACTGTGTCCCGGTTGACCTTTATGTATTCCAAAAACAAACACCAAATTTCCAGGGAAGCTGCAAGAAATGCCATTAAATCTAGACTTTGAGCCAAAGTCTTCACAATCCCCACAGGGAGACACTCATACCCCAATGGCCACAGTTACCTTCAAAGAGAGGATTCAGCTCTGCTGCCTCCTGTTCGTACTGGGAAATAGGAAAACATGTCCTCCTGTTCACATAGACTGAGACCAAGCTTTCCTGGTCTCACTGCAAAGGAAGCTAAAGCACAAAGCTATATTTCTAGTGCACGAATGTCAGAGGCAGATAGTCAAGAAGTCATTAGGCCAGCAAAGTTCCATGTTTGTGGAATGTTTACCCAGTCCCCTAACCATTGTGATCTCTTGTGCCACACCCAAGTTTGTGAGCTCCTCAGAATTTCCAATTCCAGATATGTATTCACAGATTTTGTTCCTCTTCTCCTCTCATTGTGTCTTATTTGGGGTGATAGTAATGTCAAGGCATTGTGGTGTATGACAGTGGAAGATTGTTATGTGGCACGTGTTCGCATATATCTTAGACTCGTTTTTCATTTTGCCCTTTGAAATATTGAATCTCTGTGTCAATACTTATACTACCTTGATTCTTTAATGTCCATGTGGGTGGATTTATAATCCACTTTTCACAAGATATTTCTCAGAAATATACATTTTCTTGACATACATATTCATTTCTGAATTCTCAAAATGAACTTCAGTGAATATTGAGTACTAACCCTAATATTTCTTCAGTAAGTGACCCAGTTTAACATCAATGAAAGTCTATTCATACGGGAAGTGATGTGTATTTTGAAGTAAATTTTCATTCAAAATTGTTAAATTCCTATTTCTTCGTATCATAGGATGTATCATTTCATCCAATATTCACAAATTGACATGCATATGATTCACTTACATTCACTCCCTGTATCAGAACCCATGTATTTCTCCATGTTGCTTTACTTGCTTTTTCATGAGATTTCTTTTATAAAACATTACTTTTGAATTCCATCATCATTTTTGAAGCGAAACTCACAGTTTGGTGTAATTATTAACCCTAATACTACCACTAGACGTACACCTACTTGGATTGAATGTTTATCTGAATACCAGATTTCATGTATTTTTTAAAATATCAATTCAATCCATTATTTAAAATAGTAACCAGTTGTATTTTTTATTCACCCTATGGTCTATTCATGCATCATCTCTATATACGTAAACCCAGGGTGCACCTATTTTATCCCCAAACTCTAAATGACAGGGTTTGAAAACATGCTCCCAGAAATGGTGGAAGAAATACACATGTTACCTCCTCCCTGTATTCCTTTCATCACATCGTCTTCTGGACACCCAATGCAAAACTGACACTCACCTTATGATTCTTCCAAAGCCTGATTTCAATGAGAGCATGGATTACTAAAATCATCTAAGTCCGCTTTGCCTATTGTTTTTAATATTCAATCCTATGGTGAGCGTACACTTGTTTCTTCCTAGGATAGTGTATTCAACCACCCCCCTGTTGAAAATATGCCTGATCTTATCACTCATTTTGTACTTTGCCCGATCTCCTAACATCCCAATTGATATCTATTTCCCCAAGTGCCATGTTGTGACTGACTCTTCATGTGTGCTGACATTCCCATTTACACTCTAATAGAAATTCATTCGATTGCAAAAAGGGCCTTTTGCCCAAATCCTAAACTCACTCTTCTTCCTTACCCTACATTGGAATCCTGTCTACTATCTCAATATCACTGGAAGTTCTCTTTCACATTCAGTGGTCCCAGGTCCAAGATCTTATGCCATTGTATATGGATTTAGAGGATTCACCTCTGCAGAACATCATTCAAAACTATGTATCCAAATCAAGGGCCCAACACCCTTGTGTGCTTCAGCTCTTACCTAGATTTCACCTTCCATTCTTATAAATATCCCAGTTGCCCAATCCCCGTATTCATCCAGCAGAATGACTCCTAAGCCAAATCGAACCTGGTATGACCCTGAAGCAGACTCTGTTCCCTCAATCTATTTTCACATAACAGCAGGTCCTGAGTTGATCTTGCCATACAGGTATGTAGGGAATCCTCCAGCTGCTGAGAAGCTCAAAGGTAGATGCAGAAATGATCCCTGGAGCCAATGTAGGCAGCTAGGTAGGACCTGTGAGGTCTAAAGTCATCTTCCATGGCCAACAACCCAGTGAGGATGAAGGGATGTGGCTGAATCAGCCTCTCTCTTCTCAATGCAGGGAAGATGGACACAATCAGGCCTGGGTGGGTTGCTGATCCCGGGCTCCTAGGGTATATAGACCTTTATGACTTGTGAAAATGTCACAGGAAGGTGGGGCAGCCTCCCTCTCATGGGACCCTTGGAAACAACTGTTAGGACAAAGTGGTTGCCAAGGCAGTGACCTCATTCACTTCCCTGAAGGAAGTGACCTCACCTCACTTCCTTGGTGATGGAACTCTCTGAACGTGGGATCCAGGAGGCGAGGCACCCAGAGGCAATTCCAGTCCCAGTGGGCTGCCTTGTTTTTTCTGTACCAAGGCCAGAGTCATTCTTTCTTGGCACCTGGTGATGTGTGGGTAGCCAAATGCCTTGAATGGTCTGAACAGGGGCCTTTCCTGAGAAAGAAGTGTTGGCTCATTGCTGGCTCCTGACAACTACACAGAGATGGCCAAGGAGACCAGAGCTGAGACAGGACCGGCCACAGCTGGGGAACAAATTTTCACCCACCAGTCAGAGGTCAGAGTGGATAGATGCAGACCAAATACAGGGGTGGTTTGTGTGTCTCAGTGGGTGTGTGTTTCAATTTGGCATTTTGTCTCATGTTCTGAGATTAAGTAGGAAAAACGTGTTTGTTGTTGTTGTTGTTGTTGTTTGTTGGTTTGAAACGGACTGTTAACTAGTGAGTCTTTCTATAGAGTCAGTGGATCCCACTGGGTTTGTGGTTAAAGAGAGTAGAGAGAAGAATGCAGCCGTGAATGTGTCCTGTCTAGTGGAAATCTTTGCAGGACTCCTCAAGGCCAATTGATGAATGGACTGCTGCTTGTCTTGCAGATGGGAAACACCTACCAAGATCCCAAGTTCCTGTATTCTTCCAGAATTTTGGCCACTCTCTGAAGGGGTTCGTGTTTTTGTGAACAAGATAGGTACCACCTTCAAGCTCTGTGACAAGGCCATGGACTGGATTGCTGACGGGAATGCCAAGCATCTCAGAAAAGCAAAAATTAGCATGACTGGTAAGGATCTCTCTGGAGAATCCCTGCTTGCATAGATAGCCACCCTAGTTGCACGATTAGGAGCTGTCAGTGCCACAGTGTTCAATTAAAGAAAAGTTTGTCTCCAGGCTTCTTTCCTCCCTATTGTTCTGTTCCCCTGAAGTTCAGGGAGGTGTTTTCCTTAGGGCACTCCTTTGGGAATCCTCCAGGAAACAGTTTCAAACGGAAATGAAGAGGCCCAATCTGTGCCTTTTAGGTAAAGTGCTTTGTAAAGGCTGTGTCTGAATCAGACACTTGGCCCTGTGTGTGGCTGTGCATTACATTCTCAGCAACCCAGGAAACTCAAGAAAAATCCCATGTGTCCATGCACATCTAAAAGGATGAAAAAGAAGTGTAATATTGGATGAAGTCTCTTGCCTTCCTCTGGTCAGGCTCCTGACACCGATGAAGTAAGAACAGGGATCCTCTGGGTCAAATGAGTTGTTGCAAGCCATCCAGTAAGTAGCACACAGGTGTTTGGGTGTTTTCATGAGTCCAGTACACATAAAGAATCTACCCCTGGCAGGCAGGAGGCCTCGAATTTGAGAAGCAGAGCAGTATTAACTACAGGCCCATTTTATCTATCCTGTTTCTCAGGAAGGGTGTCCAGGCCACCATGACATTCGGCACATGATGGGCATGAGACCTTACTTTGCACACCATCTTAGACTGCTCCCCCTATGGGAACCCCCAGACAGAATGTTATGATGAGTATCTGTATGGAAGAAGAGGAGGGCCATGTGGGAGTGCTTTTGTTAGAATAGTGGTCTTTTGTGTGGTGGTTGGAAAAGATGAGTGGGTCCACCTCAGCTTGAACTTTGGTGTGATGCCATTACAGACTCAGTTCTGGAACTGATCTCAGAGAACTCTTGCCATGAATCGAGTTGGGATTTTACAAGGCCAGGCATTAGAGGAGCCCTTGGAAACTGAGATCTAGGCCGAGGGTGGCTTCCTCCACAGCACTGGGAATCTCAGCCAGGATTTCACATGATTTTGCTGTTAAAGCCTTTTCAGCTATAGTTGAGAGCCAAAACTCACATGAACCTCATATTTTAGACCCCCAATGGGCCTGGATTCCTGTGACCTTTCGCCACTCCGTGAAAAGCCTTGCCTGCATGCGATCTCCAGAGCTTTTACTGAAATGAGATTCCTCAACCCTTAATGGCTCTTGAATGAATCAAAACCCACAGTGCCAATTTCTTCATTCTTGAGATATGGCTAGGCCAATAACATGAAGGTGTTGAGAATCCCATGACCTGAAATCCCTGGAGAACCTTTAGATCTCCTGTTGCTCATCATGACTGAACCCGCCATTGCCGTTTTTGACTGAGTGGAATTCATGACCATGGTGAAGAACAGAGATGTCAGTGAGTAGGAGCCAGCAGGGAACTGGGTCTGGAGCAATGGAGTGCAGGTGTGTGACCAACATCTGTGGTGAGCCCCTGTGGCTCTGTCATTGGTATCCAAATGACATGTGACTGACAAGGTGCAGCCAGCAGACCCTAAAATGTAAAGGCATGTTGTTGTGGGGAGAGGATCTGGTGTGATGCTCATAATCAAGTTGCTACGCTCAAATGGGAAAGATATATGGGGTAGCAGCCCAGTTTGTGTTTTTTTCCGTCAGACCCTGACTCACCCCACGTGACAGAGCTCCCTCCAGCACTGTGTCCCGGTTGACCTTTATGTAATTCAAAAACAAACACCAAATTTCCAGGGAAGCTGCAAGAAATGCCATTAAATCTAGACTTTGAGCCAAAGACTTCACAATCCCCTCAGGGAGACACTCATACCCCAATGGCCACAGTTACCTACAAAGAGAGGATTCAGCTCTGCTGCCTCCTGTTCGTACTGGGAAATAGGAAACCATGTCCTCCTGTTCACATAGACTGAGACCAAGCTTTCCTGGTCTCACTGCAAAGGAAGCTAAAGCACAAAGCTATATTTCTAGTGCACGAATGTCAGAGGCAGATAGTCAAGAAGTCATTAGGCCAGCAAAGTTCCATGTTTGTGGAATGTTTACCCAGTCCCCTAACCATTGGGATCTCTTGTGCCACACCCAAGTTTGTGAGCTCCTCAGAATTTCCAATTCCAGATATGTATTCACAGATTTTGTTCCTCTTCTCCTCTCATTGTGTCTTATTTGGGGTGATAGTAATGTCAAGGCATTGTGGTGTATGACAGTGGAAGATTGTTATGTGGCACGTGTTCGCATATATCTTAGACTCGTTTTTCATTTTGCCCTTTGAAATATTGAATCTCTGTGTCAATACTTATACTACCTTGATTCTTTAATGTCCATCTGGGTGGATTTATAATCCACTTTTCACAAGATATTTCTCAGAAATATACATTTTCTTGACATACATATTCATTTCTGAATTCTCAAAATGAACTTCAGTGAATATTGAGTACTAACCCTAATATTTCTTCAGTAAGTGACCCAGTTTAACATCAATGAAAGTCTATTCATACGGGAAGTGATGTGTATTTTGAAGTAAATTTTCATTCAAAATTGTTAAATTCCTATTTCTTCGTATCATAGGATGTATCATTTCATCCAATATTCACAAATTGACATGCATATGATTCACTTACATTCACTCCCTGTATCAGAACCCATGTATTTCTCCATGTTGCTTTACTTGCTTTTTCATGAGATTTCTTTTATAAAACATTACTTTTGAATTCCATCATCATTTTTGAAGCAAAACTCACAGTTTGGTGTAATTAGTAACCCTAATACTACCACTAGACGTACACCTACTTGGATTGAATGTTTATCTGAATACCAGATTTCATGTATTTTTTAAAATATCAATTCAATCCATTATTTAAAATAGTAACCAGTTGTATTTTTTATTCACCCTATGGTCTATTCATGCATCATCTCTATATACGTAAACCCAGGGTGCACCTATTTTATCCCCAAACTCTAAATGACAGGGTTTGAAAACATGCTCCCAGAAATGGTGGAAGAAATACACATGTTACCTCCTCCCTGTATTCCTTTCATCACATCGTCTTCTGGACACCCAATGCAAAACTGACACTCACCTTATGATTCTTCCAAAGCCTGATTTCAATGAGAGCATGGATTACTAAAATCATCTAAGTCCGCTTTGCCTATTGTTTTTAATATTCAATCCTATGGTGAGCGTACACTTGTTTCTTCCTAGGATAGTGTATTCAACCACCCCCCTGTTGAAAATATGCCTGATCTTATCACTCATTTTGTACTTTGCCCGATCTCCTAACATCCCAATTGATATCTATTTCCCCAAGTGCCATGTTGTGACTGACTCTTCATGTGTGCTGACATTCCCATTTACACTCTAATAGAAATTCATTCGATTGCAAAAAGGGCCTTTTGCCCAAATCCTAAACTCACTCTTCTTCCTTACCCTACATTGGAATCCTGTCTACTATCTCAATATCACTGGAAGTTCTCTTTCACATTCAGTGGTCCCAGGTCCAAGATCTTATGCCATTGTATATGGATTTAGAGGATTCACCTCTGCAGAACATCATTCAAAACTATGTATCCAAATCAAGGGCCCAACACCCTTGTGTGCTTCAGCTCTTACCTAGTTTTCACCTTCCATTCTTATAAATATCCCAGTTGCCCAATCCCCGTATTCATCCAGCAGAATGACTCCTAAGCCAAATCGAACCTGGTATGACCTTGAAGCAGACTCTGTTCCCTCAATCTATTTTCACATAACAGCAGGTCCTGAGTTGATCTTGCCATACAGGTATGTAGGGAATCCTCCAGCTGCTGAGAAGCTCAAAGGTAGATGCAGAAATGATCCCTGGAGCCAACGTAGGCAGCTAGGTAGGACCTGTGAGGTCTAAAGTCATCTTCCATGGCCAACAACCCAGTGAGGATGAAGGGATGTGGCTGAATCAGCCTCTCTCTTCTCAATGCAGGGAAGATGGACACAATCAGGCCTGGGTGGGTTGCTGATCCCGGGCTCCTAGGGTATATAGACCTTTATGACTTGTGAAAATGTCACAGGAAGGTGGGGCAGCCTCCCTCTCATGGCACCCTTGGAAACAACTGTTAGGACAAAGTGGTTGCCAAGGCAGTGACCTCATTCACTTCCCTGAAGGAAGTGACCTCACCTCACTTCCTTGGTGATGGAACTCTCTGAACGTGGGATCCAGGAGGCGAGGCACCCAGAGGCAATTCCAGTCCCAGTGGGCTCCCTGGTTTTTTCTGTACCAAGGCCAGAGTCATTCTTTCTTGGCACCTGGTGATGTGTGGGTAGCCAAATGCCTTGAATGGTCTGAACAGGGGCCTTTCCTGAGAAAGAAGTGTTGGCTCATTGCTGGCTCCTGACAACTACACAGAGATGGCCAAGGAGACCAGAGCTGAGACAGGACCGGCCACAGCTGGGGAACAAATTTTCACCCACCAGTCAGAGGTCAGAGTGGATAGATGCAGACCAAATACAGGGGTGGTTTGTGTGTCTCAGTGGGTGTGTGTTTCAATTTGGCATTTTGTCTCATGTTCTGAGATCATGTAGGAAAAACGTGTTTGTTGTTGTTGTTGTTGTTGTTTGTTGGTTTGAAACGGACTGTTAACTAGTGAGTCTTTCTATAGAGTCAGTGGATCCCACTGGGTTTGTGGTTAAAGAGAGTAGAGAGAAGAATGCAGCCGTGAATGTGTCCTGTCTAGTGGAAATCTTTGCAGGACTCCTCAAGGCCAATTGATGAATGGACTGCTGCTTGTCTTGCAGATGGGAAACACCTACCAAGATCCCAAGTTCCTGTATTCTTCCAGAATTTTGGCCACTCTCTGAAGGGGTTCGTGTTTTTGTGAACAAGATGGGTACCACCTTCAAGCTCTGTGACAAGGCCATGGACTGGATTGCTGACGGGAATGCCAAGCATCTCAGAAAAGCAAAAATTAGCATGACTGGTAAGGATCTCTCTGGAGAATCCCTGCTTGCATAGATAGCCACCCTAGTTGCACGATTAGGAGCTGTCAGTGCCACAGTGTTCAATTAAAGAAAAGTTTGTCTCCAGGCTTCTTTCCTCCCTATTGTTCTGTTCCCCTGAAGTTCAGGGAGGTGTTTTCCTTAGGGCACTCCTTTGGGAATCCTCCAGAAAACAGTTTCAAACGGAAAGGAAGAGGCCCAATCTGTGCCTTTTAGGTAAAGTGCTTTGTAAAGGCTGTGTCTGATTCAGACTCTTGGCCCTGTGTGTGGCTGTGCATTACATTCTCAGCAACCCAGGAAACTCAAGAAAAATCCCATGTGTCCATGCACATCTAAAAGGATGAAAAAGAAGTGTAATATTGGATGAAGTCTCTTGCCTTCCTCTGGTCAGGCTCCTGACACCGATGAAGTAAGAACAGGGATCCTCTGGGTCAAATGAGTTGTTGCAAGCCATCCAGTAAGTAGCACACAGGTGTTTGGGTGTTTTCATGAGTCCAGTACACATAAAGAATCTAACCCTGGCAGGCAGGAGGCCTCGAATTTGAGAAGCAGAGCAGTATTAACTACAGGCCCATTTTATCTATCCTGTTTCTCAGGAAGGGTGTCCAGGCCACCATGACATTCGGCACATGATGGGCATGAGACCTTACTTTGCACACCATCTTAGACTGCTCCCCCTATGGGAACCCCCAGCCAGAATGTTATGATGAGTATCTGTATGGAAGAAGAGGAGGGCCATGTGGGAGTGCTTTTGTTAGAATAGTGGTCTTTTGTGTGGTGGTTGGAAAAGATGAGTGGGTCCACCTCAGCTTGAACTTTGGTGTGATGCCATTAGAGACTCAGTTCTGGAACTGATCTCAGAGAACTCTTGCCATGAATCGAGTTGGGATTTTACAAGGCCAGGCATTAGAGGAGCCCTTGGAAACTGAGATCTAGGCCGAGGGTGGCTTCCTCCACAGCACTGGGAATCTCAGCCAGGATTTCACATGATTTTGCTGTTAAAGCCTTTTCAGCTATAGTTGAGAGCCAAAACTCACATGAACCTCATATTTTAGACCCCCAATGGGCCTGGATTCCTGTGACCTTTCGCCACTCCGTGAAAAGCCTTGCCTGCATGCGATCTCCAGAGCTTTTACTGAAAGGAGATTCCTCAACCCTTAATGGCTCTTGAATGAATCAAAACCCACAGTGCCAATTTCTTCATTCTTGAGATATGGCTAGGCCAATAACATGAAGGTGTTGAGAATCCCATGACCTGAAATCCCTGGAGAACCTTTAGATCTCCTGTTGCTCATCATGACTGAACCCGCCATTGCCGTTTTTGACTGAGTGGAATTCATGACCATGGTGAAGAACAGAGATGTCAGTGAGTAGGAGCCAGCAGGGAACTGGGTCTGGAGCAATGGAGTGCAGGTGTGTGACCAACATCTGTGGTGAGCCCCTGTGGCTCTGTCATTGGTATCCAAATGACATGTGACTGACAAGGTGCAGCCAGCAGACCCTAAAATGTAAAGGCATGTTGTTGTGGGGAGAGGATCTGGTGTGATGCTCATAATCAAGTTGCTACGCTCAAATGGGAAAGATATATGGGGTAGCAGCCCAGTTTGTGTTTTTTTCCGTCAGACCCTGACTCACCCCACGTGACAGAGCTCCCTCCAGCACTGTGTCCCGGTTGACCTTTATGTAATTCAAAAACAAACACCAAATTTCCAGGGAAGCTGCAAGAAATGCCATTAAATCTAGACTTTGAGCCAAAGTCTTCACAATCCCCTCAGGGAGACACTCATACCCCAATGGCCACAGTTACCTACAAAGAGAGGATTCAGCTCTGCTGCCTCCTGTTCGTACTGGGAAATAGGAAACCATGTCCTCCTGTTCACATAGACTGAGACCAAGCTTTCCTGGTCTCACTGCAAAGGAAGCTAAAGCACAAAGCTATATTTCTAGTGCACGAATGTCAGAGGCAGATAGTCAAGAAGTCATTAGGCCAGCAAAGTTCCATGTTTGTGGAATGTTTACCCAGTCCCCTAACCATTGGGATCTCTTGTGCCACACCCAAGTTTGTGAGCTCCTCAGAATTTCCAATTCCAGATATGTATTCACAGATTTTGTTCCTCTTCTCCTCTCATTGTGTCTTATTTGGGGTGATAGTAATGTCAAGGCATTGTGGTGTATGACAGTGGAAGATTGTTATGTGGCACGTGTTCGCATATATCTTAGACTCGTTTTTCATTTTGCCCTTTGAAATATTGAATCTCTGTGTCAATACTTATACTACCTTGATTCTTTAATGTCCATCTGGGTGGATTTATAATCCACTTTTCACAAGATATTTCTCAGAAATATACATTTTCTTGACATACATATTCATTTCTGAATTCTCAAAATGAACTTCAGTGAATATTGAGTACTAACCCTAATATTTCTTCAGTAAGTGACCCAGTTTAACATCAATGAAAGTCTATTCATACGGGAAGTGATGTGTATTTTGAAGTAAATTTTCATTCAAAATTGTTAAATTCCTATTTCTTCGTATCATAGGATGTATCATTTCATCCAATATTCACAAATTGACATGCATATGATTCACTTACATTCACTCCCTGTATCAGAACCCATGTATTTCTCCATGTTGCTTTACTTGCTTTTTCATGAGATTTCTTTTATAAAACATTACTTTTGAATTCCATCATCATTTTTGAAGCAAAACTCACAGTTTGGTGTAATTAGTAACCCTAATACTACCACTAGACGTACACCTACTTGGATTGAATGTTTATCTGAATACCAGATTTCATGTATTTTTTAAAATATCAATTCAATCCATTATTTAAAATAGTAACCAGTTGTATTTTTTATTCACCCTATGGTCTATTCATGCATCATCTCTATATACGTAAACCCAGGGTGCACCTATTTTATCCCCAAACTCTAAATGACAGGGTTTGAAAACATGCTCCCAGAAATGGTGGAAGAAATACACATGTTACCTCCTCCCTGAATTCCTTTCATCACATCGTCTTCTGGACACCCAATGCAAAACTGACACTCACCTTATGATTCTTCCAAAGCCTGATTTCAATGAGAGCATGGATTACTAAAATCATCTAAGTCCGCTTTGCCTATTGTTTTTAATATTCAATCCTATGGTGAGCGTACACTTGTTTCTTCCTAGGATAGTGTATTCAACCACCCCCCTGTTGAAAATATGCCTGATCTTATCACTCATTTTGTACTTTGCCCGATCTCCTAACATCCCAAATGATATCTATTTCCCCAAGTGCCATGTTGTGACTGACTCTTCATGTGTGCTGACATTCCCATTTACACTCTAATAGAAATTCATTCGATTGCAAAAAGGGCCTTTTGCCCAAATCCTAAACTCACTCTTCTTCCTTACCCTACATTGGAATCCTGTCTACTATCTCAATATCACTGGAAGTTCTCTTTCACATTCAGTGGTCCCAGGTCCAAGATCTTATGCCATTGTATATGGATTTAGAGGATTCACCTCTGCAGAACATCATTCAAAACTATGTATCCAAATCAAGGGCCCAACACCCTTGTGTGCTTCAGCTCTTACCTAGTTTTCACCTTCCATTCTTATAAATATCCCAGTTGCCCAATCCCCGTATTCATCCAGCAGAATGACTCCTAAGCCAAATCGAACCTGGTATGACCCTGAAGCAGACTCTGTTCCCTCAATCTATTTTCACATAACAGCAGGTCCTGAGTTGATCTTGCCATACAGGTATGTAGGGAATCCTCCAGCTGCTGAGAAGCTCAAAGGTAGATGCAGAAATGATCCCTGGAGCCAACGTAGGCAGCTAGGTAGGACCTGTGAGGTCTAAAGTCATCTTCCATGGCCAACAACCCAGTGAGGATGAAGGGATGTGGCTGAATCAGCCTCTCTCTTCTCAATGCAGGGAAGATGGACACAATCAGGCCTGGGTGGGTTGCTGATCCCGGGCTCCTAGGATATATAGACCTTTATGACTTGTGAAAATGTCACAGGAAGGTGGGGCAGCCTCCCTCTCATGGCACCCTTGGAAACAACTGTTAGGACAAAGTGGTTGCCAAGGCAGTGACCTCATTCACTTCCCTGAAGGAAGTGACCTCACCTCACTTCCTTGGTGATGGAACTCTCTGAACGTGGGATCCAGGAGGCGAGGCACCCAGAGGCAATTCCAGTCCCAGTGGGCTCCCTGGTTTTTTCTGTACCAAGGCCAGAGTCATTCTTTCTTGGCACCTGGTGATGTGTGGGTAGCCAAATGCCTTGAATGGTCTGAACAGGGGCCTTTCCTGAGAAAGAAGTGTTGGCTCATTGCTGGCTCCTGACAACTACACAGAGATGGCCAAGGAGACCAGAGCTGAGACAGGACCGGCCACAGCTGGGGAACAAATTTTCACCCACCAGTCAGAGGTCAGAGTGGATAGATGCAGACCAAATACAGGGGTGGTTTGTGTGTCTCAGTGGGTGTGTGTTTCAATTTGGCATTTTGTCTCATGTTCTGAGATCATGTAGGAAAAACGTGTTTGTTGTTGTTGTTGTTGTTGTTTGTTGGTTTGAAACGGACTGTTAACTAGTGAGTCTTTCTATAGAGTCAGTGGATCCCACTGGGTTTGTGGTTAAAGAGAGTAGAGAGAAGAATGCAGCCGTGAATGTGTCCTGTCTAGTGGAAATCTTTGCAGGACTCCTCAAGGCCAATTGATGAATGGACTGCTGCTTGTCTTGCAGATGGGAAACACCTACCAAGATCCCAAGTTCCTGTATTCTTCCAGAATTTTGGCCACTCTCTGAAGGGGTTCGTGTTTTTGTGAACAAGATGGGTACCACCTTCAAGCTCTGTGACAAGGCCATGGACTGGATTGCTGACGGGAATGCCAAGCATCTCAGAAAAGCAAAAATTAGCATGACTGGTAAGGATCTCTCTGGAGAATCCCTGCTTGCATAGATAGCCACCCTAGTTGCACGATTAGGAGCTGTCAGTGCCACAGTGTTCAATTAAAGAAAAGTTTGTCTCCAGGCTTCTTTCCTCCCTATTGTTCTGTTCCCCTGAAGTTCAGGGAGGTGTTTTCCTTAGGGCACTCCTTTGGGAATCCTCCAGAAAACAGTTTCAAACGGAAAGGAAGAGGCCCAATCTGTGCCTTTTAGGTAAAGTGCTTTGTAAAGGCTGTGTCTGATTCAGACTCTTGGCCCTGTGTGTGGCTGTGCATTACATTCTCAGCAACCCAGGAAACTCAAGAAAAATCCCATGTGTCCATGCACATCTAAAAGGATGAAAAAGAAGTGTAATATTGGATGAAGTCTCTTGCCTTCCTCTGGTCAGGCTCCTGACACCGATGAAGTAAGAACAGGGATCCTCTGGGTCAAATGAGTTGTTGCAAGCCATCCAGTAAGTAGCACACAGGTGTTTGGGTGTTTTCATGAGTCCAGTACACATAAAGAATCTAACCCTGGCAGGCAGGAGGCCTCGAATTTGAGAAGCAGAGCAGTATTAACTACAGGCCCATTTTATCTATCCTGTTTCTCAGGAAGGGTGTCCAGGCCACCATGACATTTGGCACATGATGGGCATGAGACCTTACTTTGCACACCATCTTAGACTGCTCCCCCTATGGGAACCCCCAGCCAGAATGTTATGATGAGTATCTGTATGGAAGAAGAGGAGGGCCATGTGGGAGTGCTTTTGTTAGAATAGTGGTCTTTTGTGTGGTGGTTGGAAAAGATGAGTGGGTCCACCTCAGCTTGAACTTTGGTGTGATGCCATTACAGACTCAGTTCTGGAACTGATCTCAGAGAACTCTTGCCATGAATCGAGTTGGGATTTTACAAGGCCAGGCATTAGAGGAGCCCTTGGAAACTGAGATCTAGGCCGAGGGTGGCTTCCTCCACAGCACTGGGAATCTCAGCCAGGATTTCACATGATTTTGCTGTTAAAGCCTTTTCAGCTATAGTTGAGAGCCAAAACTCACATGAACCTCATATTTTAGACCCCCAATGGGCCTGGATTCCTGTGACCTTTCGCCACTCCGTGAAAAGCCTTGCCTGCATGCGATCTCCAGAGCTTTTACTGAAAGGAGATTCCTCAACCCTTAATGGCTCTTGAATGAATCAAAACCCACAGTGCCAATTTCTTCATTCTTGAGATATGGCTAGGCCAATAACATGAAGGTGTTGAGAATCCCATGACCTGAAATCCCTGGAGAACCTTTAGATCTCCTGTTGCTCATCATGACTGAACCCGCCATTGCCGTTTTTGACTGAGTGGAATTCATGACCATGGTGAAGAACAGAGATGTCAGTGAGTAGGAGCCAGCAGGGAACTGGGTCTGGAGCAATGGAGTGCAGGTGTGTGACCAACATCTGTGGTGAGCCCCTGTGGCTCTGTCATTGGTATCCAAATGACATGTGACTGACAAGGTGCAGCCAGCAGACCCTAAAATGTAAAGGCATGTTGTTGTGGGGAGAGGATCTGGTGTGATGCTCATAATCAAGTTGCTACGCTCAAATGGGAAAGATATATGGGGTAGCAGCCCAGTTTGTGTTTTTTTCCGTCAGACCCTGACTCACCCCACGTGACAGAGCTCCCTCCAGCACTGTGTCCCGGTTGACCTTTATGTAATTCAAAAACAAACACCAAATTTCCAGGGAAGCTGCAAGAAATGCCATTAAATCTAGACTTTGAGCCAAAGTCTTCACAATCCCCTCAGGGAGACACTCATACCCCAATGGCCACAGTTACCTACAAAGAGAGGATTCAGCTCTGCTGCCTCCTGTTCGTACTGGGAAATAGGAAACCATGTCCTCCTGTTCACATAGACTGAGACCAAGCTTTCCTGGTCTCACTGCAAAGGAAGCTAAAGCACAAAGCTATATTTCTAGTGCACGAATGTCAGAGGCAGATAGTCAAGAAGTCATTAGGCCAGCAAAGTTCCATGTTTGTGGAATGTTTACCCAGTCCCCTAACCATTGGGATCTCTTGTGCCACACCCAAGTTTGTGAGCTCCTCAGAATTTCCAATTCCAGATATGTATTCACAGATTTTGTTCCTCTTCTCCTCTCATTGTGTCTTATTTGGGGTGATAGTAATGTCAAGGCATTGTGGTGTATGACAGTGGAAGATTGTTATGTGGCACGTGTTCGCATATATCTTAGACTCGTTTTTCATTTTGCCCTTTGAAATATTGAATCTCTGTGTCAATACTTATACTACCTTGATTCTTTAATGTCCATCTGGGTGGATTTATAATCCACTTTTCACAAGATATTTCTCAGAAATATACATTTTCTTGACATACATATTCATTTCTGAATTCTCAAAATGAACTTCAGTGAATATTGAGTACTAACCCTAATATTTCTTCAGTAAGTGACCCAGTTTAACATCAATGAAAGTCTATTCATACGGGAAGTGATGTGTATTTTGAAGTAAATTTTCATTCAAAATTGTTAAATTCCTATTTCTTCGTATCATAGGATGTATCATTTCATCCAATATTCACAAATTGACATGCATATGATTCACTTACATTCACTCCCTGTATCAGAACCCATGTATTTCTCCATGTTGCTTTACTTGCTTTTTCATGAGATTTCTTTTATAAAACATTACTTTTGAATTCCATCATCATTTTTGAAGCAAAACTCACAGTTTGGTGTAATTAGTAACCCTAATACTACCACTAGACGTACACCTACTTGGATTGAATGTTTATCTGAATACCAGATTTCATGTATTTTTTAAAATATCAATTCAATCCATTATTTAAAATAGTAACCAGTTGTATTTTTTATTCACCCTATGGTCTATTCATGCATCATCTCTATATACGTAAACCCAGGGTGCACCTATTTTATCCCCAAACTCTAAATGACAGGGTTTGAAAACATGCTCCCAGAAATGGTGGAAGAAATACACATGTTACCTCCTCCCTGAATTCCTTTCATCACATCGTCTTCTGGACACCCAATGCAAAACTGACACTCACCTTATGATTCTTCCAAAGCCTGATTTCAATGAGAGCATGGATTACTAAAATCATCTAAGTCCGCTTTGCCTATTGTTTTTAATATTCAATCCTATGGTGAGCGTACACTTGTTTCTTCCTAGGATAGTGTATTCAACCACCCCCCTGTTGAAAATATGCCTGATCTTATCACTCATTTTGTACTTTGCCCGATCTCCTAACATCCCAAATGATATCTATTTCCCCAAGTGCCATGTTGTGACTGACTCTTCATGTGTGCTGACATTCCCATTTACACTCTAATAGAAATTCATTCGATTGCAAAAAGGGCCTTTTGCCCAAATCCTAAACTCACTCTTCTTCCTTACCCTACATTGGAATCCTGTCTACTATCTCAATATCACTGGAAGTTCTCTTTCACATTCAGTGGTCCCAGGTCCAAGATCTTATGCCATTGTATATGGATTTAGAGGATTCACCTCTGCAGAACATCATTCAAAACTATGTATCCAAATCAAGGGCCCAACACCCTTGTGTGCTTCAGCTCTTACCTAGTTTTCACCTTCCATTCTTATAAATATCCCAGTTGCCCAATCCCCGTATTCATCCAGCAGAATGACTCCTAAGCCAAATCGAACCTGGTATGACCCTGAAGCAGACTCTGTTCCCTCAATCTATTTTCACATAACAGCAGGTCCTGAGTTGATCTTGCCATACAGGTATGTAGGGAATCCTCCAGCTGCTGAGAAGCTCAAAGGTAGATGCAGAAATGATCCCTGGAGCCAACGTAGGCAGCTAGGTAGGACCTGTGAGGTCTAAAGTCATCTTCCATGGCCAACAACCCAGTGAGGATGAAGGGATGTGGCTGAATCAGCCTCTCTCTTCTCAATGCAGGGAAGATGGACACAATCAGGCCTGGGTGGGTTGCTGATCCCGGGCTCCTAGGGTATATAGACCTTTATGACTTGTGAAAATGTCACAGGAAGGTGGGGCAGCCTCCCTCTCATGGCACCCTTGGAAACAACTGTTAGGACAAAGTGGTTGCCAAGGCAGTGACCTCATTCACTTCCCTGAAGGAAGTGACCTCACCTCACTTCCTTGGTGATGGAACTCTCTGAACGTGGGATCCAGGAGGCGAGGCACCCAGAGGCAATTCCAGTCCCAGTGGGCTCCCTGGTTTTTTCTGTACCAAGGCCAGAGTCATTCTTTCTTGGCACCTGGTGATGTGTGGGTAGCCAAATGCCTTGAATGGTCTGAACAGGGGCCTTTCCTGAGAAAGAAGTGTTGGCTCATTGCTGGCTCCTGACAACTACACAGAGATGGCCAAGGAGACCAGAGCTGAGACAGGACCGGCCACAGCTGGGGAACAAATTTTCACCCACCAGTCAGAGGTCAGAGTGGATAGATGCAGACCAAATACAGGGGTGGTTTGTGTGTCTCAGTGGGTGTGTGTTTCAATTTGGCATTTTGTCTCATGTTCTGAGATCATGTAGGAAAAACGTGTTTGTTGTTGTTGTTGTTGTTGTTTGTTGGTTTGAAACGGACTGTTAACTAGTGAGTCTTTCTATAGAGTCAGTGGATCCCACTGGGTTTGTGGTTAAAGAGAGTAGAGAGAAGAATGCAGCCGTGAATGTGTCCTGTCTAGTGGAAATCTTTGCAGGACTCCTCAAGGCCAATTGATGAATGGACTGCTGCTTGTCTTGCAGATGGGAAACACCTACCAAGATCCCAAGTTCCTGTATTCTTCCAGAATTTTGGCCACTCTCTGAAGGGGTTCGTGTTTTTGTGAACAAGATGGGTACCACCTTCAAGCTCTGTGACAAGGCCATGGACTGGATTGCTGACGGGAATGCCAAGCATCTCAGAAAAGCAAAAATTAGCATGACTGGTAAGGATCTCTCTGGAGAATCCCTGCTTGCATAGATAGCCACCCTAGTTGCACGATTAGGAGCTGTCAGTGCCACAGTGTTCAATTAAAGAAAAGTTTGTCTCCAGGCTTCTTTCCTCCCTATTGTTCTGTTCCCCTGAAGTTCAGGGAGGTGTTTTCCTTAGGGCACTCCTTTGGGAATCCTCCAGAAAACAGTTTCAAACGGAAAGGAAGAGGCCCAATCTGTGCCTTTTAGGTAAAGTGCTTTGTAAAGGCTGTGTCTGAATCAGACACTTGGCCCTGTGTGTGGCTGTGCATTACATTCTCAGCAACCCAGGAAACTCAAGAAAAATCCCATGTGTCCATGCACATCTAAAAGGATGAAAAAGAAGTGTAATATTGGATGAAGTCTCTTGCCTTCCTCTGGTC
Source organism: Urocitellus parryii (assembly GCF_045843805.1). Lineage (NCBI taxonomy): Eukaryota > Metazoa > Chordata > Mammalia > Rodentia > Sciuridae > Urocitellus > Urocitellus parryii. Next base: position 18,103,560 of record NC_135548.1, read on the forward strand.
AGGCTCCTGACACCGATGAAGTAAGAACAGGGATCCTCTGGGTCAAATGAGTTGTTGCAAGCCATCCAGTAAGTAGCACACAGGTGTTTGGGTGTTTTCATGAGTCCAGTACACATAAAGAATCTACCCCTGGCAGGCAGGAGGCCTCGAATTTGAGAAGCAGAGCAGTATTAACTACAGGCCCATTTTATCTATCCTGTTTCTCAGGAAGGGTGTCCAGGCCACCATGACATTCGGCACATGATGGGCATGAGACCTTACTTTGCACACCATCTTAGACTGCTCCCCCTATGGGAACCCCCAGACAGAATGTTATGATGAGTATCTGTATGGAAGAAGAGGAGGGCCATGTGGGAGTGCTTTTGTTAGAATAGTGGTCTTTTGTGTGGTGGTTGGAAAAGATGAGTGGGTCCACCTCAGCTTGAACTTTGGTGTGATGCCATTAGAGACTCAGTTCTGGAACTGATCTCAGAGAACTCTTGCCATGAATCGAGTTGGGATTTTACAAGGCCAGGCATTAGAGGAGCCCTTGGAAACTGAGATCTAGGCCGAGGGTGGCTTCCTCCACAGCACTGGGAATCTCAGCCAGGATTTCACATGATTTTGCTGTTAAAGCCTTTTCAGCTATAGTTGAGAGCCAAAACTCACATGAACCTCATATTTTAGACCCCCAATGGGCCTGGATTCCTGTGACCTTTCGCCACTCCGTGAAAAGCCTTGCCTGCATGCGATCTCCAGAGCTTTTACTGAAAGGAGATTCCTCAACCCTTAATGGCTCTTGAATGAATCAAAACCCACAGTGCCAATTTCTTCATTCTTGAGATATGGCTAGGCCAATAACATGAAGGTGTTGAGAATCCCATGACCTGAAATCCCTGGAGAACCTTTAGATCTCCTGTTGCTCATCATGACTGAACCCGCCATTGCCGTTTTTGACTGAGTGGAATTCATGACCATGGTGAAGAACAGAGATGTCAGTGAGTAGGAGCCAGCAGGGAACTGGGTCTGGAGCAATGGAGTGCAGGTGTGTGACCAACATCTGTGGTGAGCCCCTGTGGCTCTGTCATTGGTATCCAAATGACATGTGACTGACAAGGTGCAGCCAGCAGACCCTAAAATGGAAAGGCATGTTGTTGTGGGGAGAGGATCTGGTGTGATGCTCATAATCAAGTTGCTACGCTCAAGTGGGAAAGATATATGGGGTAGCAGCCCAGTTTGTGTTTTTTTCCGTCAGACCCTGACTCACCCCACGTGACAGAGCTCCCTCCAGCACTGTGTCCCGGTTGACCTTTATGTAATTCAAAAACAAACACCAAATTTCCAGGGAAGCTGCAAGAAATGCCATTAAATCTAGACTTTGAGCCAAAGTCTTCACAATCCCCTCAGGGAGACACTCATACCCCAATGGCCACAGTTACCTACAAAGAGAGGATTCAGCTCTGCTGCCTCCTGTTCCTACTGGGAAATAGGAAACCATGTCCTCCTGTTCACATAGACTGAGACCAAGCTTTCCTGGTCTCACTGCAAAGGAAGCTAAAGCACAAAGCTATATTTCTAGTGCACGAATGTCAGAGGCAGATAGTCAAGAAGTCATTAGGCCAGCAAAGTTCCATGTTTGTGGAATGTTTACCCAGTCCCCTAACCATTGGGATCTCTTGTGCCACACCCAAGTTTGTGAGCTCCTCAGAATTTCCAATTCCAGATATGTATTCACAGATTTTGTTCCTCTTCTCCTCTCATTGTGTCTTATTTGGGGTGATAGTAATGTCAAGGCATTGTGGTGTATGACAGTGGAAGATTGTTATGTGGCACGTGTTCGCATATATCTTAGACTCGTTTTTCATTTTGCCCTTTGAAATATTGAATCTCTGTGTCAATACTTATACTACCTTGATTCTTTAATGTCCATCTGGGTGGATTTATAATCCACTTTTCACAAGATATTTCTCAGAAATATACATTTTCTTGACATACATATTCATTTCTGAATTCTCAAAATGAACTTCAGTGAATATTGAGTACTAACCCTAATATTTCTTCAGTAAGTGACCCAGTTTAACATCAATGAAAGTCTATTCATACGGGAAGTGATGTGTATTTTGAAGTAAATTTTCATTCAAAATTGTTAAATTCCTATTTCTTCGTATCATAGGATGTATCATTTCATCCAATATTCACAAATTGACATGCATATGATTCACTTACATTCACTCCCTGTATCAGAACCCATGTATTTCTCCATGTTGCTTTACTTGCTTTTTCATGAGATTTCTTTTATAAAACATTACTTTTGAATTCCATCATCATTTTTGAAGCAAAACTCACAGTTTGGTGTAATTAGTAACCCTAATACTACCACTAGACGTACACCTACTTGGATTGAATGTTTATCTGAATACCAGATTTCATGTATTTTTTAAAATATCAATTCAATCCATTATTTAAAATAGTAACCAGTTGTATTTTTTATTCACCCTATGGTCTATTCATGCATCATCTCTATATACGTAAACCCAGGGTGCACCTATTTTATCCCCAAACTCTAAATGACAGGGTTTGAAAACATGCTCCCAGAAATGGTGGAAGAAATACACATGTTACCTCCTCCCTGTATTCCTTTCATCACATCGTCTTCTGGACACCAAATGCAAAACTCACACTCACCTTATGATTCTTCCAAAGCCTGATTTCAATGAGAGCATGGATTACTAAAATCATCTAAGTCCGCTTTGCCTATTGTTTTTAATATTCAATCCTATGGTGAGCGTACACTTGTTTCTTCCTAGGATAGTGTATTCAACCACCCCCCTGTTGAAAATATGCCTGATCTTATCACTCATTTTGTACTTTGCCCGATCTCCTAACATCCCAATTGATATCTATTTCCCCAAGTGCCATGTTGTGACTGACTCTTCATGTGTGCTGACATTCCCATTTACACTCTAATAGAAATTCATTCGATTGCAAAAAGGGCCTTTTGCCCAAATCCTAAACTCACTCTTCTTCCTTACCCTACATTGGAATCCTGTCTACTATCTCAATATCACTGGAAGTTCTCTTTCACATTCAGTGGTCCCAGGTCCAAGATCTTATGCCATTGTATATGGATTTAGAGGATTCACCTCTGCAGAACATCATTCAAAACTATGTATCCAAATCAAGGGCCCAACACCCTTGTGTGCTTCAGCTCTTACCTAGTTTTCACCTTCCATTCTTATAAATATCCCAGTTGCCCAATCCCCGTATTCATCCAGCAGAATGACTCCTAAGCCAAATCGAACCTGATATGACCCTGAAGCAGACTCTGTTCCCTCAATCTATTTTCACATAACAGCAGGTCCTGAGTTGATCTTGCCATACAGGTATGTAGGGAATCCTTCAGCTGCTGAGAAGCTCAAAGGGAGATGCAGAAATGATCCCTGGAGCCAATGTAGGCAGCTAGGTAGGACCTGTGAGGTCTAAAGTCATCTTCCATGGCCAACAACCCAGTGAGGATGAAGGGATGTGGCTGAATCAGCCTCTCTCTTCTCAATGCAGGGAAGATGGACACAATCAGGCCTGGGTGGGTTGCTGATCCCGGGCTCCTAGGGTATATAGACCTTTATGACTTGTGAAAATGTCACAGGAAGGTGGGGCAGCCTCCCTCTCATGGGACCCTTGGAAACAACTGTTAGGCAAAGTGGGTGCCAAGGCAGTGACCTCATTCACTTCCCTGAAGGAAGTGACCTCACCTCACTTCCTTGGTGATGGAACTCTCTGAACGTGGGATCTAGGAGGCGAGGCACCCAGAGGCAATTCCAGTCCCAGTGGGCTCCCTTGTTTTTTTCTGTACCAAGGCCAGAGTCATTCTTTCTTGGCACCTGGTGATGTGTGGGTAGCCAAATGCCTTGAATGGTCTGAACAGGGGCCTTTCCTGAGAAAGAAGTGTTGGCTCATTGCTGGCTCCTGACAACTACACAGAGATGGCCAAGGAGACCAGAGCTGAGACAGGACCGGCCACTGCTGGGGAACAAATTTTCACCCACCAGTCGGAGGTCAGAGTGGATAGATGCAGACCAAATACAGGGGTGGTTTGTGTGTCTTAGTGGGTGTGTGTTTCAATTTGGCATTTTGTCTCATGTTCTGAGATCATGTAGGAAAAACGTGTTTGTTGTTGTTGTTGTTGTTGTTTGTTGGTTTGAAATGGACTGTTAACTAGTCAGTCTTTCTATGTCCGTGGATCCCACTGGGTTTGTGGTTAAAGAGAGTAGAGAGAAGAAAGCAGCCGTGAATGTGTCCTGTCTAGTGGAAATCTTTGCAGGACTCCTCAAGGCCAATTGATGAATGGACTGCTGCTTGTCTTGCAGATGGGAAACACCTACCAAGATCCCAAGTTCCTGTATTCTTCCAGAATTTTGGCCACTCTCTGAAGGGGTTCGTGTTTTTGTGAACAAGATGGGTACCACCTTCAAGCTCTGTGACAAGGCCATGGACTGGATTGCTGACGGGAATGCCAAGCATCTCAGAAAAGTAAAAATTAGCATGACTGGTAAGGATCTCTCTGGAGAATCCCTGCTTGCATAGATAGCCACCCAAGTTGCATGATTAGGAGCAGTCCGTGCCACAGTGTTCAATTAAAGAAAAGTTTTTCTCCAGGCTTCTTTCCTCCCTATTGTTCTGTTCCCCTGAATGTCAGGGAGGTGTTTGTCTTAAGGCACTCCTTTGGGAATCCTCCAGAAAACAGTTTCAAACGGAAAGGAAGAGGCCCAATCTGTGCCTTTTAGGTAAAGTGCTTTGTAAAGGCTGTGTCTGAATCAGACTCTTGGCCCTGTGTGTGGCCGTGAATTACATTCTCAGCACCCCAGCAAACTCAAGAAAAATCCCATGTGTCCATGCACATCTAAAAGGATGAAAAAGAAGTGTAATATTGGATGAAGTCTCTTGCCTTCCTCTGGTCAGGCTCCTGACACCGATGAAGTAAGAACAGGGATCCTCTGGGTCAAATGAGTTGTTGCAAGCCATCCAGTAACTAGCACACAGGTGTTTGGGTGTTTTCATGAGTCCAGTACATAAAGAATCTACCCCTGGCAGGCAGGAGGCCTCGAATTTGAGAAGCAGAGCAGTATTAACTACAGGCCCATTTTATCTATCCTGTTTCTCAGGAAGGGTGTCCAGGCCACCATGACATTTGGCACATGATGGGCATGAGACCTTACTTTGCACACCATCTTAGACTGCTCCCCCTATGGAAACCCCCAGCCAGAATGTTATGATGAGTATCTGTATGGAAGAAGAGGAGGGCCATGTGGGAGTGCTTTTGTTAGAATAGTGGTCTTTTGTGTGGTGGTTGGAAAAGATGAGTGGGTCCACCTCAGCTTGAACTCTGGTGTGATGCCATTAGAGACTCAGGAGATTCCTCAACCCTTAATGGCTCCTGAATGAATCAAAACCCACAGTGCCAACTTCTTCATTCTTGAAATATGGCTAGGCCAATAACATGAAGGTTTTGAGAATCCCATGACCAGAAATCCCTGGAGAACCTTTAGATCTCCTGTTGCTCATCATGACTGAACCCGCCATTGCTGTTTTTGACTGAGTGGAATTCATGACCATGGTGAAGAAAAGAGATGTCAGTGAGTAGGAGCCAGCAGGGAACTGGGTCTGGAGCAATGGAGTGCAGGTGTGTGACCAACATCTGTGGTGAGCCCCTGTGGTTCTGTCATTGGTATCCAAATGACATGTGACTGACAAGGTGCAGCCAGCAGACCCTAAAATGGAAAGGCATGTTGTTGTGGGGAGAGGATCTGGTGCGATGCTCAGAATCAAGTTGCTACGCTCAAGTGGGAAAGATATATGGGGTAGCAGCCCAGTTTGTGTTTTTCCCGTCAGACCCTGACTCACCCCACGTGACAGAGCTCCCTCCAGCACTGTGTCCCGGTTGACCTTTATGTATTTCAAACACAAACACCAAATTTCCAGGGAAGCTGCAAGAAATGCCATTAAAACTGGACTGTGAGCCAAAGGCTTCACAATCCCCCCAGGGAGACACTCATACCCCAACGGCCACAGTTACCTGCAAAGAGAGGATTCAGCTCTGCTGCCTCCCGTTTGTATTGGGAAATAGGAATCCATGTCCTCCTGTTCACATAGACTGAGACCAAGCTTTTCTGGTCTCACTGCAAAGGAAGCTAAAGCACAAAGCTATATTTCTAGTGCACAAATGTCAGAGGCAGATAGTCAAGAAGTCATTAGGCCAGCAAAGTTCCATGTTTGTGGAATGTTTACCCTGTCCCCTACCATTGGGATCTCTTGTGCCACACCCAAGTTTGTGAGCTCCTCAGAATTTCCAATTCCAGATATGTATTCACAGATTTTGTTCCTCTTCTCCTCTCATTGTGTCTTATTTGGGGTGATAGTAATGTCAAGGCATTGTGGTGGATGACAGTGGAAGATTGTTATGTGGCACGTGTTCGCATATATCTTAGACTCGTTTTTCATTTTGCCCTTTGGAATATTCAATCTCTGTGTCAATACTTATACTACCTTGATTCTTCAATGTCCATCTTGGTGGATTTATAATCAACCCTTCACAAGATATTTCTCAGAAATATACATTTTCTTGACATACATATTCATTTCTGAATTCTCAAAATGAACTTCAGTGAATCTTGAGTACTAACCCTAATATTTCTTCAGTAAGTGACCCAGTTTAACATCAAAGAAAGTCTATTCATACGGGACGTGATGTGTATTTTGAAGTAAATTTTCATTCAAAATTGTTAAATTCCTATTTCTTCATATCATAGGATGTATCATTTCATCCAATATTCACAGATTGACATGCACATGATTCACTTACATTCACTCCCTGTATCAGAACCCATGTATTTCTCCAGGTTGCTTTACTTGCTTTTTCATGAGATTTCTTTTATAAAACATTACTTTTGAATTCCATCATCATTTTCGAAGCAAAACTCACAGTTTGGTGTAATTAGTAACCCTAATATTACCACTAGACGTACACCTACTTGGATTGAAGGTTTATCTGAATACCAGATTTCATGTATTTTTTAAAATATCAATTCAATCCATTATTGAAAATAGTAACCAGTTATATTTTTTATTCACCCTATGGTCTATTCATGCATCATCTCTATATATGTAAACCCAGGGTGCACCTATTTTTATCCCCAAACTCTAAATGACAGGGTTTGAAAACATGCTCCCAGAAATGGTGGAAGAAATACACATGTCACCTCCTCCCTGTATTCCTTTCATCACATCATCTTCTGGACACCAAATGCAAAACTCACACTCACCTTATGATTCTTCCAAAGCCTGATTTTAATGAGAGCATGGATTACTAAAATCATCTAAGTCCGCTTTGCCTATTGTTTTCAATATTCAATCCTATGGTGAGCGTACACTTGTTTCTTCCTAGGATAGTGTATTCAACCACCCCCCTGTTGAAAATATGCCTGATCTTATCACTCATTTTGTACTTTGCCCGATCTCCTAACATCCCAATTGATATCTATTTCCCCAAGTGCCATGTTGTGACTGACTCTTCATGTGTGCTGACATTCCCATTTACACTCTAATAGAAATTCATTCGATTGCAAAAAGGGCCTTTTGCCCAAATCCTAAACTCACTCTTCTTCCTTACCCTACACTGGAATCCTGTCTACTATCTCAATATCACTGGAAGTTCTCTTTCACATTCAGTGGTCCCAGGTCCAAGATCCTATGCCATTGTATATGGATTTAGAGGATTCACCTCTGCAGAACATCATTCAAAACTATGTATGCAAATCAAGGGCCCAACACCCTTGTGTGCTTCAGCTCTTACCTAGTTTTCACCTTCCATTCTTATAAATATCCCAGTTGCCCAATCCCCGTATTCATCCAGCAGAATGACTCCTAAGCCAAATCGAACCTGATATGACCCTGAAGCAGACTCTGTTCCCTCAATCTATTTTCACATAACAGCAGGTCCTGAGTTGATCTTGCCATACAGGTATGTAGGGAATCCTCCAGCTGCTGAGAAGCTCAAAGGTAGATGCAGAAATGATCCCTGGAGCCAACGTAGGCAGCTAGGTAGGACCTGTGAGGTCTAAAGTCATCTTCCATGGCCAACAACCCAGTGAGGATGAAGGGATGTGGCTGAATCAGCCTCTCTCTTCTCAATGCAGGGAAGATGGACACAATCAGGCCTGGGTGGGTTGCTGATCCCGGGCTCCTAGGGTATATAGACCTTTATGACTTGTGAAAATGTCACAGGAAGGTGGGGCAGCCTCCCTCTCATGGGACCCTTGGAAACAACTGTTAGGACAAAGTGGTTGCCAAGGCAGTGACCTCATTCACTTCCCTGAAGGAAGTGACCTCACCTCACTTCCTTGGTGATGGAACTCTCTGAACGTGGGATCCAGGAGGCGAGGCACCCAGAGGCAATTCCAGTCCCAGTGGGCTCCCTTGTTTTTTCTGGACCAAGGCCAGAGTCATTCTTTCTTGGCACCTGGTGATGTGTGGGTAGCCAAATGCCTTGAATGGTCTGAACAGGGGCCTTTCCTGAGAAAGAAGTGTTGGCTCATTGCTGGCTCCTGACAACTACACAGAGATGGCCAAGGAGACCAGAGCTGAGACAGGACCGGCCACTGCTGGGGAACAAATTTTCACCCACCAGTCAGAGATCAGAGTGGATAGATGCAGACCAAATACAGGGGTGGTTTGTGTGTCTCAGTGGGTGTGTGTTTCAATTTGGCATTTTGTCTCATGTTCTGAGATTATGTAGGAAAAACGTGTTTGTTGTTGTTGTTGTTTGTTGGTTTGAAATGGACTGTTAAATAGTGAGTCTTTCTATAGAGTCAGTGGATCCCACTGGGTTTGTGGTTAAAGAGAGTAGAGAGAAGAATGCAGCCTTGAATGTGTCCTGTCTAGTGGAATTCTTTGCAGGACTCCTCAAGGCCAATTGATGAATGGACTGCTGCTTGTCTTGCAGATGGGAAACACCTACCAAGATCCCAAGTTCCTGTATTCTTCCAGAATTTTGGCCACTCTCTGAAGGGGTTCGTGTTTTTGTGAACAAGATGGGTACCACCTTCAAGCTCTGTGACAAGGCCATGGACTCGATTGCTGACGGGAATGCCAAGCATCTCAGAAAAGCAAAAATTATCATGACTGGTATGGATCACTCTGGAGAATCCCTGCTTGCATAGATAGCCACCCTAGTTGCATGATTAGGAGCTGTCAGTGCCACAGTGTTCAATTAAAGAAAAAGTTTTTCTCCAGGCTTCTTTCCTCCCTATTGTTCTGTTCCCCTGAATGTCAGGGAGGTGTTTGCCTTAGGGCACTCCTTTGGGAATCCTCCAGAAAACAGTTTCAAACGGAAAGGAAGAGGCCCAATCTGTGCCTTTTTGGTAAAGTGCTTTGTAAAGGCTGTGTCTGAATCAGACCCTCGGCCCTGTGTGTGGCTGTGCATTACATTCTCAGCACCCCAGGAAACTCAAGAAAAATCCCATGTGTCCATGCACATCTAAAAGGATGAAAAAGAAGTGTAATATTGGATGAAGTCTCTTGCCTTCCTCTGGTCAGGCTCCTGACACCGATGAAGTAAGAACAGGGATCCTCTGGGTCAAATGAGTTGTTGCAAGCCATCCAGTAAGTAGCACACAGGTGTTTGGGTGTTTTCATGAGTCCAGTACACATAAAGAATCTACCCCTGGCAGGCAGGAGGCCTCGAATTTGAGAAGCAGAGCAGTATTAACTACAGGCCCATTTTATCTATCCTGTTTCTCAGGAAGGGTGTCCAGGCCACCATGACATTTGGCACATGATGGGCATGAGACCTTACTTTGCACACCATCTTAGACTGCTCCCCCTATGGGATCCCTCAGCCAGAATGTTATGATGAGTATCTGTATGGAAGAAGAGGAGGGCCATGTGGGAGTGCTTTTGTTAGAATAGTGGTCTTTTGTGTGGTGGTTGGAAAAGATGAGTGGGTCCACCTCAGCTTGAACTTTGGTGTGATGCCATTACAGACTCAGTTCTGGAACTGATCTCAGAGAACTCTTGCCATGAATCGAGTTGGGATTTTACAAGGCCAGGCATTAGAGGAGCCCTTGGAAACTGAGATCTAGGCCGAGGGTGGCTTCCTCCACAGCACTGGGAATCTCAGCCAGGATTTCACATGATTTTGCTGTTAAAGCCTTTTCAGCTATAGTTGAGAGCCAAAACTCACATGAACCTCATATTTTAGACCCCCAATGGGCCTGGATTCCTGTGACCTTTCACCACTCCGTGAAAAGCCTTGCCTGCATGCGATCTCCAGAGCTTTTACTGAAAGGAGATTCCTCAACCCTTAATGGCTCTTGAATGAATCAAAACCCACAGTGCCAATTTCTTCATTCTTGAGATATGGCTAGGCCAATAACATGAAGGTGTTGAGAATCCCATGACCTGAAATCCCTGGAGAACCTTTAGATCTCCTGTTGCTCATCATGACTGAACCCGCCATTGCCGTTTTTGACTGAGTGGAATTCATGACCATGGTGAAGAACAGAGATGTCAGTGAGTAGGAGCCAGCAGGGAACTGGGTCTGGAGCAATGGAGTGCAGGTGTGTGACCAACATCTGTGGTGAGCCCCTGTGGCTCTGTCATTGGTATCCAAATGACATGTGACTGACAAGGTGCAGCCAGCAGACCCTAAAATGTAAAGGCATGTTGTTGTGGGGAGAGGATCTGGTGTGATGCTCAGAATCAAGTTGCTACGCTCAAGTGGGAAAGATATATGGGGTAACAGCCCAGTTTGTGTTTTTTTCCGTCAGACCCTGACTCACCCCACGTGACAGAGCTCCCTCCAGCACTGTGTCCCGGTTGACCTTTATGTATTTCAAAAACAAACACCAAATTTCCAGGGAAGCTGCAAGAAATGCCATTAAATCTAGACTTTGAGCCAAAGTCTTCACAATCCCCACAGGGAGACACTCATACCCCAATGGCCACAGTTACCTACAAAGAGAGGATTCAGCTCTGCTGCCTCCTGTTCCTACTGGGAAATAGGAAACAATGTCCTCCTGTTCACATAGACTGAGACCAAGCTTTCCTGGTCTCACTGCAAAGGAAGCTAAAGCACAAAGCTATATTTCTAGTGCACGAATGTCAGAGGCAGATAGTCAAGAAGTCATTAGGCCAGCAAAGTTCCATGTTTGTGGAATGTTTACCCAGTCCCCTAACCATTGGGATCTCTTGTGCCACACCCAAGTTTGTGAGCTCCTCAGAATTTCCAATTCCAGATATGTATTCACAGATTTTGTTCCTCTTCTCCTCTCATTGTGTCTTATTTGGGGTGATAGTAATGTCAAGGCATTGTGGTGTATGACAGTGGAAGATTGTTATGTGGCACGTGTTCGCATATATCTTAGACTCGTTTTTCATTTTGCCCTTTGAAATATTGAATCTCTGTGTCAATACTTATACTACCTTGATTCTTTAATGTCCATCTGGGTGGATTTATAATCCACTTTTCACAAGATATTTCTCAGAAATATACATTTTCTTGACATACATATTCATTTCTGAATTCTCAAAATGAACTTCAGTGAATATTGAGTACTAACCCTAATATTTCTTCAGTAAGTGACCCAGTTTAACATCAATGAAAGTCTATTCATACGGGAAGTGATGTGTATTTTGAAGTAAATTTTCATTCAAAATTGTTAAATTCTTATTTCTTCGTATCATAAGATGTATCATTTCATCCAATATTCACAAATTGACATGCATATGATTCACTTACATTCCCTCCCTGTATCAGAACCCATGTATTTCTCCATGTTGCTTTACTTGCTTTTTCATGAGATTTCTTTTATAAAACATTACTTTTGAATTCCATCATCATTTTTGAAGCGAAACTCACAGTTTGGTGTAATTATAAACCCTAATACTACCACTAGACGTACACCTACTTGGAATGAATGTTTATCTGAATACCAGATTTCATGTATTTTTTAAAATATCAATTCAATCCATTATTGAAAATAGTAACCAGTTGTATTTTTTATTCACCCTATGGTCTATTCATGCATCATCTCTATATACGTAAACCCAGGGTGCACCTATTTTATCCCCAAACTCTAAATGACAGGGTTTGAAAACATGCTCCCAGAAATGGTGGAAGAAATACACATGTTACCTCCTCCCTGTATTCCTTTCATCACATCGTCTTCTGGACACCAAATGCAAAACTCACACTCACCTTATGATTCTTCCAAAGCCTGATTTTAATGAGAGCATGGATTACTAAAATCATCTAAGTCCGCTTTGCCTATTGTTTTTAATATTCAATCCTATGGTGAGCATACACTTGTTTCTTCCTAGGATAGTGTATTCAACCACCCCCCTGTTGAAAATATCCCTGATCTTATCACTCATTTTGTACTTTGCCCGATCTCCTAACATCCCAATTGATATCTATTTCCCCAAGTGCCTTGTTGTGACTGACTCTTCATGTGTGCTGACATTCCCATTTACACTCTAATAGAAATTCATTCGATTGCAAAAAGGGCCTTTTGCCCAAATCCTAAACTCACTCATCTTCCTTACCCTACACTGGAATCCTGTCTACTATCTCAATATCACTGGAAGTTCTCTTTCACATTCAGTGGTCCCAGGTCCAAGATCTTATGCCATTGTATATGGATTTAGAGGATTCACCTCTGCAGAACATCATTCAAAACTATGTATCCAAATCAAGGGCCCAACACCCTTGTGTGCTTCAGCTCTTACCTAGATTTCACCTTCCATTCTTATAAATATCCCAGTTGCCCAATCCACGTATTCATCCAGCAGAATGACTCCTAAGCCAAATCGAACCTGATATGACCCTGAAGCAGACTCTGTTCCCTCAATCTATTTTCACATAACAGCAGGTCCTGAGTTGATCTTGCCATACAGGTATGTAGAGAATCCTACAGCTGCTGAGAAGCTCAAAGGTCGATGCAGAAATGATCCCTGGAGCCAATGTAGGCAGCTAGGTAGGACCTGTGAGGTCTAAAGTCATCTTCCATGGCCAACAACCCAGTGAGGATGAAGGGATGTGGCTGAATCAGCCTCTCTCTTCTCAATGCAGGGAAGATGGACACAATCAGGCCTGGGTGGGTTGCTGATCCCGGGCTCCAAGGGTATATAGACCTTTATGACTTGTGAAAATGTCACAGGAAGGTGGGGCAGCCTCCCTCTCATGGGACCCTTGGAAACAACTGTTAGGACAAAGTGGTTGCCAAGGCAGTGACCTCATTCACTTCCCTGAAGGAAGTGACCTCACCTCACTTCCTTGGTGATGGAACTCTCTGAACGTGGGATCCAGGAGGCGAGGCACCCAGAGGCAATTCCAGTCCCAGTGGGCTCCCTTGTTTTTTCTGGACCAAGGCCAGAGTCATTCTTTCTTGGCACCTGGTGATGTGTGGGTTGCCAAATGCCTTGAATGGTCTGAACAGGGGCCTTTCCTGAGAAAGAAGTGTTGGCTCATTGCTGGCTCCTGACAACTACACAGAGATGGCCAAGGAGACCAGAGCTGAGACAGGACCGGCCACTGCTGGGGAACAAATTTTCACCCACCAGTCAGAGATCAGAGTGGATAGATGCAGACCAAATACAGGGGTGGTTTGTGTGTCTCAGTGGGTGTGTGTTTCAATTTGGCATTTTGTCTCATGTTCTGAGATTATGTAGGAAAAACGTGTTTGTTGTTGTTGTTGTTTGTTGGTTTGAAATGGACTGTTAACTAGTGAGTCTTTCTATAGAGTCAGTGGATCCCACTGGGTTTGTGGTTAAAGAGAGTAGAGAGAAGAATGCAGCCTTGAATGTGTCCTGTCTAGTGGAATTCTTTGCAGGACTCCTCAAGGCCAATTGATGAATGGACTGCTGCTTGTCTTGCAGATGGGAAACACCTACCAAGATCCCAAGTTCCTGTATTCTTCCAGAATTTTGGCCACTCTCTGAAGGGGTTCGTGTTTTTGTGAACAAGATGGGTACCACCTTCAAGCTCTGTGACAAGGCCATGGACTGGATTGCTGACGGGAATGCCAAGCATCTCAGAAAATCAAAAATTAGCATGACTGGTAAGGATCTCTCTGGAGAATCCCTGCTAGCATAGATAGCCACCCTAGTTGCATGATTAGGAGCTGTCAGTGCCACAGTGTTCAATTAAAGAAAAGTTTTTCTCCAGCCTTCTTTCCTCCCTATTGTTCTGTTCCCCTGAATGTCAGGGAGGTGTTTGCCTTAGGGCACTCCTTTGGGAATCCTCCAGAAAACAGTTTCAAACGGAAAGGAAGAGGCCCAATCTGTGCCTTTTAGGTAAAGTGCTTTGTAAAGGCTGTGTCTGAATCAGACTCTTGGCCCTGTGTGTGGCTGTGCATTACATTCTCAGCAACCCAGGAAACTCAAGAAAAATCCCATGTGTCCATGCACATCTAAAAGGATGAAAAAGAAGTGTAATATTGGACGAAGTTTCTTGCCTTCCTCTGGTCAGGCTCCTGACACCGATGAAGTAAGAACAGGGATCCTCTGGGTCAAATGAGTTGTTGCAAGCCATCCAGTAAGTAGCACACAGGTGTTTGGGTGTTTTCATGAGTCCAGTACACATAAAGAATCTACCCCTGGCAGGCAGGAGGCCTCGAATTTGAGAAGCAGAGCAGTATTAACTACAGGCCCATTTTATCTATCCTGTTTCTCAGGAAGGGTGTCCAGGCCACCATGACATTTGGCACATGATGGGCATGAGACCTTACTTTGCACACCATCTTAGACTGCTCCCCCTATGGAAACCCCCAGCCAGAATGTTATGATGAGTATCTGTATGGAAGAAGAGGAGGGCCATGTGGGAGTGTTTTTGTTAGAATAGTGGTCTTTTGTGTGGTGGTTGGAAAAGATGAGTGGGTCCACCTCAGCTTGAACTCTGGTGTGATGCCATTAGAGACTCAGGAGATTCCTCAACCCTTAATGGCTCCTGAATGAATCAAAACCCAGAGTGCCAACTTCTTCATTCTTGAAATATGGCTAGGCCAATAACATGAAGGTTTTGAGAATCCCATGACCAGAAATCCCTGGAGAACCTTTAGATCTCCTGTTGCTCATCATGACTGAACCCGCCATTGCTGTTTTTGACTGAGTGGAATTCATGACCATGGTGAAGAACAGAGATGTCAGTGAGTAGGAGCCAGCAGGGAACTGGGTCTGGAGCAATGGAGTGCAGGTGTGGTGAGCCCCTGTGGTTCTGTCATTGGTATCCAAATGACATGTGACTGACAAGGTGCAGCCAGCAGACCCTAAAATGGAAAGGCATGTTGTTGTGGGGAGAGGATCTGGTGCGATGCTCAGAATCAAGTTGCTACGCTCAAGTGGGAAAGATATATGGGGTAGCAGCCCAGTTTGTGTTTTTTCCGTCAGACCCTGACTCACCCCACGTGACAGAGCTCCCTCCAGCACCGTGTCCCGGTTGACCTTTATGTATTTCAAAAACAAACACCAAATCTCCAGGGAAGCTGCAAGAAATGCCATTAAAACTGGACTGTGAGCCAAAGGCTTCACAATCCCCCCAGGGAGACACTCATACCCCAATGGCCACAGTTACCTACAAAGAGAGGATTCAGCTCTGCTGCCTCCCGTTCGTATTGGGAAATAGGAATCCATGTCCTCCTGTTCACATAGACTGAGACCAAGCTTTTCTGGTCTCACTGCAAAGGAAGCTAAAGCACAAAGCTATATTTCTAGTGCACAAATGTCAGAGGCAGATAGTCAAGAAGTCATTAGGCCAGCAAAGTTCCATGTTTGGGGAATGTTTACCCTGTCCCCTACCATTGGGATCTCTTGTGCCACACCCAAGTTTGTGAGCTCCTCAGAATTTCCAATTCCAGATATGTATTCACAGATTTTGTTCCTCTTCTCCTCTCATTGTGTCTTATTTGGGGTGATAGTAATGTCAAGGCATTGTGGTGGATGACAGTGGAAGATTGTTATGTGGCACGTGTTCGCATATATCTTAGACTCGTTTTTCATTTTGCCCTTTGGAATATTCAATCTCTGTGTCAATACTTATACTACCTTGATTCTTCAATGTCCATCTTGGTGGATTTATAATCAACTTTTCACAAGATATTTCTCAGAAATATACATTTTCTTGACATACATATTCATTTCTGAATTCTCAAAATGAACTTCAGTGAATCTTGAGTACTAACCCTAATATTTCTTCAGTAAGTGACCCAGTTTAACATCAAAGAAAGTCTATTCATACGGGACGTGATGTGTATTTTGAAGTAAATTTTCATTCAAAATTGTTAAATTCCTATTTCTTCGTATCATAGGATGTATCATTTCATCCAATATTCACAAATTGGCATGCATATGATTCACTTACATTCACTCCCTGTATCAGAACCCATGTATTTCTCCATGTTGCTTTACTTGCTTTTTCATGAGATTTCTTTTATAAAACATTACTTTTGAATTCCATCATCATTTTCGAAGCAAAACTCACAGTTTGGTGTAATTAGTAACCCTAATATTACCACTAGACGTACACCTACTTGGATTGAATGTTTATCTGAATACCAGATTTCATGTATTTTTTAAAATATCAATTCAATCCATTATTTAAAATAGTAACCAGTTGTATTTTTTATTCACCCTATGGTCTATTCATGCATCATCTCTATATACGTAAACCCAGGGTGCACCTATTTTATCCCCAAACTCTAAATGACAGGGTTTGAAAACATGCTCCCAGAAATGGTGGAAGAAATACACATGTTACCTCCTCCCTGTATTCCTTTCATCACATCGTCTTCTGGACACCCAATGCAAAACTGACACTCACCTTATGATTCTTCCAAAGCCTGATTTCAATGAGAGCATGGATTACTAAAATCATCTAAGTCCGCTTTGCCTATTGTTTTTAATATTCAATCCTATGGTGAGCGTACACTTGTTTCTTCCTAGGATAGTGTATTCAACCACCCCCCTGTTGAAAATATGCCTGATCTTATCACTCATTTTGTACTTTGCCCGATCTCCTAACATCCCAATTGATATCTATTTCCCCAAGTGCCATGTTGTGACTGACTCTTCATGTGTGCTGACATTCCCATTTACACTCTAATAGAAATTCATTCGATTGCAAAAAGGGCCTTTTGCCCAAATCCTAAACTCACTCTTCTTCCTTACCCTACATTGGAATCCTGTCTACTATCTCAATATCACTGGAAGTTCTCTTTCACATTCAGTGGTCCCAGGTCCAAGATCTTATGCCATTGTATATGGATTTAGAGGATTCACCTCTGCAGAACATCATTCAAAACTATGTATCCAAATCAAGGGCCCAACACCCTTGTGTGCTTCAGCTCTTACCTAGTTTTCACCTTCCATTCTTATAAATATCCCAGTTGCCCAATCCCCGTATTCATCCAGCAGAATGACTCCTAAGCCAAATCGAACCTGATATGACCCTGAAGCAGACTCTGTTCCCTCAATCTATTTTCACATAACAGCAGGTCCTGAGTTGATCTTGCCATACAGGTATGTAGGGAATCCTCCAGCTGCTGAGAAGCTCAAAGGGAGATGCAGAAATGATCCCTGGAGCCAATGTAGGCAGCTAGGTAGGACCTGTGAGGTCTAAAGTCATCTTCCATGGCCAACAACCCAGTGAGGATGAAGGGATGTGGCTGAATCAGCCTCTCTCTTCTCAATGCAGGGAAGATGGACACAATCAGGCCTGGGTGGGTTGCTGATCCCGGGCTCCTAGGGTATATAGACCTTTATGACTTGTGAAAATGTCACAGGAAGGTGGGGCAGCCTCCCTCTCATGGGACCCTTGGAAACAACTGTTAGGCAAAGTGGTTGCCAAGGCAGTGACCTCATTCACTTCCCTGAAGGAAGTGACCTCACCTCACTTCCTTGGTGATGGAACTCTCTGAACGTGGGATCTAGGAGGCGAGGCACCCAGAGGCAATTCCAGTCCCAGTGGGCTCCCTTGTTTTTTTCTGTACCAAGGCCAGAGTCATTCTTTCTTGGCACCTGGTGATGTGTGGGTAGCCAAATGCCTTGAATGGTCTGAACAGGGGCCTTTCCTGAGAAAGAAGTGTTGGCTCATTGCTGGCTCCTGACAACTACACAGAGATGGCCAAGGAGACCAGAGCTGAGACAGGACCGGCCACTGCTGGGGAACAAATTTTCACCCACCAGTCGGAGGTCAGAGTGGATAGATGCAGACCAAATACAGGGGTGGTTTGTGTGTCTTAGTGGGTGTGTGTTTCAATTTGGCATTTTGTCTCATGTTCTGAGATCATGTAGGAAAAACGTGTTTGTTGTTGTTGTTGTTGTTGTTTGTTGGTTTGAAATGGACTGTTAACTAGTCAGTCTTTCTATGTCAGTGGATCCCACTGGGTTTGTGGTTAAAGAGAGTAGAGAGAAGAAAGCAGCCGTGAATGTGTCCTGTCTAGTGGAAATCTTTGCAGGACTCCTCAAGGCCAATTGATGAATGGACTGCTGCTTGTCTTGCAGATGGGAAACACCTACCAAGATCCCAAGTTCCTGTATTCTTCCAGAATTTTGGCCACTCTCTGAAGGGGTTCATGTTTTTGTGAACAAGATGGGTACCACCTTCAAGCTCTGTGACAAGGCCATGGACTGGATTGCTGACGGGAATGCCAAGCATCTCAGAAAAGTAAAAATTAGCATGACTGGTAAGGATCTCTCTGGAGAATCCCTGCTTGCATAGATAGCCACCCAAGTTGCATGATTAGGAGCAGTCCGTGCCACAGTGTTCAATTAAAGAAAAGTTTTTCTCCAGGCTTCTTTCCTCCCTATTGTTCTGTTCCCCTGAATGTCAGGGAGGTGTTTGTCTTAAGGCACTCCTTTGGGAATCCTCCAGAAAACAGTTTCAAACGGAAAGGAAGAGGCCCAATCTGTGCCTTTTAGGTAAAGTGCTTTGTAAAGGCTGTGTCTGAATCAGACTCTTGGCCCTGTGTGTGGCCGTAAATTACATTCTCAGCACCCCAGCAAACTCAAGAAAAATCCCATGTGTCCATGCACATCTAAAAGGATGAAAAAGAAGTGTAATATTGGATGAAGTCTCTTGCCTTCCTCTGGTCAGGCTCCTGACACCGATGAAGTAAGAACAGGGATCCTCTGGGTCAAATGAGTTGTTGCAAGCCATCCAGTAACTAGCACACAGGTGTTTGGGTGTTTTCATGAGTCCAGTACATAAAGAATCTACCCCTGGCAGGCAGGAGGCCTCGAATTTGAGAAGCAGAGCAGTATTAACTACAGGCCCATTTTATCTATCCTGTTTCTCAGGAAGGGTGTCCAGGCCACCATGACATTGGGCACATGATGGGCATGAGACCTTACTTTGCACACCATCTTAGACTGCTCCCCCTATGGAAACCCCCAGCCAGAATGTTATGATGAGTATCTGTATGGAAGAAGAGGAGGGCCATGTGGGAGTGCTTTTGTTAGAATAGTGGTCTTTTGTGTGGTGGTTGGAAAAGATGAGTGGGTCCACCTCAGCTTGAACTCTGGTGTGATGCCATTAGAGACTCAGGAGATTCCTCAACCCTTAATGGCTCCTGAATGAATCAAAACCCACAGTGCCAACTTCTTCATTCTTGAAATATGGCTAGGCCAATAACATGAAGGTTTTGAGAATCCCATGACCAGAAATCCCTGGAGAACCTTTAGATCTCCTGTTGCTCATCATGACTGAACCCGCCATTGCTGTTTTTGACTGAGTGGAATTCATGACCATGGTGAAGAACAGAGATGTCAGTGAGTAGGAGCCAGCAGGGAACTGGGTCTGGAGCAATGGAGTGCAGGTGTGTGACCAACATCTGTGGTGAGCCCCTGTGGTTCTGTCATTGGTATCCAAATGACATGTGACTGACAAGGTGCAGCCAGCAGACCCTAAAATGGAAAGGCATGTTGTTGTGGGGAGAGGATCTGGTGCGATGCTCAGAATCAAGTTGCTACGCTCAAGTGGGAAAGATATATGGGGTAGCAGCCCAGTTTGTGTTTTTTCCGTCAGACCCTGACTCACCCCACGTGACAGAGCTCCCTCCAGCACTGTGTCCCGGTTGACCTTTATGTATTTCAAACACAAACACCAAATTTCCAGGGAAGCTGCAAGAAATGCCATTAAAACTGGACTGTGAGCCAAAGGCTTCACAATCCCCCCAGGGAGACACTCATACCCCAACGGCCACAGTTACCTGCAAAGAGAGGATTCAGCTCTGCTGCCTCCCGTTTGTATTGGGAAATAGGAATCCATGTCCTCCTGTTCACATAGACTGAGACCAAGCTTTTCTGGTCTCACTGCAAAGGAAGCTAAAGCACAAAGCTATATTTCTAGTGCACAAATGTCAGAGGCAGATAGTCAAGAAGTCATTAGGCCAGCAAAGTTCCATGTTTGTGGAATGTTTACCCTGTCCCCTACCATTGGGATCTCTTGTGCCACACCCAAGTTTGTGAGCTCCTCAGATTTCCAATTCCAGATATGTATTCACAGATTTTGTTCCTCTTCTCCTCTCATTGTGTCTTATTTGGGGTGATAGTAATGTCAAGGCATTGTGGTGGATGACAGTGGAAGATTGTTATGTGGCACGTGTTCGCATATATCTTAGACTCGTTTTCATTTTGCCCTTTGGAATATTCAATCTCTGTGTCAATACTTATACTACCTTGATTCTTCAATGTCCATCTTGGTGGATTTTATAATCAACCCTTCACAAGATATTTCTCAGAAATATACATTTTCTTGACATACATATTCATTTCTGAATTCTCAAAATGAACTTCAGTGAATCTTGAGTACTAACCCTAATATTTCTTCAGTAAGTGACCCAGTTTAACATCAAAGAAAGTCTATTCATACGGGACGTGATGTGTATTTTGAAGTAAATTTTCATTCAAAATTGTTAAATTCCTATTTCTTCATATCATAGGATGTATCATTTCATCCAATATTCACAGATTGACATGCACATGATTCACTTACATTCACTCCCTGTATCAGAACCCATGTATTTCTCCAGGTTGCTTTACTTGCTTTTTCATGAGATTTCTTTTATAAAACATTACTTTTGAATTCCATCATCATTTTCGAAGCAAAACTCACAGTTGGGTGTAATTAGTAACCCTAATATTACCACTAGACGTACACCTACTTGGATTGAAGGTTTATCTGAATACCAGATTTCATGTATTTTTTAAAATATCAATTCAATCCATTATTGAAAATAGTAACCAGTTATATTTTTTATTCACCCTATGGTCTATTCATGCATCATCTCTATATATGTAAACCCAGGGTGCACCTATTTTTATCCCCAAACTCTAAATGACAGGGTTTGAAAACATGCTCCCAGAAATGGTGGAAGAAATACACATGTCACCTCCTCCCTGTATTCCTTCATCACATCATCCTCTGGACACCAAATGCAAAACTCACACTCACCTTATGATTCTTCCAAGCCTGATTTTTAATGAGAGCATGGATTACTAAAATCATCTAAGTCCGCTTTTGCCTATTGTTTTCAATATTCAAATCCTATGGTGAGCGTACACTTGTTTCTTCCTAGGATAGTGTATTCAACCACCCCCCTGTTGAAAATATGCCTGATCTTATCACTCATTTTGTCTTTGCCCGATCTCCTAACATCCCAATTGATATCTATTTCCCCAAGTGCCATGTTGTGACTGACTCTTCATGTGTGCTGACATTCCCATTTACACTCTAATAGAAATTCATTCGATTGCAAAAAGGGCCTTTTGCCCAAATCCTAAACTCACTCTTCTTCCTTACCCTACACTGGAATCCTGTCTACTATCTCAATATCACTGGAAGTTCTCTTTCACATTCAGTGGTCCCAGGTCCAAGATCCTATGCCATTGTATATGGATTTAGAGGATTCACCTCTGCAGAACATCATTCAAAACTATGTATGCAAATCAAGGGCCCAACACCCTTGTGTGCTTCAGCTCTTACCTAGTTTTCACCTTCCATTCTTATAAATATCCCAGTTGCCCAATCCCCGTATTCATCCAGCAGAATGACTCCTAAGCCAAATCGAACCTGATATGACCCTGAAGCAGACTCTGTTCCCTCAATCTATTTTCACATAACAGCAGGTCCTGAGTTGATCTTGCCATACAGGTATGTAGGGAATCCTCCAGCTGCTGAGAAGCTCAAAGGTAGATGCAGAAATGATCCCTGGAGCCAACGTAGGCAGCTAGGTAGGACCTGTGAGGTCTAAAGTCATCTTCCATGGCCAACAACCCAGTGAGGATGAAGGGATGTGGCTGAATCAGCCTCTCTCTTCTCAATGCAGGGAAGATGGACACAATCAGGCCTGGGTGGGTTGCTGATCCCGGGCTCCTAGGGTATATAGACCTTTATGACTTGTGAAAATGTCACAGGAAGGTGGGGCAGCCTCCCTCTCATGGGACCCTTGGAAACAACTGTTAGGACAAAGTGGTTGCCAAGGCAGTGACCTCATTCACTTCCCTGAAGGAAGTGACCTCACCTCACTTCCTTGGTGATGGAACTCTCTGAACGTGGGATCCAGGAGGCGAGGCACCCAGAGGCAATTCCAGTCCCAGTGGGCTCTCTTGTTTTTTCTGGACCAAGGCCAGAGTCATTCTTTCTTGGCACCTGGTGATGTGTGGGTAGCCAAATGCCTTGAATGGTCTGAACAGGGGCCTTTCCTGAGAAAGAAGTGTTGGCTCATTGCTGGCTCCTGACAACTACACAGAGATGGCCAAGGAGACCAGAGCTGAGACAGGACCGGCCACTGCTGGGGAACAAATTTTCACCCACCAGTCAGAGATCAGAGTGGATAGATGCAGACCAAATACAGGGGTGGTTTGTGTGTCTCAGTGGGTGTGTGTTTCAATTTGGCATTTTGTCTCATGTTCTGAGATTATGTAGGAAAAACGTGTTTGTTGTTGTTGTTGTTTGTTGGTTTGAAATGGACTGTTAACTAGTGAGTCTTTCTATAGAGTCAGTGGATCCCACTGGGTTTGTGGTTAAAGAGAGTAGAGAGAAGAATGCAGCCTTGAATGTGTCCTGTCTAGTGGAATTCTTTGCAGGACTCCTCAAGGCCAATTGATGAATGGACTGCTGCTTGTCTTGCAGATGGGAAACACCTACCAAGATCCCAAGTTCCTGTATTCTTCCAGAATTTTGGCCACTCTCTGAAGGGGTTCGTGTTTTTGTGAACAAGATGGGTACCACCTTCAAGCTCTGTGACAAGGCCATGGACTCGATTGCTGACGGGAATGCCAAGCATCTCAGAAAAGCAAAAATTATCATGACTGGTATGGATCACTCTGGAGAATCCCTGCTTGCATAGATAGCCACCCTAGTTGCATGATTAGGAGCTGTCAGTGCCACAGTGTTCAATTAAAGAAAAAGTTTTTCTCCAGGCTTCTTTCCTCCCTATTGTTCTGTTCCCCTGAATGTCAGGGAGGTGTTTGCCTTAGGGCACTCCTTTGGGAATCCTCCAGAAAACAGTTTCAAACGGAAAGGAAGAGGCCCAATCTGTGCCTTTTTGGTAAAGTGCTTTGTAAAGGCTGTGTCTGAATCAGACCCTCGGCCCTGTGTGTGGCTGTGCATTACATTCTCAGCACCCCAGGAAACTCAAGAAAAATCCCATGTGTCCATGCACATCTAAAAGGATGAAAAAGAAGTGTAATATTGGATGAAGTCTCTTGCCTTCCTCTGGTCAGGCTCCTGACACCGATGAAGTAAGAACAGGGATCCTCTGGGTCAAATGAGTTGTTGCAAGCCATCCAGTAAGTAGCACACAGGTGTTTGGGTGTTTTCATGAGTCCAGTACACATAAAGAATCTACCCCATGGCAGGCAGGAGGCCTCGAATTTGAGAAGCAGAGCAGTATTAACTACAGGCCCATTTTATCTATCCTGTTTCTCAGGAAGGGTGTCCAGGCCACCATGACATTTGGCACATGATGGGCATGAGACCTTACTTTGCACACCATCTTAGACTGCTCCCCCTATGGGATCCCTCAGCCAGAATGTTATGATGAGTATCTGTATGGAAGAAGAGGAGGGCCATGTGGGAGTGCTTTTGTTAGAATAGTGGTCTTTTGTGTGGTGGTTGGAAAAGATGAGTGGGTCCACCTCAGCTTGAACTTTGGTGTGATGCCATTACAGACTCAGTTCTGGAACTGATCTCAGAGAACTCTTGCCATGAATCGAGTTGGGATTTTACAAGGCCAGGCATTAGAGGAGCCCTTGGAAACTGAGATCTAGGCCGAGGGTGGCTTCCTCCACAGCACTGGGAATCTCAGCCAGGATTTCACATGATTTTGCTGTTAAAGCCTTTTCAGCTATAGTTGAGAGCCAAAACTCACATGAACCTCATATTTTAGACCCCCAATGGGCCTGGATTCCTGTGACCTTTCGCCACTCCGTGAAAAGCCTTGCCTGCATGCGATCTCCAGAGCTTTTACTGAAAGGAGATTCCTCAACCCTTAATGGCTCTTGAATGAATCAAAACCCACAGTGCCAATTTCTTCATTCTTGAGATATGGCTAGGCCAATAACATGAAGGTGTTGAGAATCCCATGACCTGAAATCCCTGGAGAACCTTTAGATCTCCTGTTGCTCATCATGACTGAACCCGCCATTGCCGTTTTTGACTGAGTGGAATTCATGACCATGGTGAAGAACAGAGATGTCAGTGAGTAGGAGCCAGCAGGGAACTGGGTCTGGAGCAATGGAGTGCAGGTGTGTGACCAACATCTGTGGTGAGCCCCTGTGGCTCTGTCATTGGTATCCAAATGACATGTGACTGACAAGGTGCAGCCAGCAGACCCTAAAATGTAAAGGCATGTTGTTGTGGGGAGAGGATCTGGTGTGATGCTCAGAATCAAGTTGCTACGCTCAAGTGGGAAAGATATATGGGGTAACAGCCCAGTTTGTGTTTTTTTCCGTCAGACCCTGACTCACCCCACGTGACAGAGCTCCCTCCAGCACTGTGTCCCGGTTGACCTTTATGTATTTCAAAAACAAACACCAAATTTCCAGGGAAGCTGCAAGAAATGCCATTAAATCTAGACTTTGAGCCAAAGTCTTCACAATCCCCACAGGGAGACACTCATACCCCAATGGCCACAGTTACCTACAAAGAGAGGATTCAGCTCTGCTGCCTCCTGTTCCTACTGGGAAATAGGAAACCATGTCCTCCTGTTCACATAGACTGAGACCAAGCTTTCCTGGTCTCACTGCAAAGGAAGCTAAAGCACAAAGCTATATTTCTAGTGCACGAATGTCAGAGGCAGATAGTCAAGAAGTCATTAGGCCAGCAAAGTTCCATGTTTGTGGAATGTTTACCCAGTCCCCTAACCATTGGGATCTCTTGTGCCACACCCAAGTTTGTGAGCTCCTCAGAATTTCCAATTCCAGATATGTATTCACAGATTTTGTTCCTCTTCTCCTCTCATTGTGTCTTATTTGGGGTGATAGTAATGTCAAGGCATTGTGGTGTATGACAGTGGAAGATTGTTATGTGGCACGTGTTCGCATATATCTTAGACTCGTTTTTCATTTTGCCGTTTGAAATATTGAATCTCTGTGTCAATACTTATACTACCTTGATTCTTTAATGTCCATCTGGGTGGATTTATAATCAACTTTTCACAAGATATTTCTCAGAAATATACATTTTCTTGACATACATATTCATTTCTGAATTCTCAAAATGAACTTCAGTGAATATTGAGTACTAACCCTAATATTTCTTCAGTAAGTGACCCAGTTTAACATCAATGAAAGTCTATTCATACGGGAAGTGATGTGTATTTTGAAGTAAATTTTCATTCAAAATTGTTAAATTCCTATTTCTTCGTATCATAGGATGTATCATTTCATCCAATATTCACAAATTGACATGCATATGATTCACTTACATTCCCTCCCTGTATCAGAACCCATGTATTTCTCCATGTTGCTTTACTTGCTTTTTCATGAGATTTCTTTTATAAAACATTACTTTTGAATTCCATCATCATTTTTGAAGCGAAACTCACAGTTTGGTGTAATTATAAACCCTAATACTACCACTAGACGTACACCTACTTGGATTGAATGTTTATCTGAATACCAGATTTCATGTATTTTTTAAAATATCAATTCAATCCATTATTGAAAATAGTAACCAGTTGTATTTTTTATTCACCCTATGGTCTATTCATGCATCATCTCTATATACGTAAACCCAGGGTGCACCTATTTTATCCCCAAACTCTAAATGACAGGGTTTGAAAACATGCTCCCAGAAATGGTGGAAGAAATACACATGTTACCTCCTCCCTGTATTCCTTTCATCACATCGTCTTCTGGACACCAAATGCAAAACTCACACTCACCTTATGATTCTTCCAAAGCCTGATTTTAATGAGAGCATGGATTACTAAAATCATCTAAGTCCGCTTTGCCTATTGTTTTTAATATTCAATCCTATGGTGAGCATACACTTGTTTCTTCCTAGGATAGTGTATTCAACCACCCCCCTGTTGAAAATATCCCTGATCTTATCACTCATTTTGTACTTTGCCCGATCTCCTAACATCCCAATTGATATCTATTTCCCCAAGTGCCTTGTTGTGACTGACTCTTCATGTGTGCTGACATTCCCATTTACACTCTAATAGAAATTCATTCGATTGCAAAAGGGGCCTTTTGCCCAAATCCTAAACTCACTCATCTTCCTTACCCTACACTGGAATCCTGTCTACTATCTCAATATCACTGGAAGTTCTCTTTCACATTCAGTGGTCCCAGGTCCAAGATCTTATGCCATTGTATATGGATTTAGAGGATTCACCTCTGCAGAACATCATTCAAAACTATGTATCCAAATCAAGGGCCCAACACCCTTGTGTGCTTCAGCTCTTACCTAGATTTCACCTTCCATTCTTATAAATATCCCAGTTGCCCAATCCACGTATTCATCCAGCAGAATGACTCCTAAGCCAAATCGAACCTGATATGACCCTGAAGCAGACTCTGTTCCCTCAATCTATTTTCACATAACAGCAGGTCCTGAGTTGATCTTGCCATACAGGTATGTAGAGAATCCTACAGCTGCTGAGAAGCTCAAAGGTCGATGCAGAAATGATCCCTGGAGCCAATGTAGGCAGCTAGGTAGGACCTGTGAGGTCTAAAGTCATCTTCCATGGCCAACAACCCAGTGAGGATGAAGGGATGTGGCTGAATCAGCCTCTCTCTTCTCAATGCAGGGAAGATGGACACAATCAGGCCTGGGTGGGTTGCTGATCCCGGGCTCCAAGGGTATATAGACCTTTATGACTTGTGAAAATGTCACAGGAAGGTGGGGCAGCCTCCCTCTCATGGGACCCTTGGAAACAACTGTTAGGACAAAGTGGTTGCCAAGGCAGTGACCTCATTCACTTCCCTGAAGGAAGTGACCTCACCTCACTTCCTTGGTGATGGAACTCTCTGAACGTGGGATCCAGGAGGCGAGGCACCCAGAGGCAATTCCAGTCCCAGTGGGCTCCCTTGTTTTTTCTGGACCAAGGCCAGAGTCATTCTTTCTTGGCACCTGGTGATGTGTGGGTAGCCAAATGCCTTGAATGGTCTGAACAGGGGCCTTTCCTGAGAAAGAAGTGTTGGCTCATTGCTGGCTCCTGACAACTACACAGAGATGGCCAAGGAGACCAGAGCTGAGACAGGACCGGCCACTGCTGGGGAACAAATTTTCACCCACCAGTCAGAGATCAGAGTGGATAGATGCAGACCAAATACAGGGGTGGTTTGTGTGTCTCAGTGGGTGTGTGTTTCAATTTGGCATTTTGTCTCATGTTCTGAGATTATGTAGGAAAAACGTGTTTGTTGTTGTTGTTGTTTGTTGGTTTGAAATGGACTGTTAACTAGTGAGTCTTTCTATAGAGTCAGTGGATCCCACTGGGTTTGTGGTTAAAGAGAGTAGAGAGAAGAATGCAGCCTTGAATGTGTCCTGTCTAGTGGAATTCTTTGCAGGACTCCTCAAGGCCAATTGATGAATGGACTGCTGCTTGTCTTGCAGATGGGAAACACCTACCAAGATCCCAAGTTCCTGTATTCTTCCAGAATTTTGGCCACTCTCTGAAGGGGTTCGTGTTTTTGTGAACAAGATGGGTACCACCTTCAAGCTCTGTGACAAGGCCATGGACTGGATTGCTGACGGGAATGCCAAGCATCTCAGAAAATCAAAAATTAGCATGACTGGTAAGGATCTCTCTGGAGAATCCCTGCTAGCATAGATAGCCACCCTAGTTGCATGATTAGGAGCTGTCAGTGCCACAGTGTTCAATTAAAGAAAAGTTTTTCTCCAGCCTTCTTTCCTCCCTATTGTTCTGTTCCCCTGAATGTCAGGGAGGTGTTTGCCTTAGGGCACTCCTTTGGGAATCCTCCAGAAAACAGTTTCAAACGGAAAGGAAGAGGCCCAATCTGTGCCTTTTAGGTAAAGTGCTTTGTAAAGGCTGTGTCTGAATCAGACTCTTGGCCCTGTGTGTGGCTGTGCATTACATTCTCAGCACCCCAGGAAACTCAAGAAAAATCCCATGTGTCCATGCACATCTAAAAGGATGAAAAAGAAGTGTAATATTGGACGAAGTTTCTTGCCTTCCTCTGGTCAGGCTCCTGACACCGATGAAGTAAGAACAGGGATCCTCTGGGTCAAATGAGTTGTTGCAAGCCATCCAGTAAGTAGCACACAGGTGTTTGGGTGTTTTCATGAGTCCAGTACACATAAAGAATCTACCCCTGGCAGGCAGGAGGCCTCGAATTTGAGAAGCAGAGCAGTATTAACTACAGGCCCATTTTATCTATCCTGTTTCTCAGGAAGGGTGTCCAGGCCACCATGACATTTGGCACATGATGGGCATGAGACCTTACTTTGCACACCATCTTAGACTGCTCCCCCTATGGAAACCCCCAGCCAGAATGTTATGATGAGTATCTGTATGGAAGAAGAGGAGGGCCATGTGGGAGTGTTTTTGTTAGAATAGTGGTCTTTTGTGTGGTGGTTGGAAAAGATGAGTGGGTCCACCTCAGCTTGAACTCTGGTGTGATGCCATTAGAGACTCAGGAGATTCCTCAACCCTTAATGGCTCCTGAATGAATCAAAACCCAGAGTGCCAACTTCTTCATTCTTGAAATATGGCTAGGCCAATAACATGAAGGTTTTGAGAATCCCATGACCAGAAATCCCTGGAGAACCTTTAGATCTCCTGTTGCTCATCATGACTGAACCCGCCATTGCTGTTTTTGACTGAGTGGAATTCATGACCATGGTGAAGAACAGAGATGTCAGTGAGTAGGAGCCAGCAGGGAACTGGGTCTGGAGCAATGGAGTGCAGGTGTGGTGAGCCCCTGTGGTTCTGTCATTGGTATCCAAATGACATGTGACTGACAAGGTGCAGCCAGCAGACCCTAAAATGGAAAGGCATGTTGTTGTGGGGAGAGGATCTGGTGCGATGCTCAGAATCAAGTTGCTACGCTCAAGTGGGAAAGATATATGGGGTAGCAGCCCAGTTTGTGTTTTTTTCCGTCAGACCCTGAC